>NC_087550.1:5114271-5825899 GCF_036250125.1 Pseudopipra pipra
AGGAAAAAAAGTCTGGAAGCTTTGGCTTTGAGGTGCAGTTGTTGGGGCAGCCTGGGAACTCCTTGGGCAGCAAAGATCTTTTAGTGGTGGCACCTTTTGTCTGGCAGGAATCTTCATTTGGATTCCGTTTTCCAGGAGGTGGGACCGGCCATTGCAGTGCAGGGCTGAAAAAAAGGGAACAGCAGCTCTTTCTACCAGGAAAAAATGTCTGGAAGCTTTGGCTTTGAGGTGCAGTTGGTGGGGCAGCCTGGGAACTTCTTGGGCAGCAAAGATCTTTCTGTGGTGGCACATTTTGTCTGGCAGGAGTCTTCATTTGGAGTAAATTTTTCAGGAGATGGGACAGGTCTTTACAGCGCAGGGCAGAAAAAAGGGAACAGCAGCTCTTTCTACCAGGAAAAAAATCTGGAAGCTTTGGCTTTGAGGTGCAGTTGGTGGGGCAGCCTGGGAACTCCTTGGGCAGCAAAGATCTTTTAGTGGTGGCACCTTTTGTCTGGCAGGAATCTTCACTTGGCGTAAATTTTTCAGGAGATGGGACAGGTCTTTACATTGCACGGCTGAAAAAAGGCAACAGCAGCTCTTTCCACCAGGAAAAAAGGTCTGGAAGCTTTGGTTTTGAGGGGCAGTTGTTGGGGCAGCCTGGGCACTTCTTGGGCAGCAAGAGGTTTCTGTGGTGGCACCTTTTGTCTGGCAGGAGTCTTCATTTGGAGTAAATTTTTCAGATGGTGGGACAGGCCTTTACAGCGCAGGGCTGAAAAAAGGCAACAGCAGCTCTTTCCACCAGGAAAAAAAGTCTGGAAGCTTTGGCTTTGAGGTTCAGTTGGTGGGGCAGCCTGGGAACTTTTTGGGCAGCAAAGATCTTTCTGTGGTGGCACCTTTTGTCTGGCAGGAATCTTCATTTGGAGTAAATTTTTCAGGAGGTGGGACAGGCCATTGCAGTGCAGGGCTGAAAAAAGGGATCAGCAGCTCTTTCTACCAGGAAAAAAGTCTGGAAGCTTTGGCTTTGAGGTGCAGCTGGTGGGGCAGCCTGGGCACTCCTTGGGCAGCAAAGATCTTTTAGTGGTGGCACCTTTTGTCTGGCAGGAATCTTCACTTGGAGTAAATTTTTTAGGGGATGGGACAGGTCTTTACATTGCACGGCTGAAAAAAGGGAACAGCAGCTCTTTCCACCAGGAAAAAAAGTCTGGAAGCTTTGGCTTTGAGATGCAGTTGTGGGGGCAACCTGGGAACTTCTTGGGCAGCAAGAGGTTTCTGTGGTGGCACCTTTAGTCTGGCAGGAATCTTCATTTGGAGAAAATTTTTCAGGAGATGGGACCGGCCTTTAAAGCGCAGGGCTGAAAAAAGGGATCAGCAGCTCTTTCCAGGAGGAAAAAAAGTCTGGAAGCTTTGGCTTCAGGTGTAGTTGTTGGGGCAGCCTGGGCACTTCTTGGGCAGCAAGAGGTTTCTGTGGTGGCACCTTTTGTCTGGCAGGAATCTTCATTTGGATTCCATTTTCCAGGAGGTGGGACCGGCCATTGCAGTGCAGGGCTGAAAAAAAGGGATCAGCAGCTCTTTCCACCAGGAAAAAAGTCTGGAAGCTTTGGCTTTGAGGTGCAGTTGTTTTGGCAGCCTGGGCACTTCTTGGGCAGCAAGACGTTTCTGTGGTGGCACCTTTTGTCTGGCAGGAGTCTTCATTTGGAGTAAATTTTTCAGGAGATGGGACAGGTCTTTACAGCGCAGGGTAGAAAAAAGGGAACAGCAGCTCTTTCTACCAGGAAAAAAGTCTGGAAGCTTTGGCTTTGAGGTGCAGTTGGTGGGGCAGCCTGGGAACTCCTTGGGCAGCAAAGATGTTTTAGTGGTGGCACCTTTTGTCTGGCAGGAATCTTCACTTGGCGTAAATTTTTCAGGAGATGGGACAGGTCTTTACATTGCACGGCTGAAAAAAGGCAACAGCAACTCTTTCCAAAAGGAAAAAAAGTCTGGAAGCTTTGGCTTTGAGGTGCAGTTGTTGGGGCAGCCTGGGCACTTCTTGGGCAGCAAGAGGTTTCTGTGGTGGCACCTTTTGTCTGGCAGGAATCTTCATTTGGAGTAAATTTTTCAGGAGATGGGAGAGGCCTTTACAGCGCAGGGCTGAAAAAAGGGATCAGCAGCTCTTTCCACCAGGAAAAAAAGTCTGGAAGCTTTGGCTTTGAGGTGCAGTTGGTGGGGCAGCCTGGGCACTTCTTGGGCAGCAAGAGGTTTCTGTGGTGGCACCTTTTGTCTGGCAGGGATCTTCATTTGGAGTAAATGTTTTAGGAGATGGGACCGGCCATTGCAGTGCAGGGCTGAAAAAAGGGATCAGCAGCTCTTTCCACCAGGAAAAAAGTCTGGAAGCTTTGGCTTTGAGGTGCAGTTGGTGGGGCAGCCTGGGAACTTCTTGGGCAGCAAAGATCTTTTAGTGGTGGCACCTTTTGTCTGGCAGGAATCTTCACTTGGAGTAAATTTTTCAGGAGATGGGAGAGGCCTTTACAGCGCAGGGCTGAAAAAAGGGATCAGCAGCTCTTTCCACCAAGAAAAAAAGTCTGGAAGCTTTGGCTTCAGGTGTAGTTTTTGGGGCAGCCTGGGCACTTCTGGGGCAGCAAGAGGTTTCTGTGGTGGCACCTTTTGTCTGGCAGGAATCTTCATTTGGAGTAAATTTTTCAGGAGGTGGGACCGGACATTGCAGTGCAGGGCTGAAAAAAAGGGATCAGCAGCTCTTTCCACCAGGAAAAAAGTCTGGAAGCTTTGGCTTTGAGGTGCAGTTGTTTTGGCAGCCTGGGCACTTCTTGGGCAGCAAGAGGTTTCTGTGGTGGCACCTTTTGTCTGGCAGGAGTCTTCATTTGGAGTAAATTTTTCAGGAGATGGGACAGGTCTTTACAGCGCAGGGCAGAAAAAAGGGAACAGCAGCTCTTTCTACCAGGAAAAAAAGTCTGGAAGCTTTGGCTTTGAGGTGCAGTTGGTGGGGCAGCCTGGGAACTCCTTGGGCAGCAAAGATCTTTTAGTGGTGGCACCTTTTGTCTGGCAGGAATCTTCACTTGGAGTAAATTTTTCAGGAGATGGGACCGGCCTTTACATTGCACGGCTTAAAAAAGGGAACAGCAGCTCTTTCCACCAGGAAAAAAAGTCTGGAAGCTTTGGCTTTGAGGTGCAGTTGTTAGGGCAGCCTGGGCACTTCTTGGGCAGCAAGAGGTTTCTGTGGTGGCACATTTTGTCTGGCAGGAATCTTCATTTGGAGTAAATTTTTCAGGAGGTGGGACCGGCCATTGCAGTGCAGGGCTGAAAAAAGGGATCAGCAGCTCTTTCCACCAGGAAAAAAGTCTGGAAGCTTTGGCTTTGAGGTGCAGTTGTTGGGGCAGCCTGGGAACTTCTTGGGCAGCAAGAGGTTTCTGTGGTGGCACCTTTAGTCTGGCAGGAGTCTTCATTTGGAGTAAATTTTTCACATGGTGGGACAGGCCTTTACAGCGCAGGGCTGAAAAAAGGGAACAGCAGCTCTTTCTACCAGGAAAAAAAGTCTGGAAGCTTTGGCTTTGAGGTGCAGTTGTTGGGGCAGCCTGGGAACTCCTTGGGCAGCAAAGATCTTTTAGTGGTGGCACCTTTTGTCTGGCAGGAATCTTCATTTGGATTCCATTTTCCAGGAGGTGGGACCGGCCATTGCAGTGCAGGGCTGAAAAAAAGGGAACAGCAGCTCTTTCTACCAGGAAAAAATGTCTGGAAGCTTTGGCTTTGAGGTGCAGTTGGTGGGGCAGCCTGGGAACTTCTTGGGCAGCAAAGATCTTTCTGTGGTGGCACATTTTGTCTGGCAGGAGTCTTCATTTGGAGTAAATTTTTCAGGAGATGGGACAGGTCTTTACAGCGCAGGGCAGAAAAAAGGGAACAGCAGCTCTTTCTACCAGGAAAAAAATCTGGAAGCTTTGGCTTTGAGGTGCAGTTGGTGGGGCAGCCTGGGAACTCCTTGGGCAGCAAAGATCTTTTAGTGGTGGCACCTTTTGTCTGGCAGGAATCTTCACTTGGCGTAAATTTTTCAGGAGATGGGACAGGTCTTTACATTGCACGGCTGAAAAAAGGCAACAGCAGCTCTTTCCACCAGGAAAAAAGGTCTGGAAGCTTTGGTTTTGAGGGGCAGTTGTTGGGGCAGCCTGGGCACTTCTTGGGCAGCAAGAGGTTTCTGTGGTGGCACTTTTGTCTGGCAGGAATCTTCATTTGGAGTAAATGTTTTAGGAGATGGTACCGGCCATTGCAGTGCAGGGCTGAAAAAAGGGATCAGCAGCTCTTTCCACCAGGAAAAAAGTCTGGAAGCTTTGGCTTTGAGGTGCAGTTGTTGGGGCAGCCTGGGCACTTCTTGGGCAGCAAGAGGTTTCTGTGGTGGCACCTTTTGTCTGGCAGGAGTCTTCATTTGGAGTAAATTTTTCAGATGGTGGGACAGGCCTTTACAGCGCAGGGCTGAAAAAAGGCAACAGCAGCTCTTTCCACCAGGAAAAAAAGTCTGGAAGCTTCGGCTTTGAGGTTCAGTTGGTGGGGCAGCCTGGGAACTTTTTGGGCAGCAAAGATCTTTCTGTGGTGGCACCTTTTGTCTGGCAGGAATCTTCATTTGGAGTAAATTTTTCAGGAGGTGGGACAGGCCATTGCAGTGCAGGGCTGAAAAAAGGGATCAGCAGCTCTTTCCACCAGGAAAAAAGTCTGGAAGCTTTGGCTTTGAGGTGCAGTTGGTGGGGCAGCCTGGGAACTCCTTGGGCAGCAAAGATCTTTTAGTGGTGGCACCTTTTGTCTGGCAGGAATCTTCACTTGGAGTAAATTTTTTAGGGGATGGGACAGGTCTTTACATTGCACGGCTGAAAAAAGGCAACAGCAGCTCTTTCCACCAGGAAAAAAAGTCTGGAAGCTTTGGCTTTGAGATGCAGTTGTGGGGGCAACCTTGGAACTTCTTGGGCAGCAAGAGGTTTCTGTGGTGGCACCTTTAGTCTGGCAGGAATCTTCATTTGGAGTAAATTTTTCAGGAGATGGGACCGGCCTTTAAAGCGCAGGGCTGAAAAAAGGGATCAGCAGCTCTTTCCACCAGGAAAAAAAGTCTGGAAGCTTTGGCTTCAGGTGTAGTTGTTGGGGCAGCCTGGGCACTTCTTGGGCAGCAAGAGGTTTCTGTGGTGGCACCTTTTGTCTGGCAGGAATCTTCATTTGGATTCCATTTTCCAGGAGGTGGGACCGGCCATTGCAGTGCAGGGCTGAAAAAAAGGGATCAGCAGCTCTTTCCACCAGGAAAAAAGTCTGGAAGCTTTGGCTTTGAGGTGCAGTTGGTGGGGCAGCCTGGGCACTTCTTGGGCAGCAAGAGGTTTCTGTGGTGGCACCTTTTGTCTGGCAGGAGTCTTCATTTGGAGTAAATTTTTCAGGAGATGGGACAGGTCTTTACAGCGCAGGGCAGAAAAAAGGGAACAGCAGCTCTTTCTACCAGGAAAAAAAGTCTGGAAGCTTTGGCTTTGAGGTGCAGTTGGTGGGGCAGCCTGGGAACTCCTTGGGCAGCAAAGATCTTTTAGTGGTGGCACCTTTTGTCTGGCAGGAATCTTCACTTGGAGTAAATTTTTCAGGAGATGGGACCGGCCATTGCAGTGCAGGGCTGAAAAAAGGGATCAGCAGCTCTTTCCAGGAGGAAAAAAAGTCTGGAAGCTTTGGCTTTGAGGTGCAGTTGTTAGGGCAGCCTGGGCACTTCTTGGGCAGCAAGAGGTTTCTGTGGTGGCACATTTTGTCTGGCAGGAATCTTCATTTGGAGTAAATTTTTCAGGAGGTGGGACCGGCCATTGCAGTGCAGGGCTGAAAAAAGGGATCAGCAGCTCTTTCCACCAGGAAAAAAGTCTGGAAGCTTTGGCTTTGAGGTGCAGTTGTTGGGGCAGCCTGGGCACTTCTTGGGCAGCAAGAGGTTTCTGTGGTGGCACCTTTTGTCTGGCAGGAGTCTTCATTTGGAGTAAATTTTTCAGATGGTGGGACAGGCCTTTACAGCGCAGGGCTGAAAAAAGGCAACAGCAGCTCTTTCCACCAGGAAAAAAAGTCTGGAAGCTTTGGCTTTGAGGTGCAGTTGGTGGGGCAGCCTGGGAACTTTTTGGGCAGCAAAGATCTTTCTGTGGTGGCACCTTTTGTCTGGCAGGAATCTTCATTTAGAGTAAATTTTTCAGGAGGTGGGACAGGCCATTCCAGTGCAGGGCTGAAAAAAGGGATCAGCAGCTCTTTCTACCAGGAAAAAAGTCTGGAAGCTTTGGCTTTGAGGTTCAGTTGGTGGGGCAGCCTGGGCACTTCTTGGGCAGCAAGAGGTTTCTGTGGTGGCACCTTTTGTCTGGCAGGAGTCTTCATTTGGAGTAAATTTTTCAGGAGATGGGACAGGTCTTTACATTGCACGGCTGAAAAAAGGGAACAGCAGCTCTTTCCACCAGGAAAAAAAGTCTGGAAGCTTTGGCTTTGAGGTGCAGTTGTTGGGGTAGCCTGGGAACTCCTTGGGCAGCAAAGATCTTTTAGTGGTGGCACCTTTTGTCTGGCAGGAATTTTCATTTGGAGTAAATTTTTCAGGAGGTGGGACCGGCCATTGCAGTGCAGGGCTGAAAAAAGGGATCAGCAGCTCTTTCCACCAGGAAAAAAGTCTGGAAGCTTTGGCTTTGAGGTGCAGTTGTTTTGGCAGCCTGGGCACTTCTTGGGCAGCAAGAGGTTTCTGTGGTGGCACCTTTTGTCTGGTAGGAGTCTTCATTTGGAGTAAATTTTTCAGGAGATGGGACAGGTCTTTACAGCGCAGGGCAGAAAAAAGGGAACAGCAGCTCTTTCTACCAGGAAAAAAAGTCTGGAAGCTTTGGCTTTGAGGTGCAGTTGGTGGGGCAGCCTGGGAACTCCTTGGGCAGCAAAGATCTTTTAGTGGTGGCACCTTTTGTCTGGCAGGAATCTTCATTTGGATTCCATTTTCCAGGACGTGGGACCGGCCATTGCAGTGCAGGGCTCGAAAAAAAGGGAACAGCAGCACTTTCTACCAGGAAAAAAAGTCTGGAAGCTTTGGCTTTGAGGTGCAGTTGGTGGGGCAGCCTGGGAACATCTTGGGCAGCAAAGAGATTTCCGTGGTGGCACCTTTTGTCTGGTAGGAATCTTCAGTTAGAGTAAATTTTTCAGGAGGTGGGACAGGCCTTTAAAGCGCAGGGCTGAAAAAAGGGAACAGCAGCTCTTTCCCAAAGGAAAAAAAGTCTGGAAGCTTTGGCTTTGAGGTGCAGTTGGTGGGGCAGCCTGGGCACTTCTTGGGCAGCAAGAGGTTTCTGTGGTGGCACCTTTTGTCTGGCAGGAATCTTCATTTGGAGTAAATTTTTCAGCAGGTGGGACCGGCCATTGCAGTGCAGGGCTGAAAAAAGGGATCAGCAGCTCTTTCCACCAGGAAAAATGTCTGGATCCTTTGGCTTTCAGGTGTAGTTGTTGGGGCAGCCTGGGCACTTCTTGGGCAGCAAGACGTTTCTGTGGTGGCACCTTTAGTCTGGCAGGAATCTTCATTTGGAGTAAATTTTTCAGATGGTGGGACAGGCCTTTACAGCGCAGGGCAGAAAAAAGGCAACAGCAGCTCTTTCCACCAGGAAAAAAAGTCTGGAAGCTTTGGCTTTGAGGTGCAGTTGGTGGGGCAGCCTGGGAACTCCTTGGGCACCAAAGATCTTTTAGTGGTGGCACCTTTTGTCTGGCAGGAATCTTCATTTGGATTCCATTTTCCAGGAGGTGGGACCGGCCATTGCAGTGCAGGGCTGAAAAAAAGGGATCAGCAGCTCTTTCCAGGAGGAAAAAAAGTCTGGAAGCTTTGGCTTCAGGTGTAGTTGTTGGGGCAGCCTGGGCACTTCTTGGGCAGCAAGAGGTTTCTGTGGTGGCACCTTTTGTCTGGCAGGAATCTTCATTTGGAGTAAATTTTTCAGGAGGTGGGACTGGACATTGCAGTGCAGGGCTGAAAAAAAGGGATCAGCAGCTCTTTCCACCAGGAAAAAAGTCTGGAAGCTTTGGCTTTGAGGTGCAGTTGTTTTGGCAGCCTGGGCACTTCTTGGGCAGCAAGAGGTTTCTGTGGTGGCACCTTTTGTCTGGCAGGAATCTTCATTTGGAGTAAATTTTTCAGGAGGTGGGACCGGCCATTGCAGGGCAGGGCTGAAAAAAGGGATCAGCAGCTCTTTCCACCAGGAAAAAAGTCTGGAAGCTTTGGCTTTGAGGTGCAGTTGGTGGGGCAGCCTGGGCACTTCTTGGGCAGCAAAGATCTTTCTGTGGTGGCACCTTTTGTCTGGCAGGAGTCTTCATTTGGAGTAAATTTTTCAGGAGGTGGGACAGGCCTTTAAAGCGCAGGGCTGAAAAAAGGGAACAGCAGCTCTTTCTACCAGGAAAAAAAGTCTGGAAGCTTTGGCTTTGAGGTGCAGTTGTTTTGGCAGCCTGGGCACTTCTTGGGCAGCAAGAGGTTTCTGTGCTGGCACCTTTTGTCTGGCAGGAATCTTCATTTGGAGTAAATTTTTCAGGAGATGGGAGAGGTCTTTACAGCGCAGGGCTGAAAAAAGGGATCAGCAGCTCTTTCCCAAAGGAAAAAAAGACTGGAAGCTTTGGCTTCAGGTGTAGTTGTTGGGGCAGCCTGGGCACTTCTTGGGCAGCAAGAGGTTTCTGTGGTGGCACCTTTTGTCTGGCAGGAATCTTCATTTGGATTCCATTTTTCAGGAGGTGGGACCGGCCATTGCAGTGCAGGGCTGAAAAAAAGGGATCAGCAGCTCTTTCCACCAGGAAAAAAGTCTGGAAGCTTTGGCTTTGAGGTGCAGTTGTTTTGGCAGCCTGGGCACTTCTTGGGCAGCAAGAGGTTTCTGTGGTGGCACCTTTAGTCTGGCAGGAATCTTCATTTGGAGAAAATTTTTCAGGAGATGGGACCGGCCTTTAAAGCGCAGGGCTGAAAAAAGGGATCAGCAGCTCTTTCTACCAGGAAAAAAGTCTGGAAGCTTTGGCTTTGAGGTGCAGTTGGTGGGGCAGCCTGGGAACTCCTTGGGCAGCAAAGATCTTTTAGTGGTGGCACCTTTTGTCTGGCAGGAATCTTCACTTGGAGTAAATTTTTTAGGGGATGGGACAGGTCTTTACATTGCACGGCTGAAAAAAGGGAACAGCAGCTCTTTCCACCAGGAAAAAAAGTCTGGAAGCTTTGGCTTTGAGATGCAGTTGTGGGGGCAACCTGGGAACTTCTTGGGCAGCAAGAGGTTTCTGTGGTGGCACCTTTAGTCTGGCAGGAATCTTCATTTGGAGAAAATTTTTCAGGAGATGGGACCGGCCTTTAAAGCGCAGGGCTGAAAAAAGGGATCAGCAGCTCTTTCCAGGAGGAAAAAAAGTCTGGAAGCTTTGGCTTCAGGTGTAGTTGTTGGGGCAGCCTGGGCACTTCTTGGGCAGCAAGAGGTTTCTGTGGTGGCACCTTTTGTCTGGCAGGAATCTTCATTTGGATTCCATTTTCCAGGAGGTGGGACCGGCCATTGCAGTGCAGGGCTGAAAAAAAGGGATCAGCAGCTCTTTCCACCAGGAAAAAAGTCTGGAAGCTTTGGCTTTGAGGTGCAGTTGTTTTGGCAGCCTGGGCACTTCTTGGGCAGCAAGACGTTTCTGTGGTGGCACCTTTTGTCTGGCAGGAGTCTTCATTTGGAGTAAATTTTTCAGGAGATGGGACAGGTCTTTACAGCGCAGGGCAGAAAAAAGGGAACAGCAGCTCTTTCTACCAGGAAAAAAGTCTGGAAGCTTTGGCTTTGAGGTGCAGTTGGTGGGGCAGCCTGGGAACTCCTTGGGCAGCAAAGATGTTTTAGTGGTGGCACCTTTTGTCTGGCAGGAATCTTCACTTGGAGTAAATTTTTCAGGAGATGGGACAGGTCTTTACATTGCACGGCTGAAAAAAGGCAACAGCAACTCTTTCCACCAGGAAAAAAAGTCTGGAAGCTTTGGCTTTGAGGTGCAGTTGTTGGGGCAGCCTGGGCACTTCTTGGGCAGCAAGAGGTTTCTGTGGTGGCACCTTTTGTCTGGCAGGAATCTTCATTTGGAGTAAATTTTTCAGGAGATGGGAGAGGCCTTTACAGCGCAGGGCTGAAAAAAGGGATCAGCAGCTCTTTCCACCAGGAAAAAAAGTCTGGAAGCTTTGGCTTTGAGGTGCAGTTGGTGGGGCAGCCTGGGCACTTCTTGGGCAGCAAGAGGTTTCTGTGGTGGCACCTTTTGTCTGGCAGGGATCTTCATTTGGAGTAAATGTTTTAGGAGATGGGACCGGCCATTGCAGTGCAGGGCTGAAAAAAGGGATCAGCAGCTCTTTCCCCCAGGAAAAAAGTCTGGAAGCTTTGGCTTTGAGGTGCAGTTGGTGGGGCAGCCTGGGAACTTCTTGGGCAGCAAAGATCTTTTAGTGGTGGCACCTTTTGTCTGGCAGGAATCTTCACTTGGAGTAAATTTTTCAGGAGATGGGAGAGGCCTTTACAGCGCAGGGCTGAAAAAAGGGATCAGCAGCTCTTTCCACCAAGAAAAAAAGTCTGGAAGCTTTGGCTTCAGGTGTAGTTGTTGGGGCAGCCTGGGCACTTCTTGGGCAGCAAGAGGTTTCTGTGGTGGCACCTTTTGTCTGGCAGGAATCTTCATTTGGAGTAAATTTTTCAGGAGGTGGGACCGGACATTGCAGTGCAGGGCTGAAAAAAAGGGATCAGCAGCTCTTTCCACCAGGAAAAAAGTCTGGAAGCTTTGGCTTTGAGGTGCAGTTGTTTTGGCAGCCTGGGCACTTCTTGGGCAGCAAGAGGTTTCTGTGGTGGCACCTTTTGTCTGGCAGGAGTCTTCATTTGGAGTAAATTTTTCAGGAGATGGGACGGTCTTTACAGCGCAGGGCAGAAAAAAGGGAACAGCAGCTCTTTCTACCAGGAAAAAAAGTCTGGAAGCTTTGGCTTTGAGGTGCAGTTGGTGGGGCAGCCTGGGAACTCCTTGGGCAGCAAAGATCTTTTAGTGGTGGCACCTTTTGTCTGGCAGGAATCTTCACTTGGAGTAAATTTTTCAGGAGATGGGACCGGCCTTTACATTGCACGGCTTAAAAAAGGGAACAGCAGCTCTTTCCACCAGGAAAAATAGTCTGGAAGCTTTGGCGTTGAGGTGCAGTTGTTAGGGCAGCCTGGGCACTTCTTGGGCAGCAAGAGGTTTCTGTGGTGGCACCTTTTGTCTGGCAGGAATCTTCATTTGGAGTAAATTTTTCAGGAGGTGGGACCGGCCATTGCAGTGCAGGGCTGAAAAAAGGGATCAGCAGCTCTTTCCACCAGGAAAAAAGTCTGGAAGCTTTGGCTTTGAGGTGCAGTTGTTGGGGCAGCCTGGGCACTTCTTGGGCAGCAAGAGGTTTCTGTGGTGGCACCTTTTGTCTGGCAGGAGTCTTCATTTGGAGTAAATTTTTCAGATGGTGGGACCGGCCTTTACAGCGCAGGGCTGAAAAAAGGCAACAGCAGCTCTTTCCACCAGGAAAAAAAGTCTGGAAGCTTTGGCTTTGAGGTGCAGTTGGTGGGGCAGCCTGGGAACTCCTTGGGCAGCAAAGATCTTTTAGTGGTGGCACCTTTTGTCTGGCAGGAATCTTCATTTGGAGTAAATTTTTCAGGAGGTGGGACAGGCCATTCCAGTGCAGGGCTGAAAAAAGGGATCAGCAGCTCTTTCCACCAGGAAAAAAGTCTGGAAGCTTTGGCTTTGAGGTTCAGTTGGTGGGGCAGCCTGGGCACTTCTTGGGCAGCAAGAGGTTTCTGTGGTGGCACCTTTTGTCTGGCAGGAGTCTTCATTTGGAGTAAATTTTTCAGGAGATGGGACAGGTCTTTACATTGCACGGCTGAAAAAAGGGAACAGCAGCTCTTTCCACCAGGAAAAAAAGTCTGGAAGCTTTGGCTTTGAGGTGCAGTTGTTGGGGCAGCCTGGGAACTCCTTGGGCAGCAAAGATCTTTTAGTGGTGGCACCTTTTGTCTGGCAGGAATTTTCACTTGGAGTAAATTTTTCAGCAGGTGGGACCGGCCATTGCAGTGCAGGGCTGAAAAAAGGGATCAGCAGCTCTTTCCACCAGGAAAAATGTCTGGATCCTTTGGCTTTCAGGTGTAGTTGTTGGGGCAGCCTGGGCACTTCTTGGGCAGCAAGAGGTTTCTGTGGTGGCACCTTTAGTCTGGCAGGAATCTTCATTTGTAGTAAATTTTGCAGGAGGTGGGACCGGCCATTGCAGTGCAGGGTTGAAAAAAGGGAACACCAGCTCTTTCCACCAGGAAAAAAGTCTGGAAGCTTTGGCTTTGAGGTGCAGTTGGTGGGGCAGCCTGGGCACTTCTTGGGCAGCAAAGATCTTTCTGTGGTGGTACCTTTTGTCTGGCAGGAGTCTTCATTTGGAGTAAATTTTTCAGATGGTGGGACAGGCCTTTACAGCGCAGGGCAGAAAAAAGGCAACAGCAGCTCTTTCCACCAGGAAAAAAAGTCTGGAAGCTTTGGCTTTGAGGTGCAGTTGTTGGGGCAGCCTGGGCACTTCTTGGGCAGCAAGAGGTTTCTGTGGTGGCACCTTTTGTCTGGCAGGAATCTTCATTTGGAGTAAATTTTTCAGGAGGTGGGACCGGCCATTGCAGTGCAGGGCTGAAAAAAGGGATCAGCAGATCTTTCCACCAGGAAAAAAGTCTGGAAGTTTTGGTTTTGAGGTGCAGTTGTTTTGGCAGCCTGGGCACTTCTTGGGCAGCAAGAGGTTTCTGTGGTGGCACCTTTTGTCTGGCAGGAGTCTTCATTTGGAGTAAATTTTTCAGGAGATGGGACAGGTCTTTACAGCGCAGTACAGAAAAAAGGGAACAGCAGCTCTTTCTACCAGGAAAAAAAGTCTGGAAGCTTTGGCTTTGAGGTGCAGTTGGTGGGGCAGCCTGGGAACTCCTTGGGCAGCAAAGATCTTTTAGTGGTGGCACCTTTTGTCTGGCAGGAATCTTCATTTGGATTCCATTTTCCAGGAGGTGGGACCGGCCATTGCAGTGCAGGGCTGAAAAAAGGATCAGCAGCTCTTTCCAGGAGGAAAAAAAGTCTGGAAGCTTTGGCTTCAGGTGTAGTTGTTGGGGCAGCCTGGGCACTTCTTGGGCAGCAAGAGGTTTCTGTGGTGGCACCTTTTGTCTGGCAGGAGTCTTCATTTGGAGTAAATTTTTCAGGAGATGGGAGAGGTCTTTACAGCGCAGGGCTGAAAAAAGGGATCAGCAGCTCTTTCCCAAAGGAAAAAAAGACTGGAAGCTTTGGCTTCAGGTGTAGTTGTTGGGGCAGCCTGGGCACTTCTTGGGCAGCAAGAGGTTTCTGTGGTGGCACCTTTTGTCTGGCAGGAATCTTCATTTGGATTCCATTTTTCAGGAGGTGGGACCGGCCATTGCAGTGCAGGGCTGAAAAAAAGGGATCAGCAGCTCTTTCCACCAGGAAAAAAGTCTGGAAGCTTTGGCTTTGAGGTGCAGTTGTTTTGGCAGCCTGGGCACTTCTTGGGCAGCAAGAGGTTTCTGTGGTGGCACCTTTAGTCTGGCAGGAATCTTCATTTGGAGTAAATTTTTCAGGAGGTGGGACCGGACATTGCAGCGCAGGGCTGAAAAAAGGGATCAGCAGCTCTTTCCACCAGGAAAAAAGTCTGGAAGCTTTGGCTTTGAGGTGCAGTTGGTGCGGCAGCCTGGGCACTTCTTGGGCAGCAAAGATCTTTCTGTGGTGGCACCTTTTGTCTGGCAGGAGTCTTCATTTGGAGTAAATTTTTCAGGAGGTGGGAGAGGCCTTTACAGCGCAGGGCAGAAAAAAGGCAACAGCAGCTCTTTCCACCAGGAAAAAAAGTCTGGAAGCTTTGGCTTTGAGGTGCAGTTGGTGGGGCAGCCTGGGCACTTCTTGGGCAGCAAAGATCTTTCTGTGGTGGCACCTTTTGTCTGGCAGGAATCTTCAGTTAGAGTAAATTTTTCAGGAGGTGGGACAGGCCTTTAAAGCGCAGGGCTGAAAAAAGGGAACAGCAGCTCTTTCCACCAGGAAAAAAAGTCTGGAAGCTTTGGCTTTGAGGTGCAGTTGGTGGGGCAGCCTGGGCACTTCTTGGGCAGCAAGAGGTTTCTGTGGTGGCACCTTTTGTCTGGCAGGAATCTTCATTTGTAGTAAATTTAGAAGGAGGTGGGACCGGCCATTGCAGTGCAGGGCTGAAAAAAGGGATCAGCAGCTCTTTCCACCAGGAAAAAAGTCTGGAAGTTTTGGTTTTGAGGTTCTGTTGTTTTGGCAGCCTGGGCACTTCTTGGGCAGCAAGACGTTTCTGTGGTGGCACCTTCTGTCTGGCAGGAGTCTTCATTTGGAGTAAATTTTTCAGGAGATGGGACAGGTCTTTACAGCGCAGGGCAGAAAAAAGGGAACAGCAGCTCTTTCTACCAGGAAAAAAAGTCTGGAAGCTTTGGCTTTGAGGTGCAGTTGGTGGGGCAGCCTGGGAACTCCTTGGGCAGCAAAGATCTTTTAGTGGTGGCACCTTTTGTCTGGCAGGAATCTTCATTTGGATTCCATTTTCCAGGACGTGGGACCGGCCATTGCAGCTCAGGGCTGAAAAAAAGGGATCAGCAGCTCTTTCCACTAGGAAAAATGTCTGGATCCTTTGGCTTCAGGTGTAGTTGTTGGGGTAGCCTGGGCACTTCTTGGGCAGCAAGACGTTTCTGTGGTGGCACCTTTAGTCTGGCAGGAATCTTCATTTGGAGTAAATTTTTCAGCAGGTGGGACCGGCCATTGCAGTGCAGGGTTGAAAAAAGGGAACAGCAGCTCTTTCCACCAGGAAAAAAAGTCTGGAAGCTTTGGCTTTGAGATGCAGTTGTTAGGGCAACCTGGGAACTTCTTAGGCAGCAAAGATCTTTCTGTGGTGGTACCTTTTGTCTGGCAGGAATCTTCATTTGGAGTAAATTTTTCAGGAGATGGGACCGGCCTCTAAAACGCAGGGCTGAAAAAAGGGAACAGCAGCTCTTTCCACCAGGAAAAAAAGTCTGGAAGCTTTGGCTTTGAGGTGTAGTTGTTGGGGCAGCCTGGGCACTTCTTGGGCAGCAAGAGGTTTCTGTGGTGGCACCTTTTGTCTGGCAGGAATCTTCATTTGGAGTAAATGTTTTAGGAAATGGGAGAGGTCTTTACAGCGCAGGGCTGAAAAAAGGAATCAGCAGCTCTTTCCACCAGGAAAAAAAGTCTGGAAGCTTTGGCTTCAGGTGTAGTTGTTGGGGCAGCCTGGGCACTTCTTGGGCAGCAAGAGGTTTCTGTGGTGGCACCTTTTGTCTGGCAGGAATCTTCTTTTGGATTCCATTTTTCAGGAGGTGGGACCGGCCATTGCAGTGCAGGGCTGAAAAAAAGGGATCAGCAGCTCTTTCCACCAGGAAAAAAGTCTGGAAGCTTTGGCTTTGAGGTGCAGTTGTTTTGGCAGCCTGGGCACTTCTTGGGCAGCAAGAGGTTTCTGTGGTGGCACCTTTAGTCTGGCAGGAATCTTCATTTGGAGTAAATTTTTCAGGAGGTGGGACAGGCCATAGCATCGCAGGGCTGAAAAAAGGGATTAGCAGCTCTTTCCACCAGAAAAAAATGTCTGGAAGCTTTTGCTTTGAGGTGCAGTTTTTAGGGCAACCTGGGAACTTCTTGGGCAGCAAAGATCTTTCTGTGGTGGCACCTTTTGTCTGGCAGGAATCTTCATTTGGAGTAAATTTTTCAGGAGGTGGGACAGGCCTTTACAGCGCAGGGCTGAAAAAGAGGAACAGCAGCTCTTTCTACCAGGAAAAAAAGCCTGGAAGTTTTGGCTTTGAGGTGCAGTTGGTGGGGCAGCCTGGGCACTTTTTGGGCAGCAGAGATCTTTCTGTGGTGGCACCTTTTGTCTGGCAGGAATCTTCATTTGGAGTAAATTTTTCAGATGGTGGGACAGGCCTTTACAGTGCAGGGCTGGAAAAAAGGGAACAGCAGCTCTTTCCACCAGGAAAAAAGTCTGGAAGCTTTGGCTTTCAGGTGCAGTTGGTGGGGCAGCCTGGGCACTTCTTGGGCAGCAAGAGGTTTCTGTGGTGGCAGCTTTAGTCTGGCAGGAATCTTCATTTGTAGTAAATTTTGCAGGAGGTGGGACCGGCCATTGCAGAGCAGAGTTGAAAAAAAGGGATCAGCAGCTCTTTCCACCAGGAAAAAAGTCTGGAAGCTATGGCCTTCAGGTTCAGTTGTTGGGGCAGCCTGGGAAGTTCTTGGGCAGCAAGAGATTTCTGTGGTGGCACCTTTTGCCTGGTAGGAATCTTCATTTGGATTGCATTTTTCAGGACTTGGGACTGGCCATTGCAGTGCAGGGGCTGAAAAAAAGGGAACAGCAGCTCTTTCTACCAGGAAAAAAGTCTGGAAGCTATGGCCTTCAGGTTCAGTTGTTGGGGTAGCCTGGGAACTTCTTGGGCAGCAAGAGGTTTCTGTGGTGGCACCTTTTGTCTGGCAGGAGTCTTCATTTGGAGTAAATTTTTCAGGAGATGGGACAGGCCTTAAAGCGCAAAGCTGAAAAAAGGGAACAGCAGCTCTTTCTACCAGGAAAAAATGTCTGGATCCTTTGGCTTCGAGGTGCAGTTTTTGGGGCAACCTGGGAACTTCTTGGGCAGCAAAGATCTCTCTGTGGTGGCACCTTTTGTCTGGCAGGAATCTTCACTTGGAGTAAATTTTTCAGGAGATGGGACAGGTCTTTACAGCGCAGGGCAGAAAAAAGGGAACAGCAGCTCTTTCTACCAGGAAAAAAAGTCTGGAAGCTTTGGCTTTGAGGTGCAGTTGGTGGGGCAGCCTGGGAACTCTTTGGGCAGCAAAGATCTTTTAGTGGTGGCACCTTTTGTCTGGCAGGAATCTTCATTTGGAGTAAATTTTTCAGGAGATGGGACAGGTCTTTACATTGCACGGCTGAAAAAAG
This sequence comes from Pseudopipra pipra, assembly GCF_036250125.1. Classification (NCBI taxonomy): domain Eukaryota; kingdom Metazoa; phylum Chordata; class Aves; order Passeriformes; family Pipridae; genus Pseudopipra; species Pseudopipra pipra. The sequence goes on from NC_087550.1 coordinate 5,131,133, forward strand.
GGAACAGCAGCTCTTTCCACCAGGATAAAAAGTCTGGAAGCTTTGGCTTTGAGGTGCAGTTGTTGGGGCAGCCTGGGCACTTCTTGGGCAGCAAAGATCTTTCTGTGGTGGCACCTTTTGTCTGGCAGGAATCTTCATTTGGAGTAAATTTTTCAGGAGGTGGGACCGGCCATTGCAGTGCAGGGTTGAAAAAAAGGGAACAGCAGCTCTTTCTACCAGGAAAAAATGTCTGGAAGCTTTGGCTTTGAGGTGCAGTTGTTAGGGCAACCTGGGAACTTCTTGGGCAGCAAAGATCTTTCTGTGGTGGCACCTTTTGTCTGGCAGGAATCTTCATTTGGAGTAAATTTTTCAGGAGATGGGAGAGGCCTTTACAGCGCAGGGCTGAAAAAAGGGATCAGCAGCTCTTTCCAGGAGGAAAAAAAGTCTGGAAGCTTTGGCTTCAGGTGTAGTTGTTGGGGCAGCCTGGGCACTTCTTGGGCAGCAAGAGGTTTCTGTGGTGGCACCTTTTGTCTGGCAGGAATCTTCATTTGGAGTAAATTTTTCAGGAGGTGGGACCGGCCATTGCAGTGCAGGGCTGAAAAAAAGGGATCAGCAGCTCTTTCCACCAGGAAAAAAGTCTGGAAGCTTTGGCTTTGAGGTGCAGTTGTTTTGGCAGCCTGGGCACTTCTTGGGCAGCAAGACGTTTCTGTGGTGGCACCTTTTGTCTGGCAGGAATCTTCACTTGGAGTAAATTTTTCAGGAGATGGGACCGGCCTTTACATTGCACGGCTTAAAAAAGGGAACAGCAGCTCTTTCTACCAGGAAAAAAAGTCTGGAAGCTTTGGCTTTGAGGTGCAGTTGGTGGGGCAGCCTGGGAACTCCTTGGGCAGCAAAGATCTTTTAGTGGTGGCACCTTTTGTCTGGCAGGAATCTTCACTTGGAGTAAATTTCTCAGGAGATGGGACCGGCCTTTAAAGCGCAGGGCTGAAAAAAGGGATCAGCAGCTCTTTCCAGGAGGAAAAAAAGTCTGGAAGCTTTGGCTTTGAGGTGTAGTTGTTGGGGCAGCCTGGGCACTTCTTGGGCAGCAAGAGGTTTCTGTGGTGGCACCTTTTGTCTGGCAGGAATCTTCATTTGGAGTAAATTTTTCAGGAGGTGGGACCGGCCATTGCAGTGCAGGGCTGAAAAAAAGGGATCAGCAGCTCTTTCCACCAGGAAAAAAGTCTGGAAGCTTTGGCTTTGAGGTGCAGTTGTTTTGGCAGCCTGGGCACTTCTTGGGCAGCAAGACGTTTCTGTGGTGGCACCTTTTGTCTGGCAGGAATCTTCACTTGGAGTAAATTTTTCAGGAGATGGGACCGGCCTTTACATTGCACGGCTTAAAAAAGGCAACAGCAGCTCTTTCCACCAGGAAAAAAAGTCTGGAAGCTTTGGCTTCAGGTGTAGTTGTTGGGGCAGCCTGGGAACTTCTTGGGCAGCAAGAAGTTTCTGTGGTGGCACCTTTTGTCTGGTAGGAATCTTCATTTGGATTCCATTTTTCATAGGGTGGGACCGGCCATTGCAGTGCAAGGGTGAAAAAAAGGGAACAGCAGCTCTTTCCACCAGGAAAAATAGTCTGGAAGCTTTGGCTTTGAGATGCAGTTGTTGGGGCAGCCTGGGTACTTCTTGGGCAGCAAGACCTTTCTGTGGTGGCACCTTTAGTCTGGCAGGAATCTTCATTTGGAGTAAATTTTTCAGGAGATGGGACAGGCCATTGCAGACCAGAGTTGAAAAAAAGGGATCAGCAGCTCTTTCCACCAGGAAAAAAGTCTGGAAGCTATGGCCTTCAGGTTCAGTTGTTGGGGCAGCCTGGGAAGTTCTTGGGCAGCAAGAGATTTCTGTGGTGGCACCTTTTGTCTGGTAGAAATCTTCATTTGGATTGCATTTTTCAGGACTTGGGACTGGCCATTGCAGTGCAGGGCTGAAAAAAAGGGAACAGCAGCTCTTTCCCAAAGGAAAAAAAGTCTGGATCCTTTGGCTTCGAGGTGCAGTTGTTGGGGCAACCTGGGAACTTCTTGGGCAGCAAAGATCTCTCTGTGGTGGCACCTTTTGTCTGGCAGGAGTCTTCATTTGGAGTAAATTTTTCAGGAGATGGGACAGGTCTTTACAGCGCAGGGCAGAAAAAAGGGAACAGCAGCTCTTTCTACCAGGAAAAAAAGTCTGGAAGCTTTGGCTTTGAGGTGCAGTTGGTGGGGCAGCCTGGGAACTCCTTGGGCACCAAAGATCTTTTAGTGGTGGCACCTTTTGTCTGGCAGGAATCTTCATTTGGGTTCCGTTTTCCAGGAGGTGGGACCGGCCATTGCAGTGCAGGGCTGAAAAAAAGGGAACAGCAGCTCTTTCTACCAGGAAAAAATGTCTGGAAGCTTTCGCTTTGAGGTGCAGTTGTTTTGGCAGCCTGGGCACTTCTTGGGCAGCAAAGATCTTTCTGTGGTGGCACCTTTTGTCTGGCAGGAATCTTCATTTGGAGTAAATTTTTCAGGAGGTGGGACAGGCCATTGCAGTGCAGGGCTGAAAAAAGGGATCAGCAGCTCTTTCCACCAGGAAAAAAGTCTGGAAGCTTTGGCTTTGAGGTGCAGTTGTTTTGGCAGCCTGGGAACTTCTTGGGCAGCAAGAGGTTTCTGTGGTGGCACCTTTTGTCTGGTAGGAATCTTCAGTTAGAGTAAATTTTTCAGCAGGTGGGACCGGCCATTGCAGTGCAGGGCTGAAAAAAGGGATCAGCAGCTCTTTCCACCAGGAAAAAAGTCTGGAAGCTTTGGCTTTGAGGTGCAGTTGGTGGGGCAGCTTGGGAACTTCTTGGGCACCAAATATCTTTCTGTGGTGGCACCTTTTGTCTGGCAGGAATCTTTATTTGGAGTAAATGTTTTAGGAGATGTGTGAGCCCTTTACAGCGCAGGGCTGAAAAAAGGGAACAGCAGCTCTTTCCAGGAGGAAAAGAAGTCTGGAAGCCTTGGCTTCAGGTGTAGTTGTTGGGGCAGCCTGGGCTCTTCTTGGGCAGCAAGAGGTTTCTGTGGTGGCACCTTTAGTCTGGCAGGAATCTTCATTTGGAGTAAATTTTTCAGGAGGTGGGACAGGCCATAGCATCGCAGGGCTGAAAAAAGGGATTAGCAGCTCTTTCCACCAGAAAAAAATGTCTGGAAGCTTTTGCTTTGAGGTGCAGTTTTTAGGGCAACCTGGGAACTTCTTGGGCAGCAAAGATCTTTCTGTGGTGGCACCTTTTGTCTGGCAGGAATCTTCATTTGGATTCTATTTTTCAGGAGGTGGGACAGGCCTTTACAGCGCAGGGCTGAAAAAAGGGAACAGCAGCTCTTTCTACCAGGAAAAAAAGCCTGGAAGCTTTGGCCTTGAGGTGTTGTTGGTGGGGCAGCCTGGGAACTTCTTGGGCAGCAAAGTGATTTCTGTAATGGCACCTTTAGTCTGGCAGGAATCTTCTTTTGGATTCTATTTTCCAGGAGGTGGGACCGGCCATTGCAGTGCAGGGCTGAAAAAAAGGGATCAGCAGCTCTTTCCACCAGGAAAAAAAGGCTGGAAGCTTTGGCTTTGAGGTGCAGTTGGTGGGGCAGCCTGGGAACTTCTTGGGCAGCAAGAGGTTTCTGTGGTGGCACCTTCTGTCTGGCAGGAGTCTTCATTTGGAGTAAATTTTTCAGATGGTGGGACAGGCCTTTACAGCGCAGGGCAGAAAAAAGGCAACAGCAGCTCTTTCCACCAGGAAAAAAAGTCTGGAAGCTTTGGCTTTGAGGTGCAGTTGGTGGGGCAGCCTGGGAACTTCTTGGGCAGCAAAGATCTTTCTGTGGTGGCACCTTTTGTCTGGCAGGAATCTTCATTTGGAGTAAATTTTTCAGGAGGTGGGACCGGCCATTGCAGCGCAGGGCTGAAAAAAAGGGATCACCAGCTCTTTCCACTAGGAAAAATGTCTGGATCCTTTGGCTTCAGGTGTAGTTGTTGGGGCAGCCTGGGCACTTCTTGGGCAGCAAAGATCTTTCTGTGGTGGCACCTTTTGTCTGGCAGGAATCTTCATTTGGAGTAAATGTTTTAGGAGATGGGAGAGGCCTTTACAGCGCAGGGCTGAAAAAAGGGATCAGCAGCTCTTTCCAGGAGGAAAAAAAGTCTGGAAGCTTTGGCTTCAGGTGTAGTTGTTGGGGCAGCCTGGGCACTTCTTGGGCAGCAAGAGGTTTCTGTGGTGGCACCTTTTGTCTGGCAGGAATCTTCATTTGGATTCCATTTTCCAGGAGGTGGGACCGGCCATTGCAGTGCAGGGCTGAAGAAAAGGGATCAGCAGCTCTTTCCACCAGGAAAAAAGTCTGGAAGCTTTGGCTTTGAGGTGCAGTTGTTTTGGCAGCCTGGGCACTTCTTGGGCAGCAAAGATCTTTCTGTGGTGGCACCTTTTGTCTGGCAGGAGTCTTCATTTGGAGTAAATTTTTCAGGAGATGGGACCGGTCTTTACAGCGCAGGGCAGAAAAAAGGGAACAGCAGCTCTTTCTACCAGGAAAAAAATCTGGAAGCTTTGGCTTTGAGGTGCAGTTGGTGGGGCAGCCTGGGAACTCCTTGGGCAGCAAAGATCTTTTAGTGGTGGCACCTTTTGTCTGGCAGGAATCTTCACTTGGCGTAAATTTTTCAGGAGATGGGACAGGTCTTTACATTGCACGGCTGAAAAAAGGCAACAGCAGCTCTTTCCACCAGGAAAAAAAGTCTGGAAGCTTTGGCTTTGAGGTGCAGTTGGTGGGGTAGCCTGGGAACTCCTTGGGCAGCAAAGATCTTTTAGTGGTGGCACCTTTTGTCTGGCAGGAATCTTCACTTGGAGTAAATTTTTCAGGAGATGAAACCGGCCATTGCAGTGCAGGGCTGAAAAAAGGGATCAGCAGCTCTTTCCACCAGGAAAAAAGTCTGGAAGCTTTGGCTTTGAGGTGCAGTTGTTGGGGCAGCCTGGGCACTTCTTGGGCAGCAAGAGGTTTCTGTGGTGGCACCTTTTGTCTGGCAGGAGTCTTCATTTGGAGTAAATTTTTCAGGAGATGGGACAGGTCTTTACAGCGCAGGGCAGAAAAAAGGGAACAGCAGCTCTTTCTACCAGGAAAAAAAGTCTGGAAGCTTTGGCTATGAGGTGCAGTTGGTGGGGCAGCCTGCGAACTTCTTGGGCAGCAAAGATCTTTTAGTGGTGGCACCTTTTGTCTGGCAGGAATCTTCATTTGGATTCCATTTTCCAGGAGGTGGGACCGGCCATTGCAGTGCAGGGCTGAAAAAAAGGGATCAGCAGCTCTTTCCACCAGGAAAAAAGTCTGGAAGCTTTGGCTTTGAGGTGCAGTTGTTTTGGCAGCCTGGGCACTTCTTGGGGAGCAAAGATCTTTCTGTGGTGGCACCTTTTGTCTGGCAGGAATCTTCATTTGGAGTAAATGTTTTAGGAGATGGATGAGGCCCTTACAGTGCAGGGCTGAAAAAAGGGAATAGCAGCTCTTTCCAGGAGGAAAAAAAGTCTGGAAGCTTTGGCTTCAGGTGTAGTTGTTGGGGCAGCCTGGGCACTTCTTGGGCAGCAAGAGGTTTCTGTGGTGGCACCTTTTGTCTGGCAGGAATCTTCATTTGGAGTAAATTTTTCAGGAGGTGGGACCGGCCATTGCAGTGCAGGGCTGAAAAAAAGGGAACAGCAGCTCTTTCCACCAGGAAAAAAAGTCTGGAAGCTTTGGCTTCAGGTGCAGTTGTTGGGGCAGCCTGGGCACTTCTTGGGCAGCAAGAGGTTTCTGTGGTGGCACCGTTTCTCTGGGAGAAATCTCCATTTGGAGTAAATTTTTCAGATGATGGGACCGGCCTCTAGAGCGCAGGGCTGAAAAAAAGGGAACAGCAGCTCTTTCCACCAGGAAAAAAAGCCTGGAAGCTTTGGTTTTGAGGTGCAGTTGTTGGGGCAGCCTGGGAACTTCTTGGGCACCAAAGATCTTTCTGTGGTGGCACCTTTAGTCTGGCAGGAGTCTTCATTTGGAGTAAATTTTTTTGGAGATGGGACCGGACTTTACAGCACAGGGCTGAAAAAAGGGAACAGCAGCTCTTTCCACCAGGAAAAAAGTCTGGAAGCTTTGGCTTTGAGGTGCAGTTGGTGGGGCAGCCTGGGAACTCCTTGGGCAGCCAAGATCTTTCTGTGGTGGCACCTTTTGTCTGGCAGGAATCTTCATTTGGATTCCATTTTCCAGGAGGTGGGACCGGCCATTGCAGTGCAGGGCTGAAAAAAAGGGAATAGCACCTCTTACCAGGAGGAAAAAAAGTCTGGAAGCTTTGGCTTCAGGTGCACTTGTTTTGGCAGCCTGGGCACATCTTGGGCAGCAAGTAAATTCTGTAATGGCCCCTTTTGTCTCACTGGAGTCTTCATTTGGAGTAAATTTTTCAGGAGATGGGACACGTCTTTACAGCGCAGGGCTGAAAAAAGGGAACAGCAGCTCTTTCCACCAGGAAAAAAAGTCTGGAAGCTTTGGCTTTGAGGTGCAGTTGTTGGGGCAGCCTGGGCACTTCTTGGGCAGCAAGAGGGTTTCTGTGGTGGCACCTTTTGTCTGGCAGGAGTCTTCATTTGGAGTAAATTTTTCAGGAGATGGGACCGGCCTTTACAGTGCAGGGCTTAAAAAAGGGAACAGCAGCTCTTTCCACCAGGAAAAAAAGTCTGGAAGCTTTGGCTTTGAGGTGCAGTTGGCGGGGCAGCCTGGGAACTTCTTGGGCAGCAAAGATCTTTCTGTGGTGGCACCTTTTGTCTGGGAGGAATCTTCATTTGGAGTAAATTTTTCAGGAGGTGGGACCGGCCATTGCAGTGCAGGGCTGAAAAAAAGGGAACAGCAGCTCTTTCCACCAGGAAAAAAAGTCTGGAAGCTTTGGCTTTGAGGTGCAGTTGTTGGGGCAGCCTGGGCACTTCTTGGGCAGCAATAGGTTTCTGTGGTGGCTCCTTTTGTCTGGGAGGAATCTTCATTTGGATTCCATTTTTCAGGAGGTGGGACCGGCCTTTAAAGCGCTGGGCTGAAAAAAGGGAACAGCAGCTCTTTCCACCAGGAAAAAAAGCCTGGAAGCTTTGGTTTTGAGGTGCAGTTGTTGGGGCAGCCTGGGAACTTCTTGGGCAGCAAGAGGTTTCTGTGGTGGCACCTTTTGTCTGGCAGGAATCTTCCCTTGGATTCTATTTTTCAGGAGGTGGGACAGGCCATAGCATCGCAGGGCTGAAAAAAGGGAACAGCAGCTCTTTCCACCAGGAAAAAAAGTCTGGAAGCTTTGGCCTTCAGGTGCAGTTGTTGGGGCAGCCTGGGCACTTCTTGGGCAGGAAGGATCTTTTAGTGGTGGCACCTTTTGTCTGGCAGGAATCTTCATTTGGATTCCATTTTTCAGGAGGTGGGACAGGTCATTGCAGTGTAGGGCTGAAAAAAGGGAACAGCAGCTCTTTCCACCAGGAAAAAAAGTCTGGATGCTTTGGTTTCAGGTGTAGTTGTTGGGGCAGCCTGGGCACTTCTTGGGCAGCAAGAGGTTTCTGTGGTGGCACCTTTTGTCTGGCAGGAATCTTCATATGGATTCTATTTTTCAGGAGGTGGGACAGGCCATTGCAGTGTAGGGCTGAAAAAGGGAACAACAGCTCTTTCCACCAGGAAAAAAGTCTGGAAGCTTTGGCTTTGAGTTGCAGTTGTTGCGGCAGCCTGAGAACGTCTTAGGCAGCAAAGATCTTTTAGTGGTGGCACCTTTTGTCTGGCAGGAATCTTCATTTGGAGTAAAGTTTTCAGGAGATGGGACCGGCCTTTACAGCGCAGGGCTGAAAAAAGGGAACAGCAGGTCTTTCCAGGAGGAAAAAAAGTCTGGATCCTTTGGCTTGGAGTGCAGTTGCTGGGGCAACCTGGGAACTTCTTGGGCAGCAAAGATCTTTCTGTGGTGGCACCTTTGTCTGGCAGGAATCTTCATTTGGATTCAATTTTTCAGGAGGTGGGACAGGCCATTGCAGTGCAGGGCTGAAAAAAGGGAACAGCAGCTCTTTCCACCAGGAAAAAAAGACTGGAATCTTTTGCTTTGAGGTGTAGTTGTTGGGGTAACCTGGGCACTTCTTGGGTAGCAATGAGATTTCTGTAATGGTACCTTTTGTCTGGAGGAATCTTCATTTCGTTTCTATTTTTCAAGAGGTGGGACCAGCGATTGCAGCGCAGGGCTGAAAAAAGGGAACAGCAGCTCTTTCCACTAGGAAAAAAAGTCTGGCTTTGAGGTGCAGCTTTTGGGGTAGCCTGGGCACTTCTTGGGCAGCACGAACTATAGCTGGTGGTACGTTTTGTCTGGCAGGAATCTTCATTTGGATTCTATTTTTCAGGAGGTTGGACCGGCCATTGCGGTGCAGGGCTGAAAAACAGGAATAGCAGCGCTTTCCACCAGGAAAAAAAGTCTGGAAGCTTTGGCTTTGAGGTGCAGTTGTTTTGGCAGCCTGGGCACTTCTTGGGCAGCAAGAACTATAGCTGGTGGCACCTTTTGTCTGGCAGGAATCTTCATTTGGATTCTATTTTCCAGGAGGTGGGACAGACCATTGCAGTTCAGGGTAGAAAAAAGGGAACAGCAGCTTTTTCCACCAGGAAAAAAACTGGAAGCTTTGGCTTTGAGGTGCACTTCTTGGGGCAGCCTGGGCACTTCTTGGGCAGGAGGAGGTTTCTGTGGTGGCACCTTTTGTCTGGCAGGAATCTTCATTTGCATTCAATTTTCCAGGAGATGGGACCAGTCATTGCAGTGCAGGGCTGAAAAAAGGGAACAGCAGCTCTTTCCACCAGGAAAAAAAGTCTGGATCCTTTGGCATTGAGGTGCAGTTGTTGGGGCAGCCTGGGCACTTCTTGGGCAGCACGAACTATAGCTGGTGGCACGTTTTCTCTGGCAGGAATCTTCATTTCGATTCTATTTTTCAGGAGGTGGGACCGGCCATTGTAGTGCAGGGCTGAAAAACAGGAATAGCAGCTCTTTCCTAAAGGAAAAAAACTCTGGAAGCTTTGGCTTTGAGGTGCAGTTGGTGGGGCAGCCTGGGAACTCCTTGGGCAGCAAAGATCTTTTAGTGGTGGCACCTTTTGTCTGGCAGGAATCTTCATTTGGATTCCATTTTCCAGGAGGTGGGACCGGCCATTGCAGTGCAGGGCTGAAAAAAGGGATCAGCAGCTCTTTCCACCAGGAAAAAAGTCTGGAAGCTTTGGCTTTGAGGTGCAGTTGTTTTGGCAGCCTGGGCACTTCTTGGGCAGCAAGAGGTTTCTGTGGTGGCACCTTTTGTCTGGCAGGAGTCTTCATTTGGAGTAAATTTTTCAGGAGATGGGACAGGTCTTTACAGCGCAGGGCAGAAAAAAGGGAACAGCAGCTCTTTCTACCAGGAAAAAAATCTGGAAGCTTTGTCTTTGAGGTGCAGTTGGTGGGGCAGCCTGGGAACTCCTTGGGCAGCAAAGATCTTTTAGTGGTGGCACCTTTTGTCTGGCAGGAATCTTCACTTGGAGTAAATGTTTCAGGAGATGGGACAGGTCTTTACATTGCACGGCTGAAAAAAGGCAACAGCAGCTCTTTCCACCAGGAAAAAAAGTCTGGAAGCTTTGGCTTTGAGGTGCAGTTGGTGGGGCAGCCTGGGCACTTCTTGGGCAGCAAGAGGTTTCTGTGGTGGCACCTTTTGTCTGGCAGGAATCTTCATTTGGAGTAAATTTTTCAGCAGGTGGGACCGGCCATTGCAGTGGAGGGTTGAAAAAAGGGAACAGCAGCTCTTTCCACCAGGAAAAAAAGTCTGGAAGCGTTGGCTTTGAGATGCATTTGTGGGGGCAACCTGGGAACTTCTTGGGCAGCAAAGATCATTCTGTGGTGGCACCTTTAGTCTGGCAGGAATCTTCATTTGGAGTAAATGTTTTAGGAGATGGGAGAGGCCTTTACAGCGCAAGGCTGAAAAAAGGGAACAGCAGCTCTTTCCAGGAGGAAAAGAAGTCTGGAAGCTTTGGCTTCAGGTGTAGTTGTTGGGGTAGGCTGGGAACTTCTTGGGCAGCATGAGGTTTCTGTGGTGGCACATTTGTCTGGCAGGAATCTTCATTTGGAGTAAATTTTTCAGGAGATGGGACAGGCCTTTACAGCGCAAGGCTGAAAAAAGGGATCAGCAGCTCTTTCCACCAGGAAAAAAAGTCTGGAAGCTTTGGCTTTGAGGTGCAGTTCCTGGGGCAGCCTGGGCACTTCTTGGGCAGGAAGAGGTTTCTGTGGTGGCACCTTTTGTCTGGCAGGAATCTTCATTTGGATTCAATTTTTCAGGAGATGGGACCGGTCTTTACAGCGCAGAGCTGAAAAAAGGGAACAGCAGCTCTTTCCAGGAGGAAAAAAAGCCTGGATCCTTTGGCTTCAGGTGTAGTTGTTGAGGTAGCCTGGGAACTTCTTGGGCAGCAAAGATCTTTTAGTGGTGGCACCTTTTGTCTGGCAGGAATCTTCATTTGGATTCACTTTTTCAGGAGGTGGGCCAGGCCATTGCAGTGCAGGGCTGAAAAAAGGGATCAGCAGCTCTTTCCAGGAGGAAAAAAAGTCTGGAAGCTTTGGCTTCAGGTTCAGTTGTTGGGGCAGCCTGGGAACTTCTTGGGCAGCATGACCCTTCTGTGGTGGCACCTTTTGTCTGGCAGGAGTCTTCATTTGGAGTATATTTTTCTGGAGATGGGCCCGGCCACTGCAGCGCAGGGCTGAAAAAAAGGGAACAGCAGCTCTTTCCACCAGGAAAAAACGTCTGGAAGCTTTGGCTTTGAGGTGCAGTAGTTGGGGCAGCCTGGGCACTTCTTGGGCAGCAAGAGGTTTCTGTGGTGGCACCTTTTGTCTGGCAGCAATCTTCACTTGGAGTAAATTTTTCAGGAGACGGGACACGCCTATACAGCGCAGGGCTGAAAAAAGGGAACAGCAGCTCTTTCCACCAGGAAAAAAAGTCGGGAAGCTTTGGCTTTGAGGTGCAGTTGTTGGGGCAACCTGAGAACTTCTTGGGACGCAAGACCTTTTTGTGGTGGCACCATTTGTCCGACAGGAGTCTTCATTTAGAGTAAATTTTTCAGGAGATGGGACACGCCTTTACAGCGCAGGGCTGAGAAAAGGGAAGAGCAGCTCTTTCCACCAGAAAAAAAAGTCTGGAAGCTTTGGTTTTGAGGTGCAGTTGTTGGGGCAGCCTGGGAACTTTTTGGGCAGCAAAGATCTTTTAGTGGTGGCACCTTTTGTCTGGCAGGAATCTTCATATGGATTCCATTTTTCAGGAGGTGGGACAGGCCATTGCAGTGCAGGGCTGAAAAAAGGGATCAGCAGCTCTTTCCACCAGCAAAAAAAGTCTGGAAGCTTTGGCTTTGAGGTGCAGTGGTTGGGGCAGCCTGGGCACATCTTGGGCAGCAAGAGGTTTCTGTGGTGGCACCTTTTGTTTGGCAGGAATCTTCATTTGGAGTAAATTTTTCAGGAGGTTGGACCGGCCATTGCATCGCAGGGCAGAAAAAAGGGAACAGCAGCTCTTTCCACCAGGAAAAAAAGTCGGGATCCTTTGGCTTCAGGTGTAGTTGGTGGGGCAGCCTGAGCACTTCTTGGGCAGCAAGAGTTTTCTGTGGTGGCACCTTTTGTCTCGGAGGTGTTTGTTCCCTGTTAGCACGTCCCTTATGGCGTCAATCACAGAGCACTGCGACTGCTCACAGGGCATGGTGAAGGAATACAGCAGCAGTGCGGAAAGAGGAGGTAGAAAAATACATTCCTGTATCTGATTGCCTTCCTCAATTACAGAAATTGCTAATCTTGTGACATTAGTTGTGCTGGACCCTTCTAAGGATGTACTTTTTCCCAGACACTTTGCTCCAGATGTGCCAGTTACACCAAATGAAACCAGAGAGAACCTCAGCGAAGCCAAAAATCAGCTCTTATGGCATTTGGCATTCTATGGGGTTTAGCAGTGGAGCTCAATCTCTCTGGGATGGCTGGTCCAGAACAGTTCATTTAATGAATGTTGCTGTTGCCGAACTTCCCTGGGCATGTTGCAATTGGCTACTGAGGCTGAAAGATTTCCTCAAAGGATTTTTATCTTTTGAAACTACAGGCTGAATTTGAGGGATAAACTCCAGTATTCTGAAAGTGGAAAGTTGATCAAACAGAAAAGAGTGTTTCTTCTACAACGGATTTGAAATAGTCCGCTTGTAAAAATCACAAAGCTTGAAGCCTACTCAGCAGAGCTGATTCCTCATCTGCACTGATCATCAGCAACTGGCCTCTCTCCTATTTCAGGGCCTCATCTGTGTACACTGGATTAAGGCCTCCTAAGAAAAGTAGTGTTATAAGCTCACTTGTCTGGCAAGGTTTCCTTAGCAGATGGGTTGAAAAGCAAAACTTTGGTGCCATGACCAAGGAATGCAGAGCCAAAGGTTGTTAGTGGTGCTAGCTTTGCTCCACTCTCTAATAACTTCTGTCCAGATCAGTGCTGGCAACAAGAATTCCAGGTTAACGCTTGTTTCATTTTTCAGGCTTTGCATTTCAAGAGTGGGGAGTTGTTATTGGAAACTCTGCCATGGCTGTCAGTAACAGCCTTGGAAAACAGTTTTTCTTATTTCTGAGGGAGAAGTTTCCAAGCCAGCTTTGGAGTATGCAAATAGTTGAATGACTTGTTGTACAATTGGAAATAAAAATCCATACATTTGCTCTGATTAATGTCTTAACTTATATTTGGCTAAAGAGTTCTTTTCTTGTTCCCTTCTTTAAAAAATAGAACCCACAAGCAGAAAGGCGATCTCCTAAAGTGTTGTAACCTTTTAAGGCCACTTGTTGCCACACAACAATAGCATGCCAATATCACATCCAAAGATACAGAATCTTATAGAGATACACACAAATAGATATCTATACATATCTTTGTGTATATATACATATCTATACAAATACACACAAGAAAGTTTGAGGTTCCTGATGAGAGTTCTACACGGGTAATGAACAGAGGACTGCTTTGATGTGTCATACAACTGGGGGGACCAAGAACATATGTTCTGAGCTTTGATTTACTGTCCTGGTTTGTAACTGCCCGCCTTCCCTTTGGGGGGAACACAGGCCTCTATTTTGCACGGTCTTTTTTGTTTTACTTTGCAGTGTAGACTAGGGGCAGAAGAGTTTTTGGAGCCCAACAGCTCCGCCTGAGCAACCCATTGCAGTGCCCGAGCCCCCCCCGAAAAACACAGCGAGAAACCTTTCTCCAGGAGCTGACCTGAAGCCCCCCTCCGGCCCCGCTCCCGCCACGGCCCCGCTCGGCTCTGCACGGGGAAGGAACGCGCCCAGCCCCGGCCCGACACCCCCGGGGGCCGCGCACCGGGGGTCCCTGCCCGGGGCTCACTCACTTGGGGTCACTTGCCGAGGATCCCTCCCCGGGGGGCACTGTGTGCCAGGGGTTGTTCACCGCGGGTCGCTCACCGGGGTCCCTCCCCAGGGCTCACTTACCGGGGCTTCTTCACCGCGGGTCGCTCACCGGCTGTCACTTACTGGGGGTCACTCGCCGAGGGTCGCTCAGCAGCAGCCACTCGCCGGGGGCCGCGCACGGGGGGTACCTCCCCCGGGGCCGCGCACCGGGGGCCACTCGCCGGGGGTCTCTCCCTCGGGGCCTCGCACCGGGGGCCACTCGCCGGGGGTCTCTCCCTCGGGGCCGCGCACCGGGGGCCACTCGCCGGGGGTCTCTCTCTCGGGGCCGCGCACCGGGGGCCGCTGCCCGGGGGTCGCTCAGCGGCAGCGCTCCCGCTCCCGGCCCCGCCCGCTCCCGCTCCCCCCCAACCGCCCCTCTCGGCCCCGCCCCTCTCGGCCCCGCCCCGCCCAATCCCCGCCCCGCCCCGCCCACTCCGCCGCCTCCCATTGGCTGCGCACGTTCGGCCGTGGAGCGAGGAGCGTGCGGGGAGCGTTGCCTGGAAACCGGCGAGGGAATCCCGGGAATCCTCGAGGCGCCGGCGCTGCCCCGCCACTCCTGGAGCGAGCGGCCGTGCCCGCGCGGGGAGCGGGCACTCAGCGCCTGGCTGCGGCCGCCGCAACGGCCAGGGAAGCAGGCGCGCGGAAGGCGCGCTTCGGCCCCCGGCCAGCCAGGAGCCCTTAACTTATATTTGGCTAAAGAGTTCTTTTCTCCTTGCCTTCTTTAAAAAATACAACCCACAAGCAGAAAGGCGATCTCCTAAAGTGTTGGAACCTTTTAAGTCCACTTGTTGCCACACAACAATAGCATGCCAATATCACATCCAAAGATACAGAATCTCATAGAGATACACACAAATAGATATCTATACATATCTTTGTGTATATATACATATCTATACAAATACACACAAGAAAGTTTGGGGTTCCTGAGGAGAGTTCTACATGGGTAACAGCGGAGTGGTTTGATGTGTCATACAACTGGGGGCACCATGAATGTAAACTCTGAGTTTTGATTTATTGTCCTGGTTTGTAACTGCCTGCCTTCCCTTTGGGGGGAACACAGGACTCTGTTTTGTTTTACTTTGCAGTGTAGACTAGGGGCAGAAGATTTTTTGGAGCCAAACAGCTCGATGCAGATTCAGTTCGTTTAGTGGTGCCTAAAACTCAGGAGCTGCACTCCACGGTGCCGGTGGGACCCTCCCAACTCAGCACGTTCCATGATTCCATCAAGTCCAACTGTCAGCCCAGCACTGCCCCAGGAACCCCCAAACCACTAAAGCATGTCAGCCATGGCCAAATGCAGTCGCCTCTGAAACACCTGCCGGGGTGCTGGCTCTGCCTGGGCAACCCATTGCAGTGCCCGAGCCCCCCCCGAAAAACACAGCGAGAAACCTTTCTCCAGGAGCTGACCTGAAGCTCCCCTCCCTCGGCCTCGGGCCATGTCCCCCGCTCCTCCCAGCGCAGGCTCCTTTCCAGCAGCCCCCTCGGCAGAAGGCGGCTCAGGGCTCCCTTCTGCCCCCCCGGCCGGCTCCGCTCCGGCCCCGCTCCCGCCACGGCCCCGCTCGGCTCTGCACGGGGAAGGAACGCGCCCAGCCCCGGCCCGACACCCCCGGGGGCCGCGCACCGGGGGTCCCTGCCCGGGGCTCACTCACTTGGGGTCACTTGCCGAGGGTCCCTCCCCGGGGGGCACTGTGTGCCAGGGGTTGTTCACCGCGGGTCGCTCACCGGGGTCTCTCCCCAGGGCTCACTTACCGGGGCTTCTTCACCGCGAGTCGCTCACCGGCTGTCACTTACTGGGGGCCTCTCACCAGCAGCCACTCGCCGGGGGCCGCACACGGGGGGTCTCTCCCTCGGGGCCGCGCACCGGGGGCCACTCGCCGGGGGTCTCTCCCCCGGGGGCCGCTGCCCGGGGGCCACTCGCCGGGGGTCTCTCCCCCGGGGGCCGCTGCCCGGGGGCCACTCGCCGGGGGTCTCTCCCCCGGGGGCCGCTGCCCGAGGGCCGCTCAGCGGCAGCGCTCCCGCTCCCGCCCGCTCCCACCCAAACCCCAACAAACGCCCCTCTCGGCCCCGCCCCCGCCCCGCCCAATCCCCGCCTCGCCCCGCCCACTCCGCCGCCTCCCATTGGCTGCGCACGTTCGGCCGTGGAGCGAGGAGCGCGCGGGGAGCGTTGCCCGGAAACCGGCGAGGGAATCCCGGGAATCCTCGAGGCGCCGGCGCTGCCCCGCCACTCCTGGAGCGAGCGGCCGTGCCCGCGCGGGGAGCGGGCACTCAGCGCCTGGCTGCGGCCGCTGCAACGGCCAGGGAAGCAGGCGCGCGGAAGGCGCGCTTCGGCCCCCGGCCAGCCAGGAGCCCTAGAAAGAACAAAAGTGTTGAAAGAGAGGGAACTCATCGCACCATCACAGAACATGCTGAGCTGGAAGGGACCCACGAGGAGCGTCGAGTGAAGCCTTTGCCCGGCACAGGACCGACCCCAAGAGTCACTCCGTGGGCCTGAACTCTGCCAGCCTTGGTGCTGTGACCACTGCCCTGAGGAGCCTGGTCCAGTGCCAACCACCCTTTCTTCCGTTTGGGAAGAACCTTTCCCAAATATCCACCCTAAACCCACGTGAAAAAAACCTATTTGCCACCAAAAAAAAAAAACCAGTTTCTATTTTCTTCCTTCCCCTTCTCCTTATTTAGTGTTTACACAACAGTACTGCAGTGCCCTACTGGCTCAAAACTGAACTACTTGAAGTCCTTGCCGTATAGGCTGGATTTTGTCCCTTAGGCAGAGGCTAATCTGTGTGCAGTCCACCAGGACTGCCAGAGCTTGGGGAAGGGATGGAGGCTATCGCAGGAAGGAACAGAGATGCGGAGATATTCCCTGATATTCTACTCTAGAGGCGGCTCAAGAGACAGCCCTGGAGTTGGAAACACTTGCCGTTGTCACTGGACGATCTTGTCCAGCACCACAGAAAGGATCTTCTCCTCCGGCAAAGCCGCAGCTTCCCGGGAGCCGTGGATTGAGAACCGGTGTCTTGGGGACAGGAGCTGCTGGGCCACCTGCTCCTGGGAATCTTAGACTGCAATGGCCTGGGCTCCCACTCCTACCCGCAGCCTTTTGCTGCCATGTGCATCCTCGGCGAGGAGCGGGCTCTGCTCTTCCCCGCCCCTCCCCGGCAGCAGGGAGACCTGGCCAGAGGGGCTCCTGTGTGTGACTCCGGCAGGTCTCCCAAAGGCTCTGGGAGGGATGGAGTCTGTTGCCAGAAGTAACTGAGGTGCCGAGATACTCCATCCCCTGCTCTTGCCATACTGGATCGGGGAAGAGCCCTTGAGTCGGGAACACCTGCTTTTGCCATAGGAGACAACGCAGCACGTGTTGCTGCACAGGATCCTGATGTGGCACTGGAAGAGCATCAAAGGACGCATGGATTGGGCACCTCATATTTGGGATAAAGTGTCATTTGTCTTCAATTTTGGGAGTCAAGTGCAGGGTTCCAAAAAGAAAGAAACAACAGGCTTTATCCCAAGAAAGAAAGGCTGTATACTTTTGCTTTGAGGGGCAGTTGGTGGGACAGCCTGGGCACTTCTTGGGCAGCAAGAGCTTCCGTGGTGGCACCTTTTATCTCACAACAATCTTCATTTGCATTCAATTTTTGGATCTACTTTGGCCATTGCAGAGCAGGGCTGAAAAAAAAGGAAAACCAGCCCGTTCCTCCAGGAAAAAAAGTCTGGATCTTTTGCCTTCAGGTGCAGTTGGTGGGGCAGCCTGGGCACTTCTTGGGCAGCCAGGAGAGTTCTGTGGTGGCCCCTTTTGTCTGGCAGGAATCTTCATTTGGATTCAATTTTTTAAAAGGTGGGACCGGCCACTACAGCGCAGGGCAGAAAAAAGGGAACGGCAGGTCTTTCCACCAGGAAAAAAGTCTGGAAGCTTTAGCTTTGAGGTGCAGTTGTTGGGGCAGCCTGGGCACTTCTTGGGCAGCAAAGACCTTTCTGTGGTGGCACTCTTTTGTCTGGCACGAATCTTCATTTGGAGTAAATTTTTCAGGAGGTTGGACCGGCCATTGCAGCGCAGGGCTGAAAAAAGGGAACAGCAGCTCTTTCCACCAGGAAAACAAGTCTGGAAGCTTTGGTTTTGAGGTGCAGTTGTTGGGGCAGCCTGGGAACTTCTTGGGCAGCAAAGATCTTTCTGTGGTGGCACCTTTTGTCTAACAGGAATCTTCATTTGGATTCAATTTTCCAGGAGGTGGGACAGGCCATTGCAGTGCAGGGCTGAAAAAAGGGAACAGCAGCTCTTTCCACCAGAAAAAAATGTCTGGAAGCTTTGGCTTCTGGTGCAGTTGTTGGGGCAGCCTGGGAACTTCTTGGGCAGCAAGAGGTTTCTGTGGTGGCACCTTTTGTCTGGCAGGAGTCTTCAGTTGGATTCTATGTTGGAAGGTAGTTTGGCCTACGCAGGACAGGTCTAAAAAAAAGGGAATTAGCAGCCCTTTTCCCCAGGAAAAAAAGTCTGGAAGCTTTGCCTTGAAGGTGCAGTTGGTGGGGCAGTCTGGGCACTTCTTGGGCAGCAGGAGTTTTCTGTGGTGGCACCTTTTTCTGGCAGGAATCTTCAGCTGCAGTCTATTTTAGGAGTTATCTTGGCCTATGCAGGACAGGGCTGAAAAACAGAGAATTAGCAGCCCTTTTCCCCAGGAAAACAAGTCTGGATCCTTTGGCTTCAGGTGCAGTTGGTGGGGCAGCCTGGGCACTTCTTTGGCAGCAAGAGCTTTCTGTGGTGGCACCTTTTCTCTGGCAGGAATCTTCAGCAGGAGTCTATGTTGGGCGTTAGTTTGGCCTGTGCAAGGCAGGGCTGAAAAAAAGGTTATTAGTAGCCCTTTCCCCCAGGAAAGAGAGCCTGGATCCTTTGGCTTCGAGGTTCAGGTGGTGGTGCAGCCTGGGGACTTCTTGGGCAGCAAAGAGATTTCTGTGCTGGCACCTTTTGTCTGGCAGGAATCTTCATTTCTCTTCAATTTTGGGGAGGTGGGACTGGCCATTGCAGCTGAGGGCTGAAAAAAGGGAACAGCAGCTCTTTCCAGGAGGAAAAAAAGTCTGGAAGCTTTGGCTTGGAGGTGCTGTTGGTGGGGCAGCCTGGGCAATTCTTGGGCAGCAAGAGCTTTCTGTGGTGGCACCTTTTGTCTGGCAGGAATCTTCATTTTTCTTCAATTTTGGGGAGGTGGTATTGGCCGTTGAAGCTCAGGGCTGAAAAAAGGGAACAGCAGCTCTTTCCTTGAGGAAAGAAAGTCTGGATCCTTTGGCTTCTGGTGCAGTTGGTGGGGCAGCCTGGGCACTTCTTGGGCAGCAAGAGCTTTCTGTGGTGGCACCTTTTTGTGTGGGAGGAATCTTCATTTGCATTCAGTTTTGGGGAGGTGGGACCGGCCATTGCAGCGCAGGGCTGAAAGAAGGGAACCGCAGCCCTTTCCCCCAGGAAAGAAAGCCTGGAAGCGTCGGCTGCTAGGGCCAGTTGTTGGTTTTAATAGATTTTTTATTTCTTACTCTTTACTTTGTTTTGATATTGACCTCTGCAATAAAGAACTGGTAATTATCTGTCCCGCGGAGGCCCTATAGGTGTTACTGGAGCAATTAAGCTTCTTGTGTAAGGTTTCTTTCAAGTCTTTTAAAGTGTCCCAAGCGGCAATTAACCACTTCACGCTAACGAAAGTATTTCCATCAGGTGATGTATGTTCGAAGTGAAAGTTTTGCAGGCTACCAGGAACCTCCCCTGGAGCCCAGTGACTGAACAGAATTGCGGACACCGGCTTTAGCTCTATGCAGGGGTGTCTTCGTCAGCCTACGGGGACATTTTGGACTGCTTGCTGGAGTCTTGGGGAACCCCTGGATAGTCTCCAACAGAGAGTTGGTACATTTTCCCGCCTTGGCAGAGCCAGCCTGCCTGTATACCAGCAGCTTAGCCATTCAACATCGTGTAAAGGTGTGCCCGGTGCCAAGCTGGCCAGTGAGCGCCCACCGGGGAGTATTTAAGGCAGTGCCCAGCGTGGTGGTGAGTCCAGTCGGTGTTGGCCAGGGTCCTCTGCTGGTCCCCACTCCTCGCTCCATCCTGCTTGCCTCTGTCCTGCTCGTGTCCCACCTGCCCCGTCTCCTGTCTGTCTTGGATCCAGTCTGTTTCCCCCCTGCTTCTCTCCAGCGGTCCTTCCATGACAGCCTGAGGCTGACTACACCTGGATCTCTCACTGGTGGTGGTAACCTTTTTGTACTTTCCTTTTCCTTATCTCTCCCTCTTCTTTTCCCCTCCCACCTCGATTTTACCATTACTTATTGCTACAAAGAAAGCAAATTGTCTGTTTGAGACCTAACATTTGGAGTTTTGTGCCTTAATCTTGCCTTCGAAGTAATCATCTAAAGAACCACATTGCAGCCCCTGACCAGTCTGTAAAACCCACCAACTGCACCTGAAACCCAAAGGTTACAGGCTTGCTTTCCTGGGAAAAAGGGCTGTTGCTCTCTTTTTTCAGCCCTGTGCTGCAATGGCCGGTCCCACCTCCCCAAAACTGAATCCAAATGAAGATTCCTGCCAGACAAAAGGTGCCACCACAGAAAGCTCTTGCTGCCCACCGAGTGCCCAGGCTGCCCCACCAACTGCACATGAGAGATGGAGGGTAAGGGCTTTCTTTCCAGGGTGGAGGTAGAGTCGTGTGCTTGCAGGAGCCCTGTGCTGAAATTGGCAGTCCTTCCACCTTCCACTATCCCAGGTTGCTCAGAGCTCCATCCAACATGGCCTTGAACACTTCCAGGGATAGGGCATCCATAAATTCTTGGGGTAACTTGTTTCAGTGCCTCACCACCCTCACAGGGAAGAATTTTTTTCGTAATATCCGATCTAAACCTGCCCTCTCTCAGTTTGAAGCCATTCCCCCTTGTGCTGTCACTACAGGCCCTTGTAAGTGCTGATGAAACTTGACTGGATATTTTTACAGCAAAGGTTATAATTTTTATTTTCTTAAGGCAGTGACAGGGATGATACCGGGATCAATTACACTTCAAAAATCTGTTGCTTGTATTAGTAGTTAAAAATAACAAACGGTATTTAAACGCATTATTTCTCGTCTAGGGGGTGCTAGAGGGCTGGTTACAGCGCCCACGACCCTCCTCTGAAGCTGTGTTACCTTCCTGACTGTGATGGTTAATAAATACTTTTAGCCAATTTGTCTCTCCAGATCAGCCCGGAAGTCTTTAAAAAGGTACTCAAAAGTATTTCCCCATTCCTACTGGTTTTGCAGCCAGTCAGATGTGTGGGGTTTATGTCCCACAGCAAATTAAAAACACCACAGCCATTATGTAAATGTGTATTTGTTTGAGTATTCACCCTGATGGTGTTCAGGCAGTTATGCTGAGGTACTTTGTGGATTTTTGGAACAGAAATAACATCTTTTAATGGTGTCTGTGACCGGCTGAGGTGCAGGATGTGGCCTCTCTATTTTTAGCATCTGTACACCCATCTGTAGTGAGAAAACATCCTGTGAGTGTTAATTTAGGTGATGCAACCTTTTAAGTCTGGAGAGCTACTTCCTTCTTCAAAGCTTGCTAATTCTCATGAAAGAAATAAAGAGAATTTCATGACAGTGACCTATTTTTCACTTTGAACATCCCAACTATTGGTGAGCATTTACATTAAAATATTTGAAGTTTAATAAATTTTGCAAAATGTCCTGGATGTTGAGGGATGTAGTGATGCACTCAGAATTAGAAAGTGGAGATTGTCTTCTTTTTCTTTGAAGCTCACAGGCCGATGAAAAAAAAAGTTTTCTAGAGAAACTTAAATTTTTTATCTAATTTGTACACATTTCTACAATTAGGACAGCTGTAGGTTCACCCCTGGCAAAATCTCTCTGCTGGTAACCCAGCCACATGCTGATTAATCCTTATTTCATGTTCAAGTGACCATGATATTTTGGTCAGCTGGCGACAGAGAGGTCCAGGTGGTAAAGGAACAAGGACTGAACAGTATGAACAGCGTTTGCCTTTTTCTCTCCTCCATCCCCCTTTTCTATATATTATACTTTGCCACTTTCTCTGCTCAGCAGACAGGAATTTGCTGGATGCATCCATGAATGCAGAACCCACTGGAATCACGACATTTGTTCCAAATGATCCAGCTAGTGCCAGGGAAGCAGAAGTTATGACTGTGTAACAACCACACTGTGAGGAGGAACAAGACTGAAAACCACTTTCCGTAAAGGGAAGGATTTGAACTGGTGTTGGAGATGTGCAAGGCTCTGTTATTCTCCCTCCTTAAGTTGTTGACAGGACACAGTCCCCTCTCTTACCTGTCATTGAAAGGTCCTTCTAGTTACACTTATGGCAGTGTAACTTTGTACCAACATCAGCCGTGCACTGTAAGGCTGCTGAGGTTTCCAAAATCCACCTTTTTTATTTCTGCTAGTTCTGCTTCGTATCCTTCAAGCCAGTACACAAGAACAAAGCTTCAGCAAAGCCTAACTTTTTGTTTCTGACATCATTAGCCAACGTAAACCAAACCATTAACAGGCATCTAAAAATATTTCTGGAAGTTTTCACGTGCTCGGTGAGGATTCCAAAGTTTTCTTTGAGGGAGACTCAGGGAGACTCTAGGAAGAGGATTTTTGGTCCAGGAAAAAGAAATAACGCAGCTGAAGCCCAGGCACCGTTGTATGAAGCACATTGATTAACCTTAGTGCTGCTGCGTTCCTACTGGAATACACACTGGAATGACACTGGAATACACACTGGAATGACACTGGAATACACACTGGAATGACACTGGAATACCGCCGGATTTCCTACTGGCCGCCCGGAAGCGGCTCCTCCCGTGACTCCCAGCGCGGCAGGACCGCCTCCCGCTTCCACCCGCACATCCTGCCTGGCCTCGCCTCAGCTCGCCCGACCCGTTCCATCCCGGCCCGCCCCGATCCCAGGCGATCCTCCCTCCTCCCCGGGTGAGTGCGGGGCCGCGGGACGGGAAGGGGCTGGATGGAGGCGGCGGGAGCCGGGAGGGGGGAGCGAGGACACCCGGAGCCCTGTGCCCGGCGGTATTCCCGCTGTGCCCGGCGGTATTCCCGCTGTGCCCGGCGGTATTCCCGCTGTGCCCGGCGGTATTCCCGCCGCTTCCCAGGGAGCTGCCGTGGTGTGGGAGCGAACAGCCCTGGCGGGGAGCAGCTGCTCCCGTGTGGGGTTCTGCGCTGGGGTTTGTCCTCCAGCCCGGCACGGAAGGAATTGGGGGTGCTGGTGGATGGAAAGTTGGGGCTGAGCTGGCACTGAGCTCCCAGCCCAGAAATCCGGGCGTATCCTGCATCCAGTTCAGCGGGCCGTGGGTGAGGGAGGGGGTTCTGCCCCTCTGCCGCGCTCTGGTGATTCTCCACCTGGAGCGCTGCATCCAGCTCTGGAGCTCCCAGCGTGAGAAGGGCACAAACCTGTTGGATCAAGTCCAGGGAAGGCCAGGAAGATGATGAGAGGGATGGAGCAGCTGCGGAGACAGGCTGGGAGAGTTGGGATGGCTCAATCTGGAGAAGTCTCTGTGGAGATCTCCTTGCAGCCTGTCAGTACTTAAGTGCTGCAAGAAAGATGGAGAGGGACTTTTTACGAAGGCCTGTAGGCAAAGGACAAGGGGCAATGGTTTTAAGCTTAATGATTTAGGTTTAGACTAAATGTAAGGGAGGGTGGTGAGGCACTGGCTCAGGTTGCCCCGAGAAGCTGTGGATGCCCCATCCCTGGCAGTGCTCAAGGCCTGGTTGGATCCTGTTGGATGGGGTTTTGAGCAACTAGATCTTGTGGAAGGTATCCCTGCCCATGGCAGGGGGCTTGGAACAGCTGTAATAACGAGCAGAACACTACGGAACAGCACGTGTTGTAAATGAAGCTGCGTTCTGTGAATAGTAAATATCTGAATGTAACTTCTTTAAATCAATGTGAATGAGCTGAGAGGTTGGTACAGTGGATTTAGGTCTGGAATTCAAAACTGTTAATCTAGGCTTGGTTGCATTTGTGTTGCTGGCATTTGGGGATGTCAGCTTTCGATCTTGGTGCCTTCAGCAGCATCTTCAGATCTTGCTGTCAGTCAGGGACTGATTTTCAGTCTTTAATTTTTTACGCATCCCCTTGCCTCATGCTGCAGTTGGGAATGTTCATTCTCTCAGGAAGGAGGTGATGTGAATTCCCTCCTGCAGGGCTGAGGTGACCCTCGGTTATTGTTGAGGGACAGGCTGTGCAGGAACTGCTGATGAAACACTGCCCAGGAGTTAGTGGGCCAGCAAGGGTGTCCTGCTACACAGAAGAACTTAGTGCTGCATGTAAATACCAGAACTGGAGTTTAAGTTTCAAAACACAGATCCCGATCTGTGTAAATAAAAGCATCTCAACAAATTGATAGCATTTCCTATCAAATGGGTGTAGGGAGTAGAGCTGTCATTTTTACTTAGGAATTATGGCATCAGCACGTTCAGACTTCTCAGGTGTTGGCTTTCCAGACTTGCACAGTTACCTACCATTACTTGATTTTCCCCTTAATTTCCTGAGAACTTGGCAGCCAAACCGTTTGTGGATCAACTTCTTTATTTTTGCATAATGGTACACAATCATACTATCTGCCTGGGAAAAACAAAGTAAATGACTTCCAGCTTTAAAATGAAATGTCTGTGCTTGTATGAAAGAATTCTTTTTGTTCTACATAAACAAAGTTTGACAGCTCAACAGGACTGAAAGCAGAATCTTGGCCTTTTAGTTCTTAAACTGGTAAATTTTACAAGTTTTAAACTTGTAAATGTAGTAATTACAGAGCATCAACAGGAAGGCCTAACAATGTTCCCTGTCTTCTGTAAACTGTTAATGCTTTGGAGCAAATAGTGAGGCTCTGAAACCAGAGCTGTTCCCGGGATACTCTGATATCCCACTGGGTAGGGTAAGAGTTGTTGCTCTGGGCCCGTGAGCTCTTGAGGTTGTGTTGCTGGTTGATTGTTTTGGTCCTCTCTCCTCTTGAACAGGAACCATGCCCAAGAAAGGAGGGAAGCATGCTGAAATGGGAAAAGAAACACAGACACAGTGTAAACGAGCAAAACTGGAAGCAGCTTGTTCTCCCTCAGTCCTGAGTTTTGAGAACCCAGACAGCCTCTTCGGGAGCTTGATCTCCCCCATCAAAGAAGAGGTGTTTTTCAAGGAGTACTGGGAGCAAAAGCCACTGCTTGTCCAGAGAAATGATCCCCTGGTGGCTGCTTACTACCTGTCCCTGTTCCAGCTGTCAGACTTGAAGGAGCTGTGCAGCCAGGGCCTGTACTATGGGCGAGATGTGAATATCTGCAGGTGTGTGAATGGAAAGAAGAAGGTTTTAAATAAAGAAGGCAAAGTGAATTACATGCAGCTGAAGAAGGATTTTGACCAGAAAAAGGCATCAATACAGTTTCATCAGCCTCAGAGATTTAAGGTGGGATTGTTTCACTGGATATAATTGATGCTGGCTCAATGATGTGGTGTGTTTTGCTTGAGTTGCACTAGACATGGCTTCATCTCTGTCCCCAGGGGAAGTGGTTGACATTGATGACCTGCTGAAATCTTTACATGAGCTGTATTTAAACACAGTTTATACTTTTGCACTGTCCATCATGTTTCACTGCTCTGCAGTAAGAACAAAATCTGATTCATGCTATAATATGTATAATAATATATTCTTTTTAAAATTTTGCTCTGTCACATAAAAGTTTGGAATAAAACCGAAATGCACAAAATTGATGATTAGGCATCTGTGCTTAAATTATCCCTTCTGCCCCACTGTTTCCTTGTGCAAACTTTGTGGGTTTTGAGCCACTTCCCTTTAATGGAGGGTAAGGTGTGAAACCATGTGAAATATTTCCAGTGTTCTTGCCAGTGAATTGCACCATGGAAAGGTACCAGCCCATTTTAGCTGAGTGTTCTCAGTCCTTGAGTTTGAGAACGAGACAGTGGGGCTGCACAGTTGTGTAAAGGACTTGGATTCTTGGAGGTGCTTTGATTCAGGTAGTCTTGAAGGTGTCAACACAATTTAATTGTGAGGTGGACCCAAATAAGATCCCAAATACAAGCTGAGTCCCAGGTATAGTGTTCCTGGCTGATGTCAGCTTTAATGGCCAAGCTGCACTTGTGTGGATCTGGTACTTGGCACGTTCTGCTGTTTCCCTTCGGTGCCTTGTCTGTCACATGTGGGGTGTGGATGAGTCAAGTTTGGTTTTGAATATTCCCAAATGATTGGAGTAACTGGTGAAAGGTCTCTAACCTTTGTATGTTCTCTCTGGTGAGAGAATGCAGGTCCTGCATGTGCTTATTGTCTTATGGTGTTTTGCTGTTTGTGGGATTATTTTCCTCTGTTCAGCCTTGTCTGTCTGGTTGTGCAGCCTAAAGATGGCACAGGGAAGAGAACAAACACAGGTTGGGGCACCAGACTTTTTGGCTTAGCAATGACTCTCATGGCAGATCCCCTTTGCATCTCCAGTGCTCTCCTTCAGGAGAAACACTGGTACAGAGCACCTTCCTTCCCAGCCTCTGTGTCCCTGATGTGATCATTCTTCCCAAGCCATGGGGAGGATGTGGGTTGGGCTTGGCTGAGCTCTTCAGCAAGTAACAGCATCTTTTTTTTTACAGGAGGAGCTGTGGAAGATTCAGGAGAAGCTGGAGTGCTACTTTGGGTCTCTGGTGGGGTCCAATGTTTACATCACTCCCCAGGGATCCCAGGGCCTTCCTCCTCACTATGATGATGTTGAGGTAGGACAGCACAACCTTGCCTGTGAAATTGTGCATGGGCTTTTGCTGATGGCAGTGTTTGCTGTTGTGTGTGTGCTTCTAACCCTCCCTCCCACTAAACATTATAGGAAAATGTTTTTTTTTTATTTGTGTTTCCTTGTAGTCATTTTTCTTACATATTTTTGCTGAAAATTTACTAATAGTAATATCTAATCATAATATCATGTAAACTGGGTTTTCCAGACCTGGTATTTCCATTAGATAAAAAGAGAAGTTTGTTTTCACAGCTGCAGAAGCTTTCTATCACCTGTTTTTTCATTTTCACTTCATTCAGGCCCCAAGAATTTACAAGTCCTTTTTCCTTTACTAAGTACTTGCTCTTTCTTCAGCTGGACTGTAACAGCAGACTGGTTGTGCTTGTTGGTCCTGCTGTTTTTAAGAAGTTACTGATACGATGAATTCCTGTGGTCCAAGTGCATTTTAAATCAGCTTCTAAAAGAAACATACAAATGTACACTGCATTATAAAAAAAAAATTGGACTATCCCACTTAAACCAAATCAAAAAATCCAATCCTTATATGTATATTTTGCTTTTTAATATTTTCATTTCCATTAAATACACCTGGAGTTTCATTTTCCTTATGCTTGTTATTCAGCAGCTTCACATCCAGCATTTCTAACTCATGCCATCTACCCCCATTGGGCACCCTATAGAGGTTTCTGATGCTCTGTTGGGGATAAGCCTCTTTCACCTGAAATTTTGGATATTTGTGTGGCAGATGTTCCTTTTGGGTTAGTTCTCTAGCACTTACTTAAGTGACTGGAGAGAAACAGGGATTTCCAAATGCCTGCCTTAGGATAAAACAGATCCCACTTCACAACTCCTCTGTCTGTTGTCTCTAAATAGAGACCAAAAAAATTAGTTCAAATTTAAATTTCTCTGAATTGTAGCTATCTAAAAATTAATGTGAAAGGAATTACTTCCTTATGGATTTGGATTTATGGTCTTTTGCAGGTGTTTATCCTTCAGCTGGAAGGCGAGAAACACTGGCGGCTCTATAAACCAACGGTGCCTTTAGCTCGGGAATATAATGTGGAATCAGAAGATAGGATTGGGAATCCCACACATGAGTTCATATTAAAGGTATGAGAATTTCATTGCCTTAGGTGGTCTGGGCTGTGATTGCCAGAAAAGTTAAAAGTGGTCCATTTCTTGAAGACAGCGATTGTGGCTGTGAAACTGAGGGGAGGGTTTGCACACTGTGAGCACGAGAAATTTGGGTGATAGTTGTCTAACCTATCCTTTGCTTCTAGTATTTAAATAATGGGCCAAAACCCCCAGTTATTTCTGTAAATTGAGTAGTACTCTCCAGGTTGGGCACCCTGACCCCTAGGTCATGTTTGTGGAGTTGTGTGCAGAAAAACCACTGGGTTTGTGTATGGTTATGAAACATTTTTATGCTTTTACATGCTGCCTGTAATCACTCAGGCTAATCCTTCTGTGCACTGAGACACTGCTGCACTGAACATTGTCACTGTTCTGGTGAATGAGATTTAAATATTTATCCTTGGCTGATAAAGAAAAGCATGAACCAAACCCCATATAAACTTGCTGTATTAATTGCTCTTCCTTTTTCCAAACCTGAAATTCAAGTGTTTGGTTGGTGGTTGATTTTTGGAATAAAAGGAACATTTCATGAAGATTACTGAGTGTCAGCAGGGAATCTGGTGCTTGTCCTGTTCTGTTTTACCTGCTTTTGAAGTGTTAGTTGTCCAGCTGGTGGTGCTGCTCCATGTTGGAATCCTCAGGAGTTTCTCTGCCTTTTGGCCTGTTATGGAGCCTCTCTCTGCTCTTCTCAGTGTCCAGAGCTGCATTTGGGTGTAGGTGTTTTAGGAATAGTGTGACATGTTGGATGGTGAAGGTGTTTTAGGAATAGTGTGACCCATTGGATGGGATGCTGACATCATGAGCTGTGTTGTTTGACAGAGGGGAATATTCAATTGTCATCGTGTACTGGGTGATGCAAAGTCTAGTAAATTACAGTTCCCTTTTTCATTTCTGGAATATTTTGGACCAGACTTCAGTGAATTCATTTTTATGGAATAATGATGGGCTTAAAAGTTATCCAAGTTTTTGATTTATTTTTCTTCTGTTTGCTGTTGTTCACTTCCTGTGACCCATTTCTTCTGGGTGGCTGGTGTCAAAGTTTGGTTGTCTCTTTGTGGCTGCCTCTGAGAGGGATGCTGTTGTTTGACTCTGTTTCCTCCCTAAACATCTTTCTAGAATATTTCCTTTCTCCATCTTTCAAATGAAGAGAATTCAGAATACTCTTGGTTGGTGTAGTCCCCACTCTGGTAAGGAAGGCAGTTTTCTTTGACTGTGCTGTCCAACTCTATAGGTGTTTACAGGACAAGGCAGAAGTAAACTTTTATTTCCTTCTTGGAGACAATTTTATGGGCTTTACACCTTTCTTATCTTGACTTTCCTTATCCAGTTTTTTTTCAGTGTGGAGTTTTAATTTACATAGGTGAGAAGAAAGATAGGGAGGAGGAGGAAGGTTGTACCTGGTTTTTAAGTGCTTTAACTGAAAATCTCAGACAACAGTATTGTAACAGATTACCATTTCTATAGAATATTTGGCTTTTTTCGTGGAATACTAGCCTTTTCTTTTGATGTGATCTGACCAAATCCCCATTTCACTGCTCCTCTGCCAGCCCACTGTGTTGCCAGCAGGTCCATCTCAGCTGCTTCTTTGTCCTCTTCATGCAGCTCAGTGGAAGTCTGCGTGTTCTGTAATGTTAAAAAGCTTGTTTCATGTTTTCAGTAAATATTGACAGCAGGTTGGAAAGTTTAAGGTTCTGAACTTCTGGCTTAGTGTTGTTTATGTTATTAAAGTGTACATTGCAGGACTGCTCCATTTTGTGATTCTAAAGGATATATATTGTCAGACTGTCTGCTCAGAGAGTATTTTCTCTGTTTTGACTGCAATAAGGTTTGACCTGGTGCCCTAAATATATCAATTTTCTTGCAGCCAGGTGACTTACTGTACTTCCCAAGAGGCACCATCCACCAAGCTGACACTCCTCTTGGGACCTCCCATTCAACACACGTGACCATCAGTACCTACCAAAACAAGTAATTATTCTTTATCTTTTGTTTTGTGTGGCTTTCCTCTGCCAAGTGATGTGTGTGAGTAGTACAGACCTGAGATGTGGTGAAGTTTTGGGGCTTGGGGGAAGGAGGGGAGCAAGAAGACTGTTGTTGTTTGAAGCAGCCTGTTTGAGAGGTTTTCATGCAGCAAGCTTGATTGCTTTTTAATTGCTTATTTTATTATTTACCAGCTGTAGGCTTTAATGTGGAAGATGCTACAACTGCAAACTCACTGCTATTTTTAAAAAAATCTCTCATCAGTGGCTGAAGTTACTGTTCATTTCATAGCTCAGATAAAGAGTCATGAGTTACTCCTTTCATCATGTTTTCTCCTGTATTTGATAGTCACCTGCACTAATCTTCTGACAGATTTGCTGCCAATTCTTCCTTGCAAACATTTTCTGCTTATCTGTGTTTTTTTTATCTCCTACTCCATGTATGCAAGTCAGATTTCTTATGACACACTCCCAGTCCTTGTGCCCACACATCACACAGGGAAATGTTCTTGCCAACCTAATCAGCCTCCCAGATTCTGGGTTTGGAGCCATTGGCCTGAGTTAGGAATTAGGAAGGGCAGAACAAGTTTGGGCATATTCTAGATAACTGTGAGATGAATCTCTAACCACCAGCTGTGCCATTCTGGAAGCCCAGGATGGGCTGGTAACTCTTCATCTGGCCACTCCTCCAACATGGAGAGAGGGTTAAGAGGAAGCTGCTCAAAGGTGTGAGTCTTCTTAAAAAAGTTGGGTTCAGATTATTTCAATTTACACACATGTTTTTTTATTTAGAAGGTAAAAAAAACCAAACCCAAAAAACAGGAGAGGAAGGGGAAAAGCTGTTCTTCTTCCAAGGTTAAAAAGTGGAGTCATCCCCCATTAAGGCTGTTGGTAATGAAGTGCTGACATCCTGCCTCTGCACCTTCTGTCAGCAAGTGCAGGGAAAACAAGCAGGAGTCCTGGTGCAGGCTGGTGTTCTGACTTAGCTTGTAGATGGAAGTATGATCTGGAAACATTTCCTTGGCAAATTGAAGAGAAATCCTTGAAAGCAGCTGTGGAGGAAGTGCTGGTGGAGGTGGCACTTTCAGGTATTTTCAGGTTTGTCTGGGCCAGATCCCAGCAGGAGAGAAGTGAGCACATGTGGGATAAGCAGGGCAGTTTGGAAAAGCAGTGAGTAGCTGAAGACAGTTGCTGGCAGATGGAGACTATGGGGGCAAAAGAAGGGAAGTAGTGAGGAGTAGATGTCTAATTCCTTTCAATGGCCAGAGTTCTTCCCTCCCACTGTGTAGCAGACAGTGGAACACTTGAGTGGAGATGATAAAAAAATATTGCCACTACAAAAAGTGGCACTTTTTCTTTTTCCTAAACTAAAGTAGTGACTAGAGATCAGAGCTGACAGCAGGGAGTGCTGAGGGAGAACAAGAGCAGAGGGTGAAGTGTATGTTGGAGGACAGGCCCTGCCCTGCTGCCTGCCCTGGGTGGGTGGGAGTTCTGCTGGCAGCCCTGGATGTTTGTCCATTAAATCAGCCTCAGGATGTGGGAGAGAAGAAGGTCACCCATGGACAGGGCAGCACTTTGGTGTGAGCCTCTTCCTGCCCAGGTCGACTCAAGCTGGGCACAGAAGGTGCAGGCAGGAGTAGGATCCTCCCTCTCCTCCTCTGGTTTATTGTTACAAGTGGGGAACAGAAGCACAGGGATCAAAGACAATGTTTTTGGTTAAGTATGTAGGCTAAGAATGGGGATTTAATGCAAACAAGACACCTACAAACTGCCTGTCAGGTGTCATTAAAATCCCTGCAGGCATCTTGGTTTTGGGGTCGTAATTAAGTTTCTAGTCAAGCTGAAAACTGATGCCCTGTTGGATTTGATAACCCTGGGTACATTTCCTCCTTCAATATAAATGTCTCAAAAGCACATTAAGTGACAAAACCAACCCCACACACTTCACTGTGTGCAGTGGGGCTGTATGTGCCTGTGGCTGGATGATAAAGACCCCAGGAGGAATTCATCAATCACTTAAGCTGCAGTCACTGATAAATGGCAAGCACCTGGAAGCAGAAGAAACTGGACCCTTCTCAAGCCAGTTCCTTCCCTCTGTAGAAGTGCCACTGACCTGAGGGTGGTGAGGACACACATGTGCATGAGCCTTTGCCTGAGGCTACAGAGCAGTAACGGAGGGGCCAAAGGCACTAAGCAGATTTGGAATTCTCAGGGTTTCCAGCCCATGACACCAGTTGTGATGTCTGTTTTATTTCAGTGCAGCTATTTCAGGAACTTTTTTTTTTTTGTTTCTTCCTGTCCATCAGCTCTTGGGGAGATTTCTTACTGGATGCAATTCCTGGCCTGGTGTTTGACACAGCAAAAGACGACGTGGTGCTGCGGACGAGCATCCCGAGGCAACTGCTGATGGTAGGTAGGTGGGACTGAGGGAATAATGGTGCACCCTGGTGGAACTTCAGCACTTGATCTGCTCTGAAGGCTCAGTGCAATGGCACTGCCTTGTCTAGCAGCCCAGCCACTTCTTTTGAAGTCTTCAGGATGATCTTCTGAGGTTGGCTCCATCTCAAGCATTGCCTAATTCATTGCACTGCTTTTCTTTCCTATCACAGTGTCCTTGTATGGCTTGTTTCCTTCTAAAAGTAATGCTGTTTGCTTGGGATCTGTCGGACAGGCATAATTCCTCTGAGGCCAAGCTTTTCAGTCTTTAAAAGTTAGTGCATATGTAAATTGTTGTGTGACCTCTTTATGGTGATCCTGTCGTGCTGATCAGCTCCAGGAGGAACAAATGTCTCTTCAACTGCATTTGCTTGTCCTTTAGCATTGCAGTAGCCCCAGAGCAAGGGAAAGTGAGCTTTCATGGGGAATGTGTAAAACAAACAAAGGTGGTTGTTCTGGGACTAAGTGTTAACCTTGCAAAGATAAAAGAGGAGTGTCCAGAGTTTTATAGCATTTCTGTACTGGCTTAGGCCTGGTCTGTGCAGCTTTAATTCATGTGAGAACAACTCTGTGTGGATATTTAGCAGGTGAATGCAGCTGACTCCACCAAAAAGCTGAGCAGCCTTTTGAGGAGGCTTGCAGACCACCTGGACCACACCAGGGAACTGAGGTCATCTGACATGAAGAAGGACTTCATTACGCACCGGCTGCCGCCTTGCTTGGGATGTGACTCCGATTCCTTGACTCCAGGTGGGTTTTGAAGTTACTAAAACTGGCTTACTGGCTTATGCCATGGTAGAGCTGTTGCTAACTCTGCTCCTCTTGGGACTTTTAGTATTTTATGGTAGGCAAAGATCACAGTCCAGCATCAGCTTCACGTGCCATGAGGCCCCACGTGTGTGTTTGCTCCCCCTGTCTAGTGGGAGAGATGACACTCCCTTGGAGTGGAATAAAGATTATCCTAGACTGGAACTGGCAGCTGTGATAAACTGTATCCCGAGAGCATTTAACTGGTAGCAGTTTTCCCTGGGCTCTAGCTTGCTATTTATTATAGTTATTTGTAGACAGGAAAGGTGAGAGAATTAAAAAATCTCCTTCTCCTTGCCCCCTCCACAGCAAGTCTGAGGACATGTGGGTGTTGAAACACAGCTTAACAAACAGTCCAGCCTTGAGAGAGTGGGGAGAGCACAGGGGGGCTCAGTTTAACCATTTGTCTGGTGTTTTTTCCTTTCTAAGGGAGGATTTATTTTTCTTAGGTGGGAAATTGCCAAAAATAGACAGCAAAATCAGACTGCAGTTCAGAGATCACGCTCTCATCTCCGTGGAACCAGATCAAGAGAATGCTGTGGGTACAGTGAAGCCACCTCTGTACATTTGGGGTGGGCTGGGGAGTGCACATGAGGCATGTGAGTTGTTGCTCTCCTGTGCAAAAGGTCTAAAAGGGTCGTGCAGTTACACTGAGCTGGATCCTGCATCCCATTAGGGTTTGTTAGGATACTGTGGGGTTGTTTGTTGAGTGATATGGCACATTCCAACCTTCTGGAGGGGGGGCTTCAAAACTAAATTCAGCCTATGATTCTGTATGGGAGGTGCATGGCTTTTGTCTCAGGTTTGATGGGGTAGATCATTACAGCAGCTAAATGGCCTCTACAGGTCTTGATAATAGGGGGTTTTTGTATTCTTTGTATTTAAGAACAGGAGTAAGTTGTAAAAATAGGTTTTCTCAAGAGAGGGAATTCTGCTGGTTGCAGCTGCTGCTGTGGCTGCATTTAGTCTTCACTTCTGGGTTATCTCTGTATCCAAGCAGGTGCCAGGGGCACTACTAAGTTGTTCCACAACATTGATACATGCATCTTGCATTATGCTGTGTTTATACTACTTCTTATCCATGAAGGTTTTTTAGTATGAAATTGTAGAAGTGCTTTTTATCTCACTTTAAAAAAAAAAAGGGGGGTGGGACACACAGCAAAGATTATCTTGTACAGTTTGGGGTTTGTTTGGATGAATTGAATGTTTCCCAAGAAAAACACACCATAACTTTCTGATTTTTTCCTCCATCTTGCTTGTGTCCATATTGAGACTGTGTAGGTTTTGGAGACTTTTTCCCCCCAATTTTTGGGCCACCTTGCCTTCTGATGTCACACAGATCAACCCAGGATGACAGGACACATGGAAGACTTGTGTCCACAAATTCCATGGGCAACCTGCCCAGAGAGCTCTGAATTGCTTTGCACAGCTCTGACCAAGGACTGATGATGGGCATGTGATTTTTAAGAGACAGATCAGTATCAGACTGGAAATGTGTTGATGCACACCTGTTCATTAATACTTTCCCTTAAATGGCCTGTTTTCTGTACAGCATCACTCCTGGGACTCTAGCAGGGGGAGTTTTAAGGCAGAAGATGATTGTAAATAAATTTTCAGAGGTGTTTTGGAGAGTCCCTTATTGCTGTGGGAGGTGGCTGTTGGAAAATTCATTTGGGAGGGTGACTTGCATGCTTTGTTGTAAGAGTGACTCCAGAATTAAGGAGCATTGGCAACTGCAGTGAGATGAGTCTGAGGCTGTGGATCACATGTAACTGTTTCCTCCCTGCTGTCTTTTAGGATGAAATTCGCAGGGAGATGGTTTATGTGTATCATTCCTTAAGGAACAGGAGAGACACTCACATGATGGGGACAGATGACACTGCCAGTGAGGATGGCACGGCCCAGGTTTGTTCCTGCAGACACACCAAAAATTATCTTTCCATGGTGGGTTTTGCTGCATGGGATGAGCTTGCCCAAAATGGCAGCAGGGCCTGGGTTCTGCCGTGATCCTCAGCACCCAGAGCCTTTCTGCCCAGCCCTGCAGTGCCCACATGAGCTGAGGCTGCACCACAGAGGCAGTTTAACAGTGGAACTGAGTAATGTGATCTCATGCTTAATTAAACACTCGAGATGTTAACAGGATTTCTGGTGCATGCCTTATGGCCCAGTGAGCAAAGCTACTGGAGCAACTAAAACCAGCTCTTACTGGTGTGTCCTTAGCACATCCTCTACTGAGGCTACTGGATAGGCCAGCAGATATTCCCTAGGGATCACTGCCATGCTAAACCCATGTTAGATTCTGTACCCAATGGAACACACTGCAGGGGTGTTCATTTTAGGGTAGGGTGGGTCAGCACTGCGAGTAAAGACCTACCTTGTTCTGAAATGTACTTTTCAGGTTGTCTCTGTTCCTGCTTGCAGGTACAGTGTGCTTTTGCTGGGTCATAAATCCTTCCTAAGCATGGGCTTTGAGCTTTGGAACCTTTATTTCTGCTTTTTTGGCAGTGAGATGCTGTGTCTTAGCTCTGTGATCCGAAACACTTGAATGGCAAAACAGGGCACAGTCTGTCCTCATCTCGGTAATTACAGCAAAGCTTTTTGCCTGGCACTTATTTTTCTTTGGAAGTAAATCTCACTGGTCCTCCAGAGCTGAGGTTGTACACTGGCACCTGAACAACATGTGCAGATCCCAGAACATTCCTTCTTGCCCTTGAAGACTCCAGGCCTGGGAATGGAGCTCCTCTGTGGTTGTGTCAAACTATATCCAAAGACTGCGTGTGGCAGCTAGAAATAAACTTCTGTGAGCTTCCAAAAATAATGGGTAGGGCTAGGCAAAAGTGTAAGTTTAAGGCTATTTAATTCTTCCATGTGTAAACCACAGGAGAAAGCCACATGCTGTAAACATCCCCACCTCAGAAAGCGTGCTAGAACACGGAATAGAGTTCAGCATTTTCCCTACGAAGATAAAACAGGCCTGGATAAAACCGAGTCTTCTGGAGAATGCTCTCAGTGACACCAGTGCCTTGTGGGAAGGGAGCACATTCCTGCTGCTCCCTACCCACAGCTTCACACACTGCTGTGCAATAAGGACACTGCTCTCAGCTGAAGGATTTTTTTTCTGTTTCTTCTTCCCCAGCAGACTCACGGGCTGCGCTTTCCTTTGTCATACTTGGAAGCACTGAAGCAGATTTGGAGTAGCAGCACTGTTCATGTTAAAGAGCTTAACCTCACCTCAGATGAAGAGAAGGAAAACCTTGCCTTGTCCCTGTGGAGTGAATGTCTGATTGAAGTTCTTTGATGCTTCTGTGAATTAGCTGCTCCTCTAAAGGAGCGTTTCTGTCTATTAAGCATCTCCTGAGAGCGAGGCTTATTAAATTACTTTTTTATCCATCCGGCCTCTGGTTTGTGGTGCTGTCTAAACAAATACTTGCTTTTCTTTCCTCAGTTTTAGGAAACTGGGCATGGGGAAAACAGGTAATCTGCTCACTGTCTAGTGAGCCACAGCTCCATGTCTGGGATGCACAAAGTCACTCCTAGTAACACCAGTGCTGTGGTATCCCCTTCCCTCTGGAGAGCTGCTAAAGTTATACATGGGGCAGGATCCAGAACCTTGGGCATAGAACAGTAACTTGTTCTTTTTCATTTGTAAAGTTCAGCAGCAAGAAAACACGTTTGTTCAGTTTGACTGCCCTGACAGGACAGAAGCTTCTCAGTAGAAGCTGTGTGTGGTGTTCCCAAAGGGGGAAGATTTTGCCCAAGAAAACCCCTTTCCTCTCAGATGCTGCCAACACTGGTGCTCCCCCAGCACCAATTTTAATGTCAAAGTAACCCAAAAAACCTCTGACTGGAGCCTGTATCTTCAATGCTCACTCAAGTGGGTTTTGATGAGTAGTGCAGTTACCTGACTATTAGAAATCAATGAAGTATTAAACTCACGTGACAGCAGAGCCATGTGCTCAATATACTTACCCCTTTTTTTGTCCATTTGAAAAGAAATATTTTACAGGAATGTGCTTGACACCTGCTAAAAACTATTGTTTGGTTTGTTTAAAAAAAGAAATCGACAAGCAAAATGTTCCTCCTAAAAAGTTTTATACAGTTAAAATATACATGCTTTAGCATTTTACATTCAAGGTCTCCTAAGTACAAAAGCCTGCTTTGCTTTGTTATGTAACACTGAGACACCAAATATGATTTAGTCATTCTTCATTTAAAAAACTACAACTTTTTACACAGGCTTTTAAAATTTCATATGGAAAGCAAGTCACGTGCAGAACACCTGATGTACTGACTTACAAGGAAAAAAGTTAAACAAGTGCTTTAGTTGGAAAAATATATACATATATTTGAGGATCTGTTACTCAAACAGCAGATTTATGATAATTCTAGAATGTAAAATAGTAAGTGCAAGTAGATAGTTCTTTTTTTTTAAATAGTACTATATAGAACTCCATTTCATACAAAAATAGACATCCATGTATTTTATTTCTATGGCAGACTTGGGGTTATGTCTTTATTCGTTTGGGGGTGATCCTGTTTGAGTGCACAACTGAAATAGTTACAGCTTTTGGAATCTAAAATATCTTGCCTTTAGCTAACCTGAACTCCTTAAATAGTCCTAGAAATACATACCCTGAATATACAAATATGAAAAAAAAAAGGTATTTTCAATTAAGTAGGTAAGTGATGCCGAAACCAGTGATCTGAGGGATTTCTCATTAAGCAACACTGGAATGCAGGCTGCCAGCACCTTTGAAAATACATGCCAGGGTGAGTTGTTTTCTGCAGGAAGACATGGTTTCAAGACCAAATGACATTGCATTAAATTAAGCTATGTACACTGAACCAAAATACAGCTTACATTTAAAATCGTTGCTGTGCTAAAAGCAGCTTTAGCCCTTGCAGAAGTGCAGCCTGATCCAGGGCCATTTATCCCTGGTTTGATACATGCACATATGGCTCCTGTTAAAGGTGATCTTCTGGGATAACTCACAATTGCATGGGTAGTAAACAGGCCACGGGGCAGCAAAACCAGTTCCTGGATCTGGGAATTTGGTACAGTGAAAACGAGGGAAGGCAAAGGCCGACCAGTAACACTGAGGGGGTGAGAGTCAGGCTTTCTCTATCACCTCATTTCACATGCTGAGCTGGAATTCCAATTCAAACTTGCCTTTATGAACAAAATAAATTGCATTTGAGCAAGATTTGAGCTTCAGGATTGCTTGGAGCCCACACAGTTTCGCTTGGGACATAAAAGTCCAACTCCCCTTCTTTCAAGCTCACCAGTGCATTCATTCCTCGAGGAGCTTCCATCAGTGTGAGGAAGGTAAAGACAACATCTCTGAAGAGCTTTTCCCATGTTATCTCTTGCAGTTCCTATACTGCAAAACCTATGTCTAGTCTTTTATATTTTTATACCTTTCATACTGCAGATGAAGAGTAATAAGTGACTTTCATAGGAGCAGCCTCCGAAAAATCAACTTCCCTGCAGAGAGACATTGGATCAACATCCCCCCCCAGATTTGTGCAAAATTCAGTTCTTCAAAGAGTTGGTGCTTGGTATGAAGGAAAGTAGAGAGGAGTTGCTGCTTATGGTTTCAGTGGTGTGTGACTTCAGTAGCTGGGGTCTTGTTTTCCCCCTCTAAGATGTTAATAGCCCACAGAAGGTCCATCTGTGGGGTGAGTTTTACAATATTTCTATATCCCATTTCTGTGAAGGTCTGTCTTCTACTGGCTGATTCATAATGATGTGGTTCTTGTCATAATAATTTCCTCCTTAAAAACAAAAGAAAGTCATGAAGGAATTTTTTTTAAAAGAAATGCTCATAAAAATCTATGGATAATATTTAGGAAGTATGATTAAGTAGGAAAATTAGCTGAAAAACAGAAATTCCATGAGGTGTCTGTAATTGAGCAATGACAATTTTAACCAGCCTTCTTTTTTAAACTCCTTTTCACTTTTTGAGCCACAGCTGTTCTGTGGTCGCTTCTTGACCATTTTGTCTTTAACTTGCATTCCTTGCCATCAGCACTGCTCAACTCTCTGAAGTACAGTAGTTGATTTGATCAAAATAAACCTCTGGAATCAAAAGAGAAAGGTTCCTCCCTGCCCTGCTGTCCCACTGACAAGCAACCGGACATAAACCTAACAGGAAACCTTAAATACAAAAAAACCACCAAAAAACCCTGGAATATGGCAATTAACCCTAATCAAAAAACATACCTAAAACATGTGAGAAGTTTAGGGATTGTTTGTTTTTTAAATACCTTTAATATCAAGGACCAGTTGTTCACTGAGGTATGAACTGATGGTTCCATCCTCGTTGAGTCTCCACTTCTGTCTGTCCTTCCCATGCTCTGCCCAGAGGGCAACTTTGGCCCCAGGCACGTCTCTGCCACCAATGACATCTAGACAGGCATTGTTGGCCTAAGGAACAAGAAGAGAGGTGAGATCCAGGCCACAAATCCTCAGTTTTGTGCCTGATTTGTTTCAGGCACTGAGCATATGTCAGGAAATGGTGCTGCAGTTGGTAAGAAGGAGTGAGGACAAGTGAGGAACAGATTATGCAGCAACTTATCAGCTGTCTGATCAAAGGCAGTGTCTCTGCTACTTCAGGTTTTTATGTTATCAGCTTTTTATGTTAAATTATCAGCTTTTTTTATACCAAGAGCAGACTATCAAGGGCAGCAATAACAGAAAATCACTTACTCCGTCCACACATTACTTTTCAGATAAATTCTTTACTCTTTTAAGTTTTAAACTTAAACTTGCGACTTTAGACAAAACGAGGTTTCTACTGGTTTCTACTTCCAGGAGCATCGGTCCCATTAGACAGATGTGAGAAGCAGCCCAACTTGCCCAAGCAGACAGATCAAAGTGACCTATAAGAAGATGTAGTTTTTTTTACGAGTTTTGGTTTAAGAGAGAACAAAAGCCATCTGGGTGTTAGTGGTGGCCTAGAGTAAAAGCAAGAAGTGAAGGTCAGAGGAGAGCAGGGATACAACCCACCCACTTCCAGCACCTGGAAACTCACCCTGGACTTGAAGAGCCCCCTGCAGTAGTGCCAGACCTGGGTGTTCCTGCCGTTGTAGGGGGATGCACACACTGAGGTCGCTCTGACGTCTGCCAGGCTCCCAGCCACCGTCAGGTACCGCCCCTGGGCTCGGTTCCTCACCCTCAGGTACACTGCAGGCTGGGAGGGGGTGAGGGGAGCAGGTTACAACACAGAGATTACCACAGCTGATGTGAGAGAGCCTCCCCTCCACCTCACATCAGTTTTCTAAACACTGTGTCCAATTTCCAGTATCAGAAGATGATGCTCACTGATTTTTTTGTTAGAAATGTGCATGTGAAGCAGCAGCAAGCGGCTTTCACAGCTCTAAGCAGCAATGGCAGATAGGTTTTCTTTAAGAAAAATGTATTTATGGCTATAGACCTAATTCCTGGGGTATGCAAACATGTCTAGTTCAGCACATTTCAGTCATTCCAAGGCCAGGCAGTGGGCTGGACTCCACAGGCTTTTTATTCTTGGGACACAAAACTTACTGGATTTCGTATCCAGTAACTTCAACCCCGTTAACTGGAGTATATGGCAGACATAAACCACTTTTGAACATGCATTCTGCTTTTGAAAATACACAGAAAACAGGGTACTGACTTGGCATCCCTGTTTACTCAGTTTACTCAAAAAATAAAAGGATTTTGTAGGGCTGTTACAGGGTTTGAGCTTTTGCTCTGTCATTCCCTGATTTCAGTGCAAATAAAGAGCAGGGAGTTATAAAGAGCAGCTCTGCTGGAACCTCAAACTCAAGCACAGTTTTTCTTCTGGGAGCTTTGAATGCCCTTTTTTCCATATTAAAACAAGCAGGCAGTAAAGCCTCTCTCCCACCAAGCATCCATAAACATGTGTATCAGTATAGTGTATATATTCCTTAAAAGGCATTATGAAGTCACTGAGCAAAGCCTGTCTCATTTTGCAAGGCTGGGCAGTGAGAACACCTGCTTTGACTGGTCTGGAGCTTCTGTGTGTCACTGATGGCCTGCTGGGCCTTGGAAAGGCAGAGAAGCACAACTGTATCTCCTTTTCCTTGATTCAGGGACATTTATCTCAGTCTTGCTTCTCCATCTACCTTTTGCAAAGCTCCTAAGAATGTTGTGGTTTTGAGACCTGAACCTTTGAATTTGACTGAACTTGGCATTACTTGGGGTGAGGTAGAGAGGGAAAACCTGGTGGGACTGCATGAACTTTGCCTGTTTTGGAAATCCAGGCTGCAGCACAATAAAATTTGCTCTTGCTTCCATTTATGTTAATTATGAAACAAGTCTGGAATTGGTTTTCTCATTATATTGTTTTATGGCAAAAGTGTAAAAATAGAGCATCTCCAGGACATGCTAATGAGCAATTCAGAAAAACAAAACTTGGCTCCAAGAAACTAGGAATTATTTCCCTTTAGGAGGCGAACATAGATCTCAATAACTGCCACAAGAGGAATTTTCTGCTTCAGTAATCTTCCAGTAGGTCCTTCTGGCTGTCACCATTTGGCCTGATTTAAGGAGTACAACATACACCACTGTACTTGCTGCTAGAGCTGATACTTGTGCACCAAATCCCTGTCCAAAAAAAACCCTGTCCTCACACAGTCTTACAGTACCTGCTTCATGGGACGAAGGGAGCCAATTACTTTCCAGCCACTGTGTTCATTCCAGTTTGAAATCTCACTGGGCTCCAGCAGAATCTGCCTTCCTAAAAAATTACATCCCTCGTACGCAATCCACCTGGAATACAGAGAATAGGACATGAAGGGCCTCATGTTAACCACAGCAAACCCAAACTGCAGGTCAGGGCTGTGCTCCTGAAAACCCCAAACCTCTCCACAGTGGTGCTTATGTCAAACCTCTATTTCTGTGCTGCAAAATGCCACCCATGTCAGTGGTTTTACTGCCTTCTGTTGATGCTGAGACCTGTTTTCTAGTTTTTTCTGCCTGAAATTTGTAAACTCCACTCCCCATCTCCTCCCCCCCCATTTATTTTCTCCATAAATAGGAGGACCCAGATGGGAATTATGCTGGTTTCAGCAGGCAGAGTTAAGAAATTAGGAAGCCACACACCAGGTGCAGCTTTGCCTGGTTGTACATATTAATTATGAGAGGATCTCATCCTATGTTTTCATTACAGTTAAAGCTTTTTATAGCTATTCAACCTGTCTGAAAACACCAAATGTTTACTCCAAAACCAACACCCTGCTGTAGCAGACTTTCCTGTAGTGAATATATCTGAGCTGTGGGCACGGCTGAATCCCTCACCACTGGCACATACAGACCCCCTTGTTATCTGGGCATCTGCTCAGTGAATGCTGCTTACAAAGGGCAGCTTCAGGATCACAGATCCCCTCTGTTTGTATCAATAGCACATTGTTGTGTGAATCCTAAACGACTCCTTAACTCCTGCAGACACAAAGCAAACGCTGGTTTCCCCGGTTACCTGTTTTGCAGGTCAGCTGCCAAGATCGTGAGGGGTGGGTGAGCTGCAAGTCAGTGAGAAAAGATCCACCCTGCTCACAGCACCTGGAATTTGCCTTTCCCATGGCACATAACTTGGAGGAACTCGACAGCCAGCCTTGCTCAGGGCTCCATGGAGCCTAAAGTGTGAACTGCCTTGCAATGAGGCTGTATCCCTTTCCTCAAATGAAGTCCCATCCCTCCTGACTAACAGGTATCCAGAGCAGCCTGACCACCACTCTGTGTTCTTTACCCTTCTAATCCATTCCTGACTTTTTTTCCTTGCAATGTTTCCTGTCAGGTCACTGAGAATTCATTTGTTAGCATTGTTCTTGGAGCATGGGACAGTCTCATTTGGAATGCGGTTTCAAAGCAGACAGTTATAGGAAACAGAGAGGGGAGAGACTGTCACAGTGATCACCAGATGAAGCCAGGTTGGGCTTTTGGCCTTCAGCAACTCAGGCAGAACTCACCTCAGCTCTCACCAGGCTGTGCCTCCTGTCCCACATCTCAGAGTACCTCAGCAGCCTTTGCCAAGCCACAGCCCAGGCTTGTGCCATTGCTGAGGTGGCCAGTAAGTCTTTGTTATTTGCCTAAAGCTGACAGCAGGCTTTGGGACAAGAAGCTAAAAAACCTCCAAATCCGCCTTCCTGAGCTCTTAATCACAGATAAGGCAAACAAACCCACAGACTTCCCACGATCACCTGACACCTTGAGGCTGCCTATCTGCCACGTGGGATGGGGACAGGCTGTGGGGGTCTGCTTCCCAGGGAGCATCACAAACAACTCAGAGGAAGCCCAGTCATTCTGCCCTGACCCTTCTCAAAGACAGGGAAGGAGCTGACCTGGCTTGGATGCACAGTAACGAGCAGAAAGATGCAGGAGGGGCTGCAGTGCTGCACTCACTCTCCTGTGCTTTCTTGCTATGTGGTCCTAAAGCCATCACCCTTCCTTTACAGCCAAATGCATGGGCAAAGGGATTCAGTTTCCAGTTCCACACCCCTGATGAGAGGGCAGAGAAAACTCATAAAGGGATGTTTCCCAACAGGACGAACTTCAGACCTCAACATCTCCATAGAGGAATGGAGATTTACACACTCCCACCAGAAATCAGTCAGGTGTTCCTCCCAAAGAAGGCCTTTCCCCCTCCAGACTAACACAGATCAGGGGGAATGTGTGCACTTCTCAGCCAAACAGCAGCTGTTTGCCACCCTCACCTGGGGCACCTCAAGACAACAGCAGCAGATCATCACTCACTCTATATTCCCAGCAAGGTTTCAGGATGGAAGGGGCAGATGTTAGGGACTAGAACTCATAGTGAATTGGCAAAGCTCTGTAGGGATGCTTATATTCATTATTCTCTCAAGAAAATTACAGCCTTGTCTGTGTGAAGAAGGTGGGAAACATAGGAAGTGTGTGTCACATTAGAGGAACAGCAGTTTCCAGCCAGTCTCAGTCGCAGGATGAGACTCTGCAAATTGTTTGTTGCTGCTGTGGATGTGGAGGCTGAAAACCTGGTCAGAGACAGAACACTTGAGAGATTTTCCAAAAGGTGAAGGGGCAACACATGGAAGAGGTTAGAGGGTCACTCCTGCAGATGTAAAACAGTTTTCATAGAAGAACCTGGGTGTGCGTTCACACTCAGGGAGGAGGGTTAAACTAATAACAGAAGCAAATTACTGTTCCAGTTGTCAGATCCACCCTGAGCTTCTCTCAGAAGCTGCTGCCTCTTTGGCAGCCAGTCAGCACAACAAGCTTCACTGAACCAATGCAGTGGTTTAAATCACTGCAGTTTATAGCTGGTATTTTACAGCCAGTCAATAAAGGCGGTTTGAGTTTACACTATCTGTCTTTATAAGTCAGCAATCAAAACTTACTTTTGGCTCCTTGCTTGAACAACAGGCTCTATTGGTCATTACTGTACAGAGATGAAAGGACAATTCTTACAAGGGGAAATACACACCCTGCCCAGAGTTTTTGTTCAATTTTGGGTCTTGATACAAGAAGTGTGTCTGGCATTCAACTGCATTTTAGAATTTTATATTGTCTCAAAATTAAAGTTAGAATGTGAAACATCCTATGGACAGGGTGAGAAAATGCATGTTCAGTATTAGTCCCTACAGTGCAAAACTGACAGGAATATTTACTCCATACTTACAGTCCACTCCTCACCCACACAGACTGAGTGTAAAAATGAAGGTCCTCATTCAGAACAGAGCTGACAGGTTCACTGAAGTGCAGCTCTCTGCCCTTGCAGCATTCCAGGGTGAACAGACTGATGGAAGGCTCAGCAAAAACCTGGGGGAGGAGGAAGGAGAGAGGGAAAAAAAAAAGCAAAGTTTTAGTGGGAATAGTCTGACTTCAGGTGTTAGACATGAGGCACACATTTGCCCACTTCAGTTGAACTTCCACGTGCTTTTGGGTCAGATCATGCTCCCTTTAACAAAGAAGGAAAAAAACCCAAAGCACACAGAGCTGGAACACACTGCATTTATGAGTGGCTTTGTCACCGGAGTGTGGTGGCCCCACTGACACATGCCAAGCACAGTGAGTCACTTTGTGATGCAGAGAGGCCTCTGCATCTGAAAAAAAATCATTTTCATCTGGTTTGTATCATCAGGGCCTAAGTTTTTGCTTTTCATAAATCCAGGTTATTTACTTACTGATGGAACACATCACCAGCAGTGTTCAGGGTGATCTGCAGATTGCACCTAAAGCAGCGATGCAAATAACAAGTAGAGTGTCCACAGACTTCAATTAGCAGTAGTTCACTGCAAAAATCTTAGAGAGCTACAAACGGCAAGAGGTTAAAAAGGTCAACTAAA
Source organism: Pseudopipra pipra (assembly GCF_036250125.1). Lineage (NCBI taxonomy): Eukaryota > Metazoa > Chordata > Aves > Passeriformes > Pipridae > Pseudopipra > Pseudopipra pipra. Next base: position 5,175,933 of record NC_087550.1, read on the forward strand.
AAGTTCTCAATGTTTTTAACAGGCATTCCTATTTTTCTCCTGACTATCCTGAGGAAACATCATAATTAGTAAACCCTTCAATCTCATGCAGAATTGAAACACTTTTCGCTTAATGTCCTTTTCTACAGTTGATAGATTGCCTGTGAAAGCAAATAAAAGGATCAGTTTGCATGAAAATGTGGTCCAGCTACAAGATCAGCAGAAAAACGGAGGAAATACTTAAATACATGAAGTCTCTGCCTTAGCACAAGGAACACTGGCACAATTCTTCAGCATTTTTAACCTAAAGCCATAAGGGGAATATTGTAACCTAAAGCATAAGCACTTGCAGGAGGAGGGAACAGGTCTGGGTAACCTCTGATCAGCCTCTCCAGGAAAGTCACCCTGTTCTTAGGAGAGGTTACCCTGAGATAGCTGGCTCAAGCAAAAGTTAGGATTTCTCTTGCAGCAAAGATATGGCCTCAGGTGGAAGGAATGAAGCAAAATCTTGAACTGAAGTTGACACAGGCACCGAGCAATTAAGAGAAATTAACTTTCATGTTTGAGGAGGCACATGTATTGTAGTGAAGTGTCTCTGAACAGCTCAGTGGTGATTCAGGACATACAAATTTACTTGACACTGACTCAGAGCACTTGGTATGTAGCTGGTTGGCCAGAATCTGCCTCAGAGAAGTTGTCTTCCTCTGCCAACCAGTGCAGGGACAATCTAAGTCATGCAACACTGCAAGGACAGAGAGTTTGCTGAGGTATTTTAAAGAAGATGCTGGGGATCATCAGAGGCGTTTTTAAAGCTCACTGTACTCCTAAAAAACTAATGTTACAACCTAGAAAGAGATTAAAACCTGCAGTGTTTTTATTTTGGAATGTCAGTTCTTCCCAAGTGCCTTCTGCTAGATGGGGTGGGTCAAATTTACAGTGTGTGACTAAGGGCTTACTTTGAAATCCAGACCAGCAGACAGGCAGCTCTTTCTCAGGTTGCCCTGCTCAGCAGGGCAGGTACCATCACACTCCTGTTTGCAAGAGTCTTGGCACTGCCTTTCACCTGAGCAGACACCAGAAATTGTGTCCAGAACAGGTCCAACAAGGTCAATTTTCACAAGGGCATTACTGACCATGAGAAACACCCTTTGGCATCCATGTTGCCAGACACTGTTACCCAAGCCTAAATGTTTATCCTGCTGCTGCAATATTCAGTATGTCAAGAGACAGGGATGCTGTACTAGATGGACAAGTTATCCGATACAGCATATCCATTTATATGCTAAGAACCAGGACAGCACATTGGTGGAGTCAATTAAAATGACTCCAGAGTCAATTGAAATGACTCCAGCTGTCCTGGGGTGAGACTGTTTGACCTGAATGGCCTGGGAATGTCCTGTCCAGCTGCTCAGAGTCCCAGTGTGTCTGTAGGTAGCAGGCACTGTGTCCCTGGCACACACACAGCCCGTGACAAGGGCTGACACCACCTTCCCAGCGACACCTCAGGAGGACTCCACTGACCTTGCACAGACAGAAAACAGGCTGCTGTGTCAAGGACTGAGCTCTCACATTTCCATAACCATATACAGAGCAAGGAGCTGATTCCTCACTTTATGTATTCCCTTATACACCAACAGCTGGCAGCAGTGACTTGGCCTGGCTTTTTTCTCTGACTTTGTTTTCGTAGTTCCATGGAAACTACCAACAGCGAAAAACAAGGTTTAGAGGCCATGCTGTTATGCTTCCTACAGAGGCATCCTGCTCCTACCCTTCCCTGCAGAATGCTGAGGAGCATTTTCACCCATTTTCAGGTGGAACTTTCACCACTGACAGGTAATTGTGAGGCTCAAAGGACCAGCTTTCTTCATGAAGGCCCAGTCCTGACAGACCAGGGATGAAAGGGGCTCTCCAAGAGCCAGAGGAAGGGCAACTGGCAGAGAATACAAGAGGGGACAACCTCACTGCCTTAGGTGGACCCGAGTTCCCCATTTCAAAGGTGAGCTAAAGTCATCCACGTTCCCTGGCAAGTCATTCCCATGTCTAGGTCAGGATTACCTCAGCTTCCTTTCAGAGTTATTTCAAGGAAAATAACCTGAAATGCCATCCTTTGGGAAAAGCTTGCCAACTGTGAGAATGACAAAGCACTAAAGAATCACTTTATGTGTGGGGGAACTAAGTGCCTTTGCTTAAACCAGCACCAATAATATTTTAAGAGGTTTTGCTTGTTCTGTTTTTTAATGCCAGTGTCCAGGGAGAAACTTGAAGAGATTTAATATATTCAGGAGGCCAGTGATGAAGAAAGGCTACATTTACACAGCATTTCAAGATATAAGCAGCCTTGTGAACTGTTAAATACACTGATATTCTTTACTTAACAGGTGTGGTAGCCTGTGGCTCACACAGCACATGATGCAGTGGCAATGACACAGGTAAGCCATGGAAATCAACACACCAAAAATCTCTTGTGCAGTTCGACTCAGATCAGGCTTTCCCCTAATGATTTTTAGCTTTTTTTTTTTAAATGGAGAGAAGCTGTGCACCACAAATTTTTCACAATTCAGAAGAGATATTTATACTCTACTAGTTCAGAAAAAAACACAATGCAAGCCTGATGTGTTTGATATTAAACAAAGATCATTCAAGATGAGCTTCCTTTAAATGCCTTTTGCTTGCAGTGCAAAGCTTAGGTGCTTTGTAAAGCAGCAGTGTGCAGACACAAAGCAGCTGACCAAAGGGCACTGGAACTGAAAATCATTTGTACAGGTGAATCTGTACATGTGCCTGTAACAAAAACTATAGATTTAGGTATGGATAACATATGGATAATTTTGCATTATGAATGCTGTGAAAACTATTACCAATAGAGCCCTTTTGAAAAGGGCTCAGCCAAAACATGTTTTTCCTCACACCTTTTTTTTGCAAAGTTAGATTTTGCAAACTTTGATGCCAAAGCCTAATAATGCCAAAGAAAGAAGTCCATGGGGCCAGACCAAAGCATGACTAACCCAGTCATGGCAAGGGTTGGTGAAGTTTCCCACTTCGTGTCTGTGCTGACCTGCTGCTCTGCAAACAGCATTTGCCAGAGTCTGAACTGGATGAGCCTCCACAGCTGTATTTCAACATCCATGGGAAAATCTTACACTTCAGCCTTGGCTAACTCATCATTTACAACTGTCTTTACTGCCTGGCTACTCCCTTCAGTGTGGGATGGATGCCTGGCTGAGGGAGAGGAACACAGTGCTGGACGACAGAACACACACGGTCCAGTCCCAGCTACACAGAATGAATCATTGCCTGGCCCTGGGAAACCAATTCATTCCTGTATCTGATTTCATTATTTGCCTCACAGGAATGCTGGGAAGATTGGTTAACACCTGTATTTAACTTAGAAAAAGAAAATCAATACAGAAATACAAGAACTGTCATAGTTGATCAGAGCAAGAATAAGGAATGCCTCAAAAGAAAAGGGCAAAAAAGCAACCAAACAAAAAAAGCATTGCACAACCTACAACCTGGATCTCATTTTTGATTTTAGAAACACTGAGACTGGTTTAACTTAAGGACTGCTGTTAACACTTTAGAAGGAAAACTAAGTGCTCATTGCAACAATACTGAATATTCTTGTCCACGGAAATCACAGCAAATATGACAGGGAGTTTGACAATACAGCCTGTCTGAGAAAAGGTAGCACTAGAGCTCCCCATTGCAAGAACATAAGGGTCACTATCCCAAAAGAATAACCTCTTCAAGCAACAAACACTGGGTAAATTCCCCAATAAGCAACCATGGCCCTATAAATGGCACAGCTGACTTCACCCACTCTTTTGCTGCTTTCCTTTCCATGAACCCATGGAAACACAAAAGGCAAGTCCTCGCTGATGTAGGAACGGAAACCAGCAGTATTACACCACTATTTTTTCCTCACAGAATATCAAAACCAAAGGACATAACACACTCATTATCAAGGCATACATTTGCTTTGTTCCTTCTTTCTATCCTCTCGTTAACCTACAACTTTTCCTAAACACTCCAAGAAGGACAAAACAGATCGTTCTAAGTTTGAGCAAAATGGAACAGCAGGAAAAAAGAACAGCTAGGGCCTCCTGAAGATTTAGTTTGAGTATTACAGCCCTTGGACAATAAGCATATAACATTTGTTATATTTGTTTGCAAACATTTTGTTTGCATGAAAGCTGCATTTTCCATAGAACAAACTATTCCCTCAAATCCTTTCCTCATCTTCAATTGGTCGATCTATTTTTGGAAAAAAAAAGTCAAGGCTTTGCAGAAGTTCTTCGCTGTTTCAAATGGATTAAGGCAGTGCTGTTTCCTTAGTCACAAAAATTCCACTGCCACCTTACAGTGCTGTTCCGTCAGGTCACAAAATCCCACCGATGCCGTGAGGGAGTACTGCAAATAAGGAATGTTAATCCTCAAATTCTGCTTCCAAAACGGAGCCCAGAAATCTTGCAGCAGCTGACAACATCTAAATAAGCCCCTCAAACTGTTACAGCTTTGAAGTGAAAACTCAATAAGTTACGCTTTACACTTCACTCAGCTGTACAAAAATCAGGGTAACATACAGTTAATTATCACTACAATCCTGCAAATTAGCAAGGGAATACCCAGATCCCATGCCCCTATTTTTCTCTAGCCCATTTTCTTCTCCAATCCCAAAGAATTGGCTGATATAATCTACTTCTAAAACATACAGCTGGACCACACCTACACCACTAAACAGGCCTGGACTGTTCCCAAAGGCTGGTAATGAGCTGGCCTTTGTACTCCTAAAAGCATATTATTTTTCCCCTTTGCCAGTGCCACACATGGACCTCTTCTCCTGGTGAACATCTGGGATGCAGAAACCTCACGCACAGCAATGCATGGCTCCCCACCACAGTGTGGGAGTCCTTCACAGACACACTTGCAGCAAATTCATCTCACTGAAAAGTGGAGCAGGAGACAATGCACATTCAGGGCTTGGTGTTGGGGTTAAAGGTTCTCCCTCTCACACATAAGCAACCAAGAGACACACCTTAGGTCTGCTAATTGAAAGCCGAATAATGGAAGGGGTTCCCAGGGCCACAAATGAATTCAATAAAGCTACACAACAGCTCCACTTGGGAATAGCATTGCTTCTCTCTTGAATGAGCTAACAGAAATATGTTGTAATAAGGAGGGCTCTGTTCCAGGAACAGTGTTTTGTGGACAATGCACAGAATGAGCCGCGGCTGTTCCTGACCACGGACGGAACCCACTGCTCCGTGCCCAGCATCACGTCGGTGCCACACAAAGCCTGGGAGCCCTGACCTGGGGGATCTGCACTCACAATGACTTAGGGGCCACTGAGGGCACTGCTATTTGTGAAACAGGTGGGGTTCAACAGCATTTTATGCTGTGTAGCCCTGATTTTGTGAAACACGAGGGCTCCTATTTGAGAGAGAGGAACTGAGCTAAGAGGTGCAAGCCTCTCACAAGGCAGAGGAAGACATGTGAGCTTCCCACACACAGCCTGCCAAACACACTTCTTCCAGGGCCTGGCCCTCAGTAATCAAGGGCTGCCAGCAGTTTCCTACTATGCCAAACTGCATAGTTACTTCCCTGTGAGATTACAGGCTGGGGGATTGGATGAGACCTACTATTCCATGTTAATACTTCACTCTGATTTAGCACAGCAGTGTCCAAAAGCCCAACTTAAAAACCAGGCTCTCAGCAGGTGAGGTGGGAAGCTATAGCTCCACTGAAGTCACTGTATCTGTGTTGTCTAGTGAAAAGTCCAGCTCTCAAGCTCAAATTGTACATCCTCCCCACCATGCCCGTGGCTTTTGGTTGGTTGGGTTTGCTTGGTGGGTTTTTTTTTTGGTATCTCTTTTTTGCTTGCTTTGTTTGCTTGTTTGTTTTTTGGGGGGTTAGTTTTTTTTTTTTTTTTTGCTTTTGTTTTAAAAATCTGTTCACAAATGAAAAAAAAGACTTCATATGTGAAAAAAAAACCCTGAATTGAGTAATCTCTTAAGTCCAGCTTCATGAGGGTTACATTGAAGGACACATGTCACATAGGCTGAGTTTGTGTTCTGTGATCAGGGGAGGACGAAGAGTTTTGGAGAAGATGGTGGCAATTGCTAGAGAGGAGTGGGCAGAGGAGCCACTTCAATTGCAAGACTGAAGCTCATGGAGGACCTTGGTGGAGCAGAAATCCACCTGCAGTCCATGGAGGGCCCCACACCAGAGCAGGTGGATGCCCAGAGGACACTGTGATCCTGTGGGAAGCCCAGGCTAGAGCAGGCTCCTGGCAGGACCTGTGGCCCCATGGAGAGAAGAGCTCATCCTGGAGCAGGTTTTGCTGGGAGGACCCTGTGGAAGGGACCCACACTGGAGCAGTCTGTGAAGAACTGCAGCCCAAGGAAGGACTCACACTGGAGAAGTTGATGGACTGTATCCTGTGGGAAAGACTCCCTGCTGGAGCAGGGGAAGAGTGTGAGGGGTCCTCCTCCTGAGGGGGAAGGAGTTGCAGCAACATGTGATGAACTGACTGCAGCCCCCATTCTCTGTCCCCTGAGCTGCTGTGGGGAGGAGGCAGAGAAAATCAGGAGTAAGGTTAAGCCAGGGAAGAAGGGAGGGGTGGAAGGAGGGCGTTTTTAAGATTTAGTTTTATTTCTCATTGTCCTACTCTGATTTGATTGGTAACAAATTAATTTCCCCAAGCTCAGTCTGTTTTGCCTGTGATGGTAACTGCTGAGTGATCTCTTCCTGCCCTTATCTCAACCCACGAGTCTTTTGCTGTATTTTCTCTCCCCTGTCCAGCTGAGGAGGGATAAGGCTAAAGTGGCCTTGGGGGCACCCAGTGCCCATCCAGGGTGAACCTGCCACAGGACCAGTGAGAAAAATGTTAACCAATGCAACTTGTACAAAACAGAGCAATTTTGAGCCCAGAACACCCAAGAGCACACACCTACAAGCGACCACGTGCATGAGTGCACGCAGCCCAACTTGTTCTGAACCCAGAAAATCCTGTAAGCCAAGAAAACAAACTTCACTCTTTCCTCTATATACCACAAGCACTTGTTTGAGACATCTGACTAGGAAAAGAGTTCTAAAATGTTATTATTTTTTTTTCCCAATAGTCCTTACATATTGAATAGGCTTGAGGGATTTGATTGTAGCAGCTGGGCAGCCACAGGAACTGAGGTCAACGTAGAGCCCTTCTTCCAGCACACAGTGATTGTCAGTGATTTCCCCTTCGTAACACAGGAGCCAACTGCAAGAATAATGAAACAGAAAAGATAAGCTGCTCGAGCTGCTTATTAACAGAAAGTTTTTTTCAAGACTTAGGATTTGCTAAGGACACAAAGAATAAAAAATTTCTCTGTTCTTGTCAAGCTTAAAAGTAAGGTGACTTCAAAGGCTATGCTATGAAGCAACCCAAAGCAGCAAAATCACATCATGTGGTACAGAAACCTCAGTTCCAGAGTCAAACGATGCGAGGGGAATGCAGACACTTCTACTGTACCAAGTTCTCAAAATCTGGAATAAATTCTAATTGGAGTTTAAAAAAGAATCACAGTGACTGTGCAAACTTCCCACAGGGATAGCAAAATGCATTCTACCCAAAGCAAGGACAGGATGAGAGTTACTGAGATGCATTGCAAGACAAAGGTTCTAAGACATGATGGAATATGATGGGCATGTGTTATGTGTTTTCAGTTGCCTGAAATTTAGTAAGGTTTCTAAAAAAAAAAAAAGTTCATATCACTGAAAATGGTGGCATGTAAAACAACAGACTTACCATCCCCGAAGAACCTTAAAAGAACATGGTATGAATGATGTAAAATCAGAAACTTCTGCAGTGAAATCTACACATGCTCCTTGGAAATGTGTATTACTGAAAGCTTTGAGCTACAAGAACAAAACAAAACAAAAACAATGACTAGAAGGAAAATGAAGGCATTATCATTTATGTAAACAGAGAAAGCTGTACTCTCACAGAAGTATCCATTCAATTCATAAAGACACAATAAACAGAATGACTTGTCATTTAAGGAATCTTTTACATTTCTATAGCTGCTTTATTTCTAGAAAGATCAAGTAATTTATCATCTCTGGGACTGGTACAGGATGCTCCCCAGTAATGCTAGGGCAGGCAGTGTTATCAAGTGTTAAAAGTTCCACTGCAGCAGGAGAGGGCCCAGCAAAAAGAGAAGGGCAGGACTGAAAGCTGTTCTCATCCACATGAAGAACCCCTGAGCTGCAGTTAAATCCCACTGCAGCTCAGCAATCCAGTGTTCAGAACAGGATGGGGAAGCAATGGTCAAAAGACACAGATCTACTGGTGACAAAGTGCCTTGAAAACTTCTGTGACCACAGCAGGTAGTTTTTAATTTCAGAATTTCAGATGGAACTGGGAACTCATGAAAACAGCTTGGCTGAACTTCAGATGCCATGGTGAAGAACTACAAGTCACACTGGACCACGCCCCACCAGTAAGATGTGACCAATTCACCCTGAAAAGCAACAAGGCTGAAAGTGCTGCAGTAAAAGGAAAGAGGAAAACAGAAAAAAAAATAAAAGAAAAAACCTAGTATGATATAGGCTGTGATCTACAGCAAAGTCACCCAAAATTCTGCACCCTTGGGCTGCCACTGTGTAACTGAGATGAATTTCACTTTAAAGCCTGAAAGAGAGGCTGGAAAAGAATGAAAAATTTAACTGTATCAAGAGAATAGCTCATATTCTGTAATGGAAGAAAAACACGATGGCTGTTGCAAAAGCTGCTTCCCCCTTCATGCCCCAAATTGGCCAAGTTTCCTGCCAAAGAAAAGAAATCAAATGCTTTTGCCAGTACAGATTGAGAAAGCCAAGCACAAGTATCAGCAAATGATTTTATGGAAAAGCTCAGTCTATGTTTTTAAAACAAATGAATATGTTTCCTGTTAGAAACAACAAGAAAGGCTTAACCTGGCCTTACAGGCTGTAATTGCTAATTGGAGAACACAGATCAGCTACAATACAGTAAATAAAGTGTAACTGATTTTTCTGTAAATGCAATCACACTGCTATGTCACAAAACATCCATTTAAGCTGTAATTACATAGTATTTTCTACCCACTCATCTAAAAGCTCTTTACAAAAAGGAATATATATATATATATACACACACCCCCCTTTCCTTCATAGGCCATGTGCTATGCAAGGCTTTTAAAAAGATCCACAACTCATTTTAATATAGAATGTATCTAATAATGAGTGATGGTCTTAATTTGACAAAAGCTGGGGTGAAGTAGTGATTCCTCAGTGAAAACACTGAGCATCTGCACTTAGCCTCAGAGTGCAGCAACCTCTGGTTTGTCAGGGTTTGCACATCATTATATGAGGTTTCGCTTCCTAAAAGTTCAACACACAGCACATTAAAATACAAATATAAGGTATCACAGCAATTATCTCTGCTTCCTAAATCATCTGTACAAGTCAGCTGCTACTGAAAGAGGCTTTGTTCTTGCTGGGCAAAACCAAGCTTCATTTTAATAAAAGAAATGGCTTTGCAGAGTCAGTGATTTCAGACACTGTATGTCCATGGTTTATTAGGGAGCCTGGCAGGAGGAAAAGGTCAGGGGAATTGCTGAGAGATTTAAGAAAATTTAGCTGCTTTTCAATTTCTGATGAGCAACCAAACACAGGAGTGAAAAGAAGACACACTGTTGTAGACAGTGAAAACACTTCCCTTAGCTCAGATACACGCTTATTAAAAGTGGGAGAATGTATAATCATTGAAAATAACCAATATATGGCTTATGCAAGGCTCAAACATCAGGATGTTTAAGGACCTGCCAGCTCCTATGCACCATGCTTTGAAGTTCCAAACCAAAAGACTGCTGGATAGATTAAAGCTTTTATTTTACTCTGAATAGGAAATTCTTCATATTTATCCAAAAGACTGTCCTTTACTTATCATAAGTGATTAAATGTTTTCCCATAAAAACTTACTCAAATTATTTCCCCTCCTATAAGAGCTGTAGGGATATGAATGATGTTCTTCCTTCCTTAGCTTTGGAGTGGAATCCGACAAGAACCAGGATTGTGATAAATCACAATAGTAATTTTTTTACAAATGGTGTTAGGACTGTTATTAGAGAACACAAGAGGCAAACCACAATCCAGTACAGGTCAGTATTTAAAGGTGACTGTGTGTGTATATACATACACAGTTTTTTTCATGTTTCTGGGAAATAAAAAGACTATAAAGCACAATTTATTGAAACTTCAAAGGCTTGAATTGATCTTAAAGGTCTGCAAGACTGAAGTAATGCACTCAAACAACAGTTTTTGGGAGATAGTGAAAAAATAGAAGAATTGAACATGGAAAGAAAATTGTCTTCAACTGTTTGGACCCCTCTGGTTTGATTTGAGGTGGTTATTTTATCTGGTAGCATTTACCAAGGCCTTACTGTGAATATATTCTTGTAAGTCTTTGGATTTGGCTGCAAACTGCCATGTGAATAGGTCTGGCAGGAAGTCAGTGTTTAAGACTAAAATAATGCACCAATTATGTCTTCAGACAGGAAACACTTCCTGTAGTCCTGGGTTAATCATAAAATCATAGAACTAGGATACTTGGGGAAAAAGGAGGGTGTGGTCCACCTGCTAAACAACACAGTGTATGTTATTTCCCATCCAAGAAAGAAAGAGCAAAATTGTGTCCAGATGACAAAATACTTAGAGCTCAACGGTTCTGTTTCAGCAAACTTTAAAGTCTCTTTTGTCTGAAAAATGATGTCATGTTTCTTGAAATAAACTTTTCCAAATTTGCTTAATTAAAAGCATGTCACAGAGAGAGCAATGCAGCCCCTCCCATCATCACCCACACCAGCAGTGCACTCCAGGACACAAAGACAAATCAAAAAACTAATGCTGGAAGGGAGGAGAGCCCTGTTGAGACAGAACATTGTAGGGGACACAGACCATGTGTGGTGACGAGCACAGAGTGGGATTTTGGTTTTAGAAAGATAACACAAAGGTCCATTAATGGAATGTAACCTCAAAAGATAAGGACCGAAATTGTAAAACCCCAAACTAACTCATTCTTGAGACTAACAGTGAGTTATAGGGGCCACTTTCTCATTGTAAGTTATCACCAAGTCAGACACAACTTTCAGGGAAATTGTCAGAATGTATCATAGAAGAGATTTAGCACAGATTTATTATAACCAGGATGTGTTCAGTTAAGGTCTTAATATTACTGTAAGGAAAAGGTAACCACGGGGTTACCTTGCTCCTTAAAGAGACTATGAAAAGCAGAGCTACCAGCACTCAAGACTGAAAAAACCCATTCTGTTGATGCATCTGCAGGTTTGGAAAGCGCAATTCAATTTTCTGCAGTTTATATTTTCATCCTCACCTCATCTGTGAACACAGCAGTGACAAACCAGATACAACGCAAAAGAACGGAACGAAAATCTGCCACCAAGAGAAGGACGAGTGAATGTGAGGGAGACTTTCCAGGAACAGGAAGGCAAGAAGAGGAAAATAAAAAGCTACAGAGACCCAAATTCAGTCAAAACCTATTGGGCTGCTTGCATTTTTGAGGACAGAATACTAAAGGGTATGATCTGGAATAAAGTAAAGAGCAGAACATCAGCAAACTTAACCTTTCTACATCTACCAGGTTCATCCATCAGTGATCTGCTGTATGAAATGATAACACTGAGGTATCATTTGAAGTAACTGAGGTATCATCTGAAGCAAGACGTTCAACACTGCCTGTATTTAATTATTAAATGTAGCTTAGGACTGAAGACAGTAATATAATGTCAACATACCAAATGTGGAGGCTCATTCATTCCAAGTGGTTCCTGCAATAATAAATACATACACATATGTTAAACCTCCCCCCAAATCAATTACAATTAATTTCCTAGGAGACATGTCAAGTTCCTGAAATTTGTTAATTATGAACCCAAGAGCAGAGAAAAAACACACTTCCCAGGCTCTTGGCACAATTCTCTTCCCCATTTTTGCCATCAGCTGCCTGTAAGCTCACGATTACCTGCCTGACTGTTCAGTGCCTTTCACACAGAGAAGTTGTATCAGCATTAATTAGTTCGTATAATGTGGATTAGAGCCCATGCAAATGTCTCTGCATTTGTTTTTGAGGCTGTTTCTTGAAAAGATGCAGAATTAAAAACAACAGATGACTGCAACAGCTCTTTAAACACGTGATCTTCAAAATAAGGTTAAATGTTCCTTTCCTATTTTCAGTGCATTAGTATAATTTACTACTTATTATTTATTTATTGCTTATTATTATTTAATACTTATTACTGAGCATTGTCTTTGCTTTGCATTTGGGTTTTGACAGTTCTGGCACTAATCTGCTTGGCAAGTTACATTACCTTGGATTGAATAATGGATTAAAAATATTTCCTGTCTTTATTCACTGTATGTATTACATATATTTCAGTATAAAAATAATAATAAAAAAATCAGACTTCTATTACATAACAACAACATAAGTCAGATAAATTCTCAAGTATTTTTATATCCATTATTGATTAGGCATTATAAATTACTATGTTTTAAAGCAAATTAATCTTTCCAGGCCAGGTTATTCTTTCCCTTTATGCAGTCTACCAAAGGGAAGTTCTTCTTTTGAGGTTTCCCTTATAATTTTCTCAAGATATAGAAAGATCCACAGTGTCCATTTAAGTCTGAACAGACTCATGATGTCATTTACAAGGGTCTTTAAGTTGTTTCCAAATAAACAGACAAGTTGTTATAATGTGGGCTGTCCTGTTTAATTATTATGGAATGTCCTGGACTCCAAAGGCCTCATTTCTTTCAAGTTTCCCCCCTAACAAGTTCTGATAACTCACCAACTTCACAGGTCGAATTGACATAATGATTTTACTGGATCCTCCCCAGTCAAGGAAGCATTTGTATTTTCCTTTCTCCAATACATATTGTTCTCCACAGAAGTATTTCTGCTTATATGCCACCCACCTGGAGAATGACACAAAAATTAAACCAAAACCATCACATTTTTCCGTGCAGTCTGATGACAATGCTAGCAAGTTAAACGCAACAAAAAGCCCATCTGACAGACAGTGCAACATTAAACCTGAGGAGACAAAACTGTCACACCTTTGATTTTCTGCTCTTAATTTGCAAACACTGTTTGACAAACACACAACTCTGGGTCTCTGCCTTTCCATCAAATATACACTCAACATGAGATGATGCTTTTCTCAGAAACAAGAAACACAAAGGAAAGAAATTTAGTTGACAAGTTTTCAAATCTCTCTCAACTGAATATTCAGTATCACATAGTTCTGTAAACCATCCCTTCAACTGTTGTCATGCAAGACTCTGGGAATGCTACTGCATTGAACTTGTCTTACAACCCTCAGGATTTTGCAGTTCTCATTTGTATCCCTCCTCTCCAAATTGAGTCGCAGCCTTTCATTCTTGTATTTTATCCTCGTGAGACACTAATTATCAGCCCCTGTGTGAGCAGTTCCAAGTCCCCCACTATTGCTACCCATCCTAAATTCAAAGCCTTCTTAGTCTCACTTAACAGCTGCTGATCCCTATCACCATCACCATTAGGGTAGGCATGACAATGTTAATATTGTATTAAAAGTCTGGAATTTCAACCCATGATTCCATAGTGCTATTTTCCCATAACATCTTTTATGTTTTAGCATTTGATATTATTTTTCATGCACAGTACCCCTGCCCTCCATGTAATAGCCTACTCCATCATTCCCATGGAGTGGGTGACTCCCCTGCTTATCCTTCCTGTCAGCCTCTGCAGTATCTGCTGGATCAGAGCTGTTATTTCATGCCAAGCATTCTAGCTCCCCCACACTAATCTTTAGGCTTCTGGCACTTTAGAGTTTTGTCCTTGCTCCATCAGTTAATACCACATATGTCTGTCTGTCAACAGACACTGCAGGTGGTCTAATTTACCTTTCTTACTTATTTTCTTTGTTTCCTTGTTTATCTTCCTTCTGAACTTCACATATGCACACCAAATGTTAGCCAGGTCCACCCTGTAGACTGTACCAGCTTGAGCCAGCTACTCTTCCACACCCCTTGGTTTAACCCCTCCTTTTAGTTAAAATAGTTCTATAAAATTAAAACATTCAGTGCCAGCAGTCTGACTTTCTTACAAATACAGCACATCTTATCCTTTCTATACAGGCTCTACCTGTTCCAAAACCTTACCATACCTAAAATCTCTCTTCTGTTTTACTCCCAAAGCTCCTTTATAATGAAACTACAGTGACACCTCTGGAGGAACATCACAAACTTTGTCTAGTAACAACAATGTCCAGATCCAAATCAAGGTACAAGCATGAGAGCTACAGAAAACTAAAGTTATTTTTTCCCCCTTCCATTCACCAAGGAAACATAAAGAAACATTTTTTCCTCCAAATGTTTACCACCTGTAGCACGTGAAACATATTCTGTCAAAAGATGCACCCAAACATGCACAAAGATACCGAAGAGTTCTCTCCAGGTATTTCAATAGACTTACACTCCACTCCTCACAAGAACAGATCTCGTCTCTGGGCCAAATCCAGCCTTCTCCAAATCCGGGATTTCTTCATTGGTGATGTCTAATGCCTTCCCATCTTCATCATCAGACTGAAAAAGTGCCACTGATGACTCTATGAAATCCTAAGAGGCAGCAAGGGAGTCAGAAGACAGGCTGTCACAGCTCAGCAACACTTCAGAACAAAAAACATTTTGGAAAAGAGTTACAGCCAGAAAGACAGCGTTTCATAAAGCACTGAAGGGACTTGGATCCCTTCTGTGGATCTTTAAGGGATATTTTGGCATCGAAGTTCTGTAAAAACTGGCAGCCTGGCAATCTGATATGGCCTTCAGTGGTTTCCACTGAAGAGATAAAGAACCTGCTGCCCCTCAGCACCATCCTTTCCTCTCTGAGGATGACTGAGAGTGCAAAGATGCCCACGTGGGCAAGAGAAGAGTCATGGATCTTCCAACAACTGATCTTCCAACAACTTCAAAAATGACTATTCCAAGTATTATCACGACTACAGCTTTTTACTTCAAGTTCTCCTTCCTCATCCCTTCCCAGCAACATGGCAATAACCATGGAGAGGAAAAGACGGGGCAAGATCACCTTTCCAGCACAAAGGATTTGTACCTTTTGGATACATCCGCGGCATGACTAATCACTACAGCTATGAATAAATCCTGCTTAACACTGTCATGTTCCCTCTTACATAGCTGTGTGACACTGCTCTCTGCTATCAGCTGGCTTAGCTCCCTGACCAGATTACTTGCACAGCTTCAGATTATTTGAATTTGGGTTTCAAATCTTCAACTTTTTAACCACTTAGCAATTCTAAGCACACAGTTCAGTCACTGCTTGGGAAAACAGAAAACAACAATCCATTCACTTTATTCCTTTAACTTTTAACATAAACCATGAACTGAATTTCAGTGTTTCTCAAACATTCAGCAATGTTATAATAAGTTGAAGCTAAGTCTTTCAAACAAGAAATAAAGGCTATCAAGCAAGCAATGTGGCTGATAGAGATCCACAAACATATGAGGACACCACCATAGCAATTATTACACTAAATACTTGCTGCTGTAGCACTTCAATGTTACCAGAGAGCAATATGCTGAAGGCTACACTGAGAAAACAAACACTTATAACTGTCAAAACCCACTTAGAAATTAAGGCCAGACCAAGCATGCAGCCAGACTCCTTTGGTTGGGCTCTTTAGAGGACACCACGTCTTTGTACAGGATACAATCACAAGGAATTATGAAAACTAACTTTAGAACAAACACTTGATGTAACTCCAGCTCTCTGCATTGTTTACAGGACACTAGAAGGTGATGGAACAAATTATGTAGTAAAACTGGTTTTCTTACTAAGTTGACCACCTCCTTCTTTAATTTATTTAAACAGTTGCAACTATTTCAGGTATACACTAGAAATTAAAGTACCAGGTCTGACAAAATCATCATGAACAACTGCAGTTTCAGACTACTTTTCTGGAAAACAAACAAACAACCAAACCAGTGCAGTATTGGTGCAAATGGAAAACAGTTACTCTTAACAGTCCTAAAGCAAAAACTTTATAAAAGTACCTGAGAAGTCATTTAGATCAAATCTACACAGAATTTCTTTGACTACAATTAAAATACTGAAATATATTCACAAGTCAAATTACATTTAAAACATGTTTCAAATTCAGTCATCATTTTTTCCTGCCTAAACTTCCACTATAGTTTCTCTTACAATAAGCAATAGGAGAAATACTTCTATAAGAAAAGACTTTCAGAGCAAGGCAAATCATTGCAGACTTGAAAACATTAGTGGGGAAGCTCCAAAGGCAACATACTCTGAAAAAGACTCAGAAACTTTGCTCTTTCACTCAGCCATGGGCAAAATCCCAGCTTCACACATTCACTTGACACTGAAGAAAAGAAGTAAATGCAACTGTCCCCCAAACCAGCACAAAGTACAAACTGCTGCCTGCCCTCAGGAACAGGCTCTGTATTTGACTGTGGTGTGTTCAAAATAGATGCTGATAATGGAGCTTGGCAGTAGCTGGAAAAAAACAATTCCACAAGATCTTTCTGTCTCTGCTTTCAAAACACTCCCCAAATCCCCACATTAGCTCTTGAAATACGTAAGACAGCTAAAACCTGGAAGCTCTTGCAGTGTGCCTGTGAACATCTTCACCAGTGGGTGAGGAGGGGTGATGTGCAGCAATCCCTTGTTTGTGTGCAGTGACTAACCTTCCAGATTTGTCAGGAAATGAAATTCCTGCCTCAGCTCGACTGCAGCTACTGCCATGTGTACAGAAACAAGGGCTGGATTTTCCTGGTGCTAACAGGCGCTGGTGGAACCTGTCATGTCGAGTGTCGTGGTGCAGGAATATCTGAATAGCTTTGCAGAGCACTAAACCCCATTGAGGGAGCTGGGACTGACACAGGCTAATGAGGAATGCTGTACCCTGCTCTCTGAAGAGCCTTTACGTGCCTCTGGACCACACTCCCCACTCTGGGAGCACGACACAAAGACATTTGATCTGACTCTGCCTGCAGCTGACTCAGGTACACGAGGCTCATTAGCTTCAGCTTCAGGCCCTGTGAGCCAGGCTGAATTGTTTTCAGGTCTGGGCTGACCTCAAAGCCAACACAGCCAAGGTCACCTGGTGTGATGCTCCAGCAGAAAAAATACAAGTCTGGCTGAACTGGCCCTCCATGAGACACAGTGGTGGGTGTGTATAAGAACAGGGTCAATGCCCAACCCCACTCCCTACTTAAACTGACCATGAGTAATGCATGGTCATTTCACAAAATCCTAAATCTTCTAGAGAGAATCTTAAATTCAATTTGACTAAACCAGAATTCTAGGGAAGGGCAATAAAGTTCTGATATGTAGGAACACCCCCCCGTTGCTTCTCCTGAGGGAATTTCCAAGGTTATGGAGAAGATCTTGTACATTTGCTGTTATGCACACAGAACTAGTTTTGGATTTTTGCCCAGGTCCCCTTGAAAACAAGAGCTTAGTACTAAAATATTTTTAAAATCCTGACCTTAAGTATCATATACAAAGTCAGGAAGGGGAGCATATGGCAAGCCTGAACACTGACACGTGTGGTGCACATCGGAGGGAGGCAGGCAGGCAATCTGCTGGTCAAGCCAAACAACAGAATGCCAGTGCCCTTAGTCATTTTATTGGCAAGCAGCTCATTGCCTTTAGTTATGCTACAACTTGAGGAAAATTGTTCCCTGCACTTGTATTTTATTAAATATTGACACATATTTATATGCCAGTTTGAATGATATATGTTGATTTATGACTGTGAATGATACACATTTTTAAAATGTTTATGAGTTGAGTCTTGCCAACTCTCCCAGGTGTGAGTCAAATTAAATACATCCATGTATGTGGAGGGTCACTCTTACTGGCCACACACATAATTTTAAGCTTATATTTACGACCTTTGCCAAGACGAAGATCTAAAAAGATCAATTTAACTTGCTCAAGTGTCCTATGTATAGCTGAAAAATAGAGAGAAACTAAGATTAGTCAGTAATTGAACAGGATTCTGCATATTCAAAATTAAGAATCCTAAGAAATTTCCTGCCTGTTTTTTCTCAGAAACCTGAAAATAAATTATTTAAAGAAGTATAGTTTTCTTCAATTCAGTTTATTCTCCTATCTTTATTTTAAGTTGCATGATAGATTCTGATTATAAACACAGCTTTTGCTAGGTGCCTTTCATAAAAACCAAAGCTGCAAATTGTGAATTTAAGTATGGCCTTCTTGGGTTCACATAAACTTTTTATTTTTTAAAAAAGGTAATGACTCTTGAGACAGCAAGTTTGCTCTAAATGCCTATCTTCAATCTTCACAAAATTCCTGGCTCAGGAATATCACATCTCCTCAGATGAGGAGATGAGTTATCTGAGTATACAAAACTGAGTAATATCAGAGTGAACAATCTGAGTCTCAAAAGGAGCCACTCTTTGCAGCTGTATTTAATGTTCACAGAGTTCCCATTATAATAAAAAAATCTTCGAACCCTCAAACAAACAAACAAACAAAAAAACCCAAACCAAAGGAAATGACAAAGAAGTTCTAATCCCATGTTTCCCCATCACTAAGAAGTCTTTGCCTCCAATACTGGACTCTTACAGATAGTTTTTATTATTATTTCATCTTTGCCTCCACTAAACCCATTTTTAGCAGCAGGGATTTTTTTTTTACCATGATTATTTTTGCTGCCAAAATTTTCTGGCAGAAAAATCACAGAGACAGAGGGTAATGCTGTTTTAAGGCTTGTAACAGCTGCTGTGTTGAAAGCTATTTTTATTTTAATAAAGAAGTACACTGTACACTTAGGCACGTTATGCTTTTAAGAAAATTCTGTTAGATTCAAATAGCTTGAAGTGCAGAAGGGAGGCCCTTGGAAAATCTGGCAGGTAGACAAGGAATTCTGCACGATATACTTTTTTTGTATGAGCATCACAAAGATTATTTAGAACCTGCTTCTGCTTTGCAATGTATGCACAGTTCAGCCTAAATTTCAGCCAGCAGGAGAAGAATGAGAATGAACACGGGCAAAAGATGGAATGACTAAGCCCAAGACAGCTGTGCCATACACAAAGAATAACCTTTCTCTTTATGTACAGAGCTGTGCATAATTTGTGTGAAATGCATAGGAGTACTTACAGCCTGGAGGAACCGGAAAGACAGCAGGGCACTGTCAGCTCCCCCCCAGGAGTGTCTGTCTTCATAATTTCCCTCCTCCAGCAAGTACTGATGGCCTTTGTAGCGTTCCTTGTCATAGGCAACCCACCTATGGCACAACAAGGGAAAGAGAAGTCAGTAAGAGCAAAACAACTGCACACACCGTTTTCCAGAACAAATGAAAGGGGAAGAGAACATCCCAGGAACACTAAAATGAGTATCACAAACTCAGCTGCTGAACAAAGCAACGCTTGTTTGAAACCACGAACCAGCAACCCATGAAGTGTTTTTTGTGGATCAAAATCCCCCCATGTGATTCTCTATCCAACAATAGTTTATTCATGTGACACTTCTCCATGTGCCTCCTCTCAGTCAGCCATATTCCCAACCCCAATATTTGGTACTACAGAGACTAATAAGCAACCAGTTGCCAAAACATTCCAAGCCACCAATTGTCAATGATAAAAGAAACAAGCAGTAGATATCTTCAGTGGATTAATAAACAATGAGTTTCTACCCTTGCTGGAGCTGATGGCAAAATTAACAGATTTCAACAGAACAGAATTTTGCCTGCTTATACTGTATCCTGCTCGAATCCAAAACCACAGACATATAAATAGACAAGCAAATTGAATATATAAAGTATACTGCATATGGAATATCTTTTAGCACTAAATGAACAAAAGTTTTTAAAGTATTTTTAAGAAATAGATAAGGTTCAATTAAAAGAAGGTATTTCCATACCAACTTCGAAATCTCTAATGGAGCTTAATTTGAAAAAGTGCTTCCCCCTCCTTCTTTCTTGTAAGCATTTTTTTTTCATCAAAGCTCCCTTGTAAGTATTAGGGCTGCTGTACAAATTCTGTTGGCACTGAATCTTGCCAGGCAGGGATAGCTTTACTTTTAGTACCATTTGGTTTACATTAATTCAGCTGTTTAGGTTACCGCAGTACTAAAAATAAAAGCTGCCACAACAGACAGAACAATGATTTTTAATAACTTGAGGCTTCCCAGATAGTGAATACACAATGCATTTATGAAGAGATTACTTGAGGAGTAACAATTAAGTTTGTTTTTAATTTAGTGCTCATAAGATTCTGACGACAGCCTGAAAGGATGTATGTTATTCAATCTTTATGGTGAAATAATAACATGGAAATCCCCTAAGGAACAAACCCAAAATTTTCTAAAAACTGTGTTATTACCAAGGTCTTTGGCAGAAGGTCTTGGAAGAGGCTGGAAGAACAACATGAGGGGTTGGCAGCTCTCTAGAATAGCTGGTGCTGAGTCTGCCTTGTGAGAGCCCACCTGAGGACTGTGTTTCACAGCCCTGAAACACAGTCTATGCTTGTCTATTTATATGTCTGTGGTTTTGGATTCGAGCAGGATACAGTATAAGCAGGCAAAATTCTGTTCTGTTGAAATCTGTTAATTTTGCCATCAGCTCCAGCAAGGGTAGAAACGGAGAGGGGCAGGGCTACAACAAATCAATCCAATGCCTCAATAAAGGAAATAATTAGTAGATTCTTAATTCCAGACAACATGCAATAGGTGACAGAGGAAAACCATTAAGACAATAAAACAGTTTATATGTTTCAGAGGTATTAAAGTGCCAAACTGAAGAACTAACCACACCTATCCAAGGTCATTTCAGCAAATTAAGTAGAGACTATCAGAAGTATAAAGCAATATGAATAAAGCTCTGTGTGAATGCTCTCATTAAGGAACAAAGTGGCCTAGTTTATTGACATCCAAATGGTAAACATTGACTCCACACCTCTCACACATTTAGCTTTATCTTCCAACATTCCCTCAGAGAGATAAGCCATATGTAGAGGTAGTTGTACCCAAGGGTGATGTTTGACAAAAGAAACATATACTCCTTTTTTTTCAAAATGTTTTACCTGTGAAAAATTCCCATCACCACTTAGTTAGCACTTCTAAGCAATTAGTTATGCTTTCCTCCTTTAAAATAAATAATTATAGAAATGAAATATACTTACACTCCACCAATTACACGTATTGATCCAATTTCCCAGAACTCCTCTTCGCCAGCAAACAGTGCTGGGACAGAAGTGACATTTTCTGAAAACTCTTTGGACCATCCTCCAAAGTGGGTTTTCTCATATATTATTATCTAGAAAACATGAAGTTGAACAATGACCTAAGTATGCCCTGAATAGTAACTTGTAGTTTGTGTTTATGTACTGCTACAGTATGTGGAAGACCTGTTTTCCCCCCTCCATCACTACGAAGAAAATCCAGGGTTGCAGCCCTTCTGATTCCTGAGTGCCCTGAAAGCTGGAGACCCTATTTGGGTTTACATGGGCTTGTCAGGCTATTTGCAGACATTTCCAGACAGTAAGATACTTATTTACAGAACTCTATACACATAAATGTACTCTCCAGCTACATGACTATGATTTATATCCTGTACTCCTGTGCCTGGGCAATGAATATTAGCCTGCAGTGAATCCTACCTGGT
Organism: Pseudopipra pipra; assembly: GCF_036250125.1. Lineage (NCBI taxonomy): Eukaryota > Metazoa > Chordata > Aves > Passeriformes > Pipridae > Pseudopipra > Pseudopipra pipra. The sequence continues at coordinate 5,197,640 of NC_087550.1, forward strand.
CACAGGTAGACAGATGGAGCTTAACCCTTCAAAAGTAAACGAGTGGTCTTTGCCTGTACTTTGCTAAAGTTATTTGAATGACCCCCTTCAGGTTCCTCATCTGCCCAATCACACAGATTAACTATTAACAGTATTAATATTTGTTGCAGTATTTAAAAAAACTCCCGAGTTGTGCATGTATTTGTACAATTAAAAGTCACCTAAGGCATTACCATTTTTGTGGAGAACTAGAAAAAGGAGGGAGAAGGAGAAATAACTCTGGATTAGCTTTCTGCTCCTCAGATCACAGAAGGATCATGGTCTCACTCACGACTCTTGTACTGGGATAAGGCATAGGAAGGAATTCCTGGACCCTTCCTCCCTTTCTCCTTCTTTATTTTTAAACTTGGTATGTTAAATGGGAAAATCTCTCCTGATCCCTTAACCATTACAGTAACTAATGTGGCAAGTCAAAAAAACTGGTTTTATTTTGTAAAAACTTTAAAATTCTTCTATAGCAAATTGACATTCTGCTAATGTGAAAAATGAACTACTACTGCTTTTACAACTCATGAAACACTGACTTTGACACCATTAGTGAATTCTTCTTCAGCAGCCAACACTGAATACTTAATCAAATGTCATATACCCAAGAAAAAGAAAACAGCTTAAATAAAGGCTTTATATTTCAAATGTGCTAGTATTTTATTCTCAGTGTCCTCAGTGCTTACCTTGACATTCATTGGCATTTGTACCTTCAGTCCACCCTAAAAAAAGATAGGGAGGAAAACAGGTATTTATATTAAACTTGAAGTTACACTTTGACACATATTTTACAGTACTACCAGAGCATGAAGTCTTTGTAATTATATTCACCATTTTCAGTGCTGGCCATATAAAACACTAATTTAAACACTTTGATATTTCAAAAGGGCAGAGACACTATAAACCTGACCTACAAACAAATCAGTGCATTGATAAGTCTGTAAGGCTGAAAGCAATTTAAGAATATTCCTTCATTGTCTATTAGCAATAGAAGGGAAATAATTTACCATGTGTTTTTAAACTAATTTATATTGTCCAATTTTTAAAATTAGCTTTTAAAGCTTTGTTGTATGACTTTCTTAAGCACAGACTGTAGAGCTCCAAGAAATCATAAAGACCAGAAGAGAGAGAAAGCTGACATATTCATGGTCAAAGAGCAAATACAACAAATTTGCTCTTTCCATCTTCTCTGGAAATTTCAGTGAATGATGTTCTGTGAGGGAATAAGACACCTCACTTGAGGGACTACAGAGACCATTATTAGGTCTTATTTCTTTATGGCTTTTAAACTCTCTGTAGGCTTGCTATGTATACAGCAGAATTATGTGTTATACCCCTTCACATTCTTTCATATGTAGATCTACGTGTTGTCTATTAACACAAAAATTAGCTGCACCTCCCAAGATTTTTGTGCAATCTGTGGTCAGAAGAATATTACACTCCTTTCTGGTCTTCCATTCCCAGAAAAAAGGAACATTAGAACCCAAGTTATATTTAGGTCAAAACCATTGGGGAAGCAACAGTAAGAAAAAGAAAGGCACACAGTTATTAGGAATTTGTGAAGTCCTCACCATTTTTAAGGGACGCAGGGATTTTACATCTGCTGACGGAATTTCGGACGGCGAATCGCATTCTTCCAAAACCATCATCTCTCCCTTGTAATTAAAGTCTGAGTAAGCAAGCCATCTATAACAGTCAGGATAAATGACTCATTAATCTCATTAATTAGATGACAAAGATTTTACTAAAATTATTTTCCTTTTTGTACTCATAAGAGCTAGATACTGTTTTAGATACTGGCAGCACATCAAAACAAAGCTGTAGTTGAATACACTGGCAACATCACTGCTAAGAAAATCTCAGATAGTCTCTCTCAGTCCAAGCTAAATATAAATGAAAGAGAAGAAAATTACCAATTTGTTCACTCACTTCAAAAAGCCATTTTGGTATATTATGAGTATACAAAAAAAAGTCAGCACTGAGGATGAGAATTGAATTTTCACCTTATGAACTAAAAGGCTTCTAACATCAATCCCACTTCATTTTTTCACTGGAATTTATTAAATTATGATGATTTACATCACTTCTTTGTAAAGCTATTGTAATTTTGACACGAAGATTAAAAATGCTGAGACTCCTTCAGACTGTTTTACATGGAAAAGAAAGCTGAATGTAGAAGTTTGACATAGGCTTAGGAGACCAAATAAGGAATGGAGCAAGAGGCATTTAGCCACATGAGAGTGATTTTCTTAAAGCTACACAGATCATAAGCAGTTAAAAGTTATACTAAGTCTGATCAGAACTAAAACAAGACTCTGTTTTTAATTCCTTCACCACCTCAAGCCTCACAGACATATTGTAAGATTGTGGGAAGGACGACTTGGCTCATGGGGAAAGGCAAACTCAAAACTCTTTTAATAGAACTAATGTCATTCTGCAATGATTTATGAGAAGAGACACAGAACTCCCAAACTTCAGGAACTGTGAAGTGTTGGCCACTTACCCAGGAAAGAGCCTATTCTGCTCAATACAGGAAGTGCTGGGCTACCAAGGGGCCTGTTTCATATTGCATCACCGCTCTCCAGAATGTCAGGATATGCCTGCAGCTTGAGAAATGCTTGGGTGATGTAATAGTCATTTTCTGGTATTCAGCCACAGTGTTATAACAGGGTGGGTGACTAGGGAGACAGTATCTATTCTCCAATGAACTAAAAGCTGAGTTGCTTCTATTTATAAAGCTACTCAAAAACTGAATTACAACTTCTGCCAGCAACTAGGAAAAATGCCTTCAAAAATTTGGTTCCACTACTAGAAGCCCATAGAGCACAGTGCTGAAGTGTAGAGCTGGGAATATCTGCTGTATGTTAACTGATTTGTAGCAAAACCCCCTAAATATTGTTCAGACTTCTGACTGACTTTCATCCCATGATGTTACTCCTCTACCTGCTGGCAAAATGCCATTAGAAAGGCTCAGTACTCACGCTCCTGACTTGACCCTTACGTAAGGGTGTTTCTCAACATCCAGCTCTTCTAAATTGGGAATTGCACCCTGTATGCAGATAGGAAGTCCCTCTGTACTTCCAGCTGCCAGGCAGAACTCCACCTCTGGAACAGCACAATCCTGTGGAAACAAATCAAAGGGTAAGGCTGTGTGGATATCCACAGAGTCTGTCCCTGAAGAACTGGGAGTGCTTCCTTATTTTCTTCCCTCTGTCGTCTCACCCTTCTAACATCACTCCAGGCTTCATATAATGGAAGGGTTTTAGCTTTTTAAAAATGGAGACTGGAATTTTTAGAAAAGCTATGGGAAGTAAATTTCCATCTCCCAGTAACTTTTGAAGAAGAACTACGCATTTATGCCTGTCAGGCTACTTTCAAAAAGGTCAGTTTAAATACTCCAAGTAAAGGATCTGACAGTATTATAATACTGACTTTTTTTTAAAAAAAAAAAGACAGTGCTTTCATAACACACATATAAGATACACATGATGCACACATAATTAAAACTTTCTAGAAATGTCTACTACATTCCCACCTCCCTCCCTCTATGATAATTAAGTTCTGTAATGAATCCAACTATGGTATAAAGCCATATGAGTTCAATTTTCTGACATGCTAAATAAATCTACAGCATTTTAGACAAAGAAAGGAAAAGATCACCATTAAAACCCATCAATTTTAGTAGATACTTTAGGAATTTTCCTGTTACACAAAGCAACAACCTCTATTACCATACTGAAGGTTTACTACTGAGAGATCCCACACTGGAGAATAACTTGTTGAACACATGATCTTCTCTAGAATTTGCAGGGGTTTTATTGAGCCATCTTCATTTAGTAATATTTATATAAAATGTATTGCCAATACTTTCTTCCCCAGCACTCAAATACATCATGAATCAACAAGGAACTTGTAAAACACAAAAGCCTGCAGAGAAACTCAGCACCAGGGCACAAAAGCTCTTAAAGCTCTTTTTTCACAAAGGTTTTGAGTGGAATGTTCATGGAGTAACATTCCACTGCCTCTTGATTAGTGTTTTTCAGCAGCTCTTTAACTGTCAGCAATAAGTGTGGCAATTATAATTGATGCACTTCAGGATGTTATTTCACTTTCCTCATGAGACCTGAAGGAACACAGTATACTATTTTGGCAACTCTCCCTCATGCACAATCACATTTCCTCTGTATTGTACCCTGCAAACAATGCATGCTATTTCTTTTTAGAGCAAAAACTGCAATACCAGAATTTTTCTTTTCAGATGAGCAAAACCAGAAAAACGAGGAAAAAAGACTTTCTAGTACAATGCTACTTTATGGCAAAGTGCTAAGGAACTCAATTCTAAGTGTAATGCAAGGCAAGTTTAAAAAAAGTAAAAATAATCTCCCCGTAGTTTTCACATGTATATGCATCTTACTAAATCCCTTTTGAGAAATAGCTGAAGTTTGTGGGGTTTTTCCTAATAATACCTGATATGTGATAAGGTGAAATCTGTAAATCCAACAGTAAAGATTGATACAGAAAATCAGAAGCTGCATCTATAAGAATTCCCCAAGGAATACTCTTAATGGTTTCAGATAAATTCTGAAACAAAGTACCTACAAGACGAGACAAGTAGCAAAATAAAGTATCTGCCTGCAGGCTCAGACAGAATATGAGATGGAGGATGTTCAATTTTAATTCAGTAGGAAGCTTTTGTTTTTGTTTTTCATTTAAGACTGGAAAAAGCCAGTCTGTATTCTCTTTTCAAGTCTGCTCTCCTGACTCAGAAGCTCCTGAAGCTCCAGCTCAAGAGATGACAAATGTAGCAGGGTAGGTAAAGCACAAGCACTCATAATTACATCTCTCCTATTTATCACCATCTCTCTCCAGCCAGATTTTGACAGTCATAAAACCCCTCTATTCGCTGTGATGGTATTTTTGTGTGTACTAGATTAAGTCCAGAAGCTTCTTTCATGAAGTGTATACTGAGTTTTTCACACAGTAAACTGAGGTTTTCATCAAAACCAATTCAAATATCTATTTTTAAAGGTAGTAACATGTTTGAGCAAGAAGCACATCGTATGTTCTAAGTACATTTTTTAAAGTCGCAAATACGCATTTTGCCCTAAATAATGAGTTCAATTCACCTATATTAATGCACAGACTGCAGAAAATGGTAACATCTATTATTAGTGTGTGGGATGAACACTATGAATTTGCACATGTATGCTCAAATACTATGCCATTAGTTTATACAATTCAAGCATGCAAACCTTAGCCGGGTAAATATTTGCCTTAGCATGTTCATATTTGCCTGAGCACATTTAATAGGCATCATTACTTTCAGAGGCTTCTTTAACATTCCTAATAAAGCTACCATCTTTAGAAACAAAATGAAAACCACACAAATATGACAGCATTCAGATTGAGAACTAGATCCTTCAGTCCAAAGCCCTTTCATCTGCAAGGCGTCAAGATTTTGGAATGAGATACCCACATGCAAAACTATTATCATGCAAAACTACCACCACAATGTTTCAGGCCAGATTCAAATCTGGAAAGTTTTCCCCTGCTATACCTGCCCCCCATATAGCCTTGCCACCCCCATCACAAGCAGTCAAAACTCATGTTATTCACTATCCCACTGGCACATCGGGCAAAAACACAGTAAAAAGCACAGCAACCAGATTAGGTAGCTGTGCTCATTTCCAATGATAACACACAACCAGCAAATGCTTAGGTAGCTCACAGCCTGCAGGCATCCCACTCTGCCTTTCTTTATTCTGTGGTATTCTCCTCCTACCTTCACATAATCATCCTGGAGTCCCTGTGCTTCCCTCATGGTCCCTAAGGAGCTGAGGTATTTACAAAAGTAGAGGGAATACCCACATTAGCTCACAGAGGACACTTCCAAAAGACCAACATGGCCCTCAGCAGAAAGGTGAAGGCTTCTTCTGAACAGGGTTAAGAGCACCCTTAAGACCTCAGCAGGAAAAGTTACTCTTTGGTGGCGTCTCTGACATTTTTCTGGTCTGACCAAGAGCTCTGCCAGCAGTGACACATCCAGAGCCTTCGACCTGCTCAAGGTGGTCTTGGCTGGATCCAGGGTTCCAGCCCTACCAGCACCATCAGGCCCAAATAAATTCAGCACTGTGAGCTGCTCTCCTTGGACCTCCAAGCTGTGGTGACTAAAGTGATCAAAATAGCCTGTTTAACTGGTGTAGCTTTTTATGCCAACAACAGGACAAAGAATGACCAAAGTCTGGCTCCTTAAGCAAAAACACCACAACAAGGAGGAGAGAAGGGTCTATTGAAAACCAGGCTTACTTAGTTTTGATATTCACATGATTGCTTTTTAATACAGTCTAGACACGCATCTTACTTTTGACACATGGTTTGTCCTCAGGACACATCAGCTTCTGCAGATTTCTTTTTTGTTAAACATTACTCTCCGTTGGTCCTCCAGGCTTTTTTACCCATTCATAATTCTTGCTCCCAGTGCTCCAGCTTGGTATCACTCTTGCTACCACCCATTACCACCAAACCAAACTACAGGATTCAACACAGCTGGTAGTAAAATAGAATAATACTAAGGGAATTAATGATTACTGTCCTGTAAATACCAACTAGAAAGTGAGACAAGCTGAAGCTATTGGGTGTTTTCCTATGGCATCTGACTAAAGTAGTCCCTGCTTAAATTATTAACTTCTTTTCACCTAGCAAACCACACAAACGAAAGAAAGACACACTCTACATATAATACTGTGAACAAACCCATTACAAAGAGCTTTGCTTAAGGAGAGTCCATAAGGAATCCAGTTATTCCCTGCCTAACCATCTTGCAGACAGTGACTATAAACTGCTGTTTCAGATCTCCTGTCATCTTGCAAAACATCGGTTGACAAGATTATTCCAGAATGGTAAGGTCAAGAACATTTCTTAGCTCGTTTTTGGGAAAATAACATTTAGTTACCCTCTCTGGGCTTCCAGAAACAGATGGAAAAAGCCCTCCAATTGCATTTCCAGTAGGCCAGAGAACTGACTTTGCTAAACAGACTGTGCTGCAGGAGCTGCATTGAACCTGTGTGTCCAGGCAGACTTTGCTGGCCTAGGTTCATGCTGACTTTCTTGGTGGAACTCAGTCTCCACATTACTTCAGATGGGTCTTCATTTTACTGATTGCACAATCTGTTTCTTTGGAACCTCCTCCCCACAAGTTCCTTGAAATTAAATACACAAGGACACACCTAATGCTTATCCACAGTTAGGCCACAAACTAACCACAAAGCTAACAGAATCTTTGCTTTTTTGTGGAGGCTTGAAGCCAAATCAAGGGCTCAAAGCCACTGACAGTCTGTTTTTCAGCCAATCTGCCAGTAAAAAAAAAATTAAAAATAATATTAAATGTACCTCCTACAGCTTCTTTAATAAAAGTCTGTTTTTCTCTTCTTGGCAAGTCATTTTCTTCTCAAATATTTAGCCACTGTTCACATCTGATAACTCAAGGCATCTGAGCAGCCACTAAAGAAGCACCATAAAAAGCCACTTGCGATTTAGAAGCCAAGCCAGAAAACCTGCACACAGAGCCAGTATGGCCAAACTAGTCAGGAGAAAATGCACTGAGCTACCCAGTCTGTGACAAAGAGAATGACAGGAAAACATGTGACCCTGCAGATCACACACACACACACACACACACACACACACACACACACACACACACACACACACACACACACACACACACACACACACACACACACGAGCCGCCTGAAAAAGAAACAGCCACTTGTCAAATAAAAGCAATGCCTATATTTAAAAAAAAAAAAAAAAATTAGGTAGCATTTTGGTAAACTACCTTCTGAAAGTACTTCCACAACCTAGAAAAGAGGGATGCTTTCACAAATCAAGGTTTAGAAGACAAAACCTGACTTAGTGAGCTCCACACACCTCTAGCTCCATGGATTAGCAGCAAAAGCCCTCCTAACCAACCATACCTGCTAGAGCTTTAAGTTACACAAGAAAAATGTTGATTACTGAACTAGTGCACTGTAACAAAGCTTTCCATCTGTGTTCCATATAAATGAACCATATACTGGAAGAAGAACAAAGGTCAAACCTATTTAGCTGTGCTACAAAGATTTTTATCAAGCATGATGAAGCTAAACACAGTATCTTTCCTATTCAAGAGTTTTCTTTCATGCCCAAAACACATCCAGCTTCCCTTGGATTCAGACCACAGTTCTACATGTTACTGTGGAATTCCTTTATTTATTTAGTTGCCTTCCACAGTACTGATCAATATTGCTATTACATATTAGTCAAAGGCTTTTAATCTGTTTAGCTCAAAGAAATGTTAACTTCATTATTCCTGCCTTCAGCCAGCTTCTTTTGAGCTTATTTACTGTTAAGTGTTTGAAGAGAAGGAAAAAGTATTTCTAATTGTTATGACATTATGCCCCTGTACTGATGACAAAAAGGTTATCAATTTTAAAATGAGCTCTATTCCAGCAGAGAACAGAGAAACCACTTTACTGAAAACCTTTCACATTGTGATACAAATGATAATTCACTCACAGTAAGGGCCATTGCCCTGTGAATAACTGGAATGTTACACTAAACAACGAGAGCACTAAGTCTTCTTAAGTCACAAGATCTGGTAAATATATTCCTCATTCACTGAATAACAATGGGCACATTATTTTTGGGTTTAGACATTTGATTCTTATCTTTTCAACAGAAAGCCTTTTAAACTTCTGGCTGTAGGCAGAGCCACATGCTGTAGGTGTACCACTTGTCCACGTGGAAACCCTACAGACAGCAAAAAGCTGTAGAGGGAACAACAGTAATTTCTGGAGGCTACAATGTAAAAATGGGATTAGAAACCCAACCTCTAACTTGTGAAACAGAAGCCACATAGACACATTAGCCAGCTTAAGCTTAAGATAAATCTTTGAAATGATTTCATTTAATTTTGAATAACTGGACAGGTAAACATCTAAAAGGAGGGGAGTCACTGTGTACCGTGAAGGTGGTGGTAAAGAAACACAAACAATCTGCTCACTAACTCAGGAAGAAAGGGAAATTTAGCACAGCATGAGCCCTAGAGTCTATCTGGAAGGCGAAAAAAGTGATTCATAGCAAATTTGAATCGTCAGAAACACTATACACACATTGGCCACTGCCAGCAATACACCACTATTCCCAACAAAGCAATTCTGTGTGTGAGCATACTATTAAGGAAGTCTGTACCTTTGTTACATGTTTGATTGAACCAACTGTGAGGTTTCTTCGATGATGTTTCACGCCTGGGAGATCCCAAAGGTGATCCAGCACAGCCTCTCCTTCTTCTAGGACATATTTTCGACCCTGGAACTTTGGTTTCTCATAAAAAATCCAACTGTAATAACAATATCATGAACTGAGTTGCTGCTGTTAGGTGAGACTGTCCTCACACAGCACATCTGATGAAAAGCCCACTAATAAGCTCTTCTAATCAAGGCAACTATCACATCTTTCTTATTCTGTCCCTCAACAGTCACATTCACTTCAGTGTGGAAAAGTAAAACACAGAGTTCTATAACATAACTTAAAATATTAACTGTATAAAAACACAGCTAAGCCACAATGTGAATAAACAGCCTTATTTTACCAGAACAAATATATTAACTGTCACATCAAAACACGTCATGTTCAGGCAGGTACTATGCAAGGCAGAAACACACTAATAATGGCATTCAGCATTTCTTAGGATGTGAAAGCAATGTATGCAAACCCATACAAGGCTGCCTCAAAACTGCATAAATGTGACATGCATTGTTACCATGGCTGACAGCCAGAAACATTCACTGCAACCACTGACACAGCCCCAGCCCCAGCTTCCCAAAGCAAATATAGAAACACTTGCAAACTTAAAGGTACTCGTATATATCCACATTCCTCTAAATGTTACATTCAACCTAGCACTGAGAATGCTTATTTTATGGTCCTTTTGCAGCAGCTACTGTATAATGAAACTGAGCTGTAAAAAAAAAAAAGAATTTCTTTGGCATACACATGCTTCTGGTCATGATTATGGCTGCACTGCCTCAGCACTTCAGGCAAGAACTCTAAACTTACTTGTGGCTCTATTAGAAACTTTCTGTTTGAAGCTAGCTCCCAGGAGAAACAATATTTTTTATTTTTTTTGTACTGCAGCATTTGAAGCCTTGTTTCATGCTTTTTTTCATTGGTATCAGTCTAATTATAAAGAAAGAAAAATACGCTCTTGCAGATCGGATGTGTGCCATAAATGAAAGAAATAAAAATACAAGAGAAATGCATATGCAAGTCTTTAGGAAAGGCTCTATTTAAATATGACCTGGATTTCTTACCATCCTCTAATTATCCTGAGTAATGTTCCAATGGGAAAGTTCCACGATGAGGTATCTGGCACATCAGAATGAACTTCTTGTTTACTTTTGTTGCCATAAGTATCATAAATAACAATCTGAAACAATATACAATGAATGAGGGCCCACTTCAACATAGAGTAGAGACGGTTATTTTTTGCTTGCAATTTGTGCCCACTCAACTGGAAGGCTACACATTTTCTTCTTTTATGAAACACTCTACTGAATGAAAACAACAGCTGCTGAGGAACACAGTAAAATGACTAGTGGCAGGATTTTTAATAATATATTCTCATTATTAGCATGTCCAAACATATGCAAGTAATACATAAAAACACATAAAACTAGACTAATAACTTCAGATGCCTTCCATTCAAAAGCTTTGGTATAACAAATTATTCCATGTATCATATTGACTTACATGGCAAATTCTGCTTACCTTTCCTGGTCTTGGATTGTATTTGAGACTTCCCCTGTCAATGAGGTTCTGAAATTAAAAGGACATGGCAAACAACTATTAACACCTACAACACAAAGCACAGGCAGATCATTCCGGGTCCGCTATTCCTACACAAGTACACAACTGTCCCTAACAGAAACAACCAAGACCTTTTCCACTGCCATTCAGAGCTGGTGTCAATAGTTTAACAGAATCAATCAGCAGAAAGTGACATGTGCTAGAAAGGAAAAACTACTGTTATGGAAGTTATAACCTTTACAAATGTATTACTCTTTCCCAGCACACAATCAACTGCATTTCTTACCAGTGGAAAAAACCCAGAAGACAGCTCTAACACAGACTGAAGTATTCCCAACATTATGGAAAGACTCCTTCAGTTACATATTGGGCCTATGCGGCACTGTCAAATTCTAAATATTGGAAGAACTGTTTTCATACTCTCATTTGCCAGTACTTTAAGTAAACCAAAAAAGAAATTTTAATCTATGGAAACAACTATATTACTTGCTAACTGAGCTATAATTTGTAGAAGACACTGTGATGAAACAATCAAGCAGCCCAGGAAGCAGATATTTGTATCTTTTTTGGACAAGACAGCTCTATCAATCTCAGAAGTGAAAGAAATAAAAGAACAATTTTCATACAAAAGGCATTTTCATTATCTTCAGGTTGAAATGCCCTTAACATAGACAAGTCTGCATTATGTTATTACAGAAAGTTGCTATTATGCATATTTTCCAATTATATTTTCTGTTCACATATTCTGTTTTACAATTAAGCCACTTTCATCTGTGTGCTGAACCAAGAACACTATGTTTTTAAAAGTATATTATCAGAAGACTTTTTTTTTTTTAAAACTATGAAACAGCCTAATTACTTTTGACTAAAGAATTACTTTTTGATTACCTTTATGATAAAAGAATTAATCTTAATTAAAAGGGAGCAAGGAGAATAGGGCAATTTTGAATCTGGGCTAATAATTTTGATTATAAATTTTATGTGATGTGACATCTTACCGCTGACAATTCTCCCAGTTTTGGCACGGTGTTGTCTTGAGACCAGTGAACCTTTGGCTGCAACATATCCTGGAGAATGCTTCCAAACCTGGTCCCCTTCTCAGAAGAAGAATTGCTGGCAGATTTCAAGTACTGGTAGTACACACTTGTAGGAGGATGTGTTAAAGCATCATCAGCTTTCTCTGGAACTGATTTACAAGGTGTTTGACTGGGAGAAGCCACATCTGGAAACTGTTCTGGTTGCTCCTGTGAGTCAAGATGTTCTTTTGAAAGAAGAAACAATTGTTCAGGAGGCAAAGATCCACTCTGGTCGTTCGATTGAAGGGTTGTTTTTAAATTCTCTCTCCACTGGCTGGAAAGACAGTCCTCTTCTCCCTCAGCATCAAGTATATTTTCCTCATATGATGATTCTTCCTCCTCCACTCCATCCTCCTCCTCCTCCTCTTCCTCACTGAACCGAGTAGTGAACTGCAAGCGCTCAGAGACTGACTGGAGAAGGGAAAGCACGGAAGCATGATCAGTGTTATCTTTGGATATTCCACCAGGACGGCTTTCCGGGGACACGTCTGTGGAAGGCAAGTCCTCCTGGGAGCTGTCATCTTCATAGATGGGAGACAAGGAGAAAGGATACACCCTGTAGCGCTTGGCCTCCACGCTCAGGAACGACTCCGAGCCACAGCCATCTGTGGCTGCATTCAGCTTGTTGTCCTGCCCACAGGGACAGGCTGACTCGTGCTCATGCTTCGCCCTTTGGCACGTTAGATGATCCACATTGTCTGAGGGCAAACCAGAAGAAGGGAGAGATCTGGTCTGCACATCATCAGTTGAGACGGATTTGTTCTCAGTCTGAAGAGCACCTTCATAAATGATAGTAAAAGAACTGTTTTCCCACTGTTCAATTAGTGGAGAAGAGGCCAAAAGTTCTGTTGATTCCTTCATTTCATCACTGCAGTCCAGACTGTTTTTTTCATGCTGGTCATTTCTCTCCATGTCCTGATCACTCGTTTTTGCCTGCTTCAGATTCTCATTATTTTGGGCAAAGGCTGTGTTGAAGCACTGCTTCCCTTCACTGTTCTCTCCAGGAACAGACAATTCAGGTACAATGAACTGTGTGTCTGTATCTGATTCTGGTCTTGCTAAACTGCCAGTGGGAAGAAATCCATTTGCTTGACGAGTAATTGCATTATTTGGTATCTTTTCATCTCTTTGGGGCCAATCTGTGCCATTTGCCACACTATTTGGAAGGAAAGGAGGACCTGAGCAATCTGCCTTTTTACAGTTTACAGTTATACCCTGAGTTTCCTTCACCTCTGTTGGTTCCTGTGTTTTGGCAGGAAACTTTGTATCCACATTTAAAGTCTTTGGCATTTCAGCCTCAGGTTTAGATTCAACCTTTTCAGAAGGCCTTTTACTCTCCAAGCCTTGCCACTGACTGGATGCCAGTTTTTGTATGGCTGAGTTAATGACTTCCTCAACTGTTTCTTTTGCTTTTAATGCTAGTGCACTATGTAGGTCAATTTTATAAGGGATGCAAGAGAGTATCTTTTCATCTTGATTAATTGTATCCACTCTTTCATTTCCTGTAAATGAAGATGAGGCTCCTCCACTGCTCTCATTAAAATCTTTTAATGACTGCACAGCTGACTGGATTTCTTCTGCTTCCAGCTGTACAGTTTCAGCATTCTGATAACTTAGAATATCCCTGTTTACTAAACTGTCCTTGCTACCACAATGCTGGTAGACACCAAAGGCTTGTTTTGCTATTATTTCCTCCGTAGCCAAATGTAAAACCAAATCCACAATTTCTTCAGCTTTCCTAAACAAAACAGCAGCATCTTGGAATGCAGCCTGTTCTCGCCCCTTCACACTGGGATCTTCCCACTGTCCCTCAGAACAAAGCCCATCTGACTCCGCAGGTGCAGCATCTGTTTGACCACCTGTCACAGGAGGGGTTTCTGAGAAAGCAGAAGCACAGTCACCAAGGATCACCTGTCCCACAGCATTCCTGCACACAGTCCCAGCACGGGCTGACTCGGATGCTGTTTCCAAAGATTTCAAAGGACAGATGGGTGATGGCATTGCCTCTGCCAACACACTACTGTCAGCCTGTTGTGTGAAGGCCTCCTCTTCCCCATCATGAGCTCTGTGACTGGAAGAGTTACTGTTCCCCTGAGCAACACCCGACATCTTCAAGGCAGAAACAGAAAGGTTGGAGGCCTCTCCGGATCCCAGAGAAGCTGAAGTGGGCCTGGGGATGCAAACACCCCCTACATTTACTCCATCAGCAGAGCTATCAAGCATAGGTAGAATAATCTCACATTCTAGAGAACCAACTGGGCACAAAGCTCGTGAGTCTCCTGAGCAAGGTGTTCCCTCGTTCATTCTGTCCTCAGGGATTATTCTCCTAGACTCTGCAGCTGGAAAAATAAAGCTGTCCTGTTCAGAAGCAGCAATCTGGCCATTTTCAGAGTTAGTGGCAGAAGGCAGCATTTTTCCTTGGTTGTCAGATGAAGAATCAAGTACTGTGGGTGATATCCTAGGCTCCTTGCTGTTTTCCTTCTTGGAAGAAAAATTAATACACCTATTTTCATGAACAGGTGGAGATTCAAAAGTGATGCCTACATCATCTTTTTCACAGGTGAAAGCAGAGTGGTTGGTCACAGGTTTTCCTTCATGTCTCAAGGCAGAATGAGAAACTGCCAGATTTTTTTCTTGTGACTTAGAAATATGGGATGTAAGTTCTGAGGTGCAATCTTCACACCCAGAAGTAATAAGATCAGCCCCAGTCATACCAGTCTTATTGATTTTAGAAGTAGCAGGAGTATGATTGATTAAAGGGTGAGGTGCAGTGTCATCCTCTGCGAGTGTCATTGTCTTGGCAGGAGTGTCTCGAACACTTTCAAGAGCAACAGGACCACGGTTGTGAAGAGGAATAGAGTTTTTTGAGAGACTCATATCTACAGTCTCAAAGGATTTGCTCTTCTCATATTCAAGATCAGGACAAGAAAGTGTCTCTCCGGCATCTTTCAAGATGATTTCTTTTTTCCCCATAGTTTTATCTTTGCACTTGCAGCTCAGATGAAGGGGAGCTGAGCAACAGCCTCCAGTTTGAACAGAAGACTTGGAAGTTACAGAGCGAGGTGCTGTCATCTCATCCAAATCAGTTTTCACATTGTGACATGCACATAGGCATGGTGATACATTGGCAACCTTTTCCACTTCAATCTCAGACAAAACCTTCATTGTTTCCACACCCTCAGTTTCTAGACAAGGTAAACCAGTGTGCTGTGTGGTAGTATCCTTGGAATTCTCCACATGGATTAACTTGTGACCATTTTGTACATATACTGGTTTCCCTAAGTCACTCAGTTCTTTACAAGTCTCCCTGCCCATGACTCTGCCTTCATCGTGTCCAATAGATGACACTGAAGTCCTTAGATCACCTGTGGCCATGCACTTTTCTCCATTGGATTCCATGCTAAATGAAGGGGGTATTTGTTCATTAAAAGGTAAAAGAACAGTAGCAGGAAAGTCCTGTGGATTTTGCTCTCTTTCTACAGTTGCCACAATTTTCTGTGTATCACTTTTTCTTGGATCACTGTCTTTGTTTGCACTACCAGTTTGCTGATCTGCTTCCTGCTGAAATGTAGTGGTACTGAAATGAAGCATCTGGACACCCAGTGATCGCTCTGAGTGATGCTCCATTTGATGATTACAGCAAAATCCTCCCTTACTCACCTGTAGTTCTTCATTAAATGTCTTACTTATTGACTTAGGTGAATGTAAACAATCATCCTGTATTTCTTTCGGGGACTCTTTATTATTAGCTGCTTTACTACAATTGTTTTCTTTATCAAAGTTAAAAGTGTCATTTTTGTTTGTCTGAAACAGAGCTTCTGCTTCTCCTGGCAGTCCATCTTCTTTTCCAGTCAAATCACTTACAGAACTCACTTTGAGGGAAGGAGTAACCTGGGAAGTGGAATTGGTCGGGATCTCACCGTTTCTACTGCTAAATGACAATAATGAATCTAGTGAATACGTCCTTTTAACTTTTGCTGCAGCTAAAGCACGTTCATGTCTTAAGTCTGGCTCACGACAGGATTCAGTGGATGAAGTTGTGACCTTTGCAGTTATTTCACGTTTACTTCTACCCAACCAATGCCGAGCTTTACCAGACTGTTTGCTTCCCCCTCTAACCGCAGAAGGATTTAATACGGCATCACCTTGGTGATCTTCACCCTCATCTCCTCCTGATTTCAGGGAGGGAGTTCTTTGGATTTCTCCATTTTCTTTGACCACTGAAACATTTCTATTCTCAGGATTTTCTCCTCCTTTCCCAGTAGTTTCTGATTGACTCCTCAGCAGCTGCCTGATCCTTGCAGAACCTCGATACGTTGCATAAGTGATCGCAGGTGCTTCTGCCTTCCGTCGCGTCTGCCTGTAACAAGGATCACCACTGTCAGCACAGGAGAGACAATCTAAACAGCTCCATGATAATAAAGGTTAACACAAGCTGTAGATTATATCTCCAAACTTAAACTTATCTTAAACTGTAGATTACATATAAACAGTACTGTTTACCCGCACAGGTTGGCACGAATTGTAGATTGCACGCAACACTGTTTTTACTCCTTCTTCTGCTCTTGCTAAATATGGGTTTGTAGGACAAATTATACATAAACATCTTTTACTGAAAAGCCAACTTATACTAAAAGCAAAGAGTAGATGTTGCTATAACCAACTTCCCTCATTTATTTTCTACCAGACAGAGTTACCACTTACAAATGTCACAGGTCAACATTTACAGTGGCAGAAATAAGCACACTTTTGTGAAGATGTTATATCCTACTAAAGCAGGCCTGTACATTGAAACCGAAGAAAATGCACTACACTAATGTTCACTAAAATATGTAACTGAAATTTAAATATTTACACAAGTTCTCAACATAGTGTTAAGAAACAGAATGAGGAGAAACAAAAAATGTAGGGAAAAAATAAAGTGCACAACAGCGGGTGCTTTTTTGAACCACAGGTAATAAGGAAATAGAGTGAATGGAGATCAGGTAACAATGAAGACTGAATGTTGGAAGGAATACCAAAATGAGAAGCCTAGAAACATAACCAGGAATTGGTAGATCTAGATGTCCATTAGTCTTAAATTTAGCAGTAAAAAACACTGAATGCAAAAACTAAGAAATAAAAGAACTGCCATGGAAGAACCGTGACCCTGATCCTTCACTGCTCTTTGTGATAATACCAAGAATAAATTCAGAGCCTGTCACCTCCAATTTTCTGAAGAAGCAGTTTTTCCTCTTTCTTAAAACTAGCAGACATCACAATTACCTTTCCTTCTAATGCTTCTCTCTTTCCCCCCTATTTTTTGGTCTGCTAAAGAATTCTTGTAAAAATCAGTCACTGCCAGCTTTTCCATTCTCTACCTCAGGACAAAGTAGATGCTCAGACTGTGCCTAAACTCCAGTCAGCCTCCCCCTAAACTAAGAAGAAACCTTTTCAAAGTCTGGCCTGTATCTGCTAACCTGGTGGCTGGAAGTAATCATTCACCTGCCTGGGAAATGGTCATTCTCATTTCAGAAGAGTCTCTTGGAGAAAAAAACAACAACAACAACAAAAAAGGTGTTGGCTAAGATTTTGATTTCTAATATAAAAACAATGCAATATGTAAAAAATATTTTAATAGCATTTTTAAAAAGCTCTCTGCACCTTCCCATTAGTTCACATTTGCTGAGAAGCTGTTACAGCTCTTGAGCTGAGAACGAATAATTGAGGTGACAAATAAAAAATAAATTTACTAAGGAAAGTGAAACATTTGAGTATCACTGAGTAACTGCAACTTCAAATCTTGTCTGTATGGATTCTCTCAAAAGATACAGAAGAATACAAAAATGGAGCAGATTTACAAATCTAAAAATAGAATCTCTTTTCTGTCAAGATTTTGGAGGCCGAAATTCTTACTTCAATATTAATTTTATTTTGAAGAGGGAAATTAATACTATTTAAAATCACAAGTAAACTTCCTCCTTGTGCAGTATTTGGACATGCAAAGAGTACAAGTGAACTAAAAGTGAAATTATTCATATTCATAAACATTAAAAGAGAGATATAAACAGTCATTTACATGCATGTTTTATGCTGTGAGGTACTTTTAGGCTAATTATTAGGCTAAAATACATGAATATGGGAATTCAGACTTTGAAAGAACTTGAAAATTAAGTTTATATTGGGCTTAAATTCATTGTAATCTCTGATGAAGGCTACAGCAGAATCTCAATAAAGGGTTTGTCAGCCAGGTATATTAAGTTATAGAGGAAACAGGAAAGTCGTGTATAAACAGCACAACTCCCAAGCACTTGCCAAGTTAGATGCCTACTTTTAGTCTTCTATACCACCAGTTTGGTTTCCAGAGATACCAACAGTGGTAGCTACTAAACATCACAGACACCATTTGTTAAAATGGCTCTTTTCAGGATTCACATCCCTTCAAAGAAACATATACATTTCTGAGTGGAAAAAGAACAAAACACAATTGAATAAAGGATAGTAGAGGAAAAAAAATATCATTATTTTCCACTTTCTCACAGAAAACTTCCCTCTACATTAGAAAATATTTTCTAAAGCTCCAGAGGTCCTAAAAATGCCAGGGTAAGGATCTGTGGAGCTTGATAGTGCACTACACTCACTCAGCATCAGTCATAGTCATACTAAAAATAAGTCTTAAGAATGTAAGACCTGATCATGCTCTTATTCAGAATTAACCTTACTAAGTAACCTTTCCTGCTTTAAATAATCACTATTAAGCTTTTACAAAATCCATCAGCTCTTCTATTCTTTGGCCAACTTCAAAAATAAAAGTTGGTCTACAAGCATCCCAAATCCAGATACAATTTCTTTACGAGAACAAACACAGGTTTGGCACCAATTCTCAAAAAAAAATGTTTCATGGATTCTTGAATAGGTAAGCTGCTATGACATGTTTGAAGTGAGCACATCAATGGTACTGAGGGATACCAAACACTCATCTCCATCAAAACCAAGACATGACTTTGAATAAATGGCTTGATGACAATTAACTGTCTTTCATGTCATGGTTGATATTTTGTCCGATATGCAGTGGGAAGAATTCAGAAGTTAGGTATAAACATGTGGGGAGAAGCAGTGCTCCAAGAGAAACTGGGAACATGTCCTTTCATTTGTCTCTCACACCCCACTTTCCCTTCAGATTTTTCTCGTGAACTCATCAATTCTTAACTCCAAAGCATCCAGATATGGGATGAACAGGTAAATTTTACAGAAGACTGCCAAGGAGAACATGATTAGGTTCTATATCTACATTGATCTGAGCCATGGATCCCACCAAATCATTATGTCATCTATTACACATGGTCAGGCAAAAAAATACACTCAGAAGTTTCTTTCTGCTTACATGGAGATCTTTCTCGTTGCTCCCAATTCTTTTTGCTCTCTTGTTTGTCTTCTGAGGGAATTTTTTGCTCTGATTGATCAATTTGAAGTCTGAGCAAGACTCCAAGCCCTGTAGAGCTTAAACCCAGTCCTGACTAGCACTGGCAACAGCACTGCTTCAGCTGTGGAGCCTCAGCCTGCAGACTCTGCCAGTGTTTCCCAAAACACAGCCCTCCTGCAGACCTGCCTCTACCAAGAGTTTCTGCAGTGAATGCTATTTTAAAAAGGAACCAACCTTTCCTCCACAGACATGACAACTTCAGGATCTCTCACCTTTGGTAAAGAATTTGCTGCTCAGCCTATTATAAAAATTTTGCCAACAGACCTTTTAGTTCTAATGCATTTACTTTTAGAGTGCAGAGAAGTGCATTCAATCTGAACACCCCCACACAACAATAAGATATTTAAAAAATGAAAACCCATGTGCCTGTGTGGCAGCAGCAATTCAGCTGTAAGTCTGTATGAGACACATTTAGAAACAGGCTGTGTCACAAAAGATCTTCTAAAAGTGTCACTGGAGACTTGTTTTATTTCTGATTACCAAAAGAATATGTCAGTTCAGAACTTACCTTAAAAACTCTTCGCAAATGTTTTTTTTCCAACTCATGAGGATGCAGATGAAAGCCTGAATATACAAAAAACCCAGTGTGCATTCTGTCATGTATTTAAAATACTGGGAGATTCCTTCTTTCCCATCTTCACAGGAAGCTATTCAATTCCCTATAAAGCCTTGATTCAGTTTCACAAAAGACTTTGACAGCAACAAGAGAGGATGTCAGCATGAGTTATGTTACATTTGTCAAAAGTAGGTGCTCGTAGACATTTCTTCTATTGCGAAAAAGATATAAAAAGTTAAAGGGGGACTAATTCAAGGAGGGGAGGGGAACATCTTCTGACATCTCATGTGACAGACGTCTTGTGTAACTTGCCCAAAAGTGGCATTAGTTATAAAACAGTCTTGTTGATTCTGAAGCCTTGAAGCAGGACCAAACACACCCCCTTCAATGCCTTATCTCAGAGTGCATCCACTGTTTGAATCTTTTCCAAGTGTATGCCATGAAGATGGCAACCCCTCCAATCCTCACACTGGTACCATACAGTAATGGTAGAGAACCCTACACCATTTTTGGAAAGGTGGAGGAAGACCATAAAGCCTGATACAGCATCTCAGTCCCAGGCAGCACAGCTTCATTTGCACAACATGTCATCCAGCAACCCTTAAACTACCACCACTGCACAGCTCTGGGCTCAGGAGCTCAGGCTCAGCAGTGTCACAGTGGCTCTCCCAGTGCATGAAATGGCCGTTTTTAACTCATACCTCACTCTTCCAGGTTTCTTCTCCCCAGTCCAGCACTCTCCTGCTTTTACAAGCAGAGATGTGCATGATTCCCCCAGTCTCTTCTCACTGACCCCACAGAAGTAGCTACTGGAGAGATCTGTAGGCTACAGGCTGAAAACCACTGATCTGCATCAGCGTGTCTCTTGTGGTTCCTGTCTGCCCTCTCTGACTATTTTTAAATTATGCCGTTGTTTATTTTAATTTTTCTCCACTTAGCTTTTATTCCACTGAATTCCACTAACAACTTTTTTAAAAATTATGTTAAGGTACTTTGTCTGGAAACACCTGTCTTAAAGTCACTTTGAAAAATCTTCTAGTGGAATCCAACTTAGCCAGCCAGCTGGTTTCTACTCTCATGTAAGACATTCATTAATAGGAAAAATTAAAGACATACTAAAAACCAAGACACTGTGGGCTAACTGAACAGTTGCTATATGCAACTTAGATGAAAGAAAACACTTTTTTTTTTTGCCAGAAGGGATATCTTCATGCTTTAAATCTGCAGTCTGAAATACTCAGCATCCTGGGACTTCACAATGTGTATTTGAAAAGGTCAAAAGTTTGGTTGAACGAAGTGATTTGCACATAGTTGATTCTGCAGGAAATTTCAAAGCTAATGTTCCAGAAGGACAATTAAGAGCCAATGACAATTTTAATAAAAGCAAACACAGTCTCTGTGACCTTGGAAGGAATGATTTCCTTCCCCTTGCCCTTTAGGGTAGTACTTCTCGATTATCAACAGTAAAGAGGAAGGTGTGAGAAATAGGGTCCTACTGATGAGTAAAGGCCCAGAAGTCCTGAACAGTTACACTGCAGGTAGCTCTGTAACTTTAAAATCCCACTGTAAAATGCAGTTTCTAAGAAACAGTCTCTCAATTGAATCCATTGCATAGTTGAACAATCCTACAAAAGAAAAAGTTCAGTGGAAAAAAAACAATCCAGTGAATTAATTTTAAGCCTAATTAATTTAGTTCGACTTTGCATCACGCATCTGTTAAGAATTACTCTTAAAATACGGAGTTTCATTCTTCAGAAATGCAAAAAACTTTGCTTTGGCGCCAACTAGAACCTTTCCTTTGGGCCACATCCCAGCCCTGGGCAGGTAACCCTCTCTGGCAGGAAGAGAAATGCTTCTGGGCCTGCATTTCTCCCACAGCACAGCCCTGGAATTCACCACCCCACTGCTGGAATGGGGCACTAAGTCTCAGCACAGCACCTGCCTTGACAAGGTCTCTGTTGATTCACACAGGCTTGGGCTCTCATCAAAATCTGAAAGTCTGTGAGTACTGTTAAAGAGTAGTTTGTTCAAATCAAGGTGTGCACAGAGATGTGTCTGAAAGAAAAGATTTTTGAATAATGAAACCCTCTGATTTAGAGACCTAACACTAAATCCTTCCATGAGCGTTGGGGTAAACTCCTGAAATCACTGATGGAGGCTTTCCTCCATGGAATTAGGGGCAGGATAACCCTGACCCTTTCCTCAGGAGAGCCTTCTAAATCAATTTTGGGCTGTATTTGGCTGTCCTAGAAGGGTGGAGCTACCCACAGAGTTTATACCCCTCTCAAGCAGAAGCAGGTCACTCTCTGCAGTGACTCCCACTTCATCTGAGCACCAGCAACTCAACAACACTGTATTTCCATGGCCAATTTCTGAAGGCAGAAGCCAGAAAAACACCAAAAGATGAATTACTGCCTCCCTCTCCTCCATCCCTATTTTCCCACCCCAAGGTGGGTGTACCTCTGTCTCCCACTCCTCCTTGTGCTGCTTCCAGTGTCTGTGTACACACTGAATCAGGGAATTAAGACCAAAATTAACTGATCTAGTTAATTACTACAAACAGTAGTGCTTGTAGGCACCAGGACTCACAGCTGTCCTGAGGTTCCCCAGAGGCACCACCAAGGCAACCTCTCACCACAAGGGGAAGCACCTGTCTCTCCTGTCTCTAGATAACCACATATATTTGTCTTCACAATGGGGACCTTTTTGCAGGTATTACTATAATGGAAGCAATCAACAGAGTGTTCTTTTTTTCCTCTTACTGTTGTCACCCAACAGACTCTTCAAAAGATGGACGGACATTTATGGTTTTACAAGTTCAGGTCTCATATGTAAAATAGGTTCTGAGTAGGCAATTACAGAGAAGGACACAGCTCTGACCACAAGATGGATTTGACTTCAACAAATGCAGGAGCAGCAGCTTCCCCACTGTTCCTCAGGAATGACCTTGCTTGGAATTAAGTGATTTAATTTCCACTCATTTGCTCTTGATTTTCTGCCAAAGGCATCTATAGGGAAAGATGAACACTGCTGCTACTGAGGGAGTCAAAACCACAATACACAATCCATCAGACAAATTAAGGGCTGTGTTTCTTTATCACCACGAGCCTGCATCTGACCAGTAACACAAAGGAGAATGACAAGCTCTGGAACGGACCTGTTGACCAGAACTATGTAAACACCAATGATTTTATCAGATGTGTTCCTAACAGAGGAAAATAAAAGGGCAGGATATTTTGACAGTACCAAGGTGAGAAATACTAATTGCTAATACCAATATACATTAATTAGATATGTAGCAACAGATTTACTAGACTTCAAAATAAATAAAACCCCCCCATCCTCTCACAAAGGTCAGTAATGTATAGCATAGGAAAACTGTCAACAGATTGAAATTTGTTTCTCCTCAAGGCTACCTCCCTTCTGAATTAAACTGCTTGCAATGATCTCACTAAACTATTACTAGTACCTGGCTCCTGGTAAAAACAGGATTGTTGAGCACTTGCTTTAGAAATCACTCCCTCCCCTCTTCTACCTACACTTAGAAAATCCTTGCAGTTGTGGGGTTCACAGGGAGGTACTGCAGAAAGTCCATTCTCGGGAGTCTTAGAGAAACAGTCTCAATTTTGAAGCCAAATTGTTGCTCGTTAGTGATGTGTAAGTGGAAGAATTTTACATTATAGGAAAGAAAGATAACAGGGGCATATTTGTGTTTCATATTTGTCACCTACTTTATGAAATCTTGGTGTCTCTCGTAAATTTTCAGCAATAAGAAATAAAGTGAAGTGCATCCCCAGTGTTCCACAGTTTTATATTCAGGGCTATTTCATCAGTCAAAAGTATGGTTTTAACATCATTAAGGAGTGCAAAGGCTAAGACTAAACATGAACTTTTCTCTTTTACCCTTACCAGTCTGCCACAGGGGACTATTCTGCACAGAAGTTGCCATCTTACCTAAGTAAGAGATTTTTCTCCACTTAGTAGCAAATACCTTCCTTTGCATTTTTCTTTCCACTGAAAGCCAAATAAGCATTACTTTAAAACTGTATTTTATCTTTTACCAGCCTTACCCCTCCGTCATTACCTTTTACAGAGCACTGCAAGGCTACTGCTTGCTTCACTTCGCTTCTTCAAGGCAAGGAAATCTTCAAGAAATATAAGACTAAGGGATGCAGTAAGTGGAGACTTAGCCAACCCAACTCTCCTCACCCACCTTCAGTGCTGCAACTATGATGTTACTGTCCACAGCAATTGTTGTCTAGAGACTTCGCCAAATTTATCATGGTTTTCTCCTCTGTGCTGCTCCTTTACCACTTGCCACTGTGGAGACTAAAGGAGCAGAAGCCTTGAGGGTACAAATTACCTCTGAGCCAACCAGCCAGAGTGACGGAGGAATAACGTGACCTACACATTTTGTCCCTCACAAACATGTACTCCACAGACTGAGCTCATGAATTCCCCTTTCCTTGGCTCAAGGCCTGGAAACTTGAATCTTTACCAAGTGCCAGGCCTCCCACTGAGACTAAAATTAACCTCAGTTGACAGGTCAGAGCAGTCTGATTTCCCTGTATTTTGTAAAATACCATTTTAAGGATAAGAGGTTAATAAGATTGTCTGAATAGAGGCATCTGAGACTATTTGGTGGGTATTTTAGATCTGAAAGGTTGTTTGGTTTGGGATTTTTTTTTTAACAACCCAATGGGGATTATGCAACCTAACAACATCCCTCTTTCACTTACTGCAACCTCCTTGCTAACCACAGATAATCTCTAATGTAATATTTCACAGCAGCTTAGAATTAACAAATTCATTTACATGTTCCTCATGGCCAAGGAAACTGTTGTAAGATTAATAATGTAGTGGTCTTAAGGATTTGTAAAGCCCTCTGCTTCATTCTGCTTCTACAGTAAATGCTAAAATTGCAGTTTAACATAACAATCAATGGAATCAATAGTGCCTCTGACTTTATATGGCTCACTAGCATGTCTCATATGTCTTTTAGGACTCAATTTTCAAGCAATTAGGTTCACACCATCCTTTCCCTTCATGGTATCCACACTTTCCTGTTCCTTTGTGCTACATTTTCCCCCTTCTCATCATTAGTCATGTGCTTTCAGTACCCACTTCCAACTACTTGGTACTTCCTACAAGACTCTCTGGCAAACCAGCAGCAGTCAGGAGCACTTTTACAGTTTAACTTTGTTAAATGAATACCAGTCAGTTAATATTTAGTAAAGAAGCCAGCTAGTACTGAAAAGAAAAACTGCTCTACATGCCTTTAACTTTTATAAACTAAAAGAGAGCAAGCCCATAAAAGAAATAAAAGAGGTATCCTTGATTAAAGCATTTTAAAAAGGTAATGAGTGCAAACCTATACTTTTGCATTGTCATTTCAATTTCTGTTCACCATTTGCTTCAGAAAAACAGTTCACATTGTGTGGTCAGGCAGAGAAAAACATAACAAAAGTTACACAGAGATTGTCAAACTTGTTAGTACCCTGAGTCAAAAAGGGCAGAATGTACACTGTACTTTTGAAAAAAGACTGGTTTCATGTTTGCTGTAACTTGCAACAGCTTCCATGAAAAAAATATAATTTTTTTCCGACTTTAAAAAAGTCATTTTCCACAGAAAAACTTCATTCTATACATAGGCCAGCTTACTCTTGCCTCCAAACTAGCAACATACATTTTTCTATGCTTGCTTGGCCATGAGACAGATAAACTATAGTGAGAAGAATCTAGATGGATTAGGCAGATATACCTAACAATACAGGACAATGTCAGAACATGGTCAGTTGAAAATGCCCAACTACAACTTCGACTTCAAGAAAACAAAAATGACCCAAAAACGCTTGCGCAGAGCAGAGAGCTCACCTCAGTGAGTTCACACCCACACCTTCCAAACTCTGTAAGCTTTTATTGATGTCAAATTTATTAATCTACATTACCCTGAAGAGTTCATGAGATGAACAAAGATGCTGTAAACTGGGCAAACAGCAGCAAGAGACTGATGCAGCAACACGGCCTGTCCAACAGGTTTTTGAGAACTAGACCAAATAACACAATGCTGCTGGGCCTCTGCAGATAACAGCTGAGGGGAGGAGAAATTTGCTTCTGTATTGATCAAAGCAGTGGTGGTGGCTGAGCTGCAACGTGTGGTTTGGAAAAAGCACAGTCGGATGTGTGACTACGATAAGAGTCTGTAATAAAACCCAGCCGACCACGTCACAGACCAAACCAGAGCGCTCGTGAGAACACAACCACTGCTGTTAGGAATTACAAACAGCACTGTACGGTGCTGGGGGAAATGCAGTTTTAATTTCACCTAAATAGGTGCTGTATCCCCTATTCGTATCCTGATCAGCCATTACATTTATATTATGAAGGTGAATGACAAATGCCTCGAATTATTCTGCTGAGTAGGTAAGGACAGAGTGCTGGAGATGTCCCCAGTATGGAAGTGGAATTCAATAAGCAGCTATTTCAGGTATCTCTGACCTCCTATATGGAGATGAAACAAACACTTCACATACCACCAATAAATATACTGAGCACAACTCAAATTAGTTTAAAAACTTCAAAGAAAAAAAGGTGTTTCCTCTCAGTACATCCTCCCATCCTGCAATACAAGCAGGGGCACTGTGACAGACTTATTGGTTACCCCTAATTGTTATTTTGGGCTTAAATTTTAAATAAATGTTCTGGGTCATATTGAAAATCTGAGTAAACGTAACTTACAGATCCACTGCCCACGAACAACCTACCAAAAACTGGACAGGCACCATGGGTGTACGTTCATAACTAACTCCAAACCTATGCTGTGCTGCCCCACATGTAAGTCTAATTTTCAACATAACAGCTACAAAGTGTCTTTGGAAAACAAACACCTATTTTTATGACAGAAGAGATTTCGTAATTTACAGCGCAGACCACAGCCAATGTTTGCACATTGCTGCTCTCAAACACAACGGTGCCCTTGGCACCAATTGTTGGGTTTTTTTAAAGCTTATTTTGAAATATTACAGGACTGTTAAGAATGCTCCATATTTGGGCTAATTGAGTGAATTACATAACCCTCTTTACATCACAGGAAAATCCCAAAGAACAAGGGGGAAAAAACCACAAAAGCAAAAATCACCAAGTATATTTAGGATAGTTGCTACTAGAGTTTTGCATGAAGTCAAGTCACAGACACTCCAACCATCCTTAGAAATGACAGACATTTGTCATACAGTCAGTGGAACTTCGACAATGTAGTTCTGTGTGCACACACACAAACAAAATAATAATATAATTATATTATAATAATAAATTATAAAACTTACTTCTGTGTATCTGCAGCTTGTTTCCAGTCTCCTTGCAGATCCTGTGAGATATCTTTCCCAATATTGTTTAAGGTGGCAGTCCCTTTATTTACAGAATCTTCTTTTATCCTGGCTGTAGAACAGAGAGGCTCCTCAATTTTTGGATGCTTTGGCTGCACGTCCTTTGGAAAAGTATTTGTGTTCCGTAAATCCTTTTCACATCTGTTGGGTTCATCTTGGAAGGTAGAGGATTTAGATTCCACCAAAGAAGATTTTGTTGCAATATTAAATAAGCTTCCAAGGAAATGAAAAAAACCTTCTCGGGGTTGCTTGTCTTTATCTGCTGTTTTGGTTCCAGGAGTCAAACTAGGAAGGCTATTAGCTTTTTTCAGTTCCTCCTGGATCTCAGACTTGCGAAGTTCTTCTGTGGAATGGTTCTTCTCTTCATTTTGACAAGCCTATGATGAATACAAAGAGCACATAAAGAAGATGTTTCCTTTCATTCTTAAATTCCTTAATTTTAATTTGCACCTAGGCATTGTATTCCTTTCAGGAGATCTGTTGTTTAAAGGTTCCTTTTAAGATTAAAGCCCAGTGCTTGCTCTCTTCTCTTGCTGTAGTAAAAAGATCCCTATTCTACAAAAAGCCACAGGACTACACAGGCTCAAAGATTCCCAAAGCAGCTGCTGTGGAAATAAATCCAGAATGACAGATGGCAACAATTGCTTCAACTGGCAGAAGAAACACGGGGAAGAACCAAGGAACAATATTCCACACTTCAGACTAAAGCCCTGAAAAAGCACAGCTTCACAAACAAACCTATTTGTGCTTGTGAGATGAGCAGTTTTCAGCCTGCAAACCTAGGCAAGAACACCAGAGCAGAACACAAACACATCACAGCCCTCAATACTCTGCACTTCCAAAAAACCCCAGGAGAATCAAGAACAGAATTTGGATAAAGTGAACTCAGCTCACATCCCAGAGATTAATCCTACCCTTAGCAACCCTAAAATGCCCCCTTTGGCCAGCCTTCCTTCAAAGGCACAGCTCCAATTCCAAATGGATTTGTCATCTCCCACAGCCCCATAGTCCCCCGTGCTCAAACTCCCAGCCCTCCATACAGCCAAGGTCCTACACAGCACCAGCCCTGCACCGCGACCTTCTGAACTCCCTGTCAGCTCTGCCCTCAAACTGATAGGCAAGAGCTTCACCTCACCCCAGCCACATGTTCCTTTCTTCCCTCAGCTCTGCTGAACATCTCAGCCCAGAGGCAAGGCAAGCTCTTTTCCTCCCCACTTTATGCCCTTGAATTTCCTTGGTGTCAGCTCCTCTCAGAGACCCAAGGACCGCTGTCCAAGCTCCTGTTACTTCTGCCAAGACCATCTGCCCAAAAAGATGATGCAACTTCACCGTAAGGCTTCACAAACACATTTTAATGTAAGCACATTTTCAGCTTCACAATCTGCAAATGCTTCTTCCCTGGACTAAAATTTTCTGGGAAGCACCTGCCCCCCATCTCACCCTTCACAGTGTTGCCATATACTAATGCTACCTAGTTTATTTTTACAGTACAATCCTTGTAATTTCAATTCCTGATGCAACCCGGTTTATTAAAACAGAATAAAGTTACTCCAGCTTTTCTTGGATGAAATCTATCCTGCTCAACAGGAGTGGGAAAGGAGAACAAGAACAAAAAGTCCTATGTAAATTTTAGCTGTGTCAACAACACATTTGGATAAGAGTAATTGTTTTAAATTGGGTAACACCTACCCACCCAATCTATGCAGAAAGCTACTATTTTCATTTGGTCACTAATCCCATTTCAACTTGAAGATATATTTGTTTCTGGTAACCTAAAATAAGCAGGTAGGTTTACCTGTTAATAGTCCTTCTAGGATCACATTATTGATGAAAAAGGTATTTTAATGAACACGGTTTAATCCTGAGGGAACAGCAATTTCTTAAAAACTTTCAAGTTACACTTAGTGATACTGGAGCAGTGATCTTTAAACTGCAAGCAATCCTTTTTCACCTTTTAAGTACAATTGCTTAATATTAAGTGTTCAGATAGATGTGTGTGCTGAAAATGGTTTATGTGAGGATAGAAACTGAATGGCACTAATCTGTCCTTGAGAAATCCACACAACCTCTATTTTCTTCATACAGAAAAGACACTTAAATAACCACATCAGACTTCTAAGGAAACTTTCAAAAGTGGGCTAAGTCAAACTCTAGTCTTTTTTCATCCCCCCGTGACAAATTCCATCTTCTGAGTGAAGGTGACAACAGTCCAGCTCACAGATGCACCACACTTCTGGCTGCTGTTTTCAATACTAGACAAACTATCAAGTAACATGCAAGCCTGGAGTGAATCTCTTGACAATTAATTTTATCTCACAGGATCTGAGTACTTTGAGCAAGGAAATACAAAACAGAAGCAAGAAAAAACATTATTTCCAAAATTTGATAATAAATGAATGATTCA
This sequence comes from Pseudopipra pipra, assembly GCF_036250125.1. Classification (NCBI taxonomy): domain Eukaryota; kingdom Metazoa; phylum Chordata; class Aves; order Passeriformes; family Pipridae; genus Pseudopipra; species Pseudopipra pipra. Next base: position 5,227,395 of record NC_087550.1, read on the forward strand.
CCACATCAACTTCTAAGTTCTACTGTCACAGTTACTTCTTTCTCTGACACACCTCAGCATTCTTCAATATCAGTTTTTGATTCAACTTTAAGTGAGGGAGGGTGTTTCTCCTCTGTTCTGTGATTAGTATCAGTCACACATATTTGTCTGATTTAAAATACTATCTCAGAACAGAAAATGCACACAAATCTTATTCTTTTCTCTGCACATATAACCCTTATAAGCTATAAACACTTATATTAAATATTACAATATCTATGAAGTTAACTAAATGCAGCATTAATTAAAAAAGAAATTATTACATTCAAAACTTGTGAACAGTTTTGTATTATGGGAGGTTTTTTGTTTGTTGTTGTTTTGCTGGTTGGGTTTTTGCCCATTTTTTTAAAACCATCTGTATTCAGGAACTAGTAGCTTGGGGTTTTTTTCCTATTAGGAACTGAGACTTCAAATATAACTAAATCTCTACAAGCGAAATTCTTCTCTGAGCAGCTCTGAGACACAAGACTTGTAAAGACTGTGCTGCTTATTTGTAAGCATAATTTATGCCCTGCTTGAAAAGCTGTTTTGTAGTCTCTGCTTCCAGAAACAGAAATCTATTTAGACTTTCCTTCCTCTTTAATCTTCCTTTCTTTACTTAACTTTTGGTAAATCAAAAGAACAGGAAGTTTTAATATGAAAGGGTCCTTCCATACCTTTAACCATAAATAGCGTCTTGCATAGGAAAAAGCCCCAGAGAACATTTACATTGTGCTTATTTGAAGATATATGTGGATATTAAATCCTACACAGAAACTATGCAAATCCTGCTTTCTTCTCTTCAATATAATCAATCTTACTCTCCATATATTTTCCCTCCTGCTCCACTTTGCTATAACAGACAGCAAGAGCTACTGGTGTTATATCATTTGCACACAAAATCCCAATTCAGAGTCTGAGCCACTGTTTAGGCATTACACAAACAGTACTGCTCCTGCTGCAGATTTTGAAGTTCGTATTTTAAGATGATGCCATATTCAAATCACTGAGACAAAAGCACATGATCTTACTTACTGTAGAGCCAGTAAGCCTTTAACACAGCAGGAGCCTTCAGGCACAAGTGCCTGGTGAGAACAGCAGTAAGATGGTAATTCCATGAGCCACTATCACAGTAACTTTCACCTCTCTCTGAGCCTGTCTCTGACAGAAGTCCCCAGCAAAGAGGAAAAAAAAAAAGGCAAGGGCATAGGATACATATAAAGTAATCCTTTCCCTGGTATATCCCACCAGTTTTCAACAGTCCTGGCCTTTAGCTGACCTCAACAAAGCACAGTTGATTCCGTGTCACAATTAGGCCTGAGCAGTGTGTTATTCACCACACTGAAGGAATACCAGTGACAGCTACACTTCATGTCATCAGTTAAAAAAAAAAAAAATTAAAAAATCCCCTTACAGTGTCCAAGCAGTTTGAATAGCAAACAACAGTTTCTGGATGGAAACCTACCTGTCAGATCCCCTTTCAGATCCTCCCTGATGCAAGCAAAAAAAGGTTTCCAGCTGTAGTGTTGTCTTTCTCCTCCTTTTGTAACAAACTGTGAACAGATTTCCCCTTGCCTCCCCTTTCCCACTCTCTGTGAGCTTTCCTGCCTGTGACATGCTTCATGAAGCTTTAATTAGCTCTTATTCCTTTAGCAACTCGTTACTCCAAGTTTCACTCCTGGGTAACCTGGCCTGACCTCATCACCGAACCTGCTTTAAGCGGGAGGCTGGACTAGATGACATCCCAGGGTCCCTTCAACCTGAGTTATCCTATGGACTCGTGCCCTCACATGCAACGAGGCTGGTGTGGAGGGGAAGCCTGGCAGAGTGTGAGACAGGATTATGACTTGAATCAGGTGACTGAGGAGGCTGCAGTGATAACTGGAGCTGTGCCCACTGTGCGGTCTCACTTGGCCGGAGCAGCCGCGGCGGAGCAGCCTGGCAGCCGGGACCCAGGAGACAAGCCCACGATGTCATGGCTCAGGCATGATTCTTATCTCAGCTAATTTATTCAGTGGTAGACTAGCTATGTTCTCCAGGCTGTAATCTGCTCCTGCCTGCAGCCGAACTGCACCTACACAGTCAGGCACAGGGCTGGCTCCCAGTGTGAACAACCCCCCGGAGCACAGACAGTGCCACAACAGCATCCTGAGCAGGGATTGCCTTCTTCCCTGGTTTGCCTCACACCAGCTGGGAACAGCAACCGTCTCTCAGCAGTTGGGTGGCTAAAGTTTAGATTGCCAGAGGTTCTCATTCAGCAAGGGTTACGTCCGTCTGCCAAGAATGAAATCTCTTTTATTGCCCTAACAAGTGAACGAAATGAAAACATTAACAGCATTAAAACACAGATCTCCGTGAACAAAGAATTAGCTTCCAGCCACGACTGCCAGACATTTCAGATCTCCCTGCCCATGAATGAATGCTCATTACAAAGCAGAAACTGCAGACAGACCCATGAAGACCTCTCCCAGACCGCCCGTCCTGCTGCACTGGGAGCTGCTGATGGAGAACAATCTGCATGTGGCACGGATACACTCGAGCACTTCAACCACCTCATCCCACCTGCAGCTGTGAGAGAAGATGACCTGCCACCAGAATTTTAGGACTGTCACTGATTCACCCCCAGGGACTTTCAACAAGCCGTTAAACCCCAGTATCCCGATTTACTCATCCGAGAAACAGTTACAGCACTATTCCTGGATTTCTGTTTGCTAGCTTTGTAGAAATCATTTAAGAGTTTCAGATTAAAGTGTTGGATGCACAAAGGAGCACATTTAGGCATTGCTACCTCTAGTTCTGGAAAATTAATCGTGTTCCCAGCCTTAGCTTTGACCTTTCAACACAACTAAGGCAGCTGCATTTCATTTAACAATTATGAGCATCTCATTCAATTTGAACAGTGATATAGTACATTTTGAATGCTAAGCAAAATCCACAGTGAAATAGCTGGCAGGCTAGTTCATCCCCACAGTGAGTATGTGCATGTATTCCAGCTGATTTCCTTTCTCAGTGAGGCTAAAGCATCTCTGGTGTAATCTCTCACCTGTTTGCAGTGAGTGGGACACGCTGAGGTGCATTAAATCCACGTGTGAAATAAGCTTTTGTTTTTTCAAATACTGTGAGGAAAATCACTCTCAACCAACAGGAGGCTATACATCTGGAAACCTAATGAAACAGTACTAGATACAGTGAGACAGAGATTATGAACAAGGCTTGTCTAAGGAAACCAGCATAGCACTAAGAAAAATTCAAGTAAAAGTACTATCAGACAATGAAATACATGACCAGCAGAAATCCCCTAAAAGTCCAGTGTTGCTTGTGTTCATGAGACAAATGGATTTAAAAAACACATAGTCTAAGTGAGGTTTTCCTACTTAACCCAGTAATTAAAAGAGGCGAGGGAAATAACGCAAGGGAGGGCCATCATTGTAAAAAACTGATTAGTCTTAACTAGCTTTTAACTAATCAGAGAAATCAAAAAACACCACAGATTAACAAAGACAGGCTTGGGGGGAGTTTAAGGTGAGCTCAGTATCTCTACAAATAACCAATTAATCTCTGAATATTTTGGCTTTTTAATGCTGTTTTCATTCCACATCCTCCTTTTTCTCTGCTTGTTTTGACATGAAAAAAAATCAGGTCATGACAACCCCGGAAGACAAGAGTAACTAGAAAACTAATGAAATCATGGCATCTTCATAATCAGGACTAAAAGTTAAACAACAGGAAGGGACTTTTAGTTAAACTGTATCAGGTTTGCATTTTAAAAAATAAACCTATTTAAAGTCAATGACTATTTAACATTTGGAAAGACAACTGCCTGTGTTGGAAGTTCAGCACTGGGACTTTAAAAATTTGTTTACCCATTTAAATTCTTGAAAAACCAAGGAGTCATTAATGTATATTTAATTTGTCAGATGAAGAAAGAAAAGACAAAACAAACATTCTCTGAAACTCTAGTGTTCTCCTAAAATCTGAGGAAGTATCCAGAGTCACCTTTCATAACAAAAGAACAACAGACAAGGTGCAAGGGTGAACACTTCAAAGGAGACAGTACAGATAGACATGGAGGTACAATTTGAAATAAAGTTTCTGCTAGGTCACCTTTACAGGGAATTGTAAACTTGATGAAAGTCTCTAGAATGACAAAAACAACTTAATAATTAAAAAAATTCTCTTCACACCATTTGCAGAGTTAATTCAAAAATTCTCCCTTCTGAATTTTCTCCTGGAATTATTGTAAAGCTCTGATTAAAGATTAAAAATCGGTACTCACTTCTCAGTATGCAGCCACCACTTATTACTTCAAGGTCTAGTATGGAGCCAAAGAGAAAAGAATTTAATTGTCTGTCTTATTACTGTTCTTTTCTCTAAAGTCTTTCAGTACTACACATCCATTGCCTTTTAGTGAAAATATTTTCACACACATGAAACAATTTTTATTCTCTTTTACTTGACAATTCCTCCAAGTTTGAAAAAAAATTTTCAAATAAAGGTGAAATTCACCTTTTTGATGCAGAAGATGTGCAAAAGCAGACAACACACTGAGAATGGGATGACAGAGTGGGATTTCCACCTGTACTTAAATTCTATTGGCAGGCTGTAGCATCTGGCATCACACTTCTGCTTCTCATCTGTCTCCTTGCTGGGTTTCTGAGTCAAAAAAAGCAAGGTTTAAAAGCTCTGGGTTTTTTTTTTTTTCTTCACCCATCCTGAAACAAAGTTTCCTGCTCAAGATCCCTCCTCTGAAGAACTGAAGTAGCAGAGAGGGAAGCAACGTTTCAGGATCATCCTTTCCAAAAATCTTCAGTATGACAATGGAATTCACCAGGACTTTAGAGAGCATGATCCTGAAATACATTCCACAACACATACATCTCTTAACACCATCAATTTAACATTGTGTCCTGGGAAACCAGGGCACTAACCTATAAAATTCCATTTCAACAAAATTCTACATCATTGCTGAAGAGAAAAAGACCCATTTTCAGGTTCCACAAGAGAAATCTTGTTTATACAAATTCCAAACCCATTTCTGTTTTGTCTTTCATTTGTTGCTATGGGCAGCAACTGCAACAGTTTTTAAAAGTGACTCAGGTTTTTCAAAAATTCATAGTTGGCAGTAGGAATCCATCTCCCTTGACTCTCAAAAGACAAAGAATCCCTCTCTCTGATTTCTAATTACTAGGTCTAAGACAGGTATTCAGCAGGAATTCACACACAGGCTGAGCAGACATTATATAACATACATATGAAATGAAGTCAATGTAAAATAAAACCATGACAATATAAAAAAAACTCATGCTATATAGAAAAGCACATCATTAACTAAGACACTAGGTTTAATTTTGATTAAAATAAAAATAAAACTTAAAATTATGGTCAGAAAGAGGGACATTCAGTAAGAACAGCTACCTATATTCAGCAAGTTAATGGGATTTTTAAAAAAACTTCTGTGAATGCACACACTGGATGAAAAATTATGTTGCAGAGAATTACAGCACAAATTAGGCTGAAAGGAATGTGGCTGAGGAGGTCATGCAGTCTATGCTCCTGCTCAAAGCAGCTCCAGTTAGAGCAGGGCTTCATCCAGCTGTGCTTTGTGTAGTTCCAAGAATAAAGATTTTGCAACTTACTTGGGCAACCTGTTCTGATACCAAAACAAACAAACAAACAAACAAAACAAAAAGCAAACAAAGCAAGCAAGAAAAAAATTCTCACAGGTGACTGGAATTTCCCATGTTCCAACTTGCACCCGTTGCCTCTTGTCCTATTTGCTGCAACTCCAAAAAGATCCTGGCTCCATCTTATCACATAATTGCAGTCCTTGCCATCAAAATTTAATACCATGTCTACTGTTTAAATACAGCCATTTATGTTACCTTGAACTGAAATTCATGTGAGAAAGCAGGGCTACACAATAATCTCTTCTCCATGTTCACAGTACACAGCAGTACTTGGCAGGGGACAATTTAATTTGTAGCACAGAAGCTCTAGATGGCATGTTAAGAGAAAGACTTTTTAATTATAAGCTTTATGAAATTGGTAGAACAGTTGTCTGGTGAGGCTGCAGAGATCTTAAGAGATCTCTATCCCTGGAGGTCTTTGAGAACAAGTCAGACAAACTTCTATCAGGTATGACAGAGATACAGAGATCTCACCTTGGGCCAGAGGAGCAGACTAGATAATCTTTGCTGTACTTTCTGCTCCTGAGTTTTCTAAGAAGGTTGGGACTGTCTGTGGTTAATTCAGGTGACAAGCACCCAGGCTGGAGCCTGTGGGCCAAATTATAGAATATTTAATGCTACTGAAATACCACAATGATACATTTGGTACATCATATTTAATGCAACTGAAATACTAAATGATACATTTGGTACATCATATTTGTACTTCCTTTTTTTCAAACTTTTGGGTTTGTCTGACAGAGCTCACATAGTAGTTCCCGTGCTGAGATGCTTAGAAATTCCTTCCTAATCAGTTATGGGAGAATGTGCTATATTTAGTACAAATAGGAAACAGGTCAGACTTGTGGAACAGCACATCCAAGAAGGGTTTTGGGTGATTTCTTCAGAACTGTATCATCTTGACATTCTCCAGCACGTGGCTCACTACAGTATCTGTGCTAGTTTATTTAACAGCTGCTCCACACAATCCAAGTAATATTTACATCCCAGCTGGAAATCTCTCTTTTAAGGGCATTACCAAAAGCATGTGAAAGCAAAAGCACACTTTTGCAGGAAGCACTGTTGCAATATTCCCTTTGAAAACAAAGTCCCTGTAGCACTAAAAGTGAGGTTAATGATACACTAATATGTACTGGACACAATGTAAGGCAGATACTTAGTACACTAAACATGAAGTTCAAGAACAGTTTACATCCACACAGCCATCTGTTCAACAATCGCATCCCTCAAATGGAGCCTTTACTCAGAAAGGACACTGTTTATTTACCGCTCTTATTCAAAGAAACAGAAGCAAAACAAAATCTGTAAATAAATAGTGGGAGGGGGTGCAATGAATTAACAGACTTGCCAAATATATTTCAGTAATATTTTCTTGAAAGTGATCAAGTGATGACTATTAAAGTCCCCTTGGCACAGAGAAATTAGAATTCACATTTTCAAAAACTATTAAAATATCTTTTCCTCCCTCTATGAGGTAAATATTTAATTGTAGGGAAAAAAATAACAGGGCTAAAATACAGAACTGGTGTCTAAAGTGCTCAGAAGAGTCAATGAGCTACCTGCCATAGCCCAGCACATTTCCCAGCTCCACTCACCCAGTCAGTTATAATTCAGACGTTCAACCTTTGCTCCTAAATCAGAGACTCACAGTTCCCCCACTGTTTTGCCCCTGGCCTCCAGCTGAGACCAATGAATATACAAAATCACTGCATATATACAAAGTCCATCAGAAATGTGATGGCTCATTAACTTGGTGACAGTTAACACAGGCACAACATGGTTTCCCTTTTAGTCACCATCCACCTGAAAGGACTGGGCAGAAGAACTGTTCAGAAATGTGGGCACATGTGGAAACCTGCCCAAAGCCCATCCAGGCAGGCATATGGATTTAGACATTCTTCACAAAGAATTCCCATAATTCCCACTATTTTTCTTTTAGCCCATAGTAACCTTGATGATTCAATTAAAGAAAACTGGAATGTCTTTTCATACCAGAGATTATACCTTTCATAGAATCACAGAGTCATTTAGGTTGGAAACGACCTTTAAGATCATCTCAGCACTGCCAAGACCACAAATAAGACAGTCTCAGTTCTCTCCAACTGCATTCTTGTGATCTTTGCAGAAGACAGCTTATTTTGGCCAATGTCAGGCAATAGACCATGTGGTGTTACCAAAATGCAAGTGTGTGTTGGAGAGAGAAGGGGGAGGAAAAACCAGAAAAATATTTTCTTTAAAAAATGGGGGGTGGAGGGATAGAAAATAAATACTTTCTCCACCTTCTCTAAGTTTTTACTATCTAGATGTAATTTCAGTGCATGCACACAAATTATAGTTCAAAAAGTACTCATTACTATGCATATGAAGCTATTCAAGTGTATCACAAGGTTTTTGATCGGCTCAAGAAAGAGGGAACTAAGTTAGACAGGAAGCTCTTAGTACAGCTCAATAGTCAGCACATTCTAGTAATATGAAAACCACACCTTCTTCCTAAAGCTTATACAAACACCAGGTATTATTTCAGAGAGAATGTAATGTACAGTGTAACATTTAAGACTTTAAAACGTGGATCAAAGACAATAAAATTAAATAAAAAAGCTATGGCAAGACAAAGAGAAGAGATCAGATACTTGGAACAAAACTTTAGAGCACTAATATTGGCACCAACTTTTAGTACAATATTACAAAAGCAGAAGCTCTGAGTACAAAACTTTACTGCAAGGAATTTCGATTCAGCAGGAAAAATTCTGAATTTTGGGACTTTTTAAATAAAAAAAAACAAAAAAAAAAGAAGATTTAGTTTCTGGCAAGAAAGAAACACTCTTAGGTAACTTAAACCTGCTATGCCCGCTTTGCTCCTCCTACGCATCCTGCTTGTTCCTGAAGACCTAGCCCTGTTCATACTTCCTTTTAAGCAATTCCTGGTGCAGAAGTCCTGTGCATGCATGCTAAATGTTTCCCCTTCCTCAGTCCAAACCTTCCTCAAAAGGAAAATCTGTTTTAGAATTTTGCACTGATCCAGCACAGAAAAATGGGATTTTTTTTTTGAAACGCCAAAATTTTTCTTCTATTATAGTAGAATCTCCTCTGGTTTATCGTAATCCTATCACTTCAAGGCACAAGCCCAGTAATCTGTGATTTATGGGAATTCAGTGGCACTTCCAGGAGCTCTGAACTGACAGAGCTGGCTTGAATCCATGGGGCTTCTGAACAAACATCCCCACATTGTTTCTTGCCTTGATGTAGACAAACCACAGCCAACATGAAATCATTCTCGAGCTAATGACCCTGTTGGGGTCTTTGTAAAGGCAACTACAATGTCTCTTCACCTTTAGAGAAGCCCAAACAAAGACACTGAGGATGCAGGAACACAGGGACTGTAGGCCACTTCCTTCTCCCGACACCATCAGTGCTCAATAAATGCAACACAGGACAGAAATCTTAGATCCAGTGTGGTAAGAATCCTACTGCATCCCCAAATAAATCTGGCCCCTTCTGGAGAAGCAGTCACCATATTATCTGGGTTAAACTAAAACAACTTAGAAAAGGAACAAAAAAAAAAAAAATCAAGCAAAACTGCTTAATGAATGGATCACTCAAATGGCTCTGTGCGGGCAGGACGCGACAGCAGTGAAGGCAGCTGTTCTCACCAGCACCTGTCCTGTACATCATTAGCCATGGTATTTGACTAAACCTAAACACAACTTTCTAGCTGTGTCAGGTGACACAGGAGGAAGCCCTGATCACAGTGGAGCATGTCCTTTTTCCGCAGTACAATGCTTACAGGACAAGACAAGCATGATTAACACGGGTAACCGGCGAAGAACAGCCGACGTACATACAAATTCCAGCAGACCTTCAGGCAAGTAAGGACTTGCTGGTTAGATATTCATAAATTATATAGAAATGGTGCTTTAGAGGAATGCCTGAAAGCGTAGTTTGATAAAAAATACCAGCTTTCTTCTTTGCTGGCTAACTGCATATGGAATTAGCACCGAAGTCCCAGCTCTTTCATGTAAGTAAATACGTGAATTTTATTTTAAAAACCTGAAGCACAAGCAGTTTTTCTGTCTCCTGCACATATATTAGAACCCTGGCATAATGGACCCTAACCCAGAAGATGGAAATATGGAATATGGAAAGTCAGGTGCTAGCTCACAGTGCAGGAATACATCCAACATCAGAACTCTAACAAGTAGTCAAAAGCAGAGGTGGCACGTTTTACCTCAAATAAATATGAGTCAATAAAAATCATACCTTCAAAAGTGCAGGCAGAGTTGTGCTTTCCTTTTGGTTGCTCTTTAAATTTATGGCTTCACTCCCTTTGTTTTCAGAACTGAAAAAAAAAAATATTTTGCAACACTGAGTACTTGCATTATTCATGTCCAACCAAGAGCCAACGCAGTATTGTTCAATTTAAACACTAAAGAGTGTTAAAGGGACAGAAGAACATATTTTCCAAACTGTAGCACATACTCTGCACACATTGTAACTGAAAAAGCCATGCCCCAAAAATCTGAAGATAGAACCAAAATGCCCATTTCACCTCATACAGAGGTTTTCAAACTCAAGCATTCAAAAATGGCACACAGTATTTTGACTCTTCCACCTGAAAAGGGAACAAAATTTATTTTCTGTTTTGTTTGTATGTTATTTTGTATTATTTTCTGCAGGAAAAATGATACTGTAGTTGATCAGTCATCTACTACAGCAGGATTCATTGCCACAGGACTATCTGGCACACCTGGCAGCTGGAAGGTGCACCCCATTCTGAGGACTGTGAGCAAGTGGAATGTACTCATGGCAGATGGAATCATCACAAATCACAGCCACCACATTTAACTGAACATGCCTAATGGGGCTTCGCCAGCAAATGCAGAAGAAACGTTAGAAAGGGGACAAGAGGCATGTTGTTATTACCAGGGAAACACCCACTGTTCCATTTTAAAAGTCAGAAATCCAAAGTCACATATGTCCTTATTGCCAAATCATCTTGGTCAACATTTTCCTCAGAGCCCATCTTTGGAATGAAGGGAACCATCTCCCACATCAATCCCAATTCTTAAAACAATCCTTAAACACAATCCAGCAGAGAACATTTGAATCAAAACCTTTAAGCTACATGCAATTTAGAAGCAAAAATGTATCAAGGAAAACACTAGATTATGTTAATGACACATATCAGTTCCTGCATTGTCATAACATGAAGAAAATTAACTTTGTACCAACATATCATGTGACAGAGTATTCCAATTAATATGTAATCACTTCAAAAACATTTCTTCATCAATCTCAGGAATTTATTAATTGCTACTGACAAATGCATGAGCCCTTATTTCTGAAAGATGCTTAAATAAAAACAAACCCCAACTATTTGCATTTTGGTGAAATTCTGCCAGGATCTGGAGAACAAATTTAGAAGCATGGGTACTCCTACTGCTACTGATTGTAAACCACAGGTAAGTGTATCTCAGCAAGACTTCCAAAAAGAAAGGTTTTCTTCCTATTGTGGATTAGGCATCTGCATTCAATACACATTAATACACACACAACATACAAAAGCCAGTATGACTAAATATTAGTTTCCTTCTCAGCTGCTCAGAGACAGGATTCCCTGAATAAAAATGAGAACAGAACTCTCATGCAATTACGTTTTTCAAGATATTTCACATCTTTTCAGATAAATCTAAAGAAAGGCTTCCTCCTCCCTTTCATAGATCCTCTTCAAGTTGAAAACCATGTACTTTCACATCACCGTAGGTAATCTTTCATAATGCATTCATAAACACAAAGATGCTTTTTCAGGGAGACCATCAGACAGAAAGTCTTGGCTGTTCTTTGTTTCCCCTTGAAGACAGAGCAGATGAATTAATATTCTAACCTATTAATTTCTTCTGCTGTTAATGTGTTTCATGAAGGAGATGTCACAATCACTCTGGGCACTCTGGCACACTAATAATAAAAGCGTTTCTCTGTACATAACCTATATTCTCCCTCCTAGTTTTTGTTTTGTTGGCTTGAAAAAATAAAAATTAAAAAATCAGCTACCTCTCCTCCACTCACTCAAAAAACCCAACCACAAAACCAAAAAAAACAAGCCACCCTTCTCAGATCTGCATAGCTTTTCCTGATGCTGATACACTCGATATGAACAGGAATTCCCTGTATTTAAGAGCAGACAAATGATGTAGATCTCCACCAGACATTCTTCCTGACTTCATGATATCACTCTTTATGAAACTGGTCTGCAGACCACAAATGAGACCCTTGTTCTTGTTAAGTATTACCAGCACAGATTACTAGTGTCCCATTCTTTCATCACTTTGTTTTGCTCATATTCTTCCCTGTACATCATGTTTTTTTCCCCAAAAACTTTTTTTTGTTTTCCTACTTCTTTTTTATATTTTAAATACATGGCTGTATTACTTTCTTCTTGCTAGCCAGGCTTGGACAGATTGCTATGAAATTCCATAGCATACATACCAAAACTGGAAGAATGCAATTCAGCAGATAAGCATCTTAAAACCAACAAGTAGGGAAAAAAAAAAAAAGTAGTATCAAAACTTTATTTTCCAACATAAAATAACCCTAAACCTGGAAGCAATTCCCCACACCCTTTCATGGTTTATATTCTAGTGTTTCCACATTCCTTAACCTTTTGCTTTAGGGTGTACTTCCTCAACATGCTGACTTTGTCAGCAGAACCAGCTTTAGAAATTTCCACTCCTTCCTCCTCAACCTCAGTTATCTCTTTGCATCCTTAGCTCAGCCAAGAGGGGCTCTCAGTAGGGTCACAGTTTTGGATAAAATCAAGGGAGAAGCAGAAGTTTCCATCAGGAAAAATCCAGCCTGTGATCCAGTTTACAGTGCAACACAAATGAAGGGGCAATGAATGACACTCCAGAGGCAGGAACAAGCAAGCAGGGAGCACTGCAGCTCACTTCACCTCTGAGGAGACTTTTTGTGAACCTCTTCTACCCTTAGCCAGGGCCCAGCTTCAAATGGATCTGACAGAAACCAAATGACTCATGCTGGATGAATGAAGTTTACAGCACAAAAGCTTGCTTTGCTGAACACAGGCCTCTTGGATTGTTTAGGATAAAATTGTGTTTGTTTTTTTTTTTCCCCAAAGAGTCAAGATTACCTTCTACAGCCTAAACACCACAGACACAGGAGCTGGTGACACACTCAGTCCTTGAGACTGAGGAACAGCCTGGCTGGCTACTGTTCATTTGGCTCATGTGATGCAACTTATCACTTGCCACTCAAAAAATTTTTATGGCTTTCCCCCTTCTCATCATTGTGTCAATCACTAATCACAAGTTTTGGAACACTGCACATTATTTTCCCCACAAATTCTCTGCAGAGAAAAATAAAACAGTACAGTTCGTAGCCCCACACACAAACCTACATTCCCTGTTCAAAAAAACCCAAACAACAAACACGAAACATGTGAGACTAATGTAATTATGCAACACATATTCACATATTTGTACACGTTGCAATGCCACATTGTTCACCGGTGATCACAGATTGGTGGAATCTGCTGTCCTGAGAGATATGGATCACACAAGGAGTAAGGTTAGGCCCCTGAACTTAAGGAAAGTAACCTTCCAGCTCTTCAGTGAGACAATAGTCAACAGGATCCCCTGGGGACTGCCCTCCGGGACAAGGGAGCGGATCAGAATTGGCACGTCTTTAAGGAAGTCTTCCCTAGAGCACAAGAGCCAGCAATCCCCAGGAGCAAGGAAACAGAGCAAGAATCAGAGCTGGAAGGCTGAGTAAGGACCTGCTGGTCAGACTGAAGGGAAAGAAGGAAATGCACAGGCAGTGGAAACAAGGACAGGACACCTGGGAAGAGTAAAGAGATGAAGTCCAGTTGTGGTGAGGTGAGGAAGGCAAAGGCAAAGTTGGAACTGAACCTGGCAAGAGACACAAAGAACAACAAGAAGGGCTTTTACAGGTATGTCAACCAGAAAAGGGAGGTCAAAGGTATATCCCCCAATAAACAAGGCTGAAAAACAATGGATGAGGAGAACTTTTTTCTTCAATCTTCAATGGCAACGTCTCTTCCCACACCTCTCAAGTCAAGGGACAGCAGGATGGAAACTGGGGGAGCAAATCCCTAAATAAAGATCAAGTTCATGGCCACCTGAGGAACCTGAATGTACATAAGTCCATGGGACTCAATCAGATGCAACTCAGAGTCCTGAGGGAATTGGCTGATGGAGCTGCCAAGGCACACTCTTATGATATTTGAAGAGTCAGGTGAAGTCCCAAGTGACTGGAAAAAGGGAAACACTGTACCCAGCTTTAAAAAGGGTAGAAAGGAGGGCCCTGGGAACTACCGACCCACCAGCCTCACCTCTGGGCCTGGGAAGATGGAGCAGATCCTCCCAGAAAACTGTGCTAAGGTACATGGAGGACAGGGAGGTGATTCAGCCAGCACAGCTTCACCAAGGGCAAGTCCTGCCTGGCCATCCCATTGGCCTTCTGTGATGGAGTGACTGCATCAGTGGACAAGGGAAAGGCCACAGATGTCATTTACCTGGGTTTCTGCAAAGCCTTTGACATGGTCCACTACAACATCCTTCCCCTCAAATTGGGGAGAGATGGATTCAATAGGTGGGCTGTTAGATGGATGAGAAAGTGGTTGGACAGACACATCCAGAGGTCAACAGCTCAGATCCCCACGGACATCAGTGACGAGTGGTGTCCCTGAGGGGTCCACACCAGTGTTAGTTAATCTCTTCATTAATATACAGATGAGGGGACCAAGTGCACTCTCAGTAAATTTGCAGATGACACCAAGCTGAGTGGCGCTGTTGCCACACCTGAAGGACAGGATGATATCCAGAGGGACCTGGACAACCTGGAGAAGTGGGCCCATGGGAACCTCATGGGGTTTAACAAGACCAAGTGCAAGGTGCTGCACCTGGGTTGGGGCAACCCCCCGGTATCAACACAGGCTGGGGAATGAAGGCATTGAGCCCCATCCCTGGAAGTGTCCAAGGTCGGATGGGGCTCTGGGCAACCTGGTCTAGTGAAAGGTGTCCCTGCCCATGGCAGGGGAATTGGAATAGATGATCTTTAAGGTCCATTTCAACTCAAGCCTATGATACAATTCTATATTCAGAGATGAGTGAACACAGTTATTAAGATATGACATTCACAATTAAAAGTAATTCTCGTGAAATATGTAAGACATTTTGTATTTATGCTAAAAATTATCCATTCTTTATTTTTTTTATAAACCCGCGCTACTCTATCAATACTAGCTAGATGTTATATTTCCAGAGACTGTATTCTAAGGGGCTGTTTTTTGCTTGGTTGGGTTTTTTTCTACAGAACAATCTCCGCAACTAAATATTGTTACAAAGACTGAACTGGTAGCTGTATGATATCCCACCACCAAATTCTTATGCCTTTGCTAAGACCTGAAAACAACAGACTGGGTCCCTGTGAACTAGGAATTCCACCCCCCATTTGGACTACATCTGTATTTTTAAAGTTTTCCTCCACAGAGTTTCATCCTTGCTTTAAGTTTTTCCAGCCTTTTTGAAATGCTTTACCAAGAATGCTATCTCCAGTTCAGCACATCTAACTTTAGGTTTGTGCTTAAGCCTGGCTTTGCCTGATCAGCCAGACACCTCTCAGAGGGCATTTCACACTGGCCAAATTAGGAAGATGAATGAGCCTTCAACTCTATGCTTCATAAGCTACTGCTGTTACATTATATGCCCAGCAATAGGTATCCATTAGCCCAAGTTTTGAATCTATTTTGTACTTGCTTTTAAAGAGCAAAGCATGACCCCAAGAAGACAGAAAACACCTCTGCCACACCATCTTGCTTCCATGGACTTAATTATACAGGCAGTCATTTACAAATTGTCACCAC
The DNA here is from genome assembly GCF_036250125.1 of Pseudopipra pipra. Lineage (NCBI taxonomy): Eukaryota > Metazoa > Chordata > Aves > Passeriformes > Pipridae > Pseudopipra > Pseudopipra pipra. The sequence goes on from NC_087550.1 coordinate 5,242,998, forward strand.
CAGTTGCTTACATATTTAGACAGATAGTACTCTCATTTTATAGATTAAAAGGTGAAAAAAAGGCATGGGAATATTAAATAACACTCAGAGTAAAGACACTGTCACAATTGAGACTAGAAATCAAGCCTCTCAACTCTCAGATAAGTAATCTACTGCCCTTCTGTTGCTATTTCTGCCAGACATTCCCTTTTCCTTTATGTATTAGTGCATCCAATATGGATGGGTTAATCTTAAGTGAAGGTTTAGAGGAAGGTTAGAGGGATTTCTTCTCCTCAGTTGTCTGGCTGCTCTTTCTACTGCCTTGCCTGCATGCCTAACCTGATTAGCATCACTCTTATTCTCTAAATAATCAAGATTAAACTTAAATTACAAAAGATATGTTCTGAACAAACCTTTCTTTGTGTCATTTTTTTATTGCTTTTTGTTCCTCTGCGGCTGAAAATCTGTTTTGACCTTTCTGTAATACTTGGACAGGTGGTATCTGAATCAGAAGCAGGTTTGTGGGCCAAGTTTTTAATCATTACGCTTTGGAAGGGGAGGTTAAGAGATTCTTACAGGGGAGACTAGTTCACATTCTGCATTGTTGCTCACACACACAGAGATTACCTGAGGGATTACAGTCAAGAAAAAAAAAAATAATGGGGCAAATTTAAGCACATATTTTGCAAGATCTTTTCCAACTGGCTCTAAAAACAGACCAAGACAATTACAAACAATCACATCTTCAAAAGACCCTCACAGCACCTCTGTATGGTGCAAGAAGTCTGTTTCCTCCATCCTCATCCTTCATAACAATCCCTCAGAACTTGCAAATTAAAAGCCCATCCCCTTCTTCCTTTATTAATCCACCCCAGCCACATTATGCACGCAGCAGATTGTCAATGTGTTGTGGCAGATAAAAAAAAACAACCTACAGGAAACACACAAGTGTAATAAAGCACAAACACACAAGTTTTTACGAGACTGACCAGACGCAGGGTTCTCCAAACTGAAAGTAACTGCTGTGACATTTTAGGTTCCTTTTAGGAGGAGAAGGTACAGGCTGCCCGTTGCTGTTTGAGAAGGGGGAAATTAATGGGCACTCCCTTAAGGAAACAGGGTCAGCTGGCTAAAGCTTAGCTCGGCAGCACTATGGGACAGCACTTTGGGCTGTTGATCCTCCCTCCTTCCCCCACAGCTTTGCAGTAAAGTCTCTTCCAATGTAGCAGCTCCAGCATTTACTTCTCCTGCAGTCCAGCTGTGACCAGACAGGCGAGTGCTCCAGCATTTTGCCACTTCTCTTTCCCTCTCTTCAGGAGCAGATGACTCCCCGAGTAGTCAAACCCTCTTTGTTACCACATCTGGATGGCTGCCATTATTTGTTTTTAACTGTTCTTCTCTTCAGATTAACTCAGAAACCTTTTAATGTGGTGACTCACAGTGCTAAGGGAGTAAGCAATGCCTAACCTGAGAGATGCTCCAGAGTGGCTTTGGTGATATAATGCTAACAAACCAAGCCTGACCTCTACATATAGCTGTCTATCCAGGTTTCATGACCTCACTTGTGACATCTTCTTCCCAATACTTTTAAACAGTTTTCCTGAAGATTTTTTTTTTGGATTGCTGATAAAATTCACTCTCCGCTGCAGCCTTCACTGTCCTTTTTAGGTTTGCTTTCTAGCTATTTTCTTTATTTCAGCATTTTGGGGTGTAATGCCAGTCCCTAATACCTGCCTTTTCTCTCTTTTGGAACAAACCTAACAGCCCTCTCTGGAAAGTACCTCATTTGGTTTTGATGTCATGACTTCTTTCCAATTTTACTTAGTGCCAACAATTACACGTTCATTGCTGACCTTCCAGAAGGATATTTCAATGGAGAGATTGCTAAACAGGATTTCATTATCTAGTACTTTAAAATCCATCTATGCAAGAGTCTGCCTGAAGAATGTAAATGAGTGGAAAACCACAAGTCTAATAATACTATCAAATATAGATGGGCAAGACCCCCACGAAGTTTCAGCACATTACAGGGATTCTCAAACACATCCACAGGCCAGAAATAGTTATTAAATTTTGATTATACAACTGCAAAGAGCCATAGGTTGGTTAGTATTGGTTTCTTCTCTATCCCAGCTTCTAGGTGGTAATTAAAAAGATGATTGTTAAAAATTCAGACCTTTTAAGTAATATTTTATATCCCAGTTACCCTACTTGCCATACTGACCCTTATAATTACTGAAGCTGGTCTCCAGCATAATCTGGATGATGAAATTTCACCAAAGGAGACCTGTGTTAAGCCTTTAATACATGACAAAAATATATGAGCTTTGGTTAAAGAACAATAAACAATGGAAAATCTACCACATTTCTAAATAAGACTTTTCCACGCAAACTACTACTAAATTCACTATTTCTTAGGCTTACTATTTTGATTTGTCAAGCCTCCTCTCTCAGTTATAGGATCAATTTACATCTCTGTGGGACAGCTTATAAAGGTCTCAGGTTTGAATAACCTCATTAAATCACAAGTCTAGTACAGAATACAGCACTTAACTCTGATTTTGCTTCCAGTTATATTCCTTAAAGCAGAGTCATTCCTCAAACTCTAACCTTGTAATTTCAAAACTTTCTCTTAAATGAACTAAATGCTACTGAGCTACTTCATTTTATTCTGTGAGGGAGGTTTTTCAGACTTCAAATTGCTCTGGAGCTCTTTTTAGTTTGCCAGCATCTTTTTCATGATAAATCAAGGACACCAAAACTGGACTCAGTACTCTAGTAACCAAAGTCCATCCACAGAATACATGTATTTTTTTATTTATACACCTGACAATTGCATTTTCTCTCTGAGCCACCACTTTTTGGCAGCTCAGGTTCAACTGGTTGCCAAACATGGCAACGTTGCTTGTGATTTCCACACACTTTACTCTAGTCACCTGCAAACTTCACATGCTACAGCTTTGTCCACTTTTAAATTACCTGTGAAGATATTAAATTGATTCAAAAATACATTCTTTTTATTTTCTTCAAACAGATCGAGTAGAAAATTATTTATTATATCCAGTCTTTTTATATTCCTCTGTATGTTGAGTGTTAATTTTAATTGGAGCACCAGCACCAAGTTTAAGTGTCTATGGATGATATTTCAACAGTTTGTGAAGTGAAGTTGTAATCTCATACACAAAACCAAGCTCAACAATTCCCAGCTTTCAGTGATGTTAGGATCAATACCATGTTTATTAACTTCTCAGGTCACCCAGGAGCCTTGGAAAGTCAACTGTTCTGTTCTTCCCCTTTAATCTAACTAAAGGCAAGAGACCTTTAGGGGAAACACCTTACTCTAGACACTAATGTCACACTTGTGAAGCCAGGAGAACTACCAGAACCTAATTACAAAGATAAGTCAATCTTTTTAAGAGTCAAACTTCTGGCCTGTATATTGAGCAACAGGAGTGAGAGTACAGGAACCATTTTTTAAATTAATCAAAAAGAAAATGTTACTGTGAAGCTCAGTGGCAACAAGATGTGAGGAAACCAATGGATTCAAAAAACCTGCATTGTGCATCAAGTGACAGTTAAAATACGTTAGTATTTAACAGAAAATAAAACTGCCAGCATTTTAACATAAAAAATGAATTTAGTTAAAACCTCTTTCCTCCGTTCCTCTTCCCCCAAAACCAGAACATTGCCCTTTTTGAAAAGCTTCAAAATGAAAAATTTCAGCAAGATTCCCAAGGCTAACAGTGTTCCTGGGAATCCAAATAGCAGCAGTGACAAAGTCTGCCTCTAGTCTCTGGCAAGGTTGTTGGGGATTGTCTTAAAAGAGAGGGAGTGTTTGCACAGAAATTTGAATGTGAAGTTTCTGGCTCTTGTTTCTGTGCCTAAGCTTAGGCCACACACACAGGAGAGGAGAAGTGAACACATTAAGACAAATGGAAATTATAAAACCAGTTAGTTTTTAATAACAGGCTTTTCATAGCAGTTTGAAATTAGAGGGTCAAAAGAAAGCAAAGGTGCTATTTCTTTGAAAACAAATAAGAAGGGAAGTAGAGGAAAAGAAACAGAAAGCAGAGAAAGGTAAAGGAGGACAAAATGGAACGAGGAGGAAACGAAGGCAGGAACTTAGGCAAAAGAAGTGTTACAATCACTGATTAATTTAAGTGTTGAAATAGCACGAAATGTATTATATTCAATTAAACCACCCTACTTTGAAACTGGTTTGATTACAGACAGCATTGAGCAATTTAGATTGTTTTAACTGAAAAAATTTTTCCTCTCAGACCTGTTTATCCCACTTATTTACATACTGTTCTTTGCTTGTGCAGCAAAGCTGGGTCAGCTTCACGTTCTGCATTAGCAGTGCTGTGTCACATAGTTTCTGTGAGCTATACAAAGTGTGTTATTATTAAATGAAGACTAAAGTAAGCAACTAAAAATATCATGGAAAACGAAGATGCTATAAAATCACACAAGCCACATTTTACTATGAAAATTTACATTAAAAATTGCAAGAACCAAAGCACGTCTTTACACTGAACATGTGCCTTTAAGTTTAAAGGCTAGAACTAAGTGAAATTAAGTATGATGGGCCACAATCACCCTTGCTAAATAACTTAATCCGTTTTGCATGTGAGGGAACTGAATAGCCCTACAAAGGCCAGAGAAAAGAAATATAAATGTTCCTGACTAGAGCTTACTCCAATATTGGGCAGCACGATTATACCAGATTACATCAAGGTTTTCTTCTGGCATCTGTCAACCATAGTAACCAACATTAATGCAGAATCTGCTCCCTATTTGCCAGTCTGATTGGTTAGATAAGGTTTCCAGCATTCCTATGAAAGAAATATGTTACTGGTCACTAACACATAAGCTTGGTGTAGTATCAGGAACAGATTCACATATTATTTATTAAGGTTAAAATATAAGAGGTTAAAATAATAGAGAATAGAACTGTTTTCAAATGGCGTGTTTGCAGGGTTGGGGATCAACAGTGGTACTTAGAAAATGGCATGAAAATAGGAGATATTAAAAAAAAAATTAATCCAGGAAAGCTTTAAAGCAACAGCAACTGCTGTCCTGATAAACAGAGCATAACAGAATTTCAAAAAGATGCCATTAAGAAAAAACAAGCAAGAGAGACTGGTGTCACTAGTAAAATGCAGCAAGCTCTTCCAGTCAGGCTGGAGTAGAAAACTCTTGGTAGAGGCACACGGGGTTCCTACCTCAACACAAGAAAACACCCTTCAGAACTCCCATCTTTTACTCACAAAATATACATCAGGAAGCATCCTACAGACACTTTCCAGTCATTACCAAAGCTCCCTCCTTTGTTTTGAAAGCATGTGTTTTCCATTCAACCAAAATAAATTTTATGGTTAAATTTGCAGTATGTAACTGATGATTAAAACCAAAGTATGTTGTCACAGCAATTCTTTCTGCCTCTGCTCTTCATGAGCTCACAAAAAATACTTCTTCCTACACTTTTTTCCCAACACAACACTGTCCACAGGTGAAGTGCAGATTCACACAGTGTTCACACACTTAGGCCTCAAGACCTCCAAACTGCTTAAGCAGATACACTGCCTTCAGTAAAATATTTTGGCAACTTAAGAAACAGTGGAACATTTAGAAAACCAAGACTCTATTTCAAAACAAGGCAAGTCACGAAATCACATTAACACACCACAAATAGAGGCTACATTGAGACTCTATTTCATGTCTCAAAACTGACATGAGAAAGTGAAATGACCAAGGAAACAAACATTCCTGACCTTATGTCTTCAAAAGTGATACTGTAAAGTCATTTAGAAAAGATAAAAGTTGTATTAGAAATTAAAATTAATATACCAGAAGAATCAAGGTATTACTATCCCCTGAAAAGCCCAAGCAACACACACAGTTCTGTGCTACTGTAATAGTATATACTAACTGAATCATATGAAATCCAAAAGCTCCTCGGAAACTGAAAGCAGTAATTGGGTTTCTATCCTTTTACGAAGTTACAACAATTAGAAATACAATCCCCACAGTAACATGTTTCTGAATCTTAATCTTTTTCCACCTGTGAGCCTCTTGTTAGAGGAGAAGACCGAGGACTTTTCATCTTTGCAAAACTGTTCCTTAAAACCACAGACTTGTAGCTGTTTTGGAAATATTTCTGCATTAACTCTGGCACTTACACCAATAACTGGAAAGGAAACAACGCTGTTAACATTTAAAATAGTGGAAAAAATGTTGCTTTGTTTCTTCCAAGGAGCCCTTCTATTATAATTCAAACACGAGTAACTCAAGTAACATTTCCTTCAGGAAATGTCTCTTACACACAGGGCCAGCTGCTGGCCTTGCTCCTCCTGGTCTCAGTCCCATGAGACATCCAGGTATGTGCTTCATTCTAATCAAGCAAATAGTCCCACTATAGTGCACAGAACTATTTACCTGTTTAATTAAAGGCAACTACTTTGGTACCCTGCTGAATCAGGGGCTTTTCATAATATTTTGAATTACCCTGCAATAAAAGTCATAATAGGAAAAATATAAGATGCAAAAAGAAAGAAAGAAACAAACAATAATCCCCAAATTAACAAATGTGCAGAAAATTTTCATAATGCATCTTACTTAGACAAGTGTAATTTGGAGTCTTCTATACGGTTGGAGTATTCCCCTTGCTGGTTCCACAAACCATCATCCCTCATGTACACTCATATATATAAATTAAATTTTAACAACAACACAAAGAATCCTGCTCTGGCTTTTGAAAGAAAAAGGTTCTTTATTAGAAAGCAGAAGCTGATTTTTCCAGCAGACAACGGATTTCTTCAAAGATGCTAATGGTATCTGAATCAAAACCAGTCAGGAGGTAGTAATTTCAGAAGAACTAAGTTTGAAATTTATTATTCCCTTTTCAATCAATTTCCAGCAGTCCCCCAAATGCAGTTTTTACAACTACAAAAATACATGTTCTTTGTAAACAAGAACAATGACTGGCAGTCCCAAAGGAAGAAAAAGGCTCTCTAATCTCTCCTCAGGCAGAATAAACAAAGTTCTTCATCTCTGAAAGCTCTTAGTTAGAAACTAATGGATGAATGGAACAACAACCTCAGCCTGAAAAAAACCTCTAATAAACGGACTCCCAAACCCCCTCTCAAACCAGATAAAAGGTTGCTCTTCCCTGTTTGATGTCCCTGGAACACTTCAGCCATGCAGAAGAAATATCCTGATAAACCCAAGGCCAACTTGCACTGGTAAGTTATGTGACCAACCAACTGCACTTGGAGGGAAAAAGATAAATCTGAAATGAACCTGCTAAACACCATATGGGATAACTTATAAAATACACCCATAGTTTAAAGGACATTTTGATGGTAGCTCAGTGAAAAGTGTTACACCTCCCTGGCAGCTTCTAATGTGACCTGAAAAGTCACATTTATTCGCGAAAGAAAAATTGCTCATCCACAGAAGTTACATATCTCTCAAAGAATTTGCAGTGGATTGACTTACACTGTAAGTGCTGTGTCTTCATCCAGATGGACTAAAGATACATGTATTAAAAAAAGAAAAATAAAAGAAAAATCAGACTCCCCACTAGAACACTGAAAATGCAACTGGATTTTTTCACCCTGGGGATTTAGACTGCTCCAGGACAAACACTGTGGTAACTAATACCAATTGTGTATCATTGGAAATAGCAAACAGGCGAGTAGAGCATAATGACCGCCTTTGATGGAAGTTAATGATAAAGAACTGGGATAAAGGCACTGGAGTTGTTGCTCAAAGCAGCCCCAGCTCTGAAGAACACACTTATGCAGGCAAGCACTCGGTGGGAGATACCTTACATTTGGCTGCGTTTTATGTAAAAACCCAAGTAAGCTCTTAAGGCATGTGCTGTGCCTTTTGCTGCCACGAAAACTTGCAACTAATCTGCACAGCTTATTTTTTCCACAAGCAAGCAAGCCTCCAGCAAGTCTAATGTTCATCAGAGCTACAAATCACTGTAAGGGCAAGTTATTAACATAAGCTCTTCGTCAAATGGGGTTCTTAGAAGAGTCTAAGACACTGATTAATAAACTGTGTCATTCCCCCCATCCCCTTCCTCCTACTTTAAACCAAGGCCACTGTAGGTTTGGGGTTTCGCTTTTGTTTTTTTAGAGCTAAATCTGAACAGGGTGTCTGGAGCAAGAGAGGGCAAGAGCTCCAAACCCCACCAACCTGAGCTAAACAGCTGGGGGAAGGAAAGATGGGAGCTTCCATCCACCCACTGTTGCCTAATTTGCAGGAGCAGATGGAAAACCACTTTTGGACGTACATAGGCTCACTTCTGCATGCTTTTAGAACACAGGAAACCATCAGGTTCTGCACAGGCATCACGCGTGATGCGTGTCTCCATAGGGTCAGTGCTGGCACACTGTGGCCCTGTGTATCACACTGCTCCCTCTCCTGCCCACTTTACCCGGGTGTTTCGCTTTTCTGAAACCCACCGACAGGTAAAATGCCTCCGCACAGAAGTTTCTTTCCATGTACTTCAGATCTGGTCCGGTTCCAACGTATATCCTACCGATAATTGGAACGGGAAACCATCCCGGTGTATACATTTCTCACAGCACCTCACAAAGGCCGCATTCCCCAGCTCGCCCACGCGCTCCACACCTTAACAATAAACATGCAAAGCAGCCTCGGTTCCCCCTCCCCACACACATGCTTTGTTCAGCGATCCATTTTTCTACCCCACCAAGCTCACTAAATAAACATGAGGAGCCAACCTGCGGCACTCATCCCAGCCGAGTAATGTATGCAATTACGCTAATCTGCGAAGAAGGCTGCCAGTGGAAACCAAATACGGGAACGTCAGCATTCCTGACTAACGTGCCACGCTGCAACCCGGCACGACAAGAAAAAAAAGCTCCTTAACATACCAAATGGGACTTCTCGGGTCGGGAGGGTTTGTGCTCGCTTCTGCTGCAGGAAGGAATCGCGGCTACCACCCTCCAGCTAAACGTCCTGAGGAGGTCAAGAGCGAGGCCAAGAGGCCGGAGCCTTTTCGTATCTGTGTGGACCATCCCAACTTCCTAATAAAGGAAAGGCTCTTGGCTGCAGGAAATGAAACTGTGATTGAGATAAAGATTAGGCTCCAGCCTAAAGTTAAGTGGAGCAGGTCTACCGTGAGTGCTACCTACAGATAGACTAGTGGCCAAACCACTGAAGGAGCATCACTCTCCTCCTTACCGGGGTGACCGCTAGGCTTTTTTTGTTAATCCCAACCACAGCTGTAGGGAGCTGGCAAGGAGTCATCCGATGAAACATCTCCTATTGCCTCTTCAGGTCCCCAGCCAGCTTCAAACCTTCTCCTTCTCCAATATCTTAACCACTCCAGCCAGACATAAAAGCAACTGTAAAGATGCCCTTGATTCAGCAGCCTTGCTCTGGCTTTCTTTTTTTGGGGGGGAAATATAAAGCAGTGCTTCATGTGTATCCTTGGTGGTGTAGTGGCATGTCAAATGCTCACAGTAAAGCAAAACCCCCGAAGTTAAAAATCCTCATGGTGCATTTACAAGACTGATTGAGATGGACAGTGTAAGACAGCAATAAGCTACTTTCCATGATTGCTGAGACTGTGCAGTGCAAGATCCTGAAAGAACCACTGAAAGAACCACTGTGATAGCCACTGTCTATCTGATTAAACTGTATTTGCTGGTCTGACGGTCTGAACACAAACCTATGTAGTATCAAGAATGACTCAACGATTAAAATCAACATGTTAAAAGCAAAAAGTAAATAGTACACCCGAGGAAATAAGGCCTAGCCAGCTAGCACCTTTTTGCCACAAAAATATCCTTATTAACTAGGGCCAATAATAAGGCTGCCTGAGAAACTGAAGGGAACTATCTGTGCTTCTTTCTTTCTTACACACAGAAATCAGCCACCAGGAAAAAAAAAAAGAAGAAAAAAAAAGGAAGAGGAACAAATATACAAGAAGTTTCCAACCCTTTTCATCCTGTAAAGTCTCCCTGCACTAAAAAAATTATTCATAACAACGTCTCCATAAACCACAAATTTTGCATCGAGACTTAAACACATCACTAATATTTATGTTGCATTAACGCCTGATTTACACCAGTCCAAAGAAAACTTTCAAGCGTAAAAACTGAAAAGGAAAAAACAAACAAACAAACAAACAAACAAACAAACTCAGACCCCCTCACAGACCTCTGCGCCCTGCAGGAAGGGGCAGTTCCAAGGAAGGGGTTGCAACCCGAGGGACACCGAAGGAGAAGCCCCGGGATGGGCTGTTCCCAGCAAACGCGTGTTCCAGGCGGGACTCCGCCGGTGCTCAACCGGCCTCCCAGGGAAAGCCCCGAGCTCCCAGCCCACAGGAGCCCTGCCCGGCACCGCAGCACTGCCACAGGACACTGAACACCCAGCACCGAGCCCGCCAGCCCCGGCGATGTCAGCTGTCAGCCCAACACCCCAGCCCGCTCCCCAACTCCCTCCCGTGCCGCCGCTCCACCAGGAGCCGACCCCGGCCCCCACCCCCGGTGGACACCCGCTGCTCCCGCTCCTCGCCCACCGCCGGCGCGGGCAGGTGGGGCGGGCAAGAGGCGGCAGCGGCCGCGTTACCTGCTCGCCGCCCCCTCGCCGGGTGGGCTCCGGGAGAAGAAGCGGGAGAAAGTGCTGTGCCAGGAGGGGCCGGCCCGCCGCCGGCTGCCCCCGCCGGACATCGCCGGGACGGGACAGGACGGGCACGGGACGGGAGGCGCCGCCGGCAGCCGCCCGACACCGAGTCCCGGCGGCGGGAGGAGGCGGCGGCGAACACCTCCCTCCCTCCCTCCCTCCCTCCCTCCCTCCGCCCCCGGGGAGGAGCCGCCGCCCGCCGCGGGCAGGAAGGGGAGCAGAGCGCTCGGGGAGGCGGGGCGGGAAGGTTGGAGCGGCAGGAGGTGTTTGAGTCCCATCCGTGTCCCTCCCGTGGGCAGCCGGGCAGGGACCCGCTCCCTGCGCTGCCGAGCGAGAGGGGAGCGATGTCCGCGCAGGGGGAGGCACCGCCGCGCCGGCAGCGGTGGTGCGATGGGTTTTGGTTTGATTGTTGTCGTTTTTGTTGTTTTTTCTTAAGTTAATGGGCCATAATTAGTGTGAACAAAGAGAAAAGATCAGAGGTGAAGTAAAAAACTCTGTAAGGAAAAGGACGGGCAGCCTTGAGAATTTACACGCCTGACTGGCTGCGAACGCCAAGCCCAGCGCTTTGTGAGTCCTGCCAGCTGGGAGATACTGCGCCCGTCTGTCCGTGCAGAGGCACACACTGGATTCGCGCTGTCCCGGGCCGAGCACCGCCTGGCTGCCACACAACATCTGTGCCTGCTGCCAGCGCCGGGAGACACTGGCATCCAACGAGGCACACAGCAGCAATACCCGGGGGTTTCATCTCTCGCCTCCCTCTCTCACTCCTGCTGATGAAGTGACTTGAAGTAAGGGGGTTCTCCTGCCTTTTAAAAAATCGCCTTCCTAGAAGGGAGTTTGTTTGTTTGGGGGTTTTGTTTGGTTTTGGGCTTTTTAATACCAAAACCTTCATCTTTCTAACGAAAGCTGTGGCTTCCCTTGAGTTAACATCAAACTATACCTACCAACAGAGACGATACTGCCATTGCAACAACACAGTGACAAATGCTATCCTCATTTTACAGAGTTGATGCTCAAAACCTTAATGAATCACTTAATGATTACTTGTAAAATAGACTAACCCTGGCATAAGGATCTGAAATTCAGAACCACACTTTCTCATCACACTGAGCATCTCTGCTGTTCCTTGTGACTGCCTATACCTTACACCTTTCTATCAGCTCCTTTTTTCTTTGTGCCATCTCATGGAATGGCTGAGGTTGGATGAGAGCTTAGGGGGTCACCGGGTCCAACCCCCCTGCTCAAGCAGAGACACACAGAGCAGATTGTCTGATGGCTTTTGAGTATCTCCAACTCCAGGATCTCTCTGGATAACCTGTGACAGGGATCACCTCTTTTCTATAACATTTTTTTTTCATTTGGTCACTTTACCTCTTTACCCAAGGCCTCTTTGCTCATATTCTTTACCACTGTGCCATAGTGGGGGCCAGATATGAAGTCAGTACTTGAGGCCCATCTGCAGAGCAGTGGCAATAAAACAGCCTGAAAAAAACCTACTGTCTGCTTTTCTGTCTTTTCTGTCTGCTTTTCCCTACTTCAGCTATGAACAAATCTTGAAGAAATGTGCAGACAGCTCTGCTTTGTATTGTCCAAGTCTCATATAGCTTTGATGTGGATCTTAAAAACAGACACAGGTGGATAGTGGACATGCACTTGAATTTTTACCGGTCAGTCTGAGTTGGGACTAGCTAGTTGTTTCACAGGTTGCAAAAAATAGCTTTCTCATGGACTAGTTACCAGTCACAAACTTTGTTCAAGGAAACCATCACTTTAGTACACAACAAGGTTCTGTCCAGTATTCAATCCAGACAAGGAGCAGACAATTCTCTCAGTGATACAGATGCCCCAAACCTTGCAAAAAAACCACAAAATGTTTAATACCAAAACAGTTTGGAGGCAAAAAAAGAAACTACATTTTGAGAGTAGCTACACATAGGTGCCAATTCTCAGGGAAATGGCAATCAGGGTTAAAACTGCAAAACATAACAGCAGCCTCCATGGAATATTACAGAGGAGACACTCCCTCTGACATTCAAAATAGAAGTAATTAGGCTCCAAAACCAAATTAGAAGAGTGGCAATTTATTAGGACTGCACAAACAGGCTGCAGGGAGGCTTAGGCTCTCAGTGACTGTTTATTACTTTTAATTCTTCTTGGCCACATACATCTCACAGCTTCCCTACCTATTGCTTAAGTAAGATCTAATCCCTAAGCTGTAGCAAACCTGAATATAATAATTAGCATTTATAAAGCATCCAGTATCTTCAAAGGATTTAAGCATTAATTAATCCTCATAATCACCTCAGGATGTAGTTAAATATAATATGGTGAGTGGTTTGCACACAGAGACAGAGGCAGTCAAAACACCTAGCTGCATCCAAAATCTGTGTCCACACTCTCCCAGTGAGATGCCTGGAGGGGCACCACAGGGCAGCATGAAGCATTACCAGGGCTGTGCTTGTCCAAGAACAAAGAGCCAACCTAATCAGAAATGCAAATCCCAAACAGTAACATTTTGTGCTCAAATCTGTTCCTCCTTTCCCCACTGCATCTAAAAGCAGAAAATACAGAAACATACCAAATGATAGTTCTGTCAGAGGCAAGTAATGAAAATAAGAAAACTAATCAAAATGCTAAAACTATATCAATATAAAAGGTGAACATGGCCCATCTTAGATAATCCCTTTATTTTTCTGTGCCCTGGAGTAATTGACATGATTTACGAGCAAATAATTTTGACACATTTAAAATAATAAAAGGGGAACTGCCAGCAGGTTTGCCAACAGGAACCCAGATTTAGCCACCTACACCTCCTGCAAAGGGGGGAAAGATCAGCTTTTACCCAAAGATTTGGTATCTACCAAGTGGCAGGTGGCTTCACATGTTAACACAGCTGTCAGCACTAACAGCAGCACCAACACATGCGAGCCAAAACAGATGGGGGAAACAGGTTCCTTTCCGCCTCAGATTAGAGCACTCACATGTGGCCCATATGAGGCAATATGGCATCTCCAAAGGCAGTGAGAAACCACTAAAACACAGTTGCAGAGGGATTTGCACAGAAGAGGAAAATATCATTTTTTTCCTAGTTCATCCTGCCCAGAGTTTCACTTGAATGTCGAATAAGAGAGGGGAGGGTGCTGTGCCTACTCCATATCCACTTAAATTTTCTACTGCAGTTCTGATTATAATGGTTGTGCAGAAGGGAAACCTCCCCCTTGTCCTTGCTGATTTAGAGTGAGCAGATGGTGAAATTTTAATTGTGCTTTCTCCACTTCCTCCTTTTTATAGGTTTCTAAAATCTTGAGTCAAGTCTTTTGTTTTGTTTGGATACTGAAAAGGAAAGCAAGTTTCCACCATGCTGGTTTAGGAGGAGCCCTCCTCTTACACACAGTTTTAGAACTTTCCTGATACACTGAAGTCATAACTAGGGTAGAAATGTAGTCTTAAAACCTCCAAGCTAAACATTTTGCCTGCAAGCACATGTTAGCACAACTACTAAATGAAGACAACATTCTCAAACTGTTTCCATTGTTGGATCGCTACAATAAGAAGTGGTCTTATGTTTTGAGGTACAACTCTGCTAAACAAAAGCATACTTCACTTTTCCATTTCATGCATGTCTAATACATTTATCTATAAAAATATTTTATATGTCTCAGCTACTTTTTCGTGTTAAGCAGCCCCATTTTCCAGGCTCTTACAGGTAGATGTGGCACAAACAGCAACAGTATTTTAATAACAAACAGTCCCTTACCTAACATTTTCCTTTCCAGTGTATAATATATTATGGCAAGGTTTCTAATAGGTAGCATGAGACCATGAATTAAAATGCACATAATGAAGTCATCACGTCTCTTAGCCATTTTTCACAATTTTAGCTGTCCAGATGTTGAAACAAACACTGATGACTCTAAAATCTTTAATCTGTACTTACTCTAAAACAAAGGCGAACAACAGAGTTGAAGATTTGGGTCTTGGATATGTTATTACAGAGATGAAGCAGGTTAGCAAGGATTTCTAGGATTATTTTCTATCTAGCCATGACCTCCTGCTGTACAGTCCATACTGTGCAGCTTCCAGCAATCCTCATCCTTTAGCTGTAAACACACAGTTCCTCCATTTGATTTACTGAAAATGGTTTAAAAGGCAGCCACATGGTCAGCTGCTATTGTTCAAATGCCTTTATGTCTGGAGAAGACAGCTGGAAATGACTCACGGCTTTCACTGCAGCTTCTGAGACCCATAACTGTGTTCTTTATTATTTTTTATAAGATTTATACACAGTGCTACCTATGGCTAAAGTTCAGCGTAGTAATTAAAATCTTTACATCGACTTCTTGGAAAGCCTCTTCTGTTTGTTTTCTGCTCTACAATTTGTGACATTTACATTTAGCCAGTAGCAAAAGTGCTAAAATGGAAAACTAATTGTAAAGTACAAAATAAGAAATGACCAACCCACCTACAGAACCTTTTTAAAACAGATTTTCCTGCACCTGGGCATGGAGCAAAAACCACTCAGAAGCTTCATACTGTGGTGGTATGTGTGCACCCAAGTACTCGAGATAAGGACCTTTACTGTTAATTCCTTTACTGTTAATTCCAAAAGATTTGACAACTTTCAGCTGATTGGCACAGCTTGTCTGGAAGGCTTCCAACACATTTTTGACAGCACCTCATATCAATTAAACTTGTGTGAATACAAAAGATTAAACTCACTTGTCCTCTTACCAGTGTTAATCAAAAAACCACTCTACCCTAACTGGAGCTCAAGAAAATCTGCACTTCATATGATGAGGTCTCTGTAAAACCATCCAGTTCTGAGTCTGCTTCCTTTCTAAGACAATCTGTCTACTCACCACCATCCTTCCTTGAAAAATTATGGTTAAACAAAATGCTTCAATAAGCTGATTTCATCCGAATTCTAACATATATTGTATGTATGGTAAAAAGCAGCACAAATAATTTACAGAAGAATGCAAGAGCTTTCAAAAAGAGGTGTCTTACATGCAAATGAAGGAAATCCATGAAATACATAACCAGCAACTTTTACACTGTGATTCTTTTAACACTTTTCCACCTAGAATATCTTTTGAATATCAGATTTGTGGTTAAAAATGAATACACACCTTTCTGTACAAATCTACACACTTTCAAATACAAAATCAAATTACTATTCTAATAGTCTCACCATATTTCCATGCATGTATATGAAAGTACTTTTTAAAGTTTGCAGATTACTAAGCAATTTTAAATTGTGGTACAAGCCTATGTACAGTAAACTTAAGCCTCTGGACAGCAGACCTGCCTTTTTTAGTCACCTTTCAAAGATTTCCTAAAACTATTCCTTGGACCTCAATGCTTCCTAGAACCACTGACTGCAAACCACTGTCAGAGACACACCAATGCCACCTTTTCTCTATTCTGCTGGATTTCACAATATAGAATAGTTTTTAATCCAATATCCTGAGCCATTTATAGACCGTTAGTAAAAATGTTTGAAAATTAGAACATATATATGTATGTATGTATGTATGTATGTATGTATGTATGTATACATAAAGTAACCTCATACTACAGTCACATTAAGCAAGTGTATTAGCATATTCAAAAAGGAAGAATCATCTTTAGTGTCTAGAGAAATACACTGCAAAATATTCTGTAAGTAAAAATGACTGTAAGTACACCAGTCTCTAACAAGCAGAATTCTTATGGACTGAGCCAAACAGGATCATAAAAGCTTTTGGCTGTAAATGTTGCAGAATCCCATCTGGTTTCAGGGAACAAATTATTTTCCTCTCCATTTAAGCTTCCAGTAAGAAATTAGAAAAAAAAGGAAAGAAAAAACAAAGAAGAGACCTTTTCTTATGTATACAAATTATATCCATAAGCTACTCCAAACAGACAGAAAATACTTCAATCTTATTACAGAACAAACAAAAAAACAGAGTGTAATTCTTGGCATACAAGTTTCACATTACAGTAAGCGGTATTTATAGTGTACAGAAAAGGGATAAGAAAGAAATCTTAAAGGCTGAGTTTGTAAGAATGCAAATGACCATTGATCAGACTATGCCTGGTTAGCTGGATAAGTAACAGCATAACTGATCCCCCCCCACTCATTTGGTTTGTGTTTGGTTTTGGTTTTTTTTTTTCTTTAAGCCCAACACAACAGAGTGTTGAGTAGGGAAAAGAAGATTTCTCTTAATACCCAAGAACAAAAATTCTGAGTAATCCATGTTTGCTCACGCAAGCATTCATTGTTAGTGAAGTCAGAGCAGAAAAGCTTTTTCAGCAAAGTAAACACCATCACAAGGAAATGTCTGGCTAAGGGGGATATAAGCCTGAAACTCAGTCTTTTTATCTGATGTTGCTCTTTAGAAATATTTTCTGTATGTAATACACTGCTTTGATCCAATAAAATACAAGTAATAAGACTAAAGAGGTTTCTCTGCAATGAAAGATAACATTTTATAGGGTGCACTTACTGTAGCTCATAAGTATTAGGTGTACAGTAGTTTTTGCAAATTTTGTTCAGGGTATGCTGAACTGCTGCTGAAAATGAAGGTTCACATGATCTCTATGTTAAATCAACTCCCTGAATAAAGCTGTAAATTTTTCTTTATAATAGGAACTGATGGAAATGCTCCTACTTAGTGTGATGCCAAGATCAGATCAGCTATCATTCACTTAACTACTTAGGCACTGCCTTAAAGAAAGCATGTAGATATTTTGTATCCCATGTAAATCACTGACTTACTAAAATGCATCACCTGAGGTGAGGACAGAACACACACACCTCAAGGAAAGCATGAGACTTATCACACACAAAGGGTTTTTCTAAAATTTTTTTAACCATTTCAGAGTAGACAGAGAACTAAATAGTAGTTTAACAGTCATGAAATGGGTGAAAAGGAAATTTGGCACTCAAAAATATTCCTACAACCTAAACAACTTGATTTTGCATATATGCCTTTTAATTTCCAGAAACTGTAAAGCTACAACATGACAGATCTGTACATATGATAATACTGGTAAGTCAGCACTGAAGTGGCTATTCTGCAATTGTTTTCTAAGATAATAGTGACTGATCTTGTTTTATAATGGTACCATTACAAAGGCTCAACCCTTAACTGCAAAATGCAGCAATGCTTTCTAGCTACTGGATTGAATTAGTTTATAGATCAATTCAGCCTGCTTTGAAACTGCTGCCCAAAAAATTTTAGAGCATTAACTTGTTCTTAATTTAAACTTCACTAGAGGACTTGGACCATTATCCATGGGTTCTAGGCACCTCAAAACAGTCACACTTTCCTGTTGAAAACTACCTTAAGAATGTAAAAGAATACCTAACAAAAGGAGGGCAGCAAAATAAAAACAAGTATTCCAAGAGAAAAGCATCACCTTTCCCAGCAAAAACATTCTAGCTTTGAAAAGAAACCCTTCAACAATCCTTACTTCTCTAAAGCAAGAATGTAATGACTGGCCAACAACATCATAGACAAAAATGTTAAACTGGGACCACGTTGCTTTCATGTAGTCAATCCATTGACAATATAAGAAATGATGAAAAAAATCCTTGGCATATTATTATCATTGCCATTTCCTCCAAACTGGAAGGGTTACTGCTTAATCTCTGTCCAAAGGTTATATCCTTTATTAGGGGAATAAACTTTCCCAGTTCTCACTGGACCATACTACAAACCTGTATTTTTACTAAATATTTCACTGGAATAATTCCTGGGGAACCTGGGCGTCTGCAGATCTCTTGCCAAGTTCTGCTGCTCTTTTACCAGGTTTCAGCCCCATGGTTTTAAAACTTAGGGATTGTTTCCTTCTTAACTTTGTACAGGCATGCCATGCCTACACTAGTGCATTTGTTCAGATCACAAGGGTATTTCAAAGATAATCCTCACTAACCGTGCTTTTCTTTACATCAGAAAGTAGGCTGGGAGCACACAAACTGAATTCTTTTTGGATGAAACTGCACTGGAAAGCTGAGAGAGCACTCAACGTGCTCCAGTGAGTAAGAGGCACTCAAAAAGGAGCAGGCTGGAGGAAACACAAGCCACACAGCCGGGGAGGGACATCAGGTTCTCAGCACCAACTCTCTTGCTCTGCAAAAGCAGTTTGATGAGGCTGCTCTCCTCAGGAGGGAGCCTGCATTGCATCCACTTCAATCATTTATTATGGTTGCTTCACTGAGCCTCAAGAAGCTTAGGTTTCTTTAATATTCATTAGCATGACTCTACTTCAGCCCAAAGAAACTTCCTCCACACATCCCAATTTCCTTGATTTTTAAATCCTTTCCTTACTGTCTTTTCTTCCTTTTACTTACAACTGTTGGGCAACTCTTCAGTAAAGTGATTTGGTTCAGTAACTATTTTGCTAGGCCGACAATCTACTTACTGGTCTTCAAAGATGAAGTTGCTTGTAGAAAGACTGCCCAACATGAAGTTTCTAAATTTAAACTTCTTTTACAGTAGAAGTTAACCTGATCTTCAAAGGTGCCCCCTGAATCCCAGAGGAATTACACACATCTCCTTGCGAGTTGGTGCCTGAGTAACAATGATTGTAATACCATGAAGTTCACCTTCTGGTAAACAATTTGGAAAGCATAAGATCATTTAATGGCAGACAAGAGACATTAACAGCCTAGCTTGCATTTCAAGGATTGATTTTGAAAAAAGAGTAGTGGTAGTGGGTTTCTTGCCATCATTAGGAGACTGGAAAAAGTAAGCAGGGCTGAGATCCTGACATCCACTGACACAGAACAGCACATTGTCATGTACATGCTGTACTTCTGAGAGCAAGAATTTCATGTGGCAAGAAAAATTCTACCAATTAAGCAGTAATCCAACTGACTGAACAGTGGTAAATTAATTGCAAAGTGCTGGTTCACACCAACACAGATGCTTTCACGATGTCCCTCAGTGTGACAGGAGCTACAGAGCCTTGAACTAAAGTATGGTTACAAAATATTACTAAAAACACTTGGCATTTGTTATGAGAGAGTGTTTTAAGTTTTGAATTCCTATTAGCTAGTACACATAATATTAGTTTTGCATAGTAACAGTGCATTTTTAAATTTAAGCAGTCATGTATGGGCTGTGAACAATAATAAAAATGGGTCAATGCATATCAAGTTAACATTTCAAAGCAAACTTTCCTGACCTTTCTGAAAGAGGAGGGTTGAAGACACTCTCAGTAGTCCCCTTTTTTGCCTTTTTTAGTCCTGTCTTCTGTGACCTTCTCTCATTATCTATTTTGATTCTCAAAAAAAAAAACCGCCCAAACCCAAAACAACAGGGAAGGGAGCTGCAAAGTTTCACTCGTAGGGTACTCGGCAAAAGTTAAAAGAAGCAGACCAGAAAATACAGGAACAAGATTTGTAAGGATTTCTGTGAACCAGAAACAAGGCAGGCCAGAAAGAACTAAATAAATGGATGACAGAAATTACTCATAAGAAGAGTGATTTTCCAAACAAGTAAAAACTTAGAGCAAACACATGCAAACCCCCCAAAACAAACAAATGAATGAAAACTCTCCCCCCACCACCACCCCTTTTGAGATTAAACTGTATTTCTTGGCTTAAGAAACGTTTGCTTTTAAGGACGAGCATTTTGGATCAACGTCAATTTTATTTCTTGTTACTAACAACATGATATTTCCTAGTTAGAGCTTCTAAGAGATGAGCTGTTGCACAGCTGTTTTGTTTTACAGAAGCACTGAAATGCAACGTTACCATTCCACATATTATATCAGAAGCCTGCCTGTAGACAACTGAGCTGTTATGTCTAGTCTTTTACAGCAGCTTATCCTTCTTATAAGTAAATAAAAAACCCCCAAGCATATTACAGTTAGAGGGTTGAGATTACAGGAAGGATCCATTACATTTACATGCAAACACAACTGCACTTGCTCAGCACAAAACTGCCCAGGAGCCTCCAGGCCGTGCAGGCTCCCAGCACAGCTGCAAGGAGCAGCTACAGCTTAAACTCAAAGTTCCCATGGATTTATGTCCTGAGTGCTAGAAAGAATTAGGAGTGAGAACAACTCATCACATTTCAGCTGAAAATGCTGTAGTCTTGAGCATTACCAGGCATATTGAAGAGAAATTAATACATATGTAGGAAGCCAGCGTGCACCGAAGCAACAGCACATAACATTGGATGGTGTGTAAAAACCAAATTCTCTGGGTCTCTTTCAGTCACTCTATTGCCTTTCAAGGCACCACTTAATGCACAGACCGACATGGAGCAAAAAAAAAAGGGAATACTCCACGAATCTCATTTAAACCTCCAAAGGAACTTCTCTGCTTTGTTCCTAAGGCACAATGAACTTGTCTTGGAGCAGCTAGGTAGAACTTATTAATTATTTTAAAATTCTAAATGTAATAGGAGAACAGGATTGAAGGCTGACACCCACTAGGTCCTGAGAAAACAACTCCAAAGAAGCCTTTTTGCACAGATGCATCAGTATTTTGTGCAATATATGATACCAAATTCAATGTTTTTAGAGCAACTCAGAGCTGTAGCAACTGTGTGTGTGAGGGACCTGTGCCTGTGCACCAAGGTGGGAAGGAGAGGTGAACATGCAGCAGGTTTGATGTTCACAGAATGATCACAAATATTCTATAAGCAAGAGACAACTAATGGCTGATGCAGTAATAGGGGAAAAAAAATTAAAAAATCAAGCACTTCACAAATGGGACTGTCCCCATTCCCACTCCTTCCAACAGGCCTTCATTCAGACCAGTGTCCTGGTAGGAGAGGAACAGGAAGAGCTGCTGCAGAAAAAATAAAAAAACAAAAAACCAAGAAGGCAAATAATAATCAAAAGAAATAATTAACTGCTGTTTTCAATAAGGGCTTACTAACCACATTAGAGAGCAAGAAGTATAAGATATTAAGAGTACTTCCCTCAGATTTGTGGATGCAAGAACAAAGCAGGAGGTTCAAACAGCTTCCCATGACAGTAAAGGCAATCCATAAGATAAACATAATACTTCATGCAGTTCAAAATAAGCAAACAAAAATAAACAGAAACCCATAAAGATCAAGATTATTCAGGAAAGTCAGAAATGCAGATAGATTTTTATGTAAGAACTTAAATTCTCTTTGGTGGAAAAAAAAATTTAAATGCTGCGCTTAAATAAGACATACAAACAAACCAAAATAATTACAAAGTACTTATACAGAGCAAAAGAGCTTTACAAGTATTATTTTCAAAAGAGTAGGTGTAGATTAGTTATTAGGAAGAAATTCTTTACTTTGAGGGTGGTGAGGCCCTGGCACAGGTTGCCCAGAGAAGCTGTGGATGCCCCATCCCTGGAAGTGTCCAAGGCCAGGTTGGATGGGGCTTGGAGCAACCTGGGCTAGTGGAAGGTGTCCCTGCCCAGGGCAGGGGGGGGGTTGGAACTTGATGATCTTTAAGGTCCCTTCCAATCCAAACCCATTCTATGATTCTATTATTATTGTCATTACTGTATTATCCAATGCAAAGTAAACCAGAAAATTATCTGCCCACAATTCAGAGGAAAACTCAGGATTGTACATACTCTTTCATCCTTTGGTTTTTGTACAGATATTTAGATTCAGAGTTAACAAAAGGCCAAAGGTGTCACAAAAAGAGACATGAAAGGTAAATACTTTCAATGATAAACCCAACTGTCAGAACTACAGCATCCTGTAAGAAAGATTTTTCTTACAATAAGACTTAGCTCTCCCTAGCAAAGCATGGGAGTTAATTTTAATTATTTAATAACTGAAAATACATGAAACTGGTCTACCATTTCAGATGGGGCCCTTTTCTCCAAATATTCCTCTATTAAGTGAGCCCTAAAAGGCATGCTGACATAACATGTGTGTGTTTTATATGTTAATGGGTGTGGGGAGGAAGTTTTTGCAAGAGCTCCATATTAAATCTCCCAGAGGAATCAGGTCATCACCCAGTTAAATACAGCCTTCAGTGTTCCTCTTGCCTGTTCCCTGAACAAGGGAGGAGGGATTAAAGGGGAAGAGGTTACATTGCAAAAATAAAGTTCTTATTGCCCTAATTTGCTACCTATGGTACGTACTTGAAGTCAGAAAGTTTATTATTTCCTAAAGTGAAGCATTTTTTACACACAAGAGAAGTATATAACACATTTCACATTAATGACCTAATAAACCATTGAACTGTCCCTTCACTGTTTTCAAAATACAACTTTTAGGAAACTGATGCACAGGAAGTTCCACCTGAACATGAGGAAGAACTTCCTTACTGTGTGGGTGATCACACCCTGGGACAGACTGTCCAGAGGGAGTGTGGAGTCTCCCTCCCTGGACATATTCCAGAACCTTGTGGACACAGTCCTGTGCCATGTGCTCTAGGATGACCCTGCTCGAGCAGGGAGGCTGGACCAGAGGACTCACTGTGGTCCCTCCCAACCTGACCCATTCTGTGATTCCGTGAATCATATGCTCCTTAAATATCTGGAAGAGCAGCCCAGTTTATTAGGAAGCGTAAAAAATACATGCAATTAATTAAAAAAGCTTGGCAACAGAGATACCATTTTATTACAGTATACAATGCTATATCCACTGGAAAATGGATAAACAAATTCCAAATGAAAGCAACAGAAAAACCAACATGCCTTAAGACATAAAGACCATCCAAGAGCATATTTAGGTTAAGAAACCCAACCGTGTCATGTAGTACATCTGAAGTTTTATTGATGAGAATGCAAATATAAATCATGGCATATCACAAAAACAATTCATAACACTTCATTAAAAGCTATTCCTTAAAAACATCTGCAATCATCTGTAACAAATACACTGGATATTTGTATCTTTAATCAAAATATTCTTCTAGAAGCCTATTACAGATGGTTACTAAAAAGCTAATGTCAAACTTTAAATTAAAAAAGTTTGCAGAAATACCTAAAAATGGGCACATAAATCAGTAAGTATCTCATGCTGCTTTATTTCAGGAAGTGCTGATTATTCTTTCTCAAGAAAATAAATATTCCCATTTCCTCAGAAGGTGTCCCCCCAAAAAACAGAGGGGCATTTACTGATGGCTAATTATCCCCTAAAACTCAAATGAATGCAGATGTTTATTGTTAACACAAATCTTTTTTTTTTTATAAATACACTCTCCAGTCACAAGATTCAATTTAATTCATTAGTGTGCATACCTGAGGTGCTATATTGCCTACATTCAGTTTTCCTGGAAGAGGTACTAAATTGAAATGAGCCAATACAGTATCTTTTAGCTGATCTGTTCATCTTCTTTAAATCGTTCTTCCTTTTCAAGGAACTTGTACACCTACTGAAAAAGGGTGCAAAAGAATGCCACACATCTTTTATTTATCTCTCATGTCTTCATTGCTTGCATCTGATCTGTTAATAAAAAGAAACAGCCAGTCTTAACACAAGATAAACTCTTGGTGTATTTTGTTTTCTTGAAAACATAACCAGTAGATATTTTGGTGTAGTTACAAGAATGAGGGACAGAGTTCTTTTCAACATGCTCTCTCATCCACTTCTGAAATTCCTGCACAGCCAAGTTGTTTTCCCCAGATGTTGCTAATTAAACAGGAAGACTCTTTCATCTAATTTAATTTTTATCTTCTTTGGGCTTATAAGGTAACTTTGACAAGAATAAGGCCTGGAAGTTTATTTTATGAAGCATGTATTTCAATTCTGTGTACACACATCAGTGTCCACATAACTGAACGTGAACAGCAAAATATTTAAAGTTTGCTTTTGAATAACTCACATGAAAACTTCTTCGCTCTCAGCAAATATCTCACTTCAAACGTCTCCTTAGTTAGCATAAATGTTCTGTATGCCCACTGCAAAATGTGGAACTCAGCACAATTTCCCCCACTGAGAGAGAATGGGACCTGGGTTTAGACTGCTGTGAAACAGGTTTGTTTTACCCTACTGCTGATGGGTTGTTACAAAACAGAGAAATAGCAAACTCAGCCCTCATTAGGAAAAAAAAAAAAGGCAAAACTTCCTGCCCCTGTCACCCCAACTCTGAGCTCCCTGTAATGGGACTGCAAAGGGTACCTAAGGAAAGCACTGCTTCTGAGGAGGAAAACTCTGCATTCATTCACCAGGTGTCACTTCCTCCACTGAATTTCATGGCTGTGATTGAGGGACTGCTCTAACTAAAGAGTTGTTCCAAATATTCCCATCTAGTGCTCTAGCAATGAGGAGAATCAGAGTAAAAATTTGTTCTTGAAATATCAAAGCCTTCACCCATTAAAAGTATGACTTGCAAACTGCACGTGCTTAGGTACCAGTACTGTTTAAATCCAACTCCTCTTAAGCTTCTGGGGACAATGAACCAGTGAGTTAAAGGAAATTTTTAGATAAATCCGTGAAGAATTTCAGCTCACAAAATTAAGAAGTGTAACAATCCATGAGAAATGAATAGCTATGAAGAGCTAAGTGAGTGACAGCAGAAACATCTGCTTGGTGTGCTTAAAAATCTACATACACAAATATTTTGTCAGAAAAATATTAAGACAAGCATTTGAGATCCGTTTAAGTAGCTTGAAGCTACGTACAAAACCATCAACTCAGAATTTGGATTGAAACTTAAAAGGTTCCTCAGAGATAAGCAGAGACTCTGAAAAATCACAGGAAGACATTACTAAATCAGAACTATGCCTGAAATTAGGAAAAAGTACATGACTTGGAATCTGCCTCTATGATAAATGGACATAGCAGTGAAGGAAGCTCAGTGTTAAGGTCCTGGCTCCCCACCACAGAATTCTTTTAGCTGGTGGAAGAGACATCACTTCCCCACCACAAAACTCTTTTAGCTGGTGGAGGACACATCACTGTTCTCCCATGGGGCAGTAAATCTCTTTGCAAAGACTATTTTTGGCGAGGATCCCTCCCTCTGAAAACATGACCAAATGTTTTTGTAGTCTCTAACAGCACAGCAAAATAAACCATCTCTCTCTATTCAGCGGTGAGGATTCTGAGTAGAAAGGACAATCTGGTGTCCGAAGAGCAAAGAGGATAAATTAAACCGGGGACAAGGCTACTATCCAGCTGGATTTGGAGGGAGTGGAATGGCTTTGTCCCTGGAACAGCGCTGACACCCCGTGGCCGCTGCAGCACAGCACACCCGGCACGGCAGGTTCAGGGGATCCCAGTGCACTCACAGCACAGACAACGCAAACCGCAGAGCTAAAATTAGGAGGAGTCTACCCAAACAAGGCCACACTCGGCTAATCTATACATTCGACAGTACACAGGAGGACAAAAGAGACCAGATCCTGACCAACATTCAACAGAAGGATATACATCATCCATAATGTAATTAAAGAAGCTGTATGTAACACATCATCTAAGCTGGATCTCATATTTTCCATGCAGTTATGAGTGTCTGCATGTGCTATGAGGGTTATAGTGTAAGCTGTTCTTACTTTGGCTCTAGATTAAAGAACTGAAGTTGAATAAGCAAAACTAGTGTATTTGTTTGTGTACTTGGCTTATTTTTCTAGTCTGCTTATTCACCATTTCCTGATACATAACATTAAGTTATGTAAAACCAGGACAGGACAGTAAGAATAAATTAAAGAACAAACTCAACTACCACAATAATAAATTGAAGTGTGGGAGCTGGTATTGTTTAAATTAAAGTGTTACACTGTTTGCAGGAGTGTGCATTAATATTTCATAATACACACTTTTGTCAGGGAAGCAGACATGATCTTTTGTGTACATTAAGGAGGTAAATGAAAGGCAAATATGAGATAGAGCATTAATACTCACTGTGTAATTTGATCTGACAGCAGAATTGGACAGAAAGAAAACAAAGGAAATAATAAAGAAAAAACCTTACAAAATGAAAAAGTTTAACAGAATGAAAATAGAGCAAGAGAATTATGTATGATATACCTTGGAGCCAATCCACACCTTCTTGTAATCCTTCTCCTTTAAGAGCATCACTGGCACTGAAAGAAACAAATCAAATAATGAAAGCATTGTAAAAACACCAGTTTTAGTTGAGTCATCCCTATACTTATAATTTACAGAATTGCAAAGTAGCATCAAGTACTGTTTACTTAAGTTCACATGGAGAAGACTGCTTCTTAAATGATATAGGTACCTTCCCCACATGGAAACACCTTTTCATTATGCAATTTATTTTAATTCCCGTTTCAAGGTGGAGGAATAATTCCTAGAACACCTCTACTTAGATAACTCCTGCCTCAGGTGATGTTATAAAAAAGATGTTTACTACCTACAACAGCAATGCTGAATCACAGAATCATTTAAGTTGGAAAAGACCTTTAGGATGATCAAGTCCAACTGTCCTCCCACACAGTTCCATCACACAGTGAGAATGCTGGAGTACTGGAGGGAGGGAGTATAGAGTGTACACACTTCATTGTAACAGCAACCCTTGGAGTGTCTGTTAATATATAAAACTATTAAACTGCACTGAGAACAGTGTAAATCTACCTTTTGAATCACTGGGAGATAACTCTTTAAATGGCCCTCATCCTGCAGCTCATGAAAACCAGCAGAGCAGGGAATCTGGACTGTTACTGTTCTTCCAAGCAGCTTGGGAATTCATCAGTGTGATTTCTGAGACAAAAAGCACTGACCCCAAAACAATGTCCAGGTAATTGAGTTAAATAATAAAGGGCCTAAAATGAGAATTGTAGTTTTCAGCAGCATTTAGCTGCTGATTTCACTTTTATTTATAATTTCTGGGCACTGCAGTAAGGCAAAAAACTAACTTCTACAAAACACTTATGATAAAAGGAGAGTTTTTTCCTTGTGAAGACTAGCACGAAGTCCTATTTATATGAAAGCTTACATCCTTCAGGAAGAAAAGACACTAGCTCCTACAGCTAAAAATCTCCTTAAACATTACAGAGTACAAAAAGTACAGTGTCCCTCTGAATTCAGATGAGAACAGTTTATTAAACGGCCTTTCAACAGTAGTTTACTAAAGCAACTGCAGAGTGCAAAAAAACTCCAGATGTTTTATTGTTGATATTCTGAAAGCTGCAAGAAAAAGTAGTAGCAGCATTCTGATAAAAATTCTGCTCAATTTCCCAGCAAAAAATAATGGCAGCTATTCTTCTGATAAGAACACTGCTTTCTGATTTCACCATTTCATTATTTGGGTAACAGTTCTACTGTGAAAACTTTTAAGGCACAGTCTACATGATTTTACCTATGATTTTACCTATAATCTACATGATTTAAGGCACAGTCTTTTACCTGCTTGATTTATGTTATATAGTAATGAGTGTCATGACAGAGCTAAAATATTTATGCACAAAGTAATACCAATAAAAGGGTAGAAAAAGAGGGATTTACCAGATATGCCAGGGCTTGTCTTTGATGTTTTCTAGTGACAGTAACTGAGATACTTTCACAGATGACACTGCATCCCTGAGGTCCATCTTGTTAGCAAAGAAGAGAATAGGCAGTCGACGGTGCTTGATATCTGGGCATGAGCAGAAATAAACTATCATGACATTGTGAAACACTTATTAATCTCTACATGTGATAAGCTACAGACAATACAGCAAGGTATTCTGCTCACCTGTAAGTGCAATTCTCTGAAGGCTGTATCCTACCCAGGAGCACACTGTTGGGTCACATGGCCTCTGGTGCATGCTTCAAGAATGCTCACAAACTCTCTGGCAGGCTTTGGAATCTTGCACCCCCTCTCCCCCTACCTTATACCCACACTTAAAGCTGTGGGTATGAACTGCTGGTGAAGCTGAGGAACAGGAGATGAAACAACTGCCTACAAATACTGCACATCTCTGCTTAGTGAGGACTGGATGTATAAAATCACAGGAAAATGATTCGTGTTCATCCATAACATCACAACGATAGTTGCATAAGGGTAGTCTGAAGTATCCTTTAGTATCCTGGAGTGCATCCATGACTTCACAGAATTTATACAATTGGAAAAAAATCCACGTGTCTGGACATCCTTTATCCTACCTTCCCTTGAAGGGCTTTTTTTCCAGAAGCTCCTCTCAGCTAGCAGTGAGAACTACAGACCAAACCACACACACTGGCATTTTCTGGGATACTTACACACAGACAAGCTTAAACCTCACTGATCACCCCAAAAGACTAGAGTCACTGGAAGGAAACAAAATATACTGTCTTCAAACTTAGAGATGTAAAACTGCCAAAAAATTACCAGCACCAAGACTAATTCTAAGATTTTTTTTTTTTTGGTATTATTTATACAGAATATGATTTACAGGATTAGAAAAAAAAAAATCTACATTTGAGTCTGTCAACCCTTGACAGGAAAGGAACTTAAAACACACATCATCATCATCTCCCTACTGAAGAAAACTGCTACATAGGCTTTTTTTAAATAGTAAAAAAAAAAAGGTATTTCACACAGGAAACAAGCCAATGATTTATTTTAAAACTTCAAACGTAAGCCAGCTGCACCTGCTGATGGGGAGGGGGATGATAAAAAACCCCAAAAGCCCAACAAACTGTGGGGGCTGAGGTGGTTTGAACCTTCCTAATTATGTTCTTTTCAAATTCCCTACTAAACCTTTCCACAAAATCAGTGGAGATAACACTACCTACCCACATTCATTCAGAGATTGTAAGTGCTGATCAAAATGCTGATGATTTTCACAAACTATTTACCCTCCCTGGAGCTCTTTTTTTCCTCTGGTATCTGTTAACACAAATCAAAGGCCTCAAAATACAAGCCCAGAGTATCATTAAATCTGTTTTGATTCCATAGTTGAACAGCTTTTGTGTCTCCCAACTGAAATTCTGAGATTAATTTACAGTATAAGTAAATGAACTCTGTTACCCACAGGCTGCAGGTTATGGGTAAATTAAAAACACAGAAATTACCTGACATCACATATGCAAAGAGACAAGTTAAACAAGGAATTTTCACTGGTTTTTTAAAAGCAATTAAAAAGGGGCACAACCTTCCCACACACTCAAAAATGTAGAATCGAAGATATTTGCTAAATAAAGTGGTGGTCACAGCAATTTACATTATTTCCTAATGTGCAGTATTTTCCTCACACAATTTTCACAGTTACTAATGGAAAGCTAACATGGTCTAGTTGCAAGTAGTTGTGAATTAACACATTAAAAATATGCCAGACACTGATGTGTAATTTTATACAAAGAATTTCAAATTTACAAGAATTTCAGCTTATTTTAGAAGCATGTGCTGGAGGTCAAGTGACCCAAGAGTCAGTATCTAAAACAAGTAATATAGAGACTACCACCTTTCAAAGTGCTGAAGAATAATATGTACAACTTCTAACCCCATTAATGCTTCACAGCACACATTCCCTTTCACCTGACAACCTCAGGAAAAGTCTGGCAAAAAGACAGGGAACTGCTTTCCTGAGGGATTGCTAAGATTTTCAGAGACAGGAGTTGACTCAATTCCATTTAAAACTTAAGGAAACACATACATTTAAACCACTCCAGGAAGATCATAAAGACAGAAGCATCAATGGGGAGAAGAAAGTAGGGTATGCAGGAAGAAAGGCAGAACAACAATACAAATACAAATATTGCTATAGTGAACCACTTATATATTGATTCAGCTAACAGCTACTTTTATTAAACATTACTACTAGAGGAACTCCAAGTTCCTTGATTCTTTTAGATGTGATATATCAAAATCTGATAAGGCAGCAACACTGTTGCTGTACTTGAGCTGAGATACTCCAAGGCAGAAAAACACAACTGTCCTGTCCCAGTTCTAGGGAACATCCCAGATGGCCACAGCCATGGTATTTTGTAACTAGAGACACAAACTCATAAACAACTGAACAGGACTGACCTGCTATGTCAGCATTAATGACCTATTAATGCCATTTGCCCTCTTTTGCCCTCTAGTAAGCCAATAACCCTTTACCTCTCACCCTTGGTCCTATGCAGTTCCATTTCACCCACAGAATCACCTTTACTGCCAGGGGTAATTCCTGCTTTGGGACATCTGGAGCGTTTGGTTCATCTCATCCTCCCCTTTGACTTTTGCAACACTGTCTTGTTAGTGCCTGCATTTGAAGGAGCCCATACCCTCGAATGTGAAATTAAGGAGGCCCAGTCAACTCCACCATCTTTCCCGATGAACTAGTGTATTGTATTCATGGAAAATAAAGTCATGCTAACATAATTGTCCCTATCAAATACTACTTCTCTTGGTTAGAAATTCAAGTCAGCTTCTCCTTTCTTACTTTCAGCATGGTAACCCCACAAGTTAAGGCTCTACAAATCAGGAATTCCAGGATTATTTGACATTTAAAATTCCTACATGTAGTTTTATGATCTGGTTAGGCAAAGCAACTACCAAAAGTGCTGGAAGCAAAAACTGCATATTGCTTACAAAAATATTGGAGTAATGTTGGCTATGTGGAAAGGTGAAGAATTGGCCAATCTGAGAACTTAATAAGATGTAGTCTCATGTAAAAAACCAAACCAAACTCTTAAAACCAAGCTCCTCATCATCTATCATCTCATATCCTCTTCCATCCCATGTATCCTTTTATAAGTAATTGACTGACACAATTATCCCTTCTTATTTCTGTCTAAAGCATAAAAAAATACAGTGAAGATGAAAAAAGAAGTTAAGCGTTACATTAAAGGAATTGGCTGTCTTCATGGAAAAAACAGACAGGGAGATATTTCTGTATGTGCTGGTCATCACACAAAGGCTCTCCAGCTTCCAACAGGTCCTATTCTTCCTCAAAACAACTTTTGATCAATACTGATTAAAAAGAGACTAATCCAACTCAGTGTAGACAACAAAAGCATGATCAATTTGTAAATGTGAACAGGTAAAAAACCCCCCCCAAAGTTATTGAAGGCTAATTATTGTTCTAGTATTCATGAATGGCTGAAATATTTGCAAAGTACTCAGAATACAAAATGTGTCAGATATGGGGTTTTCTTAAGACAATAACAAATATGGACACAGAAGGGGAAAAAAGCCTCCTCACCTGGATGATTCAGAAGGGTGTCAAGTTCTTCTTTGGCCACAACCATTCTTAATTTGTCACTGCTATCAATGACAAAAATAATGGCTTGGCCTTCTCTGCATAACATAAAAAGAGCAAAGAGGCAAATTATAGGTTCTCTTAAACTGTGAATGAGAAAAGGCTTCAGAAGAAACACCAGAAAAAGTTCAAACAAACTGATTTTTCCTCTAAATTTTTGTCATTTACCATTAACATTTGAATCAAGCCTTATTTCTGAAATTCAATCTTTTGGTAACATGCATCATTTTTTGAGACATGAGGTTGTTATCTGAGTGACTCATACAAGGTTCAGTCTACAAAGACCTTTTAGAAAAGCTTGATTTTACTCCTGAGGCTGAAAAATGAGCTGTGAAAATGTAATCAACTGCTATTTTAACAGCATGGTCAGGCAGACAAAGAAAACAGACAAAGACAGATTTTTACAGAAATTCTTTATTTCCTACACTAAAGTTAATTTAGATAAAGGTCAATTATCTTTTTAGAAAAAAACCTGTGTTCACAGCTGTTTAACAATTGGGCATATGCGGGTCATTTTAACTTTTACTGAAGTCTGCATAAACAGGATCTTGCTTTTGTTTTGAATAACAGGTAAAAAACTCTCAACTGTTTCAAACTATTAAAACATTTTGCTGGCAGTATGACCACAGTGACAACTGTATACAACTATTCAACTCATTATTTCAGGATATTACTTATATTTTATGATATTGATGTTCCACTTATTGAAACTTATTTTGAAAACCAAATAAAGCCTCACCAACTCATAATTCACCAGATCAGTTATAAACACTCACAAAAATACATTTATTTAAAATTTTAATGTAATATTCACTCCTGCTTCATTTTACACTTCTCTGAGAGGCCATCATGGTACATTCTTTACCCTCCAGCACCACCTACCTTCGTATTTTGATAAGAAACAGCCCCAGACCTACTAAAAAGCAGAAATAATTTGACCAGCCTAAGACTGCATGAAAAGGCCTATTCTCTTCTGGTGTAGAGAAGAACCTTAAAAGTAAATAAAGCTTTCCTATACTAGCTGAAAATGCCTAAATAATGTTTATGACCATAGAGTACTTTTTCTAAAGGAATCAAGAGAAGTAGAATGTATTTACTGCCAAAAAATAATTTCACAAAGTAATAAGGATACAACATGACTGTATGTATAATTAAGACAAGTGTACTTAGAGGATGTCCCAGAGTACAGTTTCAAGCCAAAGAGAAGTGCAAACCTCAAGTACCCCAAGGCAATTACTTTGACACTTAATCAGCTTTGATTTCCATTTTGCAATTCTTAGAAAATTAAATCTTGCTTAACTTTACAAACTGAACAGCACATAATTATATTATTACTATTTTATTAATAAAATTTTTAAAAATTATTTTAATATTATTCTTAGAAGATAATTTTAAATATGTGCCTACTGCACTGGATCAGGAATAGAGGTGGATACAAGTGCACGTTTCACTGTCAGCATAACCTAAAAAACTCCCTTACTGTTGAGATGAAAAAGCCATTTTTGCCACACAAGGGATAAGTTACTGCATTAAATACAGCAATCACAGAAATTATTTGCTTATGAAGCACTCTGCTTGCATTTTGAGAGTAGCCTAAAGGCACCAGTTACTGAAATGCAAAAGATTTGGGAGACATACATCTCACACTCCTGAACAATGAAGATCTCCTAGCCACACGTTTTCAAATTGCTAACATATTTTGCACAGGAGGAAGAGGCAATTAAAAAATACTTTAAGCTCTATCACATTAAATATTAATATTTAAGTAATATTATAATCTTCAGAATTTCTCCATTCTATTTTTCTCCAAGCTACTTCTGTGTTTACTACTGTTCACCTTGTTTAGATTAGGATCAAGCAATAGCAGTGAGATAACATAAGTAAAGATTCAAGTTTCATGAGAAGCTAGAAAAACAGAAAATATACCATTTTCTGTTTCTATTACCAGTAAGGCAATACCACAGTGTTATATAGTACAGTGAATATCCTGCCCAATAAATAACATGTACAAACGTTTGGTCAGGTTCTGAGGTACATGTGCCTTTTTCTCTGAGGTTAATTTCCCTCACCTCTAAAAATCTCACCCATCAGCCAATATCTTTTAGGTTTTAAGTCACCTACCTACAGGAAAACTGAAAAGTTGGAAACCTAACTCATCTTGAGCTTTCTAACAGGATTGCTTTTCAGGTTTCAACATTTAAATCCCACCTCTGGTATGTTCCCCCAGTCTTGAAGCCAACAAGATGTCCCCAAAAGCATACTGAATAACAGCAGAGAAAAACTGTTATGTCTTAAGAACAGAAAGAAAAGTTGTATTTATCCAGAATGACCTTCTGTCAAACACCAGGTATAAGTCTCCTCTGAATCATTTCTAAGCACTAGATATGGTCATAGTTTTGTTAAATAACATACACAACAGTTACTATGAACAGTAATGCTTTAAATCAAATGATGGGCTTACTTGTAGTAATGTTCCCAGAGGTCTCTGTATTTCCCTTGACCTGACATATCAAACACTGTGAAAGACAAACTGCAAAGGAAAGAAGTGCATGAGGCACAGAAATAAAGAATAAAACCCACACCCAAACTATTTTCTTTGCTACCCTGACAGAAAAAATCCAAATCAACTTGAATCCTAATCAACTGAGAAAAATTCCCAAAGGAACTCTGCTTATGCTCTCTGCCTCCAAATGATCCTATTCAGTTTTGCAGTCTTATTATAGAAATATTTCACAATGGAAAATGTGTTTCTTTATTATCTGAATAAAAGAACTGAGCCAATTATTTAAAGTTACATCAAGCACAAAATAAGCTCCCATTCAGTCTCTGTTTCTATCATATCAAATATTGTTTATAATGAATAAATGAAATTCAGATGAACCATGACTTAAAATCCACAGCCTGTCTCAAATTGTGTCCCTAGAGAGGCACAAATGTATGCAAAATAAAAGGATTAAAAAAAACCCATCCACCTTCAGAAAAAAAAAACCAAAACCACATTCTGGTAATAACAGGTGAGCTCAGATGACCAAGATACAAAGAGCAGTCTTTGCAAGTCTGACACATCCTTTCAGCTCTATGTCCAGGCATCAGCTGATTCTAGAGCTGTGGGTTTGTCAGGGTTTTAGGGAGGTTTTTTAGGTTTGTTTTGGCTTTTTTTAAATCAAGTATCATTCTACACAGTGTGTTTACAGGTCATCATCTCTCCCACCACAGGATCAGAATAAAGGAAAGGAATTTAAATCAATTTATTCTCAGACAGCCAAATCCCAAACCTGTGTGATGTGTTTTGCTGAGACAGAACACAGTTGCTGAGGCTTCTACAGAAATGTGAAACCTATGGGTCCCACACCTGAGCTCAAGGAATAAACAATTTTCTTGCAGATCTTTCACCCAGTGAGGCTGCCTGGTTTGAAGACTAACTGCACACACTGAAAATATTCAGAGAAGGCTACACGAGAACAAAATTATGTTCCATCCTTGAAATATCTTTGTGTCATGACATTCCTTATCTTAGTCTTCATTTAACTAATGACTTCTTCCTCTGTTCCCTGGCCTTTGCTCCTGCCATCTTTACATGGCTAATGCTGTAGCCATCATTTAATTTTCCATTTAATGGGATTACACTGCACTCTGTTCAGAGTAATTCCAGTGAGAGTCCTTAACACAGGTTATCAGATTGAGAGTGGAATACAGACCACCCCCTAAGCTACTGTCTCTCCTCAAGTCTGAAACAGTGCCCTATTTGGGAATTCTTAACAGACAGGAATCAGATGCTTATACAGACTATTGCAAAAAAGTAAAAACTTCTTCCATTTAAAAATATTTATACATACACCTAGTTTTATAGCAGCACAAAACACACACAGTATATTCTAACACACTCAGTCCTACATCATGATTAAGATTCATGGGCACTACAACATTTCAGCATGTTCTAATCAAGTTATAGCCCACTAAAAGAGCTAATTAAGTCCAACTGTTGTGTAATAATCACTACTGCTAAGTGGAGAGAAAGGAAAGAAAGTACTACCTTGAAGTCTTGAATTTCTCTATACTGAATCCTATTGTTGGGACGATGTCCTGAGTTTGAGCCTTTAAAGGAAAGAAAGTCCAAATTTTACAGGCAAGTTAGAAAATGTAAATATTGAAATGTATTTGAAACATGAATACATCACAGATTTATTTTTACCCAAACTATACAATAGAAAAAAATTTCTACAAATCCAGATACTTTATATTTAAAAAGTTCTCAGAAAAATAAAGTAATTCAAAACTAAGATTTTGTATTTTCTAGGAAATACAGTGAACACTACTGGACAACAGCACTGAAGACATTTTAGCCTTGAGGGTGAGATTCCACCCTTTACATTAGTCTACCTGTACATGTATGTGTGGCTATTACCTAGGAAATAAATAGGAGAGAGGTTAAGGTGGAGACAACAGCTTGGAGGTTATGACTCAGGTCAGAGTTTGTGAACTTTGGAAATCACAATGTGAACCCAAACAAGTCTGCACAATATCCCAAGCCTATTAGCTAAAGGAGGGTACATGCCTATCAAGATATTAGGTTGGCCAGATTGAGAGCTTCTCAATGCTGGAGGAGTCTATCTGACCTTGGGAATGACACAGCAGACATTACTCACTGGCCTGATCATGGTTCTGTCCAAATCACAACGCCACTGGAAGAAATCAGGATTTACCACAGAGGGATGGGCAGTGACCTAAAGCATTATTAATAGATACATCTGATAAACAGGTTTACTACTGAGCTGGCCAAGGAACCTCTCAGCTAAGTTGGGAGAAAAGAACAGCTCCTTTAAGAAGCATCGATATTGAGCAGGAACAAAGGTCACATCCCTTAGATCACAGAGCTGTCTGAGAAAGTGAGATGCAATCCTTTTATAGACCTTCTAGAGCCCCTCATTAAAACCACTGGCTATAAGCAGTTGACCCCTTGCATTCAAGTGAAGGAAGCTCAGCTTATCCACCTGCAGCTTCCCTGGGAAAATGGCAACCCCACCACCATAAATAGTGCAGTCAACAGCTCCTGTCACCAGGGGAGAATTTGTGCAGAGTGGGTGTTATTTCTTCAACATTTGTTTCAAATGTATTTATCAGGACCAGAAGAAATCACTGGAAACAAATGGAGAAACTTGTATTTGTCAGACACATAATACATTGCTCCTGGGGAAAAGCAGCAGTTCTTAAGAAGGCTGGGTTGATCCAGAGCTCAGAATCATCTACCATAGAACTTACTAAATATAAAGAATTTTATCAAGTCTGATCTAATGGCATTTGTTGCATGCTAAAGGTTCTGCCATGTCTTGCAAAGGCAGGACTCATACAGGTTGCATGCAAAGCCACCCTCCCAAAGCAATGCGTTAAATGAAAACATTTAGAAGTAAATTCTCATTATTCGATTTACAGTAAAGCAAACAAATTGTATTTATTCTACTTCCATAATTCCCTGGCATAATTAGACCTTCTCTAATGCCTATTACTGGGATCAATCTTGAAGTCTGTGTTCAACTCTAGTTAGGAATCCATTACTGCTGAAGGCATGACATAAAACCCCACTATGATAAAGGTCTCAAACATTACATAAATATGCAATTTGCCTGGTATAAATTGTAGCATTTCCCCAAAACAACTGGCAGCAGATAGCAAGCAGTTTATAGTTTTTGTTTATAAATCTATTCAATTTTCAGTGAAAGAATAATTGCCAGGAATGGAAGGGTAGCAGACTCTTCACCATGTCATGTTTTTTTAAACAATGTCCAGTGCTTCTCTTCAAGAAAAGTTAAACAAAAATTTAAAAAAAAAAAAGAATCTGTGTCCTGATGTAAACAGCAAAATCACAGTTTCCCAGATGCACATAAAATAATAAGTGAAAAGAAACCAAGATGCACAAGCCTTTGGCTTTGAACATGCCTATGAAAATTCATCTATTTATATTCCATAAACTTACATGGAAACAAGGTCCCCCTACTTTCATTTTTGCTCAGAACACTATGCCATCCTAGGGGCCTGAAACACTTTTCACTGGATGAATGAATTGCAAGAATTAATGCTATTTATTTTGAAAACAATTTTGCTTTAAAAATAGTGAACTTCTCCTTAAATGTGCATCTTTGCATTATTTCCTATTTTATTATTTCTTGTTTTAGTATTTATTATGCACTTACTATTTTTCAGGTAGAGACTAAAATAAGTGTGATAAAGGTAGACAAGTTATTATTAATTGTATTAATTGTAAACATTTGACATCACTTCTAATGTATTGCAAATGTTTGACATCACTGCAATCCTGTAGTAATTAAGTGACTTAGAGAAAATTATTTCAGATCCTGATTTCAGTCATCATAAACCCTTCCTTATTAAAAAAAAAAATGTGCCACATTATCAGTGACTTTTTTGGGAAAAGTTTCCACAATGTCCATGTGGATGCTTACCCTTAGTTTTAGTTGGAAACTCTTAAAATGTATTTTTTCCACCATACCAAACCAAAAAGTGATTTTTAATTTTCTTTTCCACGGTCACATCTAGTCTAACAGCATGCAAGCCCAGTTTTAAACACACATCAGCAGTGAGCTGAGGAGGCTACTCACATTTGAGGGTTTCAGTTTATTTATGATGGTCGTTTTGCCGCTGTTGTCCAGGCCAAGGCACAGAACATGAACCTCCTTCTTCTTCAGCCCAAGCCATCCCGCCAGCTTGTCAAACAATCCCATGGCTGTGGCTCGGATACACAGGGATCACCTGTTGTTCAGGGAATCAGAGCAGGAAATGGCTGTTGGCAAAGCTCTGCAGGCACAGGGCAGGTGGGCATGTTCTGAGCAGCCCTGACACCTTCCAAAGGCCGGTGTGAGGAAGCGAATACACAAACACTGTCGAACACTAAGCACGGGCAGGGTAAGCTGATTACTGCCAAGAGGCCTCGATTCCAAAGTAGACTGGCTGTTTATAGCCTGTCCATGTCACACAATGCCCTTGATTCGCTGGGCAGCCCCAACAGGAGCACCACCACCGCCTCCTGCCCTTCCACCACACTGAACAGCAAAAAAAAGGAGGACTATTGCACTTCACCTCAAATTGTCACTAGTCCATAATCCAGACAACAAAGTAAAACAGCATTTTTTACTGTGGAGAAGGGAACACCCTTCTCTAGCACCTGCTACATTATTTACTTCAGGGTTCAGTACATTAAGTAAAAAAAAAAAAGTAAATAAAGTACCCTCTGTTAATTCAATTCAAACTCTAATTCTGACAGGTTTAGCCAATATTGACGTGTACAAATTAGGAAGTCCTCATTCACTACAAATAGAAGCTGATTGAAATAGATCCAACAGACATGAAGCCACACCCCATAAAATTCACCTACACATCTGGTAGGTGCCAAACCCCTGCTGCTGCCCAGGCACTGTCTGCAGCTACCTAGCAAAGGAGCTTCCATCACGTGTGCCCTTGCAACACCTGGCTGAGCACACTTGGCAAAGGGGATAACCCTTGTCTACCCTGAAAGAATTCCACCAGAAATAATGTCAGCAGTCAGACAACTGAAATATTTGAGATGCCTTCAGTAATAAAGCATTTAATTAATGCCAGAGGAATTTTCTGGAGTGGTGAAGGCTGGTTTTTCTCTTAATAAAAAATAAACAGGCAGCACTGGATGACTCAGGTTGCGAGCTTAATTACCCCAGAAAATCATAGCAGGAGGGGGAAAAGGAAAAAACCAACATCAATAACAAGTCTCACTTCTTCACTAGCTAATTATAAAATGATGATTAACCACTTTTTAATAGAAATAATTTTAAAACTTTGCATTTAATAAAGTCACAGGAACTTTTTCAATACAGATCCTTTTCAGAGCTTTGCATTTTGATTCAAGACTGGCAGTGATCTATAGAGTGGCTCTCTGTATTACAGCTACATAGAGTTGCCACCAGGTTAAACAAGCCCAACATTAGTTACAGCAATTCCCTCAGCCTAACTCCCTTTATGTCCCACTCGTTTTTGTTTGTTTTCAAGACAACCCTCCACACGCAGGGCAAGGGCCCTGCAGGGCTGCAGGCCAGAGCTGGGAACATCCTGGGTTGCAAAATGTGGAATACCTAAAAATTTCCTTAAGAAAGGATGTTCTTTGATGTTTGAGCTTTATACACTTTCAAGCCTAACCAACAAGAAAGGAGATTTAACCTGAAGCAGCTAACAAACAAGCTCTAAGTGGTGTCCAGGTGTTAGAAAAAAATGTTCTTATTAGAATTGCCTTATTCAGGTTTAAGACCCAATGTATTTCACTGACCTCAGACCTAGGGGAAGAAGGATGTACCACTGATAGCGGGCACAAAGAATGCAGAGTTTACTGGGTGCAAGGGCCTTTGGCAGAACCCCCAAGAAGAAACTAATAAAGAGAAGAAACTAATGAAGACAACTCAGCAACTGTGCTGAAATCAGCTCCAACTGGATAAAAGGTAATTCTGGCAGGGGGAGATCACAACCACCAACTCCCAAACCTAAGACAACCCAAAAGAAGAGAAAGACTAATCATGAACTAAGAGATAGAATACTAATTAGTAAGAGTACCGAGTACCTTGCAGCCGAAGATCATCAACGCCTTCGTTTGCTAAAACGTATAAAGAGCGAAAAGCTTTGGTGGTAGCCGTGGATTTGCCGCCCAGCGCCCCTTTCTGCGTAGAACTGAAAATAAACTGTAAATAAACTGTAAAGAAACCGTAAATAAGCCAAATACCTCCACTCTGCGCGTGAGGATTGGCCTCTTGCACACCGGGCGAGAGAACCTATTTCGGGACAACACCAGAGGGGATGGTCAGTACCGTCAGCAGCTGCCAGGACCGGGCTTCCCTCCCTGCAGCATCCCTCCCTCCCTCAAGTATCCCTCTCCCCAGCAGCGCCGCGCTCCCTCCCCAGGGCCCCGAGCCGCCCCGGCAGCCGGCAGCGGCCGCCAGCCCCCTCTCGCAGGGCGGCAGAGGCTCGGCCCGGGGATGGCAGGGCCGGGGTGGGAGCGGGTCGGGACCGAGCGGGCCGGGACCCCCCGCTCCGCCCGCCCCGCTCCCGCAGCACCGACCTGGGCCCGGGACGCGCCGGCCGGGCCCGCGCGCGCCGTTGCCAAGGAAACCGCAGCCCGCCAGCGCCCCGCCAATCCCGGCCCGCCTCCCCGCCCGGCCCGCCCTTTCCGGCCAATCGCGGGGGCCGGCGCTGCCAAAGCCACGCCCCCACGCTGACGGGGGGCTCTGAGGGGAGTGTGG
This sequence comes from Pseudopipra pipra, assembly GCF_036250125.1. Lineage (NCBI taxonomy): Eukaryota > Metazoa > Chordata > Aves > Passeriformes > Pipridae > Pseudopipra > Pseudopipra pipra. The sequence continues at coordinate 5,283,963 of NC_087550.1, forward strand.
GGATCGAGCGGTGTAAACTTAGTCCTTCGTGTCCAGTGCCTGTGGAATTTTGGTTTTTTCCCAACCACTGCTTCCTCTTTCTTGCACAGCTGCGGCAATAGTGCCCACATGAATAACTAAATAAAATTAAAAATTCAGTCCCCTTGGGAATCGCCATTAGCACAGGAAGACACACCTAATAAGAACCGCATCAGCCCTGGTGTCCGCAGCGCCTCTGGTTAGTTTGGCGGAGTACGGAAAATCTCAAATCCACCTGTCACTTGAGCTTTGGGAAGAAAAGCAGCTTGTCCAGGCCGGGCACAGAGCCTACAAATACACCTTAGAATTTTTTTTGTCGCCGCGTAGCACAGTCCCGTCAGACTGGTTCTAGGTGTGGTCCACAGAGGCAAAAATAAAAAATTTAAAATGTAAAATGCAAAAAAAAAAAAAAATCACAATGAGCTCCGAAGGGGAGCACGAAAATCCCAGTCTCTTTTCTACCACGTACTTCTTTTATTTTGCTGCCGAAATCGTCCTCGGTTGTGTAAAAGAGTGCGCTGTGATTTCCCGTGCCACTGCTGCACCGACCAAATGCTGACGAAAAGACTCCGGTTTTTAGCTGGAACAGTGGCAGGAGTTTCTCCCGCCTTCCCACCTGTGCTGAGGGACTCCCGGGATGCTCATCCCGCACGGCCTGGCAGTGCGAGCCAGCTGGGATAACTCATCCCTTACCATCTGCCTCGCCGCAGTCTGCTATTTCTGGGATTCCACATTTTAAGTGTATTCTTGTGTTTGTCCTTCACTTCTGAACAAAGATAAGCACCGAGCGAGGGGTGGAGTGCACGGTTCTGCCTTCACTTCCCAGAAGTCTGTACTGCTCCTTGACGGGAAAAAGCAACTTTCCTTCACCGAGCTCTGCCCCTTTATTTTGAAAAACTCGAATTTATTCAAGTTTCACGTATGCTGAATGCAACTTTCCAACTACAGTCTCAACTTCTGCCCTGAAGAGAGGAGGGAGAGCAGAGGAAACAACTGTTTGATAGTGAACAGTCCTTTTTGCTAAAAATCTTGTCAGAAGCTCCCATTGACTTGCAAAGCTCAAAAATACTACAAATATTTTGCCTGTTGTTTGGCTTTCTAATTCTTATTGTTGCTTTCATCATTAGTAAAGGTTTGAGGTAAATTACAATAATGATTTCATGATTTCCCTATAATAGGAAGGTTCTGACCAAAAGGTGAGATTCCCTCGTAGTGGCATTATGAGCCATTAAAGGCAAAGACAGTAGAATAAATCCCAGAGTGAAATTATGGGAGGAAACACTTTCTAAAAGCTAATCAGGTTGTGGGGTATCTGTGTGGTAGAGGAGGGTATCCTCTCTTTTGAAATCAGTCCATACCTAAGAAGTAATTCTGAATTCAATGGACAACACAGAATGGTAAAGGCATTTCTGTAACCATATCTAAAATAAAATATTCATTCTCCATTATATACACTGTGTTAAACCTGACAGTCCTTAGTGAGAAAGCTCTTCCCATGTAAAATATGCAGGACTTAATGGACTGTGGGCATCTGACATTCATTTCCTACTAATCCACACATACTGCTGTTCAGTTTTGCATGGCATGCCTGTGCTGATTTGCAATGAAAGGGTAATTATAACTTTGAAATTTTTGATGTAGGGTCTGGTTATTGTATATGGCATTCACATCTTTGTGAATTGCTGTGTATTGCCCTGGCATTATTTACATAATACCATCAGTTTTAAAGCCGCTTCTGTCAGTGAAAGCTTTGAAAACCACTAGAGAAGGAGTTGCATGGCTCTGTGAATCACCATAAGGAGGGTGAACCAATACTGCAGAATCTTAATAGCAAATTGAAACCCATTTAAAATTCATTCACAGTGTTTCCCAAGGAGAGAGCACTGGTTTTTGGAACTTTTAATGTGTACAGTCTTGTCCTGATTCTGTGAGCCGTATGTGCATTTTGACAAGACGCTTATCAGGGCATAAATGTTCAGTGGTAAGCACAGAAGAGGCCTCTATGATTAAGCATTCCTTAGCTGAAAAAAAACACCATCACCCTGAAGCATCTCAAGTGTTAGAACATATTGCTGGTCCATCTTTATTAGTACACCACCCTATTTAAGCAGCTGGGTTGTTTTTTGCATGATCATGTATGACAGGCTTCACTGCGTATCATTATATTAGTAACTTAAGGAAAACAAACACCATTAACTCAAAAATAACCACCAGTACTGTAACTTTTATTTGCTAATAAATATCTTAATAAACAGGCTTACCCCATGTGTAAGACCTGATAATGCCTCTTAGGAAATCATAGAAAAATAAAATACAATAATAATCAATAACTTGTACTTTGTACAAAAATCTCATTATGTTACTCAGCAGGTAGTTTTGCCAAACCCCATATTCTTGCTGTAAAGAGATGGCATATGTAATGCAATTCACCTTAAAAACACTCTAATGTTGAGAGCTGAGCATTCTATTACACTATTAACTTGTAGGCATGCCAGCACATGAAAATTTACATGGAACATCATATTATTGTAGGAATAGATTAATAATTAAAAAAAAAGAAGATAACACCAACTTTTCAGTAAATAATAACAACTTCACTTCTAATGTAAATTCCCCTTGGGACTGCAAATCGGTACAGTGAGCTTTTTATTTCACAGATATTCCTACAGTACTGTTATAAACAGGCAAAAAGGCAGAAAGAAAATGCAGTGGGAACGTGTATGGAAGATATATAAGAGAAGGAAAGTAATTGTGAGGAGGGAGGCAGTCCCAGGGGGAAACCAACGACACCGGCTGTGAAATGTTCAGTCTCCCAGAACGAGCAGATCCTGTCTGTGCTGTGCAAGGCTACACGAGTTCAGAACTGGTGGAGATGCAGCTCAGAGGTGCAGAACCCCCGGTACTGCAGTACCAAGGCTGCTTGGCTGTGAGATGAGTGGTGAAGTCTGAGCCACAGGGAGCTGTCATTATTCAAACAAGCCTTGATAAGAGGAAAAGAAGCAGTGGCAAAACAAGGGGTCTTTAAAGAAAAAGTGAGTTTCAGACTACTGGTAAGGATATGAGATCAGTGCTGAGGCCACGGTTTGTTTGTAAAATAGTTTGTGAGTATTATGATTATACCATTGCTTTTGAAGCCATCTACCTTTAAAGTTTTGACATGGCTGCTTAAATATATAATCTAAAGTGTCTGTCATCAAATATTTATTCATATTTACACATACATTGATACATTTTATGGCTATGCTAGAACAGCAAACTATGAAGAGCAGTCATATTTAGTTGTGTACAATCTAATTTCACAGAAGAGACAGAGATTAAAACCCCTTTTAATTCAGATACATTTAAAACCAACACACAGAAATAGATAGAGGCTATCCTGAGAAAGCATACCAACCACGTTATCTTCCAAGAGTAAATCAAAGCTCATTTTTGGAAGGTAGTAAAATATTTTTCTTGTATTTTTTTTTCTATGAGTCAAAGTGGTCTGTTTTTTCTAAAAAAAGTGATGACAAAATGAAAACAGTTAATTCTAACTTGATCAATGAATGCTGCTTTTCTACAAAATAAACTATTGCCTTTCAGTAAATAGGGTTTCACATGATCCTTTAAAGATTTATTTTTTTGCCTTGCTAAACTACAGGTGCAATCCTGAGAAGTGCAGAGAAGTTACTGAAGTCAATAGGAGTTATACTGCACCAAAGAACAAGCCCTTTTTGTGACTCTCTGGGTTTTCAGTCACACATTGCTGTGCATGATGTAACTGATACCAGCAGAGAATTTTGACATTGGCCTTAACAGAAGCCAGATGGAAGGCTCTAGGTGAGAGCAACGTACTCTGAATCCAGCCCCTTCACCAGAGTTAACAAAGAAACACCTTTTCCCACTTTTAATATGAAATAAACCTCTCTACCTTACTTAGAAAAGTTGGGAGATGAAATTGCTGCAGAAGAAATGCTGATAAAAATGCTACCCTGCCAATTCAAATTAACTGTTTCTTGGGGACAGGCAGATAGGATATCATGGCCATAAGCTTTAAAATGCCTACAGGTTTACTTGCTGGGAATCTTGGAGTAGGATGGTTTTCTTGAGATAGAGAATTAATGAAAGAATCCAATCAACAGATCCACTAAGAGGGCATTAGTTATTTTATTTGCTACTGTGCCTTTCATTAACTGGAAAATCTCAAAACTTAGACTGCAATGCACTAGGAGTATGAAGCAGCTTGTTCAAAGAGGCAAATGCTCAGCTAGGACTTCCATTGTGAGAGGGAGATCATATTGCATAATGGTTTAAGATTAGGAAAGAAGAAAGATAGACAAATCCTATTTGTTTTCTAGCTTCTGTTTGTTTGGTGGAGGTGGTTATTTTATCCTGAATTTAAATCCAGAAGTCTTGGGAATTATCTGGGGGGAAAAAACCCTACAAACCCAAACCATTCATGTTAGATACTCTATTAGATGTGGAGGTAATTTTAATTACTTATTCCAAAGTCAGAGTTGACCATTCCAGGTAAAACAACAGTGAAGCAACCCCCTTTTGCACCTTGCAGTTTATCTTTGCCATGTTGAAGGCAACCATGGCCTATTTGATCACGTCCCTGAGGTAGTGGCCTTGTCTTTTAGGCTCAGTTCACTCTCTTCACCGTTAAATAAGGCCATCCATTCCACACAAATCTGTAAAAACCTTTGATTTAAAACCTGTTTCAGTCTATTGACATCTTCTTATGGATATAAGAGACTTTGGGTCATGCCCTGAAGAACCTGAAATGCTTCAACAGAGAAATTGAAACTAGCAAAAAGTTCTGGCAATCCATTTGAGTGACAAGACAGCACATGTCCTAATAGGAGCTGGTTCACCAACAGCAAATCAGCCTTGACAGTAGCGAGGTGAAGGAGAGTCTGTTTGGAGAGTTGAAGCTTACACACTATGTATGACAGAGGGCTTCACTCCACTGCCACAGAAGTCAGTAGCAAACTCCCATGGATTTTGATCACAACAAGCATATTGCCTGTTGACACAGAAACATTTAATTCCTCACAGTTAGATCACTGTCCTAGGAATTACCCTATCAAAAAGGTTATTAAAATCACTCAGCAGGATTTGGAAATACAGGGTGTTTTAGAGCATAACCTTCCCAAGACAAAAATGGAACTTGTGAGTTTGACATTTAGTAACTGAAATAATCTACAGATTTGGAACACTGGCTGCCCTTTGTCTTTTTCAGCTAATCTATTGTACATAGAGACTGTGATGGTAAGTTTTACAGCTCAGAGCATTCAACTTCCTAAAGAAAAAAGTAATCCTATTATGCTTTTCCTTTTTGCTTCTTAATCATTTTCAAGTCAAGCTCAGCCTGAAACTCAGTTTGTAAGCCACTCTTAACTGGATAGTTCTATTCTTCACTGTTTATTTAGGTTCCTCTCAAAAAAGTCAGTATGCAACAATAAGGACAAGCACTCATGGGTTACAGAACTGTGTCTGCTGGATATTCTAATCTAAATAATGACAACTGTACCTGTTTTTTTTTTTTTTGTTGTAGACTGGATCCTGGAAAATCAGCAAGTAGATTTTTTTTTCCTATCACTCAGAGCGTTATGCAGTGATGATATTGTGAAAATACTCCCCAGACTGTTTCAGCAGGAACTTTTTCATCATCCACAACCAGAAATGAATATTTAGATTCCAAAGCAGATTTGTCCAAAATCTTACTTTTCAGATTCCAGATACAAGGTCAATTCTACACAGTCAAGGCCCCAGTCGTCACATAGTTCAGAACACAGAGAGCTAGATTTCTCTTTGATTTGTGAGTTTTAAGTCCCAGGGGTTTGGCTTGCCTAACATGCTCAACATACATGCTGCTGCTTAACAGTTCTTCATTGAATTTTCAGTAATGTAGAGGTACTAGTATAATATTATGGTTTATTCTCAAATTTTAACAATATCTACTCATATATCAAGAATACGTGCAGGAGATTTTGTGATGGGGTCAGTGAATATACTGGACTCCTCAAGGAAAATATATATGGTACTGAAGTCTGAAAGAATGACACAATATGTTATCTCATGCTGCTTTAAAAATATTTTGTAGGAATTTTGATTTGCAAGTCCTGCTCATGTATATGGTCCCATTTCAAATCATCCTTCTTATATGAAATAAGCTGCAGAAACACATAAGTGTGTACAGATTCAGGATTTTCTGAGCATGGCACAGCACTTAGATTATTACTGATACATGTGTGCAATCAACTACTATTCAAAGAGCTCAGATAGTTTGATATAGGTCAAAATTTTGGATGGGAAGAGAGAAGAACACATGTGAAAACCTCAAATTACTTTGTAACTGATCTTTTTAATATATTTTTTCCCCTGTGTCTTCAGTGTCAGAACTTGCATTTTTTATTCCAGTTCAATTACACAGGTATGAAAAGTCAGATAATATGCTAAACTTTTGTGGGAGAGGTACTTGGGAAATCTCTTTCAGGAAATAAAGGTAAGAGATACTCATGTGGCATACTTAAAGAAACATAACACAAATAGATTTCACTGAGCTGACATTACATTATTTCACATATAAAATATGGAAATATATTTTAACTCATCCATTTTTCAACCTTATGTTTTTCATCATTTTTGTTAGTTTTCCTTTCTAAAATGCAGTACATCTTTTTCTACTATATGCTGGCGTATCCTTACTCATACTCCCTTTAAAGTTTCCCTCATTTTAACCTCCAAAGTGTCTAAAAATGGCTACTTAAAATAATTTATATACTGCTTAAACATCTTTGGTGACTTCAGCAGAGGAGCCCAAACTTTTTATAGCATGGACTACATCTTATTATAATAATAATTATTATAATAATAATGCCTCCCCTATGTGATCACTGATTTCTACAGTAATTAGTTGTTCTCTGGAAGGGAACCAGTAGGAAGGGGTTGGGTGAGGTGGCAGTAGAAGGGTAATCAGCTTTCTGTAAGCCAGTTTGAAAATGTTTTTTTTCTGCCAGTGAAGGAAAAGAGAGGCTGCCCCTTTCCAGATAACAAGCCAAGGAATTTTGGGAAGAGCAACACACATACAGTGCATGCCATTAAACATTTTAAAAGCCAGTGGAGCAGATCAACCCCATTATTGTTATTGTAATAGGTAATTAATTTGTAGGTTTGAAAAACCTCAGACATGATGATATATGTTATATTTACAGTTCTTTATGTACATATAGACAAATGTTTTATAACCCTAATGTGTTTGCCTTATCCACGTTCATAATCTGAGGAACTATATACAACCATAGCACTCATGGATGAGTAGTGTGCACCACTAAATACAGTATTTGATGGTAGAAGATGTGTGTGAGCTGTGAGTACCTGCAACTCTCTTATACAACTCTTTTGTGGTTTTGTTAGAGCTCCTTGGCACGACATGGACAGCTCTTCCCTTTTTACTTTATTGTAGGCTTTAGGGATTCTTTTTTCCTTTTCAGTACTGATTGATTTGTCTCCCCAGAAGATTTCGAGATCATTGTCCTACTAAGAGTTAGCCCAACCCAATATGTCTTTCCCTCATTCTCAAAAAAAAAAAAAGAGTACCATTATAAAAAAAGAAAAAAATTATCCTTGCCATTTATTCAAGAAAGATCAATTACAACTGGTAAACAAGGGTATTCTGGAAGAAAACTATTAACAGAATACAGTGCTCTTCAACCATGTGCAAATGCCATAAGTATCTCTATTTGTAGTACTTTCCCTAGAAGATGCAATGGAAGACAGACTTTTTATCGTGATCATAACTAAAGATATGTTGGACTGGATTAGAAGTGAGTTCTCTGTGCTGATCCAGTCCCATGGGGTCATTCTGACATGGAAATTGCTGAGATTAGTAGAGTCTCAGTGGGCACCTTCACAGTCCCAGCTACTGCACATGGTAAATCTCAACTACACCTGGATAAAGGGCATCTGTATGTTACTTATGACCCACCTTTGGATCCTGTAGGAATCTGAACTGAAAAAGAAATTATTGAAGCCCATGTTAGGCTCATTATGTAAAAAAATGGCAAATGGATAGTCAGTCTTAAATTATGTAAAAATCAAAGTACTGCAGTCTGTGAGTTCTGTGCCACAATAATCCAACTAACACCTAGCACAATTTTGGAGAAGAATGTTTGTCCAGAGCAATTAATTTATTTGAATTAGTTATTGAGTGCACTGATTGAAATTAAAGGATTGCCTTATGCAGAAAAGTCCTGGCTGATGTCCTAAAGCATAGCATGTGTCTAAGCTTTTATTGGACAGACACTGGATTTATGTTCCTGGGAAACAAAAAGGATAACTTTTGTTTAAAAAAAAAAATTAAGTTACGTCACCCAATTCTCTTCCTTTCATCTCATGGCATCCTATTGCTTCTCAGTAATTCCAGTGTGGAAACACCTCATGACTAAAATCTACTAAACCTTCTGCTATGATTAACTTTAACATCAGCACTATGAACAAGATCCTCTCTTTTTCACAGGTTCAGCATGAGGACTGGATACAATTATGGCATGAGATTCATCTGACTGAGCACAGATGGCTGGATATGAGCTATCACTGAATGCAGAGAAACAGGTGCTTCTTTAGCACAATTCATCTAACCCAGAAGTAGATAGTTTTATTTATGGATAGATAGATAGATAGATAGATAGATAGATAGATAGATAGATAGATAGATAGATAGATAGATAGATAGATAGATAGATAGAATTTTCAGATGACTCACATGTTACAGGAGCCCACTTCACTGATTAAAAGGGAGCCTCGGGTGACCAGCTCAAATGCAGACCTCCAAAATTAGGTCAGAAGGATTCCTCCCAGCAGGTCTCAGGTCTCTGACTGACAAGTGGGGGTAGTAAGGATGACTGATATGGTTTCTAGGTTAGATGACCACCCCACTTGGCTGCATGTCCAGGTTGGTTGTCAGTCAGCTTTGGAAGCACTGGGATTGGCCACACGATGGAAAGAGACACTGCCCTGGTCCTGCTCAGCAGTCAAGGCCCTCACTTAAGCTGTCATGGAGGCTTAAGTGATACACAAGTATATCACTGGGTGGTAATAGTGCCCATAGATGATTTTATTCTAGATCAATGAAATCAGAGCTGTGAGAAAAATCTACACATGAATATTACTTATAAATAACTTAGAATGATCTCTTTATGATGCCCACATTTTAATGCCTTTTTTTTGTTGTTGTTGCTTGCATATCACACATGCTTTATTTTGTGAACTTTCAGTGACTGCTTTTAGTCATGAAGCACTCAGTAATGTGGGCCAGATTCTCAGAAGCAGCCTACTAAATTTGCTTAAATTTGTGAAATTTAAACTCCAACTGCATACTGCAATATGCAGGATAATTAGAGCTAATTTTCACCTGAAGAAAGTATCCACTGTAACAAAGAAAGCTAGTCTAATTTCACATATACATTTGTGGCCTGCACAGAATTAAGCTCACATTTGAAAAATAACACCTGTTATGTTTTTTGTTTGTTTTTAAATGATAAAATAGGAAAGAAACCCCAAACCAAGAGTAGACTTGGACTCAGCACAAGAGCAAATAAAATGTTTCCAAAATGAGGAAAATGTAAATTTGATCAAGATAACTATTATAGAAGTGTCATACTGCACCACAACAACAACAGAAAAACAAATTGTATAAACTCACAAAATCCTGGATTTCCAATGTTATTAATAAATGTCCTCACTCAAAGAATCCCTTGTTCTTTCCTTTCTGGTTACCCAAACACTGGTTATATAAAAAATATATCTGATTAATAAATGTTTTAATATTGTTATATTTTTTTCTATTGAAAATATATTTTCAGTAGTGTGATAAATTTAGAAATATATTTTCATGAAATATATCCAGGTTGTGTGCATGTAACAATGTCATTCTGCCAATTCTCACTACCAGAAATGAGAAATCTTGCAAAAGACAACCTGAAAGTGCACATACATGGTTTGGATCAGTTATGGATGGTTTTGAAACCCCATTAACAAATAGCAGACTGGTACCTCATCAGTAATGTATTTAATTGTGGGAGAGGCTTCTTCCACACGTCCCATTGTTGGCCCATGGAAGCAATGGCAAGCAAAATGGATAATTAAATGATAAAGGAAAATCAGCTTTCAAATTACTCTGGGCTTCAGGTCAGTATGATTTTCTTTCCATAAGAGAACCTTTACCAAAAAATTATTCAGATGTGGAATCGGGGTGGAATTTTTCAAGTGACAGTCACAGGAAAGAACAGATACTTTTTTTCCCCCCACTAAAGGCCTGTGATCCTGCAAAACACACGTGCTTGTGCAGTCCTACTGAGTTAAGGGGGACTGCTCATGCTGGCAAAATTACCTTTGTAGCTAGAACAGGACTGGAGCTGCTCTGCTTTAAACAAGCTCATCCAATTGGCATTGTGGAACACCCTGGTGAATCTTGATCTTTATGAAACTTGCTCCTCAGTTAAATCTGCCTTTTAATTTTTTTTTAAAGGAAAGAAAGGAAAGTTTACTTAGTGCACTGTTGTTATCTCTTCTAAATTAATGCAGTTATTCCAACATAAAGTGACAACAGCGCATCAGGCCTAGCGTGTCTTACTCTGTGATCTGGTTGGAAGCATTATCTTTTTTGAGTTACTTTCTGATTTTTGTTCTTTGCCACTGATACGCAATGGCAGCCTTTTCCAAGAGTTAGGAAATACATTTACAAGCTGCAAATTAAGCGGTAAATATCGTTATGATTACATAAAGTAGTCAGCTCATTTTGATATACACACATACTATACTAATTACCCAAGATGCAGGTTTCAACAGAAGAGTTGTAAGGCTCGAGTATACTGGAATGCCACATAACTCAAAAATATCCTCCAAACCACGTATAAGTCAACAAAAAGCATCTGCAGCCAGGTTACATGTGACATGCATTGTAGATCTGTGTGTGGTCTCACAGCACACAGACATGCGGTCGCTCCCTTGTTCCCAGTGGTGCATATCCCATGCAAAAATTTGGAAGTGTAGCCCAGCACGTCCATGTGAGTTGTCTGAATAAAACATGAAAGCTGTAAGTCTTAAGAGAGGTACAAATATTATGTCAGGCCTTTGCAGACGTTTTCTTGCATGTAAATATGGCTATTGAAGGGTTCTAAAGGTAATTATCATGGATGTCCTTTAGATATTTGTACTAAATGAAGATCCAGCCTGTAGTGACCAGAGCTCCATTTCAGCAGAATCTGCTTTTTCACTTCTAAAAGCAGTCAGAAGCAGAGTCAAGGCAACATGTTGCCACACTGCTGTCCTACATCTCCTTTCCTGCCCATGTACAAGATAACTGAATCCTGCAGCGTGTAACTTCCAGCATCAGCGGGTGGTTGTAGCGCTGCCCTCAGCTGGAGGAGGACACGGCTGGCCTGCTCCCACGGGAATAACCACATCACCCCACTGATGGCTGGCCCTCTAAGGTCTGCTACTGCTGCTGGGAATTATGCCCAAGTCCAAGCAGCAGAGACCTGCATTTCTGGAACAGAAAGCTTTCTAAAGTCTGTGTGGCCACGATACAGCTGACAACTGTGTTTTACATGTGGTCATGGAAACGTTACAATCAGTTTTCCGGTGAATATTTGCCATGTAGTAGAAGCAAATGCTGAGTATTACATTAAAAAAAAATAACAACGAAGGATGGTGAGGAATCCCAGGGATGAACATGTTTTCCAACCTAATCATAAAAATTTAAAGCATAAAAAGTGTCGAGTGCTGAAGTAATTAAAAATCAAGGACCTTCCTTAAGATTTCAAAGAGATTACTCTCATTATCCTTCCAATTATTCACACAATGAAAAGTCGCTACATAAAATCATCAGTCGTTTCTTCAAACAATAGTAATATTTTGAGGCACCATCTCACCAGCTTTCAAACTATTATAAAGTAATATAATGATAGGACCCATACATTTGGATTTAATTAAGAGATAAAATAAATATTTATGTTAAACTTCTTTTTGATTGCACATTTGGTATTGGAAGTTACATGGTCACAGAACATGAAAGAAGTCAAATACTTTTTTGATCTACCAGCAAACTCTAAATACATCGATAAAGAAGCCACACCAGGCCAAATAGATTACTACTTTCAAGTAAGTTCATGAAAGTTTCCCAGATACTGTTATACAAAGTTACACATCCATGCTGAGTTATTCATCAATGTGTAGCAAGAGTCTTGCAGTAGGCCAGGATTTTATCGGCAGATAACTGGTGGAGGAGCTGTGCAGTGTGATTAAAAACTCCGGTTTGGAAGCATTATCATTGAAGTACTTGTAAAGTCTGAACAAGAGACTGCAGTCCTCGAAGTTGGGAAGAGCAGAAGGAAAGAATGAGAATATTTTTCCATTTTAGAAATGCTGAGGCACAAAACACAGTTGGTTCTAGTACTTTCATACATGAAATCCTTTCTCCTGTATGTGCATCATGTGTAACCGCAAAGTCTGTAAACTGCTGACTATTCGTCTCTGGTGTCCAATGAGTACAACTCCAATTCTTCTAATGTCACTGCAAGATAGAAAGTTTCATCTTGGATGCAAGTATAGTAAAGCCTGTTGTACACAAAAGAATATAAATTTATGATGAACTGTTCTTTTTTTACCTTCCTGACTGGGAAGCTGTAAATGTTCAAGTTTTCTTGACCTGCCAACTTCAATTTTTTAAAGACAGTCATTTAAGAAAAAGAATCTAATAAAAAATATGCGGTTAGAACACTGGGGCTTTTGTGATAGTAACCGTCAAGTAATTTTTCCAAGTCTTGAGGAATAACCTGGAAGGTGGGTTCTAAAACTCTTCACATTTTTAGTAATGTTGTAGTAGCAAATGTTTCCTACTCATATTTGCAAAACATTGGGGCTGATACACTCACTACTGCAGTCCTGAGACAGAAATAACAGACAGAGGTTGTGCTTCTGATGATTTGGGGAATGGTAGTGAGAGATGGTCTAAAGTCAAAATAGCAGTGAATCTTCCAGCCTGACCGAGATTTCCCTCCCAGTTTCCCTTCATCTCATCTAGACCTGTGCCCCAGAGCAGGGAGCTCACCCACAGAGCTTTGGCAGGAATGAAGTCAAGAACCTCAGAGTTCACCACAATCCACTAGTTTAGTTGTTCTGTAAACATCCCCAGCTGCAAGATGCTGAGAAAAGACCACAGAGGTGATGAGGGCAGGAAACTTCAGATACGCCTTGTCAATTGTGCAAATCCCACACTGTGACATACACAGACAGTGCTTGTTTAGATATCCTAAATGTTTGAGGATACAGCTGCTAAAGGAGCTCATGGGGTGAGGCATGACCTTTATGAGCTTCAGATTTTCAGTTCAAGATACCTGCCTCTGTATCCTCCAGATGAAGACCCAATGGATAACTGGCAACTATTATGTATTTAGGCTTAATGTCCACGCGGGGGATGATACACAACACTTGAGGTCAGCAGGGGCTGGGCAAAAATACTGAGAATCTGAGAAGCTAAAAGCAGTCAGCTAAAAGAATAAAGCTTTGTGGTGGAGAGTAGTATTAGAAATGCAAGACCAATGCTTAGCACTTATCAAGGAAGGCCTGATAAAGCACAGAAAGAAGCCAGCAGGTCTTGGGTAATGGAGGTTATTTGAAGAAAGAAGGGATCTTTCAAAAGATTGAAGTAGTATCTAAAGAAAGAAAGTAGAAAGGATGATAACCTTAGATTATCTGTAAAAGCACAGTAAGGCAGGCTAAAAGAGAACTTCAGGAACAAACAGAAAAAAACCCCAACAAATGAAGTAATACCAAAAATAAAAATCATAATAAATACTTTTGCAGACTCACTGGGTACCAGAAACCTTCCAGAAAGTTTGTAGAATCTAATGATGATTTGAGTATAAAAGAGCTCTGAAAGACTGGCCACTGTTGGAAGACTAAATCATTTATTTGTGTTGGAATTCACTGCAGAAAAAATTGAAGTGACTCCTCTGCGGCCCCTTTCTGGGGCACTTGCCAGAGTATCTGTCTGAAGTTGAGGAGAGGTTATAGGACAAACTGAAAAACAAGCAACAACCCACCTCCAAAACGAGACTATATTTAGCCAAGAGTTCTAAAAGATGGAACAGTGGAACAAGGATGAAATAGTGGAATCCCTAACAGGGATGTGAGAGCAGGAGTTTATCAGCTGTGTTCCACACGCTTAAAAATTTCTTGGTGCCTGAGACATGGAGTGTGGTGCCAGACAAAGTGTTTCCAGGGAAGATCTGTGGAGCCACAGACCTGCGAGTCTGCAATGACAGGGCATAACAGAAACTACAGTAAAGCATGGAATTATTGGATGCTTGGATAAATGATCTACCTGACTCACCACGGCATTTGCAAAGAAAAGTTCTGTTTTAGAAAATTACCTGTTTCCAGTGGAGCATATGTATGGATGAAGGTGATTCATTTGATACACCTCACTTGGCTTTCCAAAAGCTTTAGAGAAGATTCCTCATAAAAGCTTTATAATGAAAATAAGGGGCAATTATTATGTAACCCAAGGTGTAGCAAAATATGTAGCATAAGGTAGTCTTTGTGTGACTAAATTACAGGTTTAAAGACAGGAAGTTAGGAGTAAATTGTCAGGTGTTACAATGTTGTTATTGATAGAAATCTGCAGGCACCTATGCTGGGATAATGTTGAACATTATTGTTCAACAAATCAGTAAATGGTCTGGAAAAACAGGTGAGCACAGAGGTGGAAAAGTCATCTGGTGAGACTGAATTGTTCAGGGTAGGAAGGGAAAGGAGTGCCTGTGAAGAGTTTTAGAAGGATCTTAGAAGACAATGGCTGTGCCATAAAGCAGCAGATGAAATTTACTGTAGGTGAATGTGAAGTGACACAGACGGGAGAAAACCAGTCCTTACCTCCCATGGACAACTGGTGAAACTAAACTGACCCCATTATTAATACAGAGTGTCCCAGCATCAAATAAAAGATTAGGAATTAATGGGAAGAGAATAGAAAGTAAAATAGATCCTATCAGCATGCTGCCATATTAATCCATAGTTTGCCCGAACTTATATGGTGGGTGCAGAGTTTTCATTAAAGAAACAATTGAGTGGTATCAGACATGGTTGAAAAAGGGCCTCAAGGTGTGGAACAACTTCCTCATGAAGACTGATGTGGACTTGATGATAACCATAACAAAGTAAGAAATTATTTTTGCCATTGACTTCAGTGGTCTAGATCAAAACTGATTCCCCAAGAAACACACTGCCTGGCCTTGGATATATTTGGTGTTGTCACAGAATGAAATTATTGGTTCTGGGTCTCTTCATCATATATTTCTCTTGTGTTGTTTTGGTAAAAATCTGTATTTGTCTTCTGTTAGTTGAGGTAGGAAATGAAATGAAAGCCCTGCTCCATAGTTCACAATAATTATGTCACTGCAGCATCCAAACAAATTCAGATTGATTAGTCACTGTAGGGATAATAGATTACATACTTACTCAATATTCATTCTTGAGACCATATCCAAAGTTGTGAAACCTGCTGCCATGAAGTTATTTTTATACTGACCCATTTTTATGGAGTCCAGCCAGTCACTGACTGACACAAACAAAGGATATTCTGGAACTTCACCAGGTGAATCTGGCATTCTGTAAAAAACAAAGCGCAAAGGTTACCAAAGTAGTACAAAATATGACACCCAATTTACTCTGGTAGACATTGTTTTTACTGAAAGGCAGAAGGAATGAGAGAGGAGCCTGAGCTGTAAAGGTCAGATATAAACTGAAGATTTCTTTAACCTGTTGTCTAAAACTTATAAATCATGTCAGTCTGCCAAGTTACACCACTTAAACAGAACATTTTGTTAAAGAACTGCAGCTCAGTAACAAGCTGAGGAAAAGGCCTCTCCCACTGCTCTTATTTTTGTTCCCACAGAATGTTTCTTTACACATCATTGTGTTCAGGATTATAGTAATTTGTTAATGCAGTAGTCAAAGTAGAGGACAAAGAGAATTTAACATGAGATGCAATTTAAAAAATTAGAACACCATGAGATGATTTTTACATTTATCTACAACCCCCCTGCCCCCAAATGGCTCCTTAGTGTGATACCATTATGCTACAGGAACATATTTTGTACTACTTTGATTACAGCATTCAAAAGCTCAAACTCACCCTAAAAGCAGCAAAAAGAACAAAATGTTATATCTTTGCTTTTACATAGAATTATATAGAGTAGCAAGTAAAAAATGAAGGAGCTAATTTAGTCACATTTCTGTTGGAGTTCTTTCCCCTAATATTTTCCATATATCTGGGAAATATTTATCTGCAAGAAACAGAAACAGAAAGATGGGGGGAAAAATAAGGATTCCAGTTTTAGGGCATTTATTTCTATTCTTCTGTTGTGTACCACACTTGGGAGGACTCAAAACTTCAATTGACTTCCTACATTTTGTGTAGAGAAACTGTATGAACATAATGCAGAAAACAGGGACACTGCTGTTTATAAAAGCTTCATGTTAGCCTTTAGGAGAAAGATAACATTTATTTAAAATGAAATTTTAGACAGCAAAAGCCAGCCAACATTAACTGATGGAAGAGGACTTATGTGCAATGTAGGAAGCAGCAGAGCCTAATGTCTTAACATCCCAAGTTTCACTCACACATATTCAAATACATTAAGTACACTGATTGTCATTTGTACTATCAAAATGATAGAGGGAGAAACTGAAGAACAGGAGAACACTGTTAGGTACAAACTGAAATTAAAGACCTACCAGGATCCCTTCCAATCTGAATTACTCTATGTATAATTTTGTAGAATAACTGCTGACCTTCTAATTTACCCATAACACAATAATCATTCAGATTGACTGCATCAAGCATTCTCAAATAATTGGAAAAAACCTTGATTTCCCAAGCAGTTGAACTCAATAATAGTTCAATAAGGCATAAGTTTTTTAGATCTTGAGTAATGTTGTAAAATAAAAAGACATAAAAATACATTACTCTGATGCTAAATAAAGTGACCCAGGTACAGGTAGCAAGTCATATCTATATCTATATCTATCTATATATATATATATATATGCACATACACATAGAGGCCACTAACTCTAGTGGATGGACATTAAATCCAACAAGTCCCTATCAAAAATTTGTTGTGGAATAGTAATAGCACAATTTCTTATTTGGTCACTAAAGATTTAGCAAGCTAAGACACAACTACTTTCTGCAGGATATTACTCCAAGGCAGTTCAGAAATTGCTTGAGCGCTGTTAGGTGGAGAGACAGGCTGTTGACTAGAGAAAAAAAATTACAAAGAGGAAGCAAGCACATAAGAGAAACACCAAAAAAAATTAAAAAACCAGGAACAAAGAGATTCACAAAGATTATGGATATAGACAGTGTACAAACAGAGATAAAAAACCCCAAAACCTAATATAATCTGCATGACTTGAGAAAAAAAGTCCCTTTACGGTGTATTAACAATAATGCAAACATTAAAAGACACTTAAAGTTATAACTTTCTGAATCCAGGGCTTTGTGGCTTTCTCCCACCTAAAACACATAATGATAGCCACTTGTGGTATATACATATATATATGTATATATAAAAAAAAAAGTACCAAAAAGAGTCTTACACAAGTACATCGTCCACTAGGGTGTGAAGGGTGCTTGGATTGCGGATCAATTTGTCCAGGAAGCTGACAATGTCACTGAATTTTGGACGGTGGTTCCTCTCCTTTTGCCAGCAGTGAAGCATTAGTTGGTGAAGAGAAGCTGGGCAGCCCATGGGAGCTGGAAGCCTGTAGCCCTCTTCAATAGACAGGATAACCTAAAGAAATACAGTGCATGTGATTACTGGGTATTAAATACTGAAAGGACAGTGGGAAGCTGACAATCAGAAACCAGTGATGATAAATAATTAATGGCACAGCCACCCTCGCTTTGTGCATTGCTGGGGCTTCACTCGGGGAATCAGGACTGGCAGGAACGTAACCAGAGTAGACACAAAATATTTTGTAGGTGTATGAAACACAGTAGGCACTTTTTTAGGCTCTCTGGGCACCCTCTTCAAACAGCTAAAAAAGGAGGAGGAGAATAAAGAACTACAAATAGATAATTTGCGTCCACTTCAGGTTGACTTTGTACTGAAGGGAGTCACAGGGCCACAAACTAAGCTGATGTGGCCACTGCTACCATCATGCTCTAATATTTGCATCCTGACAAAGTGCTGGTGTGTGGCAATGTCACAATACAGTCAAGCACTAAGACACCTGACAAATTTACTTGGTGATGACATGTTTCTGCTGACCCTTAAAGTCTGATTAATTCAGGCAATGTCCCGCACACTGAGTTAACAGGGACATTATTTCACACAGCTTCCCTCAGAAACCTGGGTTGTGCAAGGTGTTTATGACTCAACAAAAGTTACTAAAATTGTGGTATTACTGCATACCTTAAGGTATTCAGATTCAGCAGATGTAGGAAACATGTTTGGTCAGGATTTGGAAAGAAACAGGTCTAATGTCACAGATAAATCACATGTATGAAAAATTGCAATTGATCAGTTGAAGGAAGGCTCGTTTTTAGTAACACTAAACACTGAACACTAAAGTAGCAAAACACATTGTCTGAAAAGAAGAGTAGCAGCCCTGCCTGACAGAAAGTAGCAAAAGTAGGTAAGATCCATGGAAAAATTCATGGATTCATAAAAGCTTACATGGATTCATTCCATGTAAGATTTAAAAACCAAGAGAAAAGGTCCCTAGATTCTGCAATGAGTGGTGGTAGCAGTGGGGATGATGATACAAATTACATAGTCAGGATTTTTTGCATAAAAAAAGAATGGGAAGCTACTAAGTGGTTGACCAAAAACAGAGCTAGGAATAAGACCAATTCATAACCCTTCCACATAAAAATCCAACCCACGCTAAATGTTTTCTAATGTACAAATGATTGTACAAAATATTTCTAATAAGGCACTGCACTTAGGAGAAGCAGACCTACAGCATTTATACCCACTCTGCTGTGAGGAGACATCCATCATTTCCACACAGATGTATGTACATGCTGCAGACATATTAATGCAGCTGGAAGGGGGTACATTAAACTGTTTACAGCAAATCAATGTTTTACAGCACTAGCTCTGGCTTCAATATATTCAATCTTATTTTCCTGGAATATATCCTCGTTCTCTGTTTGAATTCTGAATTAATGCCGTTGGCTCTGCTTAGCAATGCCTAATGCTTATGCTGCAAGCGTTATGCAAATAAAATAAGAGTAATGAAGCTATGTTAGGACCTTACCTCCCCTCCATGGCATGGCAGAAAATGGAACAAGGCTTTTGTGGCTGTGCACAGCTGGCTGTTTGACTTTTATAAAATTAGGTGACTTGGTCCTATGTAGGGTTTAGCCCTCTCCTATCCTGGTAAAACACCTATGCATGAAAAACAAGTGTTTGCAACATGGATTTGCACAGGGTGAGTTTTAGACCCACTAGGAAGTCTGGGCTACTCCAAAGGCGGCATTCCTTGCTGTAGGGATCTCTGAATTTGCTTCACCTGTGGGTGTTGACAGGTCACATACGTGCAGGCAGGACTGGCTTTGCACCCCAGAGGTGACACCAAGCAGTAAATGGTATGTCAATATGCTGATCCTTCCCTCTGCCTTTCTGGCTACTTGTTGGGATTTATTTCAACTGTCCAAAATCCATTTGCTGGAATAGCTGCCAGGGAAATATTTGCCTCAAAACCTTGCCTGCCAATAACGGATATGCTCCCGTAGACCCGGGGTGGGGGAATTCAACCCCATGTACGTGACATTTTATTCACATTTATTTTTACATTTATTATTAGTGTATCTCAAGCAGTGGCCTCATAAAACACGGATACTCATGACAGTGAGGGATACAGCCGAGTTGACACTCACTAAAGAGGTAATCTTTAGCAGCCCAGAAATGCAGGTATAACCTTTACATTTAACTGTGCCTGTTGCAAATGATGAATTTATGAAATGTATGTTGTTTTTAAGGCAACAGGAAACCTCCTCTACTTTTATGAGACATATTGCATTTACTGGAAACAACAATAGAGGGCTGATGAGTTTTTTTTCTGAAATAATTTATTCAGGAAAAACCCAAACCCAACTATAATTTTCCAGGCATATTTTCTCTGACACACTCTATTATAACATATCTTTGAAAATGAAGTTACAGTGCATTTTGTTTCCTCTCTTGTTCTAAAGGAACATTTCAGTATGAAGAGAAATGCCAGCTGGTTCTGGGATAATTATAATTTCTCATTGATAGCAGCACATTTAAAAAATAAACTGCAAATATTGCCTCATTAGTATCTCTTGTGAGGCAAGTATTATTTTTAGATTCTAAGAAGCCAGAGTAAAGATGTGATAACTGTATAGTACTGCAATGGGAATCAAGTCTCAAAGGAAGATTTTTTTTTAGTTCTTTATTTGTGTTTTTATATATTTATTTTAGCTCCTGCTCTGCACCTATCTTTCTGAACAGAAGAATTAGATACCTAAAAGGGAAGAAATACTAAAATTTTCTCGGTAATATAACATTATATATTATATAAATCTAAAGATAATACATGTTCACTAATTTGAAATGAGTTTTTTCCTTGCCTATTTAAAATTGATGAAACACCACATTAATCATGAGATGGTCTAAACAACTGCATCTACAAGGAGGACACAGCAGCAGCTTTAGCAATGGGTGTGACCCTTTCCAAAATGGCAAATCAGTGCCCCACCTATTTCAACATGGAAGAACAGGAACATGAGCTTGGTTTCTGACAACAAAAAGGCTGATCACTGCTCTCTGGTTCTGGTTTTGTGGCAAACACTTGATGGGTATCAAATGGAAAGGGAATATTTTTTATGGTTAACGTAGCTAATTATTTCCATGCTTTTTCATGCTTAGGCTTTTGTTTCTATAAAGGGGACCATTTTTAAAATATTTTTGTATACAGATGATATTAAACACTGGAGCCTGTTCAATACCTCTTATTTTTTTTTTTATGTTAGACATTGTTGTAAAGCTTGACCACAGAGTTAATATTTAATGTTAATTATGATTGTCCAAATAATATAAAAATACAATATAAAACCAAAATAGTTCGAACAATATTTTATGGACTGCTACATAAAATTTATGCATGTTTAATTTTGAAATAATTGGAAATTGGCAAAAATGGCACCTGAAAATAAAGCTGTAATCTTCCTGATAGTTTCATTATTAACAGTAACGTAGAGTCTTGCTTTCAAAAGTTAACTGACAGATTTTTTAATGAGACTGAGACAGAAGAGAATCCATAGGGACATTGTCCCTGTGTCCTCTGACATCTGAAAAATCTACCAGAAGGGAGAGGCAGCTGCTCCTGCCTCGTGGTACAGAGCCAATCCCAGGCACCTGCCAAATGTTTTGATATCTCTAAGTTGAAAGAATTATATTAGGGTAAGGGTTTTTTTTTTTACTATTACAAGAAACTTTCAGGAGTGTAAGGAGTTTTATTCTTCTTGCTACAGTAGTTTTCTTGCATACCAATTGCAATCCATTAAATATTCTTTTTTTTTCCTTTTCTTTTTGAATCTTGTAGCTCTGCAACATGCACTGATTTATAGAGTGGCTCTAACAGGTGTCCCAGGAGACTTCACTCACAGCTGTTCTACAAACCAAATGCATGGAATATAAATCTTCCTTCCCTCACATGAGCATTAGCAAGCCAGGCTCTTAGCACAATCTGTTCATCAGTACACTAGTTTCATTGGAAAGTTCAATATCTTGGCTAATGTTTATTAATTAAGCAATAAGACACGACAGACTGTGCAGCAGCCCTAATTAATGGACACCTCTGGTGCCTGCCACACATCTAAGAAGTGCATTAATCAGCACCAACACAGGTCGGAGCTGACTTACCACAATAATAAAATGGTTATTTACTTACACGAGGACATTTCTCAAGCTTAGTAACATTTTTAAGCCTCTGCATTACACCGTGTGAAGTACTAAAAATGTTATGAGCGGCATTTTCCAACTCAGTTTCCTTAAGTTCGGCTTCCACATCCTTGCTGAGGAATGTAAATGGAGAACACTGGATTTGCAAGGGTGTGGAATTGCTCTGGTTGGCACGGACCCAGTGGACACCTGTGAGCAACTGCAGTCTCAGAGCATCAGACTGGGTTTATTTAGGTGGTAGGTATCAGTTTAACACTCCTCATATCGGCTTGAGCTCTGTGCTGCCTGGGTGGCTCCCCTGATTTTATTGCTGTGACTGAAGGGTCAGTGATTTGTAAGATGGAACGTGAAAAGTAATCCCCCAGGAAACCAGACCCAGCTCTGCAGAGTTTGTACTTGGAAAACTTTTGTTAATTTACCAAAACCCACCCAATTCAATCAATACAATTCAATCAATATTTTACTGCTATCTAAGTAAGAATTTTATTATGATCAAGTCTCACTAGGTGGTGTAATGTTAATGTTACCAGACATTTTGTGGTAGCAGAACTATACTCATGCAAGACCTTATTGACTGCTGTTTGCATACTGTGCCTTTTATGAATCCATTTAGTGCTTGCCCCTCTCTGTTACTTTCCCTGTACAGTATCACTGACCTTTGAAAGTCCTATTATTTCTGCAAAATAAGCTCCTGTGAATTCAGGATAATTTATTGTGCTAAAAGAAATGTCCCAGTATCCAGCAAAATAAGCTTTACAGTATGTCTAATAACTTGAAATTTCCCAGTGACACTTTAAGTCACTAAATGTATGTAGAAGGTCACAGGTGCCCACTGTTAACATTCTGGCATGAAAAGCCTGTGGGTAGGGCTCTGGAGGAAAGGAGTCCTTTGTGCTGGGAATTGCTGAACTGCAGGGAAAGCCCCCAGGAGTCGGCATCATTAGCATGAGCTGCATCCACAGGGCCTGCAGCATTATTCTGTTTTAGCAGATACTTCTATTTTGGATGTAGGAGTAATTAAATGTTGCTATCTTCACGCTGTAGCTGATTATTTAATATATTCTAAATTGAGAATTTACTTTATGAATTCTCACTGCTGGTATGGCCTTGAATACATCATAGGGTTTGATAAAGGGGAAGAAGACAGGCTGAAGCCAGCTTCCAAGAAAGGGAGAGGCAGCTGGAATGAAGGTCAGTGTTATACACTACTCATCCCTGGTGACTTGGACTTTATGTGAGGGTCCTACCAGTCATTCCAACCCTCTTCTCAGCAGGTGAATAGTGGGGATGAACAGACTTGACAGAAAGTCTCCCTCTACCCCCATTCCTAGTTAGTGGTAACAGCCAAGAGGTGTGCTGGGAATGGACCTGGTGTGAGGAGAAGGATTACCATTACAAAGAAATAAAAGAGGTGATGGCAGTTGGGTTCCTCCCTGAGAGTTGACCCAACACCAGATTAAATCACTCACAACTGGAATAGAGACTGAAATTCCCTGTTTACAGCACAAGATCAGTAGGACACAATGCCTGTAGTGGGTTGACCCTGCTGGATGCCAGGTGCCCACCAAAGCAGCTTTGTCCCTTGCCCTCCTCAGCTGGACAAGGAAGAGAAAATACAACGAAAGCCTAGTGGATCAAGATGAGGGCAGGGAGGGATCACTCAGCAGCCACCTTCATGGGCAAACCAGACTTAACTTGGGGAAAAACTGATTTAATTTGTAGTTACCAATCGAATCAGAGTAGGGTAAGGAGAAATAAAACCATGTCTTCAAAACATCATCTCCCTACCACTTCCTTCTTCCCTGATTTAAATTTACTCCTGATTTTCTCTGCCTCCTCCTCCCCAGCAGCACTGGGGGACAGGGAGATGGGGGTTTTGTCAGTTCATCACATGTTTCTGCCACTCTTCCCTCCACAGAGGGAGGACTCCTCATGCTCTTCCCCTGCTGCAGTCTGGGTCCCCCGCGGGGTCACAGGTCCTGACAGCAAAATTGCTCCAACATGAGCTTATCTCTCCAAAGGGCCACAGGTCCTGCCAGAAGCCTGCTCTGTAGGGAGGGCTTCCTACAAGGTCACAGCCTCCTTGGGGCATCCACCTGGTCTGGTATGGGGTCCTGCACAGCCTGCAGATGGATCTATGCTGCATGGTGAGCCTCCACAGGCTCCCTCAACATGGTGTCCATTATGGGCTGCAAGGGAATCTCTGCTCCTGACCCTCTTTCTGCACTGACCTTGGTGATTGCAGAGCTGTTCCTCTCGTATTCTCACTCCTCTCTTTGGCTGCAGTAGCACAGTTTTCTTTATCCCCTTCTTAAATATGTTATCCCAGGGTGTTACCAGCATTGCTGATGGGCTCAGCCTTGGCCAGCAGTGGATTGCCTTGGAGCCAGCTGGCATTGGCTCCACTGGAGATGGGGGATACTTCTGTCAGCTTCTCAGAGAAGCCAACCTACTACCAAAACCAGGCCACTCAAACCAAAGCATCTTCTTCCCTACCTCCTCCTCAAGCTGCAGCCACTCCCAGCTGCCCATCACCTGTGGCTGGAAAAACAGACTGGCAGAGCTAGGGAGGGGTGGCCTTGCAATTTGGAAGCACTGGCATTGCACAGAAGCCAGGCACTATGGAAGGGCCAACTTTGCTCAGAAGTATCTCTGGTTTCATGGGCTTCTTCCCTGGAGATACTCAAAATCTGGTCACAGACGGCCCTGAGCAAACTGCTTCAGCTGACCCTGTTTGAGCAGAGGGGCTGGACTTGGCCATCTCAAAGGGCCCCTCAACCTCAGCTATTGTGTGATTTGCTAGTTCCTTTTTCCAGCTTCTTTTTTTGTTCAGTCTTCCATTAAAAGAAGGCTCCCAGTGAAACATTGCATCTCTTAGTTTGGGAAGGCACAAAGTTTGAGGCTGTGTGTGCATTTTGATGCAAAGTGCACTCCATGCAATGCAGAGTAATCAGGTTTTGCAGCAGCACACTAATGATGAAGGGGCTGATATTGCCATGGCTGCGTTCAGCTTTGTTTCTGATGGAAGATTACCTCAGGAATAACACCCTCTGCTATTGCATGGCTGCTAGTTTTTTTCTGTTTTGGATGGGTTCACTTGGGTTTCTTTTCTTTTGTTCCTGAAACACTCTGACTTTATTTTTTAAAGTGAAAATCTCTCTCAGATCCTTATCCCCAAATGACTGATCAGCCTTAACAAGCAACCAGACTTGCAGAGCTGAATAACTTAGCAAGAATTATAAAAACTGCCATCTGGGAAAAGTCTTGTCAGTTCTTCAGAACCAATGCAGAGGTATTCCAGGCATATATGTAAGAGAGGTTAAGGTGAGTTGGCTGATATTCCTCATTTTGACATAGAGATTGATGGCTGGTATGAAGACTGAGTATACCAGTTTGAGCTGTCATGGGGATCCATCACAAAAGAGAACCTGTGAAAATTTAAATTGTGGTAGAGAAACCCCCCCACCATTTCATGCTTCTTTTTCTAGAACAAGCCTTCCATTTTACTAGAAATAAATATATATTTTTTTAATTGTGAAGGCTTATTTGGCCACCACTTTTGGAAAAAAAAAGTCAGAGGAAAACATAACTTAGATATGAAGTAGGACTGTTGTCCTGCACTGTGGTTAAGCCTATATGTAGACTTAAGGTGAAAAGAATGTGCTGAATTCTTAGAAAGGAGAATTGGCAAATACATTTCTCATGGCAGCTTAATTCTTTTAGAATTTAACTATGTGTGCCCATTGAAGGATACTGTCAGACTGTACTGGTCATAATGGGCCATCATCATCAGAATAGTTCCAGTATTCCCATAAGTTTTGATTTACAGCTTACCTGAGAACTACATCAACCTGCCTGTCTGATGCAGATTCCCAGGGATTTGGAGGAAAGCCACACATAACCAGCATTAGAGCCTGGCAAGCTGGCTATGACTCTTCGTAATCTGTCTTTAATCCATGGTAGGAAGCTAGGCAAGCTTTAGTTAGAGAGGGCCAAGTCTTCAGGCTGCATAAATGAACTGTCTCATTGAAGGTGACAGAACGATGGTGACTTAAACTGAGATTCCAGCCCAGAAAGGGAACGAGGTGGCAAAGCAGCTCAGGGAGCGACAAAACTTTCAAGGAACATCTCAACAACTTGCAGATTGATTCTGGGCATTACTTACATCCTGGTTGGACATCTCCCAGTACGGTCTCTCACCGTAGGACATCACCTCCCACATGACAATCCCGTAGCTCCACGCGTCGCTCGCCGAAGAGAACTTGCGGTAAGCTATGGCTTCAGGAGCAGTCCACCTTATGGGGATCTTTCCACCCTGGAAAACGTGTTGAAGGCTTGTCAATATGACCAGAATAGGGAATGGCACATGTTTAAAAGAAAAGAAAAAAAAAATAGTATCCTGGATGCTGAGATTCTACATTTTGACTTCTATCAATTTGCCTTGTCAATTTGCTCCAAGTGGAAAGGAAGAAATAAACTTCTTTCAGAATCGGATAAAAATTTAGTTTCATTTGTAGTCTAATTCACCCAAACCAGCATTCTGTGAAAGAAACCCAACCTCAGTTCAAAGAATAGAATGCATTTGAGATAATTCATGTTTGTTTAGTCATATAATTAGTCAGAACTCACTCTTTGATTGAAAACATCCCAAGCCCGAAATTCCTAGTTCATTGACATTTGAAATTTTACCTTATATGAAAGCGTCTGCTGCAAAATGGAACACTGAGAGCTCTTAATACTATTATGTAATCAGAAAGGAAAATATAGGCTTTCTATTTAGCTTTACATTTGGTAATGTCTTCTAATTCTTGCTGTGCCCTTTAAATATCCAGCTAAATAGCAAACCAACTGGGTTTCTAACAGGCATTTCTTTAGAATATTCAATGGTTTCATTTTGCAGCTTTCAACTAAAAATCCAAGTGCTACCTCAAAAAAAAACAAACCAAACCAAAACAAAACCCAGACTGGAAATCAATCACCTTTTCTCTGACATTAATTCTTTAGACCATTGAATCTCTTCTATTCTCCTGTAATAATTTATGTATGAAAACTACATTCCCATTTCAGAGAAAGGTATTTCCTCTCCAGAAACATTGCCCTTTTCAAAAGTATATGTTTAATATCATTCTCATCGAACTCTTTAAAACAAGTAGAGGGTGAGAGCAGTGTGCTGAAAGTGCCACTAGATGGTAGGAGGCAATCAGTAGAGCTGAGCTCACTCAGCAGCAGTTGCTTTCAACAAGCAGTAACAGATTCTGCTCAGTGTTATAATTGTATTTCTGACAGAAACAAAAGAAGAAACGAACTAGAACATCCGTCTGGCAATTGAAGAGAAGCCAAAGTTAAAAACAAGTATGTAAATCTCTGTTCACTTGCTTTGAATATATAAAAAATTGTCCTTGAATTGTTAAGGCCTCACTCTGGCTGACTGAGAAGCTGTTTGTTGTACCAATAGATTGTTCAAAGGCCAAGCTCTGTGTCTGTGGTGATGTGTCACTAAGCCAACTGCTCCTCTTTGACTCTCACTTGCTGACAAAAAATGCATGGTTAACATTTATGTTGTATCACAGTAGCCAAGATGTCCTTTGTACCATGTTACATATTTTGCAACTGCTTTTTTAAAGCTTCTGCTTCCTCACTTGTGGTAAACTGACTTTAGCAGTAGGAAGTAAATGTAATTCTGTATTTTTTGCTCGAGTACCTCCACTACCCACCTTTTCCTAATCCATTAACCTAGTGGTCAGATCACTTCTCTGGCAGGTCAGAGGTGCAAAAGGCTTTATGCCCCCCCTGCTGTGTGTGATGCTCTTTGTCCCTTCCTGGTGCAGCTGTTCTACTTGGGAAGCAATTACAAATGCTTTTTGGGTACCAGCATGAAGAAACGGGGTGACAAAGGAGAGCTGTGATAAGACATTCCTCAAGGAAAGACGAGGCTAATTTCTTGTTTCTTCCCCAGGAAATGCTTATATCTCCTAAAGAAATTGGGTAAGAGCACCCGATGTTTGATCTCGTGGTCTGGTTGCAGTGGTGTTTTGGTTGGATATGCAAGTCCAGGCTTCCTGAGGGAGTGGAAAAATTAGCTATTCAATGCCCCAAATGTACACCTTACACTGGAATATCCAACCAAAAGGATGTGTCCTCTGAGAAACAGCCAGTTTTAGGGTCTAACTGCAGAGTATAGTTCAAAGGATCTCCTCATAACACAAAGTTATGGGCCTTATCCTTTTTACTGGCTTGGGTTTAGTCCTTTATTTCTAACTTACATAATTCTATCCTTAGTTTCCCGGCTTCTGCAGGTTTTTGGGGACATTAGTTTCCTGGCCTGCCACATGGTCATGGTAGGCATTTTAACTCCTTCTTTGGACCTGGATACATGCAGGTTTTAAGAGTTAAACAAAAATCATGGTGATCCACATCACAAAAGACACTGCCCTGACAATCCTAAACACCCTCCCTCAGCAGCAGCACTTGTTCCGACACAGGAGTTCACCATCTGAACCTTGTCTTACCAAGCAATCCCCCTTGGTCTCTTTTGCTTTATCCCCATTCAAGACACTTTCTGGAGTGTAGCACCAGTATTTGAGGGAGGATACAGAAGAAAAAATTTCCATACTTTCTTTCCTTGTCTCAGATCTTATCAGATCTCAGAGGATGACAGGTTAAAAAAATGTCTACCAGCTTAGGTGGTTAAGTTGCTGTAAGACTTTGTTTATCAAGACAAACTAATAAATCAACAAATTTTCTATGTGCCAGATTCCTAATCTGGAGAGTTTTATTAATAATTCATTATTTTTTTAATTTTCATGAAAATTCTTATGTAAATAATAAAATACCTACTTGTAGGGAAAATACAAATCTGTAAATGAAAAAAAGAGTCATTTGGGTATTTATAGATTTTGCTCTTAAAGTTTATAACATAGTATGAATAACATAAGAGGAAAACTGTCTTTAAACTGTATCCTTTTCATAAATCTGATTTTGTATTCCCAAATTATACTCAAAAGGGAAGGCATATCTTGAGCAGCATTTGAAGCTAGCTTTGTGACTACTGGCTAAATATAAATGAGTTTTAAAGAATCTGATCAGACTCTACAACCAGTTTCATGATGCAGCTTTACTGACTGATCCCTTTTGGGCTGAAACAGTAGTGGCTCATTGAGTGTGAAAATGAGACTGGAGAGCAGAATCTTAACCAAATTCAAGGCAGTTCACATTCAAGGGCACAAGATATGTTCAGTGTTGTAATGTAAAATAAAATCCTTTTGTGCTGGCTCCAATGACAAAGTGAAGCAAAACCTCTGAAATTTTTCCAATGGATTCATCTTGTGTATGAAGATGTTATGTTCATAAAAATGTAGATTTCAGTACTTAACTCTGTTTGCAGAATACCTTTTTATGCAAAAAGGTTGTTTTATTTGTTGGAAAGCCACTCAAAAGGCAGAGCTTGCAATGTGACTACCTTAAGAGATGTATATGACTGAACAGCAGTAATAGCTGCTCATGCATAATAAAAGAACACATAAGGTTTAGAGTAGCTGAAAATATATTTCCTGTTTCTGATTAGAGTAATAAACAGTGTTACTGATATTGGATATGCCTTTTTACATTTTGATCTAACTGGGGAAAATAATAAATGCAATACTGTTTACACAACGCCTCGCCTTCAAATTAAGGTAATTTATAAATCATCTGCATTGTACTACTACAGCAATGAAATCTGTCACAGCTGCCCATATTAGAAAGCCCTTATGCAAGTCCATTTTGCTTTTATTTTATTCTCTCTCTTTTTGGGGGTGGGTAGGAGGGGCAGAAGGGGTGTTAGGAACCAAATTGTTTTTCTGCATCTTCTCATACATTAATAATGGTGTCAGTGACAACCTAATTTTATTTCCATGTAGTGAAATAGCACTAACTCTGCTATTCAAATAATTAGAATTCAGCCTTTTTTCCCCCTCCATGCTGCCAGCTGAACAGTGTCTATCTCCTGATTTTTTTTCTTGATTGTAATTTAATAAGCAATTTTACTGTGCAGTGTCAAGCGTCCCCTTGGAATTAGAATATTAGGCTCACGTTGCTTAGCTTGGAGAACTGCTCAGAGACCAGCCCTTGAAATGAAATTTGCCCCCTCACCCACACCTACACATGCTCACTTTCTCTACAGAATTGACAACAGCACAGTTTGGCACACATTTAAAGGCAGAATTGGAACTACATGTTGCAAAACACCTAATTCTTTACCTCAAACTATGCATGAAAGAATGGCAGCCTTCACAAAATGCCATCTCTTCTCTGAGCTGACAACACTAAAAAGTGCTTGTCATCTGTTATGTGGAAAAACTACAGGGAGACAACTGACACTGAGTCCCACAGGCCATAACTGCATTTTTGCCATGTCTCATTTGATTATTTTTCTTATTTTACATGTTAGACATCTTTCTGAAAACAGGAGGTATTAACAGTTCCTTTAATTAAAAATCTAAACATATTTCAAAGCTCCAGCAGAACAGTGTGCCTGGCAGCTGTGGTCCATTATCCTACCCAACAAAGGTTGGGATATATCAGCAAACTCAAAATGCCTGATGTGAAGAACGACAGAGAGGGCACAGAAGCAAAGAAAGAAGCCTGTCAGATGCCCAGGCATGCCCTGCTAGCTAATTAAAGTGAGAAGTGATGCCCCTGAGAACCTTACAAAGCTGAAGGTAAGGTGGGTGAGCTGCTGCTCCATGTACACAGGAGCAGTCAGGAGCAGAGTGAGTGCATCAGGCTCATCATGTCCCAGAACCAGCAGCAATGTGAAATAAATGCCTGTTTCTGTTGAAAAGCCTGTTCTGTGTTTTCCTTGAATGACAGACACTGCAGAGCGACTGTCACAGAGCTGGCAGCAGGTTTCCTAAATGCTGAGGACCAAACCCATCAGTTCCAGATGCACAGACATCTAGAACTGTCTAATCCCAGGAGAAAAGGTACTGAACTATGTGCACCATTAGTCTGATCTGGCACAGAAATTCCTATGCATCTGTCAGTTACTGTTCCTTTATGTATGGTGTTACTGAATCATGTAATAATTTTCCATGACACAAGTATAGTATCTGTCTTTTTCTCTACCCCAAAATGACAGAAACATGGAGGAAAAAAAAAAAAGAGCTTCAAAGTGAAGACAGACAAATGTAATGAAAGAGATTAGTTTTAAATATTGGACATAATTCATCATTCTGTACAAAAACCTTCTGCCACTTTACTGGAGCAATGCTTTTATTTGATGCTCAATTTTTTCATGTGCAAAGCTGCAAATAGTCAGAATTTAACATCCTCAAATCATAATTTAGAAGTATTCAGAATTATTGACAGTCTTCTCTAGTGTCTATTGAAATATCAGAGAAACTACATGGCAAGATAACAAAACTGCTCTGAAAAGGCATTTCAGAATTTGTGCTCATTAAGCCCACTTCCAGTCAGTTCTACCAGTCTTTCATTTCCCTTGGAATTGAAATGAATAAAACTCCCTGATTTTCAAAGAGACTGGATTTGCTTTTAATTTCTGGGAAAATATTAGTTTTCTTTCAAACATCTTGATTAACAATGCTGAAGTTAAATATGTGGAACTCGATTTTTTCCTCCTAAGTTAGCTATCTGAATTTTCAGAACAAGTTATTTTTGATTTTGAGAATACATCAATTTTAGTGAATATCAACTCCTATACTGCACATCTATTTGTGTCCTCCAAAAGAGGGAAAGCTGTTGATGGGTGGAAAGCGTCAGCACCTGAGATATTGGCAGAAGTAAAACAGACAAGATAAAATGTCTATCCACAGATCATCAGAAACAATTAACATTGACCAGCATTAATATCAGAGGTGAATCAGGATGCTTCTCCAAAATACTCCACCTCAACCTGTCATTTTGTGTCCCTAAAGGCCATCAGATGGATGAATTGAGTAGTGGGGTACACACATGCAAACCTCCAGAAAGACAAGATATACCCTATCCTATAATATTTTAGATAAAAAATTAAAGAATTAAAATATTAAATTTCTTTGCTAAAAATCAAAGAATTATGAAATCAAGAACACCCTCTACACCAGCAGAGATTCTCATTAGCAGTAGCAGCAGCATCCGTTTCCTTTGAAACAACACACTTCAGCATGCACTCCCTTGCCTGTTCTGAGGCATTGATCTTCACTTGGGCTGAGAGATCATAAGAAGGCTGATAAAAATGCATAGCTTTGACCCTCAAAATCCACATAAGTGAAATGGTAGTGAATATTTCTGACCACTTACACCTGTCCTGCATTTGTATTTTCTTGACAGCGCAATTTAAAAAACTCTATAGAATGACAAAGGTACGGCAAATACAAGTGGTTAATGCCATTGCCTCTGGTTTGTGTAGCTAACTGGACTGTGCACACCTTTTCTTGTCAGACATGATGCCTTTATCTACATGGGGCTCATTGAAAACAGATAGATTTTTGCCAGAAATATAAGTTTTAAAATATTGGTTTGGTTTTTAAATGAACAAAGTAATTTGTTCCAGAGATCAGACCAAAGCCAAGGAGAATCCAACAAATCCAAACAGCTTCAATCCAACAGGTCTGGGGCTGGCCAGCTGCTCTGTTGCTGGAGGAGGGATTGATGGCTCCAGGCTGGAGTGGAACAGGGTCCTGTGCCTGTGGGGGGAATTCCTAGTGGAGGCCAGGCAGGCCAGTAAGGACTGGTGATGTCCTCAGAGCCCTGGTAAGGACTAGACAAGTGTACAAAGACAGATAAACACAAGTATTTGCAAAACCTCTTTGAGATTGGTCTTTTGAAAGGTAATGGTGAGACAGGTGGGGCCAAGGAGTTTCATAATGTTTTAGAGAGTGGGATTTTACATTTCTTTAGGATTAAGAATGCACCAGTGAATTTTCCAGTATTGTGTGCTGGGTCCCCAGTTACTGAGAAACTCTTTACTTCTCTGAAATTAAATATCAGAAACATGCATCTCTACCAAATCCACTTTAGAAACTATAGCACTATTTGACAGCAATGATAGGAAAAAAATGTCATTTTTCTTGAAACTAATATTTCTGGCAAAGATCTATCTCTTTTCAAGAACATCAATTCCAAGCTATCTGCCAGCTGTGTCAGCACAGCTCACATTACAGCCGGAACCAATTTCTTCCAAGTTACTCCTACAGAGTCCTTCAATCTGCACATCCAGCTCCATCCACTTTCCTTACACAAGTAGTCCTGCTATCCAAGTCTATGGAAAAGGTGAAAAGGATTTGTTCTGAGGTGCTTATTTGAAGGTTGCCTTATGTTGCACAACTCTGTAACAAAGGAATTTGCTACAAGGTCCATCCTTCCAGCAGAACTGAGTTAGCAAACACAAATATTTCTCTGCACCCAAGTAGTTTAAGTTGAGAAAAAAAAAAAAAAAAGATGTGACTGGGCACTGTCCTTCCTTAAAAGCACCATGGAAGACTTGTCTCTGAAATTATGCCCCCGACTTGCCCAAAGCTTCACAAAGTGTTTATTATTGGATCAGAAATAAGATGTTACCATGCTATGCTTGAACACTTCGTGTCATTATCTGTCATTAACAATTTCACAGCTGGTGATTCCCACACTCACATCCAGCTGACATGCACAGCAAACAGTTCCCATGCTTCAAGAATCAAGTGGCCTCTCTCTGTGTTGCCATAATGCCCAGATCTTTCATACTCTGCTGCCTTGCCCCCAAGCCCCCTTGCCATAATTCCTTTCACACCATATGATTTGAAGTGGCCAATAAAAACTCAGAAGCATATGGAAACTTGAAAAATTGAGGCCATAGAGAAATGTATTTAAATGTAAAATTGACACCATATAGGCTGTAGTATTGTCTCCAGTAAACATTTTCATAGCCCATTCTTTGGGATGCTGTACTAGAGAGAATGCAGGAATGTATATACTGAATTCATATGCAGATTGTTCTGGAGTACATGAGATTTTATTTATCTAAGGCTTCTTCAAAATTTATGCTAGAAATA
This sequence comes from Pseudopipra pipra, assembly GCF_036250125.1. NCBI lineage: Eukaryota > Metazoa > Chordata > Aves > Passeriformes > Pipridae > Pseudopipra > Pseudopipra pipra. Next base: position 5,317,978 of record NC_087550.1, read on the forward strand.
GTTTGGAAACACCACAAAAATTAGGCTTTTCTTCTAAGAGTTACAGTGCCACACAAAGATGATGATCAGAATTATTACGAGGCTGAGCTACTCTGCGGGTATCACTGCTTTAGTTTTCACCCCAGCTGCTTCAGGAAGTGCAGAGGAGAATTAATATCTTAGTAGTTAATATCTTAGATGGATTAAGTTTTCTGCTCACATTTTTGTTAGGTCACTTTTCATTTCATCCTGAAGGAGTTTGCTGGTTATTTAAGTTTCAGTCAATTCATGGATAAGTAGCTGGTCAAAAGATAGGAAACAACCAGGCAGAAAGAAAAGGTCAGTTTTTAGAGTGGCATCCCCCAGAGATTGATGCTCATGTCCTGCTGGCAATGTATGTAGAATTCATAATACAGGCAGGACTGTGAACACATAAGATTGTGCTGGCAATCCAGAGGCATCCATGGTAGTAAAGATGATGATGATTGACCACAAAAACTGGCCAAAGAATCCTAGGATACTGAGTTGAAAACTGATAAAATGCCACAAAATTCAGTGTCATAGTAATGCACACATAATAAAATGCTCCTAATTTTACATAACAAATAACATGGCTCCGTACTGAGCTATCACTGTTCAAGGTAGATCTTGTGGTTATAACACAGAGAGGTGGCCCTTTAACGCTATCAATTCCCTTCTCAAAAGCAGACTAAAGGGAAAAAATGGAATGGAATTATAAAAATAATGAGGAAAAGAAAAAAGCATGTTTTTTTTGGATATTCCTGCATACTACTTACTGATCCCAGAAGGATACATTGAATCACAGAATGTGGAAGGGACCCTTAAGAATCATGGAGTCCAACCCTTATCCCTGCACAGGATCATCCCCAAGAGTCACACCATGTGCCTGAGAGTGGTGTCCAAATGCTTTTAGGACTCTGCCAGGCTTGGTGCTGTGCCCACTGCCCTGGGGAGCCTGTTCAGTGCCCAACCATCCTCTGAGTGAAGAACCTTTTCCTAATATCCAACCTAAACCTCACTTGACACAACTTCAGGCCATTCCCTAAGGTCTTGTCACTGGTCACCACAGAGAAGAGATCAGTGCCTGCCCCTCCTCTTCCTCTCACAAGGAATACTGACAGATCGGTAGAAAAAGACAGGACGGGTGATAAAAAGTACAGAATAAAAAAAAAGTAAAAATGGTCCATACAATCCTGAATAAATGGATCAGATAATAGATGGAGAGCAGAGAACCAAGGTACATCAAACATAAATGGCAAGTAGCAGGTTAAAAACATTAACAAAACCATTTTTTTAAAAGAAACATTGCTGTGGGATGTCATGGACTCTAAAAATACAAACATCTCCAAAAGCAACTCGGTAAACTTACAGAAGAAATGTTCATGACAGATATTACCTCCTTCTGATTTAAAGAAGTCTTTGAACCACAGACCACTAAAAGCTCGATAACCCAAACTAAGAATGCATCACGTGCACAGCATGTGCACTCTCTTATTATGGTTCTGCTTGGTATCTACTACTTGTTTGCCTTCTGAAGACAAGCTTCGCAACTCACCAGCGTTGTGGTTATCTGAGTCAGGCTGTTATTCTCTTCCTATGATTTCTGTTCACTTGCAGTTAAAATATAAACACGTGATTAACAGTGCAACTGGAAAAAAAGTGGGTGATGCACATGTCAACAGCATTTTGGGGAAAAGAAAGTTTAAAAACATTAAAAAGTTAATTTTAAAGGAAGTCACCCAAACTGAGGTGTTCTTTGATGTTAAACTGTGATTGTAGATGGCTATCTGAAAGATCACAAGACATCTGTTTTTTGTTGTTGATTCTCTCTCTACATTTCTATGTCTCTATCCATGGTTATGGATATCCTTTGTGACCAAACCCTTTGATAAAAGAAAATAAACAGTTCTACTGTTAGTAAGTTTTAGCAAAGGAAAAACGACCAGGTGCTAAGGAGAAGAATCTGGAAAAGTATTGCCCTCAGATACTGGGGGCTGACTACTGGATGAGCACATGGAAGTCTTATGTATACTGCATAGAGACATGACAGTGTCTTGTAAAGATTTGGGTATCATATCTTTCATCAGCAATAAATAGTTTCAATTAGGAAAAAAGAGAGAAAAAAAGGAATAAAAGCACTCCCAGACTGTTGGAAAGCATGCAGGTTTCATGTCTCTAAGTGAGCCCATACTGCACAAAAATATGGTTTATATATTGTAGGGGAGATGAGAACAGATGCTGATGAAGGTGAAGCAGCTGAGTCCAGGGCCATGGATCAAGAAGCATGACAGGGGCCAGGGACCTGTCAAATACTGGGCGCCATCCTCTCCTACGATCTGGGGATGGAGAGAGACAAAGATGAGAGATGGGTTGCCATCAGGATGGGCAGTGAGGCTTGTCAGAGAAGAGGGTGGTAACCAGATCTTCCTCCCACAATAAGCCAAAATGCTCCCAGTGCCACCCTGCTGGTTTTCCAAGGAAATGAGGTGTACAGGTCACAGCTGCACCCCCAGCACGTCCGTGTGCCAGCCAACCCCCAGGCTGGCACCTCTGAACCAAGGGCAGTTTCAAGAGACATGGATGGTGGAAAGGCAGAGACAGGAAAGACATCAAAGGCTAGATCAAATCACCTAAACATGGGGCTGGTGTCCCTTTAGGCACTGTCACTTGCTCACTAGCTGGCACTTGAGGAAAATGCAGGTCCCCCACTGTGTCGTGTCTGCCAGTTCTCTGCAGAGATCTGTTTGTCCGTGGTATCCCAGAGAGAATTGGACCTCTACACATGGGCAGCTGATCCCTCATGTATTTTCCACATATTTAATGAGAGCCATAACCAAAGCAAAGCAGAGATCACAGTATTTCTCCTGATGGAAGAGCTCAGTATGCTACCACACTTCTGGGCCAGGCAGCAGCTCTGGGGCCGATCAGGTTGCACAATTGCAGGCACAACACAAGTTGCCCAGCTGGCCAACATTTGGACTGCTAGGGAGACAAGTATATGGATGTTGAGGACTTATAAGTGGTTTGATATTGTATGAGGCCACAGGGACATGGAAGGGACCAAAACTTTACCAAGGAAGAGGAACTGGTAGAGCACAGCAAGAAGCTGGAGGTACTGTGAAGGTGCCGTGGGAAGATTCTGAGAAGACCAGAAGTTACACTGTTGGGGTTGCAGAAGACAGCCTGAGAACTAGAATAACTGTAGCATGAAAATGCAGTTGATGTCTGTAATGGAGCCCTAGGAGAGAGGGTGTAATTAATTAGCTTCTGGTGAAATAAATTTTTCCTTATTGTCTTACCACGGAACACATCCAGTTGCAGCAGAAGATACAACTCAGCATTATCATACTGTGACACAAACACAGATGAAGCATATCACCAAAACATTTCAGAGCAATGAACACACAAGAGTAGTTCTCAGTCCAAGTTAGGGCTGTTTAACCATGGAGTTTCTCTGAGATTTCTATTTGGTTTAGTGACATGCTGGTATTGTCCATAGATCACTGCAGCATGGCAGCATGCAAATCGTTGAATGATAGGATGACCAACTGTTTGATGATGAATACTTTGGCACAGAAATGTGGTGGAGCCTTCCTGTGGATATCCACATTCAGCTACATCAACAGCTGGCAACTGTTTGAATAAAGGGCACTGAATATCAAGGTAGTTTCTACCTCACCATCATCAGCGACTTAGCAGAACAAAGTAATAACTGATGCAGCTCCAGTCACACTAATGGCAAGGCTAATTTAATATATAGTGTTTATACAAGTGTTTATATATTGGTTTACAGACATGGAGAATCTGCTTCTGACCTTTACAATAGCAACATTTCCCAGACTTTTGTACTTCTTTCCTATACCTTGATATATTTTACTTTAGGATGTTCGTGAATTGCAGCACTGGGATACCTTTTGTCCTCTAAGTCAGTTAAATTTGCTCCTTGTAATCCCCAGATGGCAAAACACTTTGAGTAATACCCTACTAGATTATATTTTTCTGATAATGCATCACACTAAATCGTCATCTGACTGATGATAATAAAATGGGAATAACATATTAACATAATTTATCATCTCTGTACCTTGCTCAGGGGGTATTTTACTTTATCATGTAATATATTAGTTGTCACTTCCATGACATATTACAGTAAGACATCATCAGAAGGAAACATTTTGATGAAGTAGCACATGGATATTGTAGAAATTACTTGGATACTGCAGATTTTATACTTGGATACTTGAATATTGGAAAAATTTCTTCAGCTCCAGGGAGACCTCACTGAGGCCTTCCAGGACTTGAAGTAGGCTTATAAAAAAAGAGGGAGAGGGACTTTTTGCACTTCTAGATAGTGATAGTATAAGGGAAAACTCTTTTGAATTAAAAGATGGGAGATTTAGATCAGATATACTGGAGAAATTCTTTACTGTGAGGGTGGTGAGGCCCTGGCACAGGTTGCCCAGAGAAGCTGTGGCTGCCCCATCCCTGGAGGTGTCCAAGGCCAGGCTGGATGGGGCTTGGAGCAACCTGGGGTAGTGGAGGGTGTCCCTGCCCACGGCAGGAGGGTTGGAACCATGTGATCTCTAAGGCCCCTTCCAACCCCAAACATTCAGTGATTCCATGACTGTTCTCTGACATCTGACTTGCCACTGGTGCTAGACCAGCTGTGGTTTATCTTGGAATGGTAATTTCCATGAATTTCTGTGTACCTTCTAAGCAGTGGTAACTTTTTAAAGTGGTAACTTTTGCATGACCTTCATAAGTTCACCAAAAACTTCATCAAAGTACCTGAAAACTGTTTTTACCTTTTAGATAAAAAACCACCCCCAGTGTGTTTATTTCACAAAAAAAACCCCAAACCCAACAACCAAAAAACGACCTAGTTCTGAATTCTGGAAAACAGGGAGTTTTTATTGTGTTTTTTTTTTTTAATTTTTTTTTTTTTTAATTTTTATTTTTTATTTTATTGAGAAACGTTAATTTATCAGAGGTAGGTCATCAAATAACAAAGCCACTTAAACCACAAATTCATTGAGAGATAGCCATTTAAATAACTTTTAGCATTCATTTATACCAAAGCTGGTTAAACTCCTGCCTTCAGGCACAGGTGCATGGCAGTCATGTGCTTACATGGCAAGCTTGCAAAATATATGGGTGCAACTCCTGCAGGAAGTGGGGTTTTTGTGCTATAAAAATCATGCACTGACATTTTCTTTTTTTTTTTCAATCATCTAAGTTACATTTATGTACTCAAAAATGAATATATGCATATATTCATATATAGATAGGAAATGGATTTCCAAATCTCTGGTGGACAAACAAAGTGATATTCATTCCAACAGGCAGCTCCAGCACAGCTGTGCCTGCAGCATCTGAAGGTAAACTCTTTCAGATAATAGCTTTGGGAAGGACAGAATAAATCGAAAACATTCAGCAGAACTTAGTGACATTTTAGGAAAAAGCATTTTTTTCCTTTGTCTATAGAGAGATACCAATTTACTCCCTTCCTTCCCTTTGATTTCTGGATTATGACCTATACTTAAGGAAATTAAAACCAACTGGCTTTCATATCAACAAAATATGAAGTCGTGAAATACTAATGTATACTTTTGATTCCTTATTTTTGAGGTCTTTTGTGTAAAGTGCTAAAGTTCAAGCTTATCTTTAAACCCAGAAATTCATATCACTTCAAGAACCAGACTGCTAATCAAAGCCACCTACTTTCTCATTCACAGCAAAGTAGGGTTTATTTTATAACATGTGCATTCCTCCATTGCTTGTTCTGGTGTAGACTGGAAAATTCCTAGAGCAGCCTGGTGATCATTCTCAGTAATTCCCAACAACCCACAGGGTCTCTTTAATTCCAGTGAAAGAACTCGAATCCTTCAAAGGCTGGATATCACACTTGCACCCAGCAAAGCAGTTGTATCAAGATGAAAAACTTGTCAGGTAAACTCTGTGTTCAGTGATTTAACACCACCAAAAACAACAATCAAAAGAAGCCACAATCCCTTATCAGCAATTTCCAGAACTGCTTGATTTATTCCAGGTACAAGAGAGCTGACTAATTACAACCCTAAGAATGTGCTCTGGCAAATTGATCTAGATGAGCCATCTATCCTCCTTAACAAATTCCCACATCTTCTGGCATGCTCTGAAACTTTTCCCCATGACTAGAGCATCAATATCTCTGCAGCATGTATTCTTTTAACTAATGAAAGGGAGATTAGGCTGCACTTTTGGCATAACTCAGTCTAACTTAAAAAAAAAAAAAGTCATGCCCTCCATCCCCAATCACACAATCACCTATAACATAACAGCCGTCCCCAAATAAAAGGAAAAATCATACCAACAAATGCACAGTTTTATTCAGTTGAGTCTTGTAGAGTTGTTCATTGGGCCCTCACATTTTAGTGCTTCATTTAAGTGTTTTTCTCTTCACAACCAAGCCTCGGTTTTGCCATGATGGGCTGCAAGTGATCATTAATTAGGCAACTTCTCCTGTTTCTAGAATGCAAGTGGATGCTACAGATCTTTTAAATGTGTCCACTATTGTTTCTGCTGATTTATCTCCGCTGAAAAAAAGAAAGTAGAACTCCAGTCTTACCCTGTCTGGGGTCATAGGATTCAATCCAACATCTTTACCTCTTGTTCCATGGTTTTAGGCATTATTCTTAGTGGCAGTATCTCACTCACTTCTTTTCCCTTTCTCTGTTTACAGAGAAAATGCAATTGCAGGTGGCTTCCTAGTCATCCCCACGTGAATAGATATTCCCTTGTTTTACCTAAACTCTCTTTTTCTGAAGCTCATGTTTTCCACTTCAGGTTCCCTTTGGGATGCTGAAGTGATCAGGGTCTTAATTGTCTAAGTGAAGTTGTTGACAGCATTCTCTTAGTCTTTCAAACCCTCCCTCCCCTTTCCATTAACAGTTTGGAACTCAAATAAACAAACAAACAAAACCCAAGAACAAGGGAAATATGAGTCTTCAACTTCTCCCAGCTCTGTAGAGTCAATGGAAGCAGTGAACTGATCAGTGTTTATGTGCATTGCTTTTTTGCAATATACACAGTGTGTCCATGGACTAATGCCATGGTATTTTATGGCACATTAGGTCTTTTTTAAGTGCTTCAAAATCTTTCAGTTGTTTAAGATTTTCAGTAACGGGATATGGGCGATTGCCGCTTCATTAAAAATCTATAAAAAAATAAGCATGAGCATGCTTAAATAGTTCTGTTTATTTTGGCATCTGAGGGTTGAAAAAGCTCAGTTTTGAAACTGCCTTCTTTAGATACATGATAATCACGGCAAATGCACCATACAAAAATCTGGGGTCAGAAAAACAATTTTGGTTTTTATTGTTGCCCGATCATCTTCATAATTCCATAAAAGATGATAAAGCATTTATTTGAGGTACTCTGGCCAATAATGATTTTTCCAAGCACTGTAACCAAATTAAGGAAAGTTGATTTTCACACTTTGTACTTTATAAGTATTTCCAAAAACAAGAGGTGATTTTGCTGAAATTTGTTAAACATGGAAAGGGTGCAATAGAACTACTTAACCATTCTGCTCTTCAGTTTTACAGCGCAAAACTAATTACTCTCATGGCAACCCTCTGAAGAATCTCCTGTCTCCATTTAACAGTAGGAAAAACAGAGACTGAGGATCATCAAATACACGGAATACCTGTAACTGCCACTGGCAGTAACTGGATTTCTAGATGCTCATTGTTACTGAAAATGGGCTGTAAATGATTTACATGGGTAAAAGTGCAAGGTAGAAGAGCAAGAAACTCTGAAATAAAGGTCCAGCTTATGCAGTTTCTGGCTTCCTGGGCTGTATCTCCATCTCACAGTGGAGAGAGCTTTATGATGGATTTTGTACTCATAAAAATAAAAGAACAAATTAATGGTCAACTCCAATGAATGTTTATGTGGACACCTTTTGCCTTCACAGTGTGTTCATTTAAGTAAAAAAAATACAGATTTTAAAGAATGAAATATTAATAAGCAAAACAGAACCAGTTCTAATGTGATACAGAAAAATCAAAATTACTCTCAGTATGTACCTCACTAGGAAAGGATAAACTATGTGATGCAAACTTCAAGAATTCCACTTTGGAGGAATCTTTATAATACCTACCAGTCCTTATGATATTCCACATACAATTGAGAAATGTTGCTAAAGTTATTAAGCCACGGTAACATATATAAATCTCTAGACTGTTAATGATGAATTATGTTCACTTTACTAAATCAAACCTTTCCCTCAATGCAACACTGGGACACATCTCCCAAAACTGAATGATGTTGATCTCCTATCTGATTTTGTAAACACAAACACCAGCAGATATTTAACCTCTAAGAACACACAATCTGTTCCATTTTCTTTACTCAGTTTAGTTCAAAGGATTAGAAAGCAAGCTATAATAACTTCTCTTTTCTACTATTTAACTTGTACACTAACTTTCATAATGAAAATTCAGTGCCATATTTTAGGCTTGCGTTTGTGCTTTTTTATTTATTTATTTTCTATTAAATCTCATTCCTCTTACCATTAATTTGATTAAATGCACATCAGCACTACTAAGCTGCAGGAGCAAAATGTTGGTTTTACTGTGTTGCTCTGGGAATTGTCATCAAGCCAAATTCACAGATGTTCCAATGAACATGCAGCATTTGGCCCATTTCTAAAATAAACATCATAGTTTACTTAATCCACAATGTCACAGCCGTGTGTAAGTAAGCAGTAAGATCAGTTAAGTGCCCTCGCCTGCTCTGTCAATACTTTTTAAAACCTGACACAAAGCAGGAAGCAAAAGTGAAAAAGCCAAAATTAGGGAAAAGGGAAAAATCCGTGTGATTTTCACGCCTCATACAAGATTGGGACTATCATGATGTGGCCCCTTTCCATATTTTCTTACAAACAATGAGGTAGGTAGAAATATTTATGCTCAGAAGCAGAAGAAACTGTGAAATTATATTTAGTAGCTGGGTGGAAATGAGATGATTGTGATGGCTCATAAGTGTGGGAACAACCCTTCCAGAATCCTCACGAGGTCTTATCAACTTCTGTTATGTTACTGCAAGATATTGGCCTATAAAAACTTAATAGGACAGAAAATTGGGATTTGGTATTTGGAAGCACTCTGACATAAAGAAAACAACACGTGTGCATACATGAAGCAATTGTTCATGAGCAATAAACAGCCAGGCCCATGGAGATGCTACCAACACAGCCACTGCAAATAAAAATGTGGGATGCTAATGAAACCTAGAGGAACACTTAACAGCTTCAAGGTGCTGTTCACATGGACTATAAAACTGGTGTTACACAGCCACTAGGAAGAGCTGTGTGCATATATTAACTATATTTCCCACAGAAAATTGTCAAAACACACATCTTTCTAATAATAGGGTAAGATCTTGGGTGTAGAGAGGTAGGTTCAACATAAATGCTTGTCCCAGCCTTATCTTCCATGAAGAAATTATGACCCAAATGGCAAAAATTCACTCTAATTTAACAAGTATTTTTAGTACTTTTAGACCTTTTAGGACACAAGTTTTTAAGGTTTTTCACTTTACAACAACCAGGGGAAAAAGAAAAAAAAAATGCACGATTATTTAAATCCCATAATTATTCCAGGAGCTGATTCTTCTCAAAGAAAGACAACTCAGAGCAATATCAGATGTGCTGGTGAGTGAGATGGCAGCAGTTTGTGGAGCCCAGCCTGTGCATCTGCTGTAATTAAATTTGCACACGAAGTGTGCAATGTTGCTATTTCTCTTAATGGAGTAGACCTTCTGAACAGAACTTTCAAAGCCTGAGGTACTCATCTTTATTTTGATGAGTCTTTGGTGCCTCACATCAATCTTTACTTGTAATTTTGTATAAGCTTTATACATTTCTTTTTTACTGCATAGATTAGCAAAGAACATCACTTGATATACAGCTAATACAAATACCCTTTACTATTGGTTATAAATCAGCCTGTGCAAAAAGCCCAGGACAATACACCACACCACAGGAGGAAACCTAAAAGGAAAAGCTCAAGTCCGTGTTAAAAAAATTACAATATCCACAACTCTGAGGAGATCAGGGATTCAATCATATCCCTTAATTTCAGAACATCTGCTCACAAGGCAGGGCTGAACTGACAGTTGCCTGGATTTATTAAAAAAAAAAAAGGCATCAAACACAGTACAACTGTGTTGTAATGGAGAGAGTATTCCAGAGGAAGCAGTTAAAGGAACCTTATCTAGTTGTGATGGCAAGAAGCATCTAGAGCTTGCTGCCTTTGCCCTGGGGTATCACACTGGCACTGGTAGGGATACCAAATAAAAAGGAAACAAAGCAAAATAATCACATGGAAAAGGACAAAAATGATTACAAACAAAAAGCAGTCCCTTCCCTCTTAGAACTGGGAAACTGGAAGAAACTGAGGACTTTATTTGGGACATAACACACACTTGGGTAGGAGCTGTCCATGCATCAAACATTCTCATTTGTGTATCTTATCTGGGGGGGAGAGAAAGTACATTTTCCCACAACATAACATCTGCAATAGTGAAACAGGATTTCTAATGTGACTGGGTATGCAGGGCAAGGGAAAAAATATGTTAATGGCAGATGGTTGGAATAGCAGACTCAAAAAAGGTATGAACACCACAGAGATTCAAACAGGCTTCTGCTGTCTTCTCCGAGACCTGCACTGTGGCAAACCTTCCCACACACGAAAAAACTTGTCAAAGAAGCCAGTAAGCAATTTCTTAGATAATTTTGCTATCTCAATTATAATAAAATGTGTATTAAAATGAGTAAGTTCCCACAGCTGCACCTACAATATACTTTTAATAAGAACTTGGCTCTGCCTTCAGGTATAACTTGAAAAAAAGCATGCTTGAAGAAGGATCTATAGCTTCCCTGTTGTGCTCTCTTAGGCATTTTTCTAGCCCTTCAGTCAGGAGTCAGAGCAATGATAGCTCTTTAGAACAGGAAAAAGGCAGCAAACCTGTAAGATGGATATTTTGGGTTTTCCTTTTTTTGTGTGTGCGTGTGAGGTTTTTTTTCATTGTTTTTGTTTTGGGTTTTTCTTTTGTTTTGTTTCTCTTGTTTGGTTTTTTTTGGTGTTGTTTTTGTTTGTTTGGTTTTTTTACAATTTTTTCTTGTGCTAAAGGTGAAAGCCCTGGGGCAAGGTGGTGTGGTACCTATGATTTTACTTCTGATGGAGGCTCCCTTGCTTGGTGTGCTGCTGACTCTGCTCAGGGAAAGACATGTTGGGAGAAGGTAAGATGTGGCAGGCAAGAGAGCTTGAGAAGTTCCTGCTGGTGTGGGAAGATGTGTCCTGAGGAGCAGGCAGCCAAACCTCAGGGAGGAAAAGAGGAAGTTCCCAGAGATGAGAAGGAGTTGATATAATTCATAAAGGCACTGACTAAGCCTGACCTGCAAGTAAGATCTGCATGTTTGCCCAAAATTCTGGCTGACTCAGGGTCCTGTCACAAACCTTTTCTTCTCAGTTTCCAATAGGGACTTAAAGCCCAGAGAAAGGGGAATTCTGGAAGGATGCCTGCTGACATTAGAATATTTAACCATGGAAAGGTGGTATTCTTGCATGTCAAATTACTCTGTAGATTGTTCTGTCACCTCCACATAGCAATATATTACTATTCTGTGGGGGATAGTTAATGCTAAAAATATACACAACCCCTTTCATCATCCTTTCCTAATTAAAAAGCAGATGTTACTTATGGTTTTATTTCTGGTGGAGGCCAAATGTTCTACATGCAATCTGAGAGAAGAAAACATTAAAAACTCAAGAAATTACTGCTAAAGTTATGGATTTCAGTGTATTTCTTTCAAGAAGAGTGTGGCAGATCTGCTAAACAATTTATGAGCATGACAGTTTCACGAATTTTTTGCAGCTCCTGTTTAGAAAAGACTTTCTAAAAAGAAAGTCTGCACACACAGTGGGCATTCATTTCATTGAATAATTTACAGTGTATTGTGTCGTGTTTTTTTTTCCCTCCTTTATTCTATGAACTGAGCAAATTCACAAGCAATACTATGCAATGAAATATGGTCCTTTTGTTAGTCACAGCTGTTGGGTGTATCTTTCTATTTACTCTCTTTTTCCTGTACCTCTTCTTACTGTAACATTGCTGTACCATGAAAAAACAGGCTATTTGATCAAGAGACTGAAGGAATCCCAGAAAGTTTTTCAATCTTTTTATAAAAACCCCCAAAAAACTAGTCCAGAAAATGTGTTGCTTATAACAAATAATTAATTTGTATGGGATAAAGCCTTCCTATTTTAGCCCAGCATGTCTCCAGCACAAAGGAACACAGTGCAGAGACGAGCTCTTGAGAAGGAAGTACTGTAAAACAAAATTTTAAAGCTACCCAGCTGAGCAGTGGAAAATTAATAAAGGATAGAATTAAATGCAGTTACACAGTGTTAATAAAAAATGCTGTAATAGGCTTCTGTGACATGCCTGGATGCAGAAGGATAGACTTTTCATGTCCCACCTTTTTGCAACTCCAAATGTTTAGAAATAACTAACTTAGTAAAGGTCGAGCAGTATATGATATATTCTTTTAATTTAGAACAGTACTACTAAAGCAATTGTTACTCAAGGCAGTTACACACAGTCTCTCTCAACTTCTGGGAATATGTTTCCATCCATAATCAACATCTGCACATTGGAAAAGTATCCTGAATAAACCATAGCCCCAGCACAAGAGCTGTTTACTTTTAAAACATTTGAATTACTGAAATTCCTGTAATGAACTATACTGAAGTTATAAGGAACAGATTAGCCAGGGAGATGTTTCTGAGAAAATTATACAAAAATTGAACCAAGGGAACAAAGACCAAATTAAACTTTATATTGATAACATTTACTTAAAGATGTTGTTACATATAATTATTTAGCAACTTGAATTAATTATTCTAACTTCTTAGAGAAAAGGCTGAAGAGAGTCACACTAGGTATTCAATGAAGCTAATGATTTAATTAATAATTTGCTGAAAATTCAATGATCAATTCAGAGAAATATGTTTTAAATAAGTACAAATAATAAAAGAATGACATTACAATGACTGTATAATGTTTATTCATTGATGCAGAATGAAACCAGGGCCAGACTGCTGGATATTCCAGACTTCTCCAGGAAGAAATGGCTACAAACAAGAGAATATCTGCCTACATGTCGAATCCATAGTACTGCTCCTGTAATTTTGGGAGTGTATCTGCACTGAAAAGCCTTCCTGTGTTTAAAAATAAAATAAATTAATCATAATCATGACATTGCTAAAGAGTCTGAAATAAGAAGAATGGCTAAATGTCATGGCTGACTTGCAGGATTTGGGCATAAAACTAATACATCCTTGGAGTTTGCTGTGTGTGTTATCAGAATAAATTTAAAGAGAGTCTGAGTAAAGAGAGGTAAATATTTCATAATTGTTACCAGCTTCCTTATTTTGGAGAAGCATTTTTCTTAGACTACAACTGGCTGTGTACCAAGTGTTCTGTACTGGCCAGGAGAGCTACAGTGGGAGAAAGAGCCAACACTCTCAAGGTAATTGTTCATGTTGAATAACAGCTTATCCACGTTTAGGAGTATTTATTTCACTGGAAGCTCTGAAGATTTGGGAGTTATTCAGCCTGAGTGAGGATAAGCAGGCTTTTAAGGACATGTGCAACACATTTAGTATGAGATTTACCTAGAGCTTTTTTTTTTTTTAAATAAGGAGTAAGTTGACTGCATTTTTATTTGAAAGAGTTTGCATTAAAAACCTCAGATGTGGATCTTCAAGAGGAAATTTAAATGAAAAGCAGAGTGCTTGATGGAAAAATAAAAGTGATAGTTCCAGTCAGAGGGTTTGATATAATACGAGTTGCAGTGAAAAGAGAAAATAGAGGAAGCAGTAACAGGTAATGCACTGAGAGTGAAGACAGAAGCAGATAGAAATTAGGGCAGAAATGAAAGCTCAGTAAGTGATGTGGTGTTACAGCAGAGAGTGACAAGTCTCATCTCAAAATGCACTTGAACTAATTTTACAAAAATGATGTAAAATCAAAGCAGTAAGCATGGCCACATTACTAAGAAGAAAACTAGTTTTCCCACATTGTTTCAAGTCTCCAGATGCCTTTATTTCCCAATACCACACATTTCTTTGTGAGATCAAGGAAGCAGGTTCATCTAATGCCTCACTTGCAAGGACAATTATTTTAAGATAGCAGTGAAATTTGAGTTGATTGATGACTCAATTTGCCTCACCTATTATTCTGCAAAACTGGCCCTAACCCTCATTGAATGAGTTCCTGACATTTGAACTGTGAACCAAAAGCCTTCTATGGAATAGGCAGTGATTTGAACACGTGAAACAGTTTGTAGGAGAGAACAAAAAGACATGAGACTTCTTTTTTTTTTTCCTAAAAGCACCTACATCTGAAACCAAAAAGCTGAAGCTCTACAGTAGAAAAAAGGGGAACGAGGAATCTAGAACATGAATAACTCATTTCCTTTTCATGCAGTAATGCACACACAGTTACTGCACATAGATTTTTGGAATTACTTTAAATACAAAAAATTCCAAGTTATGCACATGTGGCTTTTTTAATATCCTGTCAATGAAGATGTGCTTTATGTCAGGAGGCACGAGATTCTGTCATCTTTCAAGCTGCTGCTGCTGCAGCCACAGTGGGGCAGTCAAGGACAAGACATAAGATTTGCCTCCAGAACGCAAGGAACAGACCAAATATTTTAGACATTAAGGGCAAAATCCCACAGTGCTTAGTCAGGCAAAACTCCCATTGGCCTCAACAGGAGTTTTGCCTGAATAAGTAGTGAGCACTGACTATGATGTTTGACCTAGATTTATCAGTCACACAAATCTAACACGTTTTTGAGCCAGACAACCACTGTGCCACAATATTCCTGTGACATTCTGTTTAAAGGAAAACACAGTAACAGTAAACTATGGATCATCCCTCGTGTATATAATCATGAATCATCCCTCCCCATGAATATAGTGGAGGGAAGAACTTTCAGCTGGGCAAGGAGCTGATAACTTGAAAGTCTACCAAAGAGCAAGATTAGAAAGAATCCAGGAGACTAAAAGTTTACCACTGCAAGGCTTTGGTAATCTGATAAACACAGAAAAGTGCACAAGTGAGATCCCTAAGAGCTTGTGTATGACTGAAAATAGTTTGGGTTTCATTCTTGTAAGAAAATAATTAATAATTTCTTTCTGTAGTTATCCTTCTGATTTAGGGCAAATCACAATTCCTACCTGGTCAGCGGAAATTCCTGTAGCTCATTTCACCAGGGATTAATTTAGATGAAAAACTAGGTCAGTCTCATTTGGAAGTTAACATTTCAGTTACAGAGATATGAAAGTAGATTAAGTTTAACATATGTGCCTATCTTGCTTCAGAAATTACCTTCTGTAATTATAGAGTCCCATTTACAACAACTTTGATATCATGTGCAGGAGAAAGATTAGAATTAGTATCAAAGTGAGCAGAAAAATTCATAAGCATGAGAGACGTGTGTGGTTTTGACTTCCTTCTTCTGGGTGAAGTGAATATCAAAACAACAGCAATCAGACCATAGTTTCCCCCTTAAGGGCAAAGGAGAGATGATGAAACATGAGTATTGCACTTCTAAACACAAAAGTAAAAATCATACCAAGCAAAAACTCCACCCTTTCACATTTATCTGGGTCTACCCTTTGCAAAATTCTTTCTATACAGAGTAGTTAAAGAATAAGAAAATATACTCCTTTTTTATCTGCCAACTCTTCTGTCATTAATGTATCCTAGACCTTCCTAATGTGCAGTATTACCCAGAGAAGAAAATGGAATCATAGAATCATTTAGGTTGGAAAAGACCTCTAAAATCATTGAGTCCACCTGTTGACCCATCACTACTGTGTTCATCACTAAACCATGTCCCAGAGCACCACAACTACACGTCTTTTAAACACTCAGGGATGGCGACTCAACCATTTCCCTGGGCAGACTGTTCCAATGCTTGATAACCATTTCTGCGAAGAATTTTTTCCTGACACCCATTCTAAAGCTCCCTTGGTGCAATTTGAGGCCGTTTCCTCTTGTCCTGTTACTTGTTCCCTGGGACAAGAGCCTCAGATTTTCCTCAGTGTTCCAAAGGGTTCTGCATCCAAACTTATTTGCCTCATCCATTTTCATAAAGTTGTATAGACTGGACTTCAGCATCTCCATAACACAGATATTCCCCCCCCCCCCCCCCCTTTCTGAATGATTATGTTAAGCAAGGTTGTAACAAAATCAAAACAATACTGACTCTCCTTACTTTCAGAAGTGTCAGGCTTTCCTCCTTGGTATTCCTGCAAATGCTCTGCTCCCTCCTCTCTTTATTGCCTCCTTTTGGTGACTGTATATATTAATATAATAATTTTTTTTAAATGATCCTCATTTAAAAAAAAACCAAACCAAAACCAAACCACAAATAGGCTAAACACCCAAAAAGTCCTCAAGTAAGTAAAAAAAAACCAAGGAATCTCAGTTTTCCACAGATTTGTGTTTTGAAGACTGGATATCAGAATTCCAGACTAAAATCAATTAGGTTAAACCCTTGCTAAATTAACAGAACTTGTTTTCTATGTCACCATTTGTTTTCATGAAAAAAAAGTAAAATAGTGTCTCTGAAATTTTAATGCCTCTTTCGAATTTGATTAATTTCAAACTGATGAAATTCCTTACGAAACACAGGTCTAGCCAGTCACATGCAAATATAACACAAGACAATTCCTCAGGAACCAGGCAAAAAAACTTCCACCCCGTAAAAAAACAGGTGCACCCATATCTCAGATCTTTAGCTAAATGATACAGTTAGAGCTGAGCTGTTTGGATCACTGGAGCTGAATGGTTCTTTTCCCAATTTATTGCTTAACTCTTCTAGCTTCAACAGCACACAGTAAACGAATTTAGTTTTCTTAATCCATCTTTACAAGGTACCAATAGCCTTTAATGAGACTGCAGGTATGTTCCAACACAGTAAAGATATTTTATGATACACTGCACCTTGGTCAATACATTGAATATTAAAATACTAAGTGAACTGTGGTCCATTATTAGTCAGTCTAACAAAAGAGGCATTCAGGATTACATTCATCCACAGTACTAACAACAGAGCAACAACTTGGATTTTGTGTCAGTACACCTCCATTTTTAATCTTAAGTGTGCATGGTATTGCTCTGAGTGAAAAAGGTATCACTAAAAATGTATAAGCATGTTCTGCATGTTTACAATAGCTTCTTCAATTATAGTTTGAAAGTGGCAATTCTGATTTAAAATTATAAATGCACACAATTAAATCCATATTTAATTGGGACTAAAACCCTAGCTGTGTTTAAAATAAGACTAATATTCTGATAACTGCTAACTTTAAAAAAATCTATTAGCAGTATGAAGAACTAACAATAAAATACATTGACTGTTTATAGTATACAGTGCATATATACACATATATGCTTAACTTTATTGGACTTGGTTTCCAAGGTGAATAGTGTGCACAGAGAGAATTTTCCAAGATTCCCATGTCCAGCTGAGAGGTCAATAACTTTGGTGCCTTGGTAAATTTGTAATGTTTCTGAAAACATCACCTGTAGCTTTCTGAGATTCATAGTCCTCATTTAACTATTATTTCAGAAATTACTTGCAAGTGCATTGCCTTTTTCCCCCTCCTCTGTCCTTGCATAACTACTTAAGATTTGCTCAGAGATGTAACATTGCCTATTTTTATGGATTCAATACTGGCAGGTTTTGGATCTTACACCAAAGGCAGACTTCACACTTGTGACTGTGAGGTAACACTGTCTGTGAGGGGGGGAAAAGAGAACCTTTTTTTCCCACTAGCTGTATAACCACAAGTCAAGAAAGATCATTTTCCCCCCAAGTAAGTTTTTAGATATTCTACCAGTTAATTATATAACACCAACTCTGGTGATGTTAAAATCAGTCAGTGCTTTGACACATTTGATGTATAATCCTTCATTCTAGGCTATAGTAGAAGAAAAACATATTTATAGGGTTTTTTTCTTAGGCAATGAAAGGTATTACTTAAGCCCTGCAGGGAAAACTGACCCTGTCTCTGCCTTTTCCAATGTACTAATCGGATCATTAGCTCCCCAGAAGCAATGGCAATTACAGTTCTGAAAATAAAGACAATATGTTACATGCAAACATTTCAAAATATAAGTTGTCTGGAGAAAACCAAAACACAGGTGTAGCTGCTTCATGTCTTTGGCTGGCCATGTACTCTCAAAAACCGCGTACACTTCAAACCCATTGAACCAACCCGTATCTTCTGCTAATGAAACTTTAATTTCCCAAAGCAGGGGCAATTGCAGATTTAAACAGATTAAAATTGTGATTAAACTAAAAACTAGAAAGTAGATTTTTATTTTATTTCTTTTACAGGACACACAAAGTTATACTGATAGTTTTCTACAATTCTCTCCGGATCCTAACAATAAAGAAGAATGAAATAAAATACAAAACCCTCATCTAGTCTTTGACGATGCATATTTTGTTTAATGTTTTTTCATATATGAATTAAAAAAAAAAGCCAGATAGTTATCCCCTAATGTAGTGTGACAGCTACAAAGTGAAATCAGAAACTCAACACTGCAGAAAAATATAAAAATGAAAAATAGTGGTTTTTTTCTTTAGAAAGTGAACTAGAGATAAATTTTATTTGAAAAGGCGAATCGTGTACTGTACTCTGAAGTCAGGTAACAAAACACAAACTAATTAAATTAAAATACTTTTTCAGATCAGCACCCTAATAGTTAAGATCTGGCTGAAGAACATATGAAATATTTTGAATGTTGGCTCAGAAAAACTCTTGGCTTGGCATTTTTCATTTGCTCTGTTACTGCTTACTTTTAATCATAGCCAAACTAGAGTGAAATGGCAGGTGTGTTTTCGTAGGCTGGTTTTCTCCTCAATTCCACAATCTTCTGTTATTTAACCTGATCTGTGACTCCAGTGTCTTTTTCTTACTTTTTTTTTATTCTAAACGAGGAAGTTTTTGCCCCAGTCATTTTACCTAAAGGAGTTCCTATGGCTAATTGTGTGTTGGGGTCAGCTGTCCTGGCTGTGTCCCCTCCCAGCTTCTTGTGCCCCCCCTCAACCTCCTCACTGGTGGGTTGGGGTCAAAGGCACAAAATTCCTTGATGCTGTGCAAGTGCTGCTCAGCAGTAAGGAAAACATCCCAGTATTATCAACACTGTTTCCAACACAAATCCAAATTCTGCAGCAGTAACCATATTGGATGTTTCAGAGGAAGGCGTGAAAGCTTGAAAATAATCCACACTTTGTTACTTATTTCACATTTCTTTTCTTCCTGTCCTCCCTCTTTCCTTCTCCAGGCTGAAATATGAGATTTCATCTCTCTTTAAAATTGTTATTGACTGTAGTACTAGAATATTATTTCTCCCTAGTAATATTGAACCCTTTTTACACCAAACAAACATCAGCTTGTTGAAATCTTGGCCCAAATGGGTTTCTGTAGCAAGCAGTCCTGTGCTAATTACACACTGTGCTATAAAACTATTTGCAATCTTTAAAATAGTTTTGAATTTTCCATCACTTAACCTAAATGAATGTACCCTTATTTTTGTACTTTATGAAGTAGGAGTGCACACTCCTGATCTAGACCAGTCATTATTCAACACAGTGATTTTTCCAGTGATCATTTGAGCCAAATTTTTAGTCTGGGTAAGAGACTCACTGCTGTGAATTTTTTGCATTACTCTTCACATCTCTGAAGTAGGGTCTATGTTTTCCTGTCAATCCTCTGTAGTGGTGGCTGGTTTCAGCTTGACTGTGAATGCCATTAGACAGATCCTTTCTGAGTCTTGGGATACCTCTCATAACCCTAATCCCTGTGTCTTTTCTTGCTACCATGAGTTCAACCCCTGAGAGCCTGAGGAATACTTTAAAGAGATTTGTGGAAGATACCACAGAGCAAAGTGCTGTACAAAAGCCCACAAATGGGAAATTTCTAACAAAGTTTGCATTTCCACTGGATAAACTTCAGGAATTCATGCATGGAGAACAGTTGACAACCACTGCACCAAAATCTGTTTTACTGTTCCTGGACAACATTGTACTGAAAAGTAATAAATGCAATCACTATCAGTATTAAATGTCACAAACAGATTCATCAGTTATTTCTTAAATACAAAGATCTTCAACAGCACTGACACTTTAGATCTATAAGTAGATAATTCTCAATCCTACCCTACAAGTCATTTGTAAATGCATGCCTCTGTTTTTCATAAACACACTTAGAGGTGACCAGAGAACCAATCTGAGAAAGAGCAGAAGCACATACGTGTGGAGATCAATACTCAAACTTATTAATATGAAACTGGGAGGAGTCAGAGAAACAAAAAGCTGAAATCCAAGCTAAAAGAAAGGCAAATCTTTGTGATTACACCACAGCTTATTCTTACGTTGAATTCATCAACATAATGATTTTGAGAATGAAAAAGTGAAATGCAAATTTCCAACTGTGTTTCTGTGCCAAATCTGTATTTGGAGTTCCTGCCTAGGGGGGTGTTGTGGGGAGAGCAAAAGCAGGGATGAGAGAGCTAATAATGTAATATTATATAGTTTTACAATTAAATTCAACCATTAAGTTCCTTTTGATTCTGTGTAACTAAATGCAAATTTTCACGTTTTTTTTCATATGTTCTCAGAACCCAAATGACAACTGTTACACTGGGGAAAGAGGGTGCTCATAGAACTAGAAAGTTTGGGAAAATATGGAGAGAGAGTTTAACTTTATATTAAAGTTACATTCCTGTCCTTGGACCTTCCTCCTAAGGGTCTGCTTGTGCTGTGATCTGTGTTATATCCTCTTAACATTTCTATTACTAATTTTAAGGAGGGTTAAATCAGAAAACCTCTTAAATAACTTGGGATCAAAGTTGGATAAAAGCAGAGGAGAATATTTAAGACACTGAATGCATTAAAATATTTAAATTTTGTCAAAGACACGTATTTACTTCTTTAGGGTCCGCTATAAACAGCTCAAGTAAATAACAAGCACCTTCCCTACCCTGAACAAGTAAGTTTGGGATTTCTGTTCCTTTTAAACATACAATTAGTTATTAAAAGCCATCACACCTCACATTGTTAGAGCCCCAAAGGCAACAAGTCTTTTTTTCCAAGGCACTCCTTTCTTTGGCTTCTCCTTTACCAGTTGGCTGTTTGTCCTTGAGCACAACCTGAGCATGTTCTATGTTTGTCCAGGTCAACACAACAGATGACAGAGGCTTGAAGAGGGCACATGTAGGGTTTGCAACCCTAAGCAGGGAATGGATCCAGCTGAAGCTGGCAAGTCATGGGAAGGGGGTTTCTCTCACCACCACTTGACACAAATCCCATGATATACTTTAAAACTAACTACTGCACCTCTCACACTCTGGTGCAGGCTGAGCACATTAACACAACTCTTACTAACTTGCTCCTTGACTTCTTGCCCACATTCTGAGATACTAACTGCTTTAAAATATTTACTTTATGTTAGTAGTAGTGTCCCACTAGAGTCATTCCTGCTGTTATACTGCAGTTAAAAGCATCCCATGGCACTCAGCAGGCTGGAGCCCAGCTAAGAGCAGGGACAGGCAGTGTCTGGACATTGGGAGCAGCTGCCAGCAGCTGGATTCCTGCAAAGGGGCACAATAATCCTGATGAGGCAAAATGACACCAATTGACTTATGCAACAACCCCTTTGGGGGCTACATCTCTAGTCTGGCTGACAATATTACAATCTCACGTAGTGGCCCTGGAAGGATATTTTTTCTAATATCCAATCCAAACCTCCCCTGGCACAGCTTGAGGCTGTTTCCTCTCATCCTCTTGCTTGTTACCTGGGAGAAGAGACCAAACCTCAGCTGGTACAACCTCCTTTCAGGCAGTTGTAGAGAGCAATAAGGTCACCCCTGAACCTCTTTTTCTCCAGACTAAACACTCCCAGCTCCCTGCTCCACTCCTCATCAGACTTGTGCACCAGCCCCTTCCTGTCATGTTACACTCTGAGTTAACCAGTTGACAATAGTTGTGCTCAACCTTATGTCACCAATTAGTTTTCAAGAACACAGGTTAATGCAGAGCTTTACAGTATAGACAGCTTCCTTTTCTGAATGGTTGCCAATAACTAATTTACTCGATGATCTATGATTAATTTGGATCTTAAAGTAACTGTCGGGAAATTATGTTTGTCATAGCACTGGGGTTGTTCAGAAACTATTGGTTAGCATCCCAAATTAACTGGAAAATCATTTGCATCTTGTTTTACTTTCTAGCAAATTAAACCTTCTCTCTCCAAACCCGTTTGTGTAAAAGCAGGAGAAAAGTGAAAATGTCTTGCAATGTGGAAATTATGTAATGAAGTAAAAAAATCACAAAGTCTTCATCCTGATCCCCCCAAAATTTTGCTGCTTCATAGTATTTATATAGATTACTGGCATCAATCTTCTTTGCTCCTCTAATGAATCTAAAAAGCCTGAAATTTTCCTGGATGGGATGTTTCATCCAAATGGCTTGAGAAGAGTCACACTCATAAAGTTTACAAAGTGATTCAGGAAATGCAATGCAATGAATCAATTCTCTAACTACTATTAGGGAAATAAGCAAATATTTGATATATTAATGCTGAATTCAGAAATACAGCTGACAAAAGAAATCTAGAATACTTCTATGTCTCATATAATTCAGTTTGTAGCAGCTTTTTGACTCACTAAAAATCAGATTAAATGCAGACTATTAAGGTGTTACCTTTAACAGAAATACCACTTCAGTCCTTTTTACACTAGTGCCCCAGATTTGGTTCTGATTATATATATTTTGCTACATGTAAAGAGTTACTCTGAAGGCATGTGTTTCTTTTTGAAATACATGCAAACCCTGACTGTGTTTTAAAATAAATGAATCTACAACATATAACATAGTCTATCTAAAAGCAGGGATCCAAGAGCCTGGATATCCTCTGTATTGAGAAATACTTGTTTATATACTAGAAATGTCTTTTTATAAGTAACTGTCACCTTGGAAACTACTACTAAACATGAAAGCTTTGTCTCCATAGAAAAAAACCCACGTACTATTTAGTTGCCCCAAAGTTTATATTTTCCTAATCAATCTGAAACATAAAGATTTGCAGTCAAATGTTCTTAGCCCTTATTTCCTCCTTCCTATTGTAAAATTGTATCTTGCTGTAAATGTTGTGATTCCTAATAGCAAACAGAAATCAATACTCTTACCAAAACAATACTCTTTACAAAAATATATTTACATCCTTTGTGTCAGTAGACTGGAAGACAAAAAAAAAAGAAAGAGCCTTCATGGAAGTCAGCTGTTTTCTGAGATCTCTGACTTCAAGGCAGTGCCTGCTCAGGTGTGGTAAATTCACAAGGTACAAGGGCCTTTCCTGTTTCGCCACAGTTTGTCTTTTGCAACTAATTACATTTTTATGTTTGCACATGCAAATATTGACAAAATATTGACCACTGCATCACAGATACAAAATTCTATTTTTTGGCTTAGTCTGTCTTGTAGTTTATTTCCAAAGAAAACATCCAATTGTACCATTCAATTTCTGACAGCAGGACAAAGACAGAAATGGGAATAAAAAATAATCAGAGTTTCCTCTGAGCACTGACAGTGCTGTACTGGGAGATGTGAGCCTAAAAATACCACTATTCAATATGCAGACCCACTCCATGGATTTCTTGCAGCTACAGGTACTGGGCTGTTATCAATAAAAATCTCTGAGGAGAGGAAAGATGAATTTTAAAAGCACCAGAATCTTTGAGAGAACACAGAGGGTTTAACCTTCACATGGCAAAAGCACAGTGTGGAACTAAAGAGGTGCTATAAAACCCTCTAGTAATACACAGGGCCTGCTGCTGGGGAGATGTTCATGATGAGCAGAAAGGTCAGTGGCACAGCTATGGGCAGTGAGAGCTGCAAGAGGACAGGACAGCCAGTGTGGGGTTCATTCCATTCTGTCACCATGAAAGGCTGCTTAAAGGGGGAAAGACTTCCCTGAGTCCTCCACAGTCACTGTGACAAATATTTCTGTCCCCACCCCATTTTGGTCATAGTTTTGCTGTTTGACTTCCTGCTGAGCATTCCTACAGAGAACATCTACTGGGCTTGCTCAAGGGGGGCAAGAGCCAGGGGATGGAGCATATGGGAGGTGAGAGCATCCCACAGCAAACTTGGCTATGCCCAGCTCATCCAGAATGAGTGTAACATGGAACAGGGAATGCAGCAGTCAGTCTGCCCCGAGGAACGAGGGGAGGACATTTCCCAAGGAACAGAGGTGACAGAATAGAATTGGGCAGACTCAGCCACAGTGACTGAAACAATCCGGGTGTGAAGACCCACTTGTGAGGGCAGGGGAAGCTGGAGTTGAAGGAATGAGTGATTTAAAATGCTATTAATTTCCATTATACCTGACTGCGTTGCTTTGAATTCTTCATATTTACAAAGATTTTTATCCATATCAGGATGACACAGCATTTTCCCACCTTAGTTTCAAAGCTTGTTTATCTTTGAGGAATTCAGGTCGAAACAGATTCACCTTAAATGTCTGACACAGGGTAAGCACTTCATCAAAGCCTGTCCTGTGTTTCAAGGAAGTCCTTCAACACAGATACATCACCATGAAATATTCCTTTTTCTTTTTTTTTTTTTCCCCAGCAAAACATTTCCTTATTAAAAGCAGCTCCAGCTATGATGAACAAGGCAGGCTCTAACTAATCTGAAAAACTAATTGTTCTGTATTGGTATCCAGCAGAAAATTACAGGATAAAAAAATAGCTGAAGGCCTCCCGTTGTCATTTGGTATTTTTTCTGAACCTAACTGGGAGAGAGACTGCTTGGCCACTTCCAGGGCCTTCCACCAGCTGGGCTGATTAGCCCAGGATCAGTGTAACTTCCCTTGCCTGTCACTGGGGGCACTTGCTGCCAGCTGAGCACACTCACACGGACAATTAGCAAGGCTCAGTCAACATGTGATAGCTTGTTAAGCTGCAGTAATGTTTATTTTTCCTTTCAAGCCTCACACTAAGAAGCAGTGTGAAGCAAAAGAGTTTTCGAGAAATAAATGAAGGAAATCTGTGCTGTAAAATAAAAACCAGGATCTTCTTTTTCCCCCCAGCTTGCATATGGATCCTGATAGAAAACCTTGCAGAGACTTCTGAGTGAAGACTAGTCAGCTTGCAGTTCTGTATAGAACATCTTCTAAGAAGTGGAAGTAACAGTAAAATTATCAGAACACTTCTATCTTTGGCCTAAACTAAAAATAAATATATACTATGCATATATAAATATATAGGATCTATAATCCCCTTACAATATCTATGTTGAATTCAGTAGATACACCAGAGTACTTATTCCAATACAGTTAAATTAGATGAGTTCCTTATTTTGGCCATACATCACTTTTTAAAGTGAAATAGAAAAAAAAGGATGAAATACATTATTTAATACTCATTTATCATCTCTTATTAGAATTCTGTCATTGTGCCCTACTATGGGAACATACAAATTCTGTGCATTTTTGTGAGAGTACTAATGAGAGTACTATTTCAGAGTACTCTGACTCCGAAATAGTTTTAGTTTCAGTGATAGATATGAAAGTTACTTGAAATCAGCTTATAATTAGCCAAAATTATTAATGTTGTGATAATAACTGTAACAGGATTGTAACTAAACGTTTTGGTATGGCAAAAAAATGATGCATCAGAGCTTGTCATTTTATTGGCAACAACCAACACACTCCTTTCCTTACTTTCTTCATACTGCAGGTACAGTTTTGGGGTTTTATCTAAGTCAAAACTGAACAAGCTTCTTCATGTTCAAGAATTTTTTACTTCAGTGGACACAAACAGAAAAAACTTTCCCCTAAAAAAATCCCACCCAAACCCCATTTTCCATTATAACAATTTAATTGCATCACATAAGGAATTTAAGTATTAATGAACTGAGAGTTAAACCATCCAAGAAAGGTCCTGCTAGAAGGTAAGCTGAAGTGAAATAAAATGAAAATTTTCATTTATGAATGCAAGCCTTAACACCAAGCTTCCAACAGTGAAACTGGTGAGACTTTCTCCTCCTCCATCCCTCTCTTTTAGAAACATCTCTTTGTAGATGAACACAAACTAACAGAAGAGGTAACAATGTGGGGGAAAAAACCCTCCACAGCCAATAAAACCCAACCCAAGAAGAAGGAAAAAGGTCCCCCTCTTATACTTGCATATTTGCTTAAAAATAAATGTTTGCCGAAGTTTATGAGCCAAAAATCAAACCAAATTCCCCTCAGCACTGCCAACGTGTTTATTGAATCACATGACTGGGAACGGAGCCAAGCCACCTCAAACTGCTGTTCCTGTGGCATAAACAAACCTGAAACTGGAATAAAAGGGGCACGAGGCACTCAGCTGTTCAAATTAGATAAGGCAAACTCACACTTGTCGTGTAAGCAGCTTCAGGGTCATCCTCCAGCACTCGTGACAGACCAAAATCGGAGACTTTGCACATGAGGTTGCTGTTGACCAGGATGTTCCGTGCTGCCAGGTCCCGGTGCACGTACCCCATGTCTGAGAGGTACTTCATGCCAGAGGCAATCCCCCTCAGCATTCCGACCAGCTGGATGACTGTGAAGTGGCCGTCGTGCTTCTGCAAGGAAAGGTGCAAGTTCAAAGAACACATTCATTTCATTCTAGCGATGTTAACTACAGCTCTTATTTAAAACACATTTGTAACCCAGCCAGCCAACATGCTTGTTTTTTCAAGTATTTGACTTGGTCTGCAGTGCATGCCATCTCATCTCCCATTGTGCAGTTTATCCCCATTTTCTTCCATATTTTCACACATTCCAATCTTCCTGCTGACAAAATTTAACATCTTTTATAATAGGTTACTAAGAACACCTTCCCCAAACACTGTTTTTTAGTACAAGAATGAGAAAGCACACAAAAATCCTCTCTTCATCTTTTACTCTCTGGCCTCAGGAAACAAAGAACCCTCTTTTTATTATCTCAGCCTTGATTGTCTACATTGAGGTACTGCTGCTACCCCACTTTTTTTTGCTTTTTTTGGGGAAGGTTTCTTTGTTTAAAAAAAAAAATCCCACAACAGCCTGGAAAAAGTCTGGAGCTTTATCTCATGTTTGTTCTGCACCTAACACCATATAATCTCTGAATACTAGATTAAAAAGGAGATTTGGGCTGAAATTCAGGGGTTATTCCAAAGCTTTTCCAAAGTCTTCCTGGAAGAAAGCCCTTAAGCACAGCCCCATGAATGCAGTAAGCTGCTTGACTCCTATTAGTGTTGAACATGTAAGTAAGAGTTGTGTCATTAACCACACTTGTCCAGCTGGTCAGTCTTTCTGGGCCTCAGTTTCCCCATCTGCAGCATTAAAGTTAACATTTCTTTATGTCCTACATCAGACAGCTCATGAATTATGTAGCAGTGGGAACCAAGTGAGTACATGTATAGAAATGTGATTATGGGTTCTTTGCCTTTTTTAGGTCTGCCCTGTCTAGCATTTACAGCAGACTGCTTACAGGATTATTTTTGTGACCTCAGCTGGCAGACATTTAGCTTCTCATGGATTATTCAGTGAGCCAGGCTTTTATGTTAGGAGGAACAGCCAAACAAAACCAAATAACTCTCTCCTGCAAGCAAGTTAACTTTTAATTTTCTCCTCCAGCACCTTTAGCATTGGGCAACAGAGAAGTAGCAATGTTCTGATCAGCATTCAGGACACTTCTACTGTTTAGCTGGTACATTTAAGCAAGATGATTTTTTGTAGGGGAGAGGCTTACAGTAAGTTCAGTAAATTAATTAGATTCACCAAAGCAATGGGCTGAACTGTATAGATATGCTTAGCTTTATCCCTGGTCAGCAAAGTATTTCAGCATTTCCATAATGATTCAATGGTTTGAGGCCTGTATTCAACTCATCAGGATATAAATATTTAAAGAATAAATAAAAGAAATCCATAAAGAAAATGGTAAAAGGAAAATACCAACACATTTTGTCAGCTAGAAGACCTCACAGGCTCAAGACACAACTGTGATAACCAGACATTTTACAGAAGGCCATCCCCTCTTGTGAGCCTATGACATTCCTTATCACAGGACCCTACCACGAGAATAAGGGTTATTTCAGAGTCCAAAATATACCAGTGACAGATATGTTAAATAAAAACATTACATCTAGCAATTAAGATAATATTCTTAAATACTTTAAGCCTCTTCGATAAAGGAAGGAAATGGACTTTATCCAATGCTTTATGTAATGAGGCCACACAGGATTTGGGGTTTGCTTTTCATTTAATACTTCTAAATGTTCAATTGATTTAAAAATTATGAAGCTGGCTGCCAACAGTTAATACTCTTCACACCGTGTATGGATAGCTCTTTTTTAGCTAACTGTAAAATTAGGATTTGGAACAAAGTGCTAGCACCTGACTTTTGCAAAATGATGAATCAAGTCCCTCCCACCTCCACAACAAAACACCAAACAAAACCAGCCCCCAAACCTCTAGATTTCACCTCCTGCTTATCTTTCTTAACAGCTCCATTCTTTCAACAAACCTCAGATTCATCTGCAACACCTCCCTTAACCTTTTGTCCTCTCACATCACAAGCACTCCTTCCTTCCTTTTTTAATTTCTGCTCTTTCAAACCTAGACCATGCTTGATTAATTTTTCATAAAACATAACCTTTTTCTGCTCTTTCCAATTCTCAGTATTTGCCTTACCAGTATAGCAGTAATGCCTGAGTTTAAAACAATCTCATGCTTTTGCCATTCTCTCCCTCCTTTCAAATTTCTTTCGGCTTCTGCCTTGACAAAAAAAGTTCAAACTTATTATCTTCACCTTTGAAGAAATGACAGACCTGCTAACATACAACTTGCAATTTTATTCTGTCCTCCTTCTCCCTCTGCATATTTCTCCAAATCCTCTACTGCATCTGTTTTCCTTATGCTTGGTTTTATATTGTTTCACTGCCAGCCTTACCATCGGAACAACTACATTTTTCCCACCAGCAAAACAGTCTTCTCTCTCAAGTCTCTTTTTAATCACTTCTGCATCTGTTTCCATGCCAGTTGTGTCCCCACACAATCTATAAACTGTTACCCTTCAATATATCCAAATATCTGATCTGGATACAGACTGTGGCCATACCTAACCCTTGGAAAATTCAACTAGTTTGATAAAATTATTGCAGATATGAATCTGGCCCCGTATCTTCAGCATGTGTAAATCCCCAGGTACAATCCTTTGGCAACTTTCATTTGCTTGTTGTTTAGGGACATAAAACACTCATCTGAACGATAGGGTGGTTTTTACTCAGGGCTTTATTCTGATTCCCATAGCTTAGATTTGAAATATGCTTCTGATAGGATTCCCACTGGGCTCTTAAGGGCGTTAATCAATACTGGCAGCCATTCAGACCTCAGTGGACTCACCACATTTATCCTATCATTCCATTAAATTTTAATCAGGCTTTAATGGCTTTACTAAATAAACTTTTCTCAACAGCTGAGTATAGATGCAACGTCTGAATAGTTGCCACTGCATTTATGCAGCAGTGCAAATGCCCTGAAAAAAAGCATTTTCATTCAGCTACAGTTGGCTTTTGAAAACCTTACGTAAGTGAAATATTCTCCTCCTGTTACAGACCTTTCAAGAGCACTGACATATAATGGGGCTGGTCAGTTCCTGCAGGGCAGGAAGGATGATATCCAAAGTTTCTCTCATTCCTTTTTACCTTCTAGTTTCCAGCTCCAGCGTGCACTAGTTCAATGCTTTTCTACAAGCCCACGGAAATTTTCTTCTAGAGAAGTTTTTTTTTCTCTTTTACTCTTCAGTAACCTTTTGAAGGCTTGGTCACTGGATTTTTCTGTATTGTTTCTAGACTTCCATCTATTCTAAAGTCCACTTTTTTATTTGACATAATTCAGAGCACTTTTATGTGCTTATGCTCTAAGAAATGTGCAGGATTTGCTATAGGTCTAAATATTTTACTGCAGATTATTTACACCTTATTTTACATGGAGAATAGCATTGAAAATGATGTGTCTGTGACTAACTTAGATCATACTCACCAGTGGCAGATCCTACTGGTCACAGTGTGAAAGATGTAGTTTTTGTATGCATTTCTTGTTACTGTTCTACCATGCAAAGAAAATTGTAAGATTTTATCAGCTTAAATCTTCCAAAATTCAAGTTGCAACCTGGTATTGCTAGGCAGTATAACCCATGTTTCATGCTATCACGTGTAACACAGACAGGTTTATATTATTGGCATGGAATGAGGTCAACTGATAATTCCTTCTTTAGTCAACAGTTAACAGAGTTCCATGCAGATTTAATTAATTATTATTAATAGGTTTTATTAATTCAATTAAATATAGTTACTCTAGTTCATTTTAATTGCTAATGAGTGATCTTAATTGACTCTTCAACCATTAAAAATACGGGAAATCTTTATATTATTCAAAATATTTGCATGATGAACCCCTTCCAAGGTTTATTATGAGATGCAAAAACTGCCCTCTATTTTGGACAGCGCAGCAGTAGTAGCCTTGGGGTCCTGCTTTCCTCACTCAGCTACAGCAACAAGGAAGGGATGTCCTGGAATAATCAAGTGTCTCTGCCCACACTGGTGCACTGGAATACAGCTGACACAGAGTCACAGAGGTGGAAGGGACTTTGAACAGAGAATAAATCATCTCTTCACTCTGTGTCATTCCTGACATGCTTTTCTAACCTGCACTTAAAGACTATCAGGGCCATTAGTTCTTATCCTATACCATATCTTGAATAAGATGCCTCCCTTGAGCAGGGGCTTTGACTGGCACAGATTGCAATTCCTCTTTGCAACTCTTTCATATGCCCATGAAGACTAAATATCTCTCTTGCCCTTTCCTTTGGGCTTCACACTGGGTCAGTCCACACATCTCATCTTCTTGGCAACTATTCTTTTTGATTTTGTTGTGGACTCTTTGTCCACCTCCTCCAGACATTTCCTGAAGAACTAAGGTCCAAACAAGAGAGTACTCTGAGCCCTCATCAATGTAGAGGGAGAGAAAAATTTACTTCACAGATCTTGCAGGGGATACTCTTCTTTCTAGTTTCCAGGGTGCCATTTGCATTTGTCACAGCAATGCAAATGCCCCTGACCTACTGCAAATTCCAGAGTAATTTCTTTCAGCAGACTTCTGTCTGAACACTTATTCTCTGTTCTCTACTCTAGAGCTGATTATTCCAGCCATGGTGGAGTATTGTGCCATTGTCCTTACTTATTTCTAGTTAGTTTTAAGCTAATTAGTTACTAAATTATATCTTAAAATTGTTGTGGTGGTTTTAAATTCTAGCTCTATCCTGCTGTCTGCCTTAATTCCTACTCATCTTTGTATTGCCTGAAAATTTCAAAGTTTAGTTGGAGTCTCAGGATCCAGAAGTTTAATAAAAATATGGGGAAACACAGGCTGCAGAACAGCCCCACCCCATATTTCTTTCCATCCAAATTCCATTCCCTCAATACAGAATGTTGCCAATACAGTGTCCACCAGCAGAAGTTTCATGAAGACCATATTTCTCCAGCTTCTCATCAGGATTTCATGGGAGAGTTTTCCAGCCTTACTGAAGTCAAGGTTTAGGAGATCAGCTGTCTCTCCCATCCTCACAAAGCCTGCACCCTGTTACAAAAGGAAACCAGACTGTTTGATGGAATTAGTTCTTGACAAATCCATGTTGGCTCATACTTATCTCCCTGTTATCTCTAAGGTGCTTATAAATACTTTTCTGATAATTTGTTCCAAAAATCTTTCAGCAGTTGACATTAAGCTGACTGGCCTGTAATTTCTTGGCTTCTCTTTTCCCTTCTTTTAAAAGACATTAATGACACCAGCTCTGTTCTGATCCTCTGCTTTCTTATGTATTCTTGGCAAATTCACAAGGAGCACACTGAAAGAGTTCACATTACCTATAAAATTATTTTACCTTCAAATACAAAACAGTTTTTAATAAACTTCTTGTTGCTTGGTAGTAAGAATATCCACAATATTTAATGCCTAAGTAAAAACATCTACATATTTAAAATAGGTATTTATGAATGAAATTCTCATAGCAGTATCAGAAATACTGTTTTCTACCTCCCTTTATCAGGATAAAACATTGCTTGAGAACAAATATTGGCTCTGTAGCATCAGCAACAGCTTCTCAGGGTAATCTTAGATCACACGTTGCTTACAATTTCACTGTTAAGGTAATGCATTATTTCAAATTTACTTTCTAATTGCTCAATCTGATTTTGGTTCAGGAAAAAAAAGAATTATATCAGCAGTTTCCAGTGCAGGTTTTCTTCTTTACAGTCACTTTTGAAAGCAAAGTGCCCTCTTTTTCCTGCCAGGAAGGAATGTGCCTCCAATAAATAAAACTGCACACGAATGCTGAGTGTGAAGGCAGAAGAAGGAATATTAGTTATGAGCCCTAATGTTGCTGCCTCTCTGAATGCAGATAAATAATAACAGGAACCATTAAAGTTAGGGAAAGCCATCTGGCTTCTTTTCCCCAAAGCGGACTCTGTCCAGTGAGGCCATTTTAGATGGATATACAACATGCACTTTACAACATCGTTTTGTGGAACTTGCTAAAAGTCTTAATTTTTCTCTTTTCTTCCTTCCCCCAAACTTGCTAAATGGAAGTGTCTGCTGTAGCAGCTAAACTGTAGTTGAAAAGAAGGTGAGCCTGATAGCAAAACTGCTCTGAGAATAACTTCATAATGATTACTGCAAGAAACAGCAATATATCATAATATTTTCTCCATCTAGTAACACTTATCTTAGCCTTTGCTAGACTTGCCTCGAGGAATTAAAATTTTGGGCTGGATCCCAGCCTTTCATTTGCTGTACACTCTGCTGCAGTTAGTGCTCTCAGGGAACTAAGCACATTTCTTATAAACTCTTTGAAAGAACAAAATACATGATTTTCACCTACTATGCACACCTGTAAATAAGTCTAACTTTTTAACAAGTATTTTAGTTCTCTGAAGTGAATGGAAATGTGTCAGTCACAAGTTTTCAGGCGGGAAAAGGAGCTTTACGGTGGCAAACAGTAACAATGAAGAAGGCAGGACAACCCTGTGATTACACCAGGTAAATTACACCTTTCTCCTCCAGCTCTGAGATTCCCAAAACTGGGCCAGATTGGAGCATCTTTCAAACCTAAACATCTGTCTATTCAGCGAAAATGCTGCAGAACCTGAGGACCTTTCTTTCCCACACCGATCCCTGGAGAGTGAATTCCAGGTGAGGTGAGCAAGTACAGTGCAGTGGATAGGCCTGATGGATTATTTTAATGTCAGGCTGCCACAGAACCTGCTGCAATACCACGAGTTCTCATCTGATTAATATTGCTGTGGCCCTGGTTCTTACCTCACTGCATGACTATTGTCAGCACAGCTTGGACACTGAGCAGCGACAAAGCACTGACAGTTTCTGGTGGTCTTCAGCTGCAGAAAAATACTGAAAGAAGTTCAGTATCCTGGTGATAGGGGTTTTTTTTGTCCATTTTACGTGATGCTATGTAACCAGCCACAAACATCCCCAAAAGGCAGTTTCTAGATGTGTTCTTTTTCTGTGGTTTAAAATCTGTGCCCACACTTCGTGATGCACAAGGAGGGTGAGTGCAGACCAGAGGCAACATAAAGCCCTCCAAATGTCCTTCTTGGCAACTGAACTCAACAAGCAGTAGCCCCCTCAGGCACACAAGCCACCTGGCCTCCTACTCACCCTGTTCTTGTCCATGAGTGGCTAAATCCGATTATTTTAGCCAAGAATGGCCCTTTAAATAGAGCTGTGAAAACAGCAGATGATATTTAACTCATAATAGAGTAAACTCTGTGAGCCATAGATTTAGAGAGTGGGCTAAGTGGGGGATGATGTGTCAGGGTGAAAAGAAAAACCTCAGGGAAAGGGCTTTTGTAGGAATTATTGCAATCATCTGACAGGGCAAGGCTGAGGAAAATGTTGTGGTTCCAGCACAAACAGAGAGGGAGTGAAACTGGGATTTGGACCTGGGTTCTATTACTGGATCACCCTCTGAAGGTGATCTGCATAGGTTTCAGTCCAACGTAGCACTCATCACCATTTCTCCTCCACAAAAAGAGACTGCATTTGTGTCATGTATGAAGACTGCAAGATCACCAAGCAGTGGTTCAAACCCCATGTGATTTACCTCATCATGGCCATGCTCAGAGGACAGACAACTCCAACAAACAGCAGTGGCAAACTGCCAAAATGCTCACTATAAAGGTTTTGTGGGTTTTTTTTTTTTTTGTTTTTTTTTTTTTTTTGTTTGTTTGACTACTCCTATCCTAATTACTAACCACATCTTTCTATCAATACAGATAGCTGCCCTTTCAACCCTCCTTGTCTTTATTACTCTCCTCATGTTCTTGCAGAGTGATTGCTAAAATCTTCATGACACAGGCAGGTGAATAAAATGTGTCCCATCCAAAGTCTGTGTGTGAAACTGGTAACAAGAAATTGTACCTGGATCTCCTCAATTTCCCAGTATTAGCCACTTTCTTTCCAAGCATAGATTACTTCTATCTGGCAGCTGTTGGAGTAATATTGAAAGAGGAGTGAGGTTCTAGCCCCTGAGGAAATACTAAGCTGGAAGCCCACATCCTTTTTCAGAGAAATCTCTCTGAGTGTTACCAGAAATGAACCCACATGAACCTTATTTCTGGTCAAAGAACCATTTTATTGATAGAAAATTTCAGGTGTACTTTTGTGGGATGATTAACTCACAAGCCTCAATCTTATATTTTTAGGGAAAAAAAAAAAAAAGAAAAGATAACTGAGTTTCAACTTTTGGAAATGAGTTTTATATAATTGTAAAAATAAGGCAGCATTTCCGAGTTAAAATTTGGTGTCAAGTGTCTTCAGCAATTTAGGATGTCTGCTGATGCACAATCACTGTAATTAATTGCCATCATCTTACAGAATTGGTTCTAAGTAGCTGATGCCTTTCCACTAAGAATATATCTGAAGCATCTTCATATTGCAAATCCGTGCCAATTTTTTTTCACCCAAAAGCTGAAAGTTAGCAGCCAGCATACAGCTATTTTGTGAGGTGGGGAAGACATAATTTAGCTGAGCTTGCTGTTAAATTCATACTAATAGCAGAAAGTAGGTACTGCTATCTGTAAAACAGGGAATTAAAAGCTATTAAAGTTTCAGCAGTTAGGGATCAAGGTGGGGAGGGAGGCTTTACTTGGACCTTGTGATTCATGGTGCAACCTGGACTGTCATGAAAGCAAATATCCCACGAAGGCTGTGAGGAGGGGGATGGCAAATGGAGTTCTTATGGAACATCCTGGCATGGTTCATCGCAGAATCTCACTCTGAATTTGTAAGACTGATCCATTTTTGCAGGCTTTTGGAGGAAGGCAGAGGGATGTGCCAGTGAATTTTTGCAGGTTGTGGTATGTGGGGAAATATTTCTTCTGGTGAGAAACAGATTGTTTTCGCCCTCTGTGTAAAAACACTGCACTATTACAAGTGATCCTTTAAATAATAAGAAAGATAGACTATCTTATAAGCCCTTCCAAATCTCACAACATTTGTTATATTCACTGAATGCTTTTCATTAGGATTGCTAAAGATAAAGCCTTTCCGTTTCTTTGTATCTTCACAAAAGCTTTTAAAAGTGTGTACTTATATCTGCAGGACACAACTATTATTAATGAAGCAGCTGGATTTCTTTTTAAATAGGTTACTTCGCAGCCATTTGCTCTGCTAATTGCTAACAGAAATGATGACATATCTACAGTGCTTTGGGATGTTGAATACTATCTAAAGTACATTTTAAAAGCATTTTAGAAGAATAACCCGTATCTGAATTGTGAATTGAAACTGTAAAATAATATACATGGAAAACAGCTGCAGAAATTATTAGCTTACATATCCCCCCAGCAGATTTGCTTCCAAGTATATCCCATGCAATGTGAGAAATATTGCTTCACAGTAACATCATCATTTTGCTGATCTCAGTTTCTGTTAAAGTATCCTAGTAAGTGGTAAGTATTTTGATAAATGGATGCATGTGAAGAAAAACTGGGATATAGATATCACACCAGAGCAGTTCAGAGAAAGGTAATTCTCCTTCATGAATTATTTCAGTACTTGGTTTAATTCACTTTGTGAAATTCTGCACACACACACACACACACACACACACAAATGCACGGGGCAATATTTCAGGCCCAGACAAGTCTTTCTGGGGCACTGCTGAAAAATTAGAGGTCATGGAAGCTGCAGGTACTCAAATCAATGGCAGTCTGTCTGCTGCAGATGGATAGAGAGATGAGTCAGAAAGGCAAGGGGGTTGATTTTTAAAGACTACCCGTTTTGTAAGACATGGATGAGATCAAATGCTCCATAAAAATAACTTGATTTTGAGAAATCAGCAAATTCTCACCAAAAACTGTGGTGCTGGCATGTCTCTGACATCATAACAGATATCTGTTGTGTGTCTTGATAACTAAAAATAAAAAACTGTTTGGGAGAGGCAGTGAAGAGGACAAGAAATGTAAGAGAAAAAACGCTATGCAATAATCAAAACAAAAAGGAAGGGAGAACCAGTGTCTAGAAATAATGGCTCTGATGTACTTTCAGGGTGGTCTCCTCTGTTCCAGATGCTCTTCTCTTGTTTCTACCCCTTTTCTCAACCAGCTGTCAAACAAGTACTGTCTGTATGACTTTCTCTCCCTCTCTCTGGTGTGTCTTCTTCATAAAATGTTGGCTGTTTTCCTCTCCTGCTTATTCACTCTTTTCTCTTACCAATTCCTTCTTCCTGCTCCCAAATCATCCTTCTATCACCACCACTTAGATTTTCACGCAGGTGTTTCCACAGCTCCTTGTTTAAGGTCTCTCCTTTGGAAGACCCTTTCAAACAAATTCACAGACCCACAGGCCCCTGATCCCCTACCCTGAGCTTGCCCACACCCCCAAATTTACCATTCTGCAGGATGGCAATGGCAGGGCAGTGGGCAACTGAGGGCTGGTGTTTACTTTTTATGACAAGTTTGAAATACTTGACTTTAAAATTATTCCCACAAGGTCTTATGACAATGGGTCTCTGGAGCATTTCCAGGGGTTCTGTTAAAAAAAGAGACCACTTTAGGAGAAGTTTAGCTTTAAGGGGAGGTCATCCTTTCCTTCTATTTTTCTAGGAAAAATTAAATATAATTGTGCCAACATATTACTCACATTTTCTGTAGCCCTTCTTTAATGTTTATTAGTGACCTTTGGGGGCTAATTAATACCAGGACATTTAACCCATGAACTGTTTTCTAATTCAATTTGTTAAATGCAAGTAACCATGAATAATTATAAATCAATTACTGAGTGTATTCTACACTGCACCAACCAAAAAAATCATAACAGAGTATTTTTGAAGGTGATTGAGAAAAATGAACCACCTCCATAAGACCAGGCCTTTATCCTTCAATTTATCTTTTCTTTCACAAAAACACTTTTTGAAATACATTTTGCTAAAGTCAGGGTCTACTTTTGTAGAAGAAATCAATTTTATTCCTAAGTTTAAATCTTCTTCTTTCCCAGCCATGCTCTAATATATCACTGTACCTCAGAAATGTACCCTGGGGAGAAAGCTTCTATTCTTCACTAAAAATCCATGAATAACATTATGTAGAAATTAATTTGTGATAAATGATTTAAATCTTAACCTAGAATGGTGTCTTATTCAAATGTCATCAGAAAATGGCACCTCACCCGCAGAAAGGAGTCAAGGGATCCATTCTCCATGTATTCAACTACAATCATTACTGGTCTGCCTGCAAAACAGCAAAGAAACACATTAAGATTATGAACATATTATGGAGCTTTTATAATTTCATTTCTTATGTGCAGATTATTCACAGTACTTAAATATGTTATGTATTTTCAAAATCCCCATTTATACCACAAACACAATAACACAATTCCCTTACTCTCTAAGAATTATTTCCTATCTTTTTGTTTGTTTTTTTTTTTTTTTTTTGATGCTGGATTAGCTGAATGTTCATCATTCACTCCAGTGTATTCTCCCTTAAAAAGGATCAAAGAACAGCCTGCTCTCTCCAAATAACAAATATTTTTGGAATATATTTAAGGCAAAACCCAGATATACATAAGCCATGTCCAAGTAATTACAAACTCAGTGTCACAATTTTCCTCTCAAATTAAAATATCTCACTGACTTAGGACAAAGAAGACAGATAGAAGGGGATGTCACAAAAGAATCTCTCCTAGATTGGGTGTGTGTATTGGGTGTGTATAACCCAGCAAAACTCTGAATTCATCTGTTTGTAAATACACGAAATATACAGAATGTTACTCAAATCAAGATTTTGCTCAACTAGGCTCAGTTTTCCTGTGAACATTTATGAATGAAAATTTACATTTCAAGGGAATAACAAATGGAGCTACTGAGCTTCCAAACAGTGCTCTTGCTTTCCTGTAGGTAATCCTTTGGCACTCCAAGCTTTCCAGAAAATCTTCTGTAAGGTTCTCTAGAGGTCCAGAGGATCTCATTACAGCTTTTATGCTCCTTAGATTCATATCCTTCAACTTATTTGTATCCAACAACTTATTTTCACACTTATTTTTAAATGCAACTATTAATTCTCCTACATTCTCTCACAAAATATTTCCCCCTCCAAAAAAATCTCACCTGTATTTCCTTTTGCTCAGACCCTAAGCAATCCTACGGTTCCAGGGTGGCACCATTTCCAAATTGAAGTAGAATAACACCTTACATTTATTTCCTAAATTGTACTGAAACCTGAAAATAAACTTCTAAGCTGGGTACTGAAGTAAATAGCATTCCACTGTTGCCCTTGAATAAACTACCACTCTAGAACTGTTTGACAGTAAAGAGCCAATCACCCTGCACGCGAGGCTGCAGAGCAACAAGTTTTTTAGAATGAATACAAAGGAGCCATTTTAATACACAAAAACCTAATGTAATGAAGAAGTATGTTAGTCAGATTGGGAAGGAGATAAAAAGTCTTAAAGTTAAAAATCTTAAGATGGCAAATTTTTCTTTCCCTGAGAATGCCCGTCTCTTTGGGGCTTGTGGGAAACCAGGGGTGACACTGTGAGTCTGCCATTTCACTTCCTCCATTCAACACTAGCTGTGCCAATAATTTTCAAATCCAAAAGAAGACTCGTTAATCGCTTTTTTTTCCTCTGCCTCTCAAATTATGTTTGTGTTTTATTTGGATGAGGGGATGAGAAACAAACACAGTGTTCAGGCTGATAAAGCATAGAAGGGCATTTTGATTGTTTCAGTCCAACTGTCCATTGTTATTCAGTTTGTTTCATAGTGAGTGTTTAAAAACTCTCCACAATATATACAATAAGCCACAGCCAGATGTTTCTCCTGAGGTGTTACAGCTAACTTTCAATTTAAAAAATGGAACAATTCATTTCTGTGTTCATCCCAGCAGGTTGACTTGGAGTTCCAGGAACCCCAGTGATGCTCATTCACATACTTCAGTCTAGTCTTTCTGTAGTTCTTCACAATATTTTCTCGTTTCCTCTACTAAAATTTGTGATTATTTTTGTGTTAGGCCTCATGTTTAGGTCCTCAATGAATAGACCAGTGCTTCATAGTGTTGGCACATATTTTTTCCGTGTGAAAATTTCCAGATGCCTTAGCAGTCTTTTTGGATAACCTTTCAGAAGTGTGAAGAATTACCAGCTTCTTTTTATTTTAACTGAATGTTTAGTCTCAGCTGCAGATGAGCACCTGACACCAAACCAGGTGTAAATCAATTACATTCATCTGCATCCATTGGTTATACCCTGGTTTTCCATTATAAGCTTAAACGATACAACACTTTTAAGCTCTTAGAGATCACAGCATTTTAAAAATTTATGTTTTCTTCAGTTTGCTAATGATGACTAGCTGGATAGCCCATTCTCTTTAGTTTCAAGCACATGAATGACATAGATTCCCTTACCTTTATCATTTTCTTATTGTTAAGGAGCTGACACTTCCACATGGAAGGAAGATCCTATAATCTAGAGAAGTAAACCAAGGGCAGCCTGATGGTACAGGATCTTACTATATGCAGAACTCTCTCAAGCAAGTAGTAGTTTCTAAATTGTTGCAGACAATGGCATTTTTCAATAAATAGGGAGGTAAAGCTGGCTTTCAGATGGCATATTTGGCCAGGTATAAGTTAGCCAGAAATTTCTCTTTCTGGATAAATCAAAAACTAGAACACTTTTATGGAAAACTTACATTTGAATGGAATAACAGATGGAGCTACTGAGCTTTAAACAGTGCCCTTAGTTTCCTGTGGGTAATCCTTTGGCACTACAGACTTTCCAGAAGCTCTTCTGTAAGGTTTTCTAAAGCTTCATGGGCTCTCATTATGGCTTTAATGCTCCTTAGATTCATATCCTTCAACACAACTTATTTTCACACTTATTTTTAAATGCAACTATTAATTCTCCTACATTTTCTCACAACATATTTGCCCTCCAAAAAAATTCCTACTGTATTTACTTTTTCCTCACACCCTATGCTCCTATAAACTTCTAGGTTAAAGTGACTGTGAAATGTATGCATATGCATTTATCTGTGGATTTAAATGAAGAGACTTCAGTATTTTTCACTGGATAATGCTTATGAGTTTTTAAACTACTCAGTGTGGTCCTTGAATGACTTGATGTGCCTTAACACAAAACCAGCTCTTCCACATGGTAGCACAGGAATGGCAGGATTCACACCAGAATAAGTAGCATTTTTCTTCAAACAGGCTGCTGTATATCAGAAGACATATCATATCATCAATAAATTTAGTCTCTTAGGCTGATAGCTCCCCACTGACTCAGTCTGTATCACTCAACACCCTTCCTAAATTTCAAAAATGAAACTGGCTCCATCACTTGAT
This sequence comes from Pseudopipra pipra, assembly GCF_036250125.1. Taxonomy (NCBI): domain Eukaryota; kingdom Metazoa; phylum Chordata; class Aves; order Passeriformes; family Pipridae; genus Pseudopipra; species Pseudopipra pipra. Next base: position 5,359,043 of record NC_087550.1, read on the forward strand.
TAGCTCAAGCAAAAGTCTTAAATCTGGATCTGAACACTGACTTCTCAAATAATCTTCTTTTAGTGTGACAGCACTTGATAAAAGCCACCCTATTTTGACTGCAAGTTTAATGTATCATTGAAGCTGTGTATTACAAACTGGATTGTGACAGTCTATACAGTGAGACTTTCAGTCAGCACAGTGTTTGTCTTTGGAGGACCTGAACATCAAAAATGTCTCAGCTGTTGTTATGGTTGCTTGAAGAAATAGTAGGCTATGGATGACATTGGCTGATGTTACTTTCATTTTAACTGCAAAGAGCAGATATCATCCTTTATACCAAGGTACGATTTGAGTCCAGAAAAACTTGTCTGTGGTAAAGCTCCCTACAAACACAGAAAACTGCTTTTGTTTCAAAGAGGACTACAAAATCGACTTTGAAAAATAATACTAGGAGATTTCTGAACTACTGTAATGTTTGTCTCTAGACAAAGAGAAAAGACAAAAGGACTATTACTTAGATTATAAAAATTCATGTTGTTCTAAGGGTACCGAGAAAGATGAATTCCTCATCCTCAAAATGAGAACAGGAATGAATAAATGAGAGGAGGTCAGAGAAGTCTCTGAGACAGAGAAGCAATTTTTGATTATTTTATCCAGGGGTAGGCTAATGCAATGTTGGAAGGCATTGAATTATTATCCTAGGATTGCTTACACACACAAATCAAAGACAAGTTAAACAGGTTTAAGAACAAACAGCACTGGGATGCAGATGGGAGTTGGGACAACAATAGGAAGGACATCAGTGTCAAGATCCACATAAGAGGAGGTGTGGAAAAAGGACTCTGAGAAAAGTGTCAGCTGAGGACTTGGAATCAAGGAGCTAAAAACTGCAGATGTTGCTGGAGGAGAGCACAGAACTTCTTGTTTGAATTGGGGAGGACAAAATAAAAAATATTTGAAGGTGGATTCAACAATCAAATCAGTCAAACAAACCAGTCCTGCAGCAGTTTTAGATACCTGACAGGGAGTATTGTGAGAAAAACCAGTTATAAAGCAGAGGAATTACAAAGTGTTCTGAGGCAATAGGTCTTAACCCCAAATATGGATTTTACATACTATGTATATCACATTCACAATTTGCAGCACATTAGTGTAACAGATTTATCATTTTACTACAGACTCAACAATATGAAATTATAATCATGACACACACTGACACCACAGCCACATTCACTGCTTTCATATTTTTTTGTGAAACTATAAATATTCCCACCCCAGATGTGTGATATTGTCTAAAGCAGCTTCCCCTCCTTGCACAGGGAGTGACTGTGGCTCTGGCAGATCCATTTGAGTCCTGCTATCTCAGAAAGCCAGACTGAACACGCAAGAGCAATATCAGTGCCTGGAATGATGCAGGGAAAGACATGAATTAAATTTCTCAGAACTTAGCTGAATTTGTAGAAGGTGCAGGGGTTATTCATTGTTTTGATGCAACTACTACCTTGTTACAAGAGGCTGACTGGTTTTGACTACTTTCCCTCAGAAAGTTCTTCACTGGAATCCTCCCGCCCAGCAATGCCATTTGAATAAAGCCAGTGTAAATGACAAACAATCTGTATTGATGTTTCAATCAACAGAATGTTTCAATCTTGTATTTTCCATTCATCAATCTGCTTGACATTTTTTTAATAAGCAGGAATGCAAAAAAGAAAAAAAAAAAAGTCGTACATTGCAGAATAGTGTAAAATACCGATAATATCTAAAACTCACATCATATTTTTTATTTATGCATTTTTTCTCACAACAAAAAATTTTGATAGCATGTAATTTAATTGAGTGCTAGACTGATGAATAAGGAGGAGAATTTGAAGTGTCATATCAATGGCAAAATATTCAGCTTGTTGTCTCCTGTTGTCATTTTAAATAATGCAGTAGAGCCTCCTTTAATGAATTTTTTATGTAAGATTAATCCTCCAAAAAGAATAGTTAGCACATGTTTCTTTTCTGCAGTTTCATAATGAAATCTTTAATGCCAATTACGGGAGTAGGCCTGTTAACATAAACACAGGATATTTATTCTTCCACTTAAAACAGCAAAGAACTGTTCTCTAGTTCCTATAAGAAAATCCTGCTCCTTCATTTCTGCAGATCAGAATTCATGTGTCTCAGAAAAATCAGGCTTATCAGGCATCTTTTCATTCCAAAGCCATGTTCTGCTTCTGGTTCCCCACTAACTTATCTCCTGCTGAAGCTGGAGAGATAAGACAGACTCAAACACAGGGTCACACCCTTAGTCCTGTGCCTTTCAGCACCTGGACAGCAGACAGAGAACCCACAGGGGAACTCTGTCCCCACTGGAATGCCCAGGGCCTGGAAGACATTCCTGGATCTCCCACTGGTTTTGTTCACTGCATATCTCTTCAAATAAGAGAACCACTTGCCATGGCACTGCAGCTTCTTCTCTCCTGTTACTACTACTAATGCACTGATATGCATCAGAGGAGAATTAATTTCAGTGAATTAAAAAAAAATAATAAATCCCATAATACAAAATTGATGGAGGAAAAAAGAAAGAAAGAAAACTAAAGACTATGCAAAAAGCAATTGAAAAAAAATTCTGCTGGGTTTTACATTGTTAGTCCACACTAAGACACATGAAGCCAATGGGACTTTTGCTGCAAGCCATCCCACTTGCATTACAGACTTACATCACAAAAGGTCCCTGACTAAGCAGCCTCAGAAAATAAAAATTGCAGTTCCAACCTCCTTCTTGAGACTTCAGGAGCCAGAAGAGTTAAAAGGATAGCACTAACATACATACATCCTGCTGCTATGGGAAATCACATAGATAAAGCTTCCTTATCTTGCTGTTAGTGCTCTTTCTATTTTCCTGTGTCTATACACCACTTATCATTAAAGTTAGTTCAGTAAAGGGAAGATACTTTTGCAAAATCAATAAATAACACAAAATACATGAATGATCATAAGGTATTGTCTAGTTTTCAGTAAAGTATGGCCATACAGCTGTCACTGCCAACTGAAGAGAATGCATTCTATCAACACAACATTGTTGAAAATCTTGTTCTCTGTTTTTTTAAATGATATATTACTGTTTATTATAGATTATTTATTATATATTTTTTATTGTTTTCTGTAATTATATATTAAATACTTTTCCCTTTAACCCACTGGTAAGAATTTATGCCTGGTGATGTGTTTTGGAATCCAGGAAAAGTCTGTGTGTATACTTATAAAATACTTTCTCAAATGTTCTAGCCCTCCCCTCCTGCTGCAACCAACACTGTGAGTGGTTCTCCTGGTTTCTCACATGACAAAAGAAGAATGTGCTTTGGACAACAGAATTTTTAGCAGCCTCTGTCATGTTGTTCCTGCAACCCTTAATTCACATAAATTCTCCAGTGGGCTTGCAAAAGATATTCTGGATAATTTTGAGGAAAGAAAAGTGGAACTGCAAGGAGAAAGCAGTTGTGTTGTTCCCATGATTTATTTTCTGATTCTTGTCTTTCCCTGAGAGAAGCAAATGGAATGCAGTAGAGAGTAAAACCAGAAGAAAGAGTTTTTGTCACTAGCCGGAGGTTGGGTACACGAGAGAGAAATAATGGCTAAAATTATGTTATAGAAATATATATTATATTGTAGAAAACAAAAACTGACACAATTTTTCCTCCTAAATTTATAGTTTACAAACATATATCTTTGAAAAAAAAAGTTGATTACTCCGAGTTTCCATTTGTTGGGTTGTTTATCTGTGTTATCTCTTTCTGCATATTAATAAATATACAAACAATATGGATGAAGAAAGTTCCATTTTATTCCTGCTGCTTGTGAATACTATAAGCAGAAATAAAAAAAAAAGAATACACTTTAATCATCAGGGTGAGGTGTCTTTTCAGAATTCAGCAGTACAGATGGAGGAGAACAAGAGCTGATGTGTTGCAGCCCAGTTTTAAAAGCTGCCACATTAACTATTGCAAGCGCATCTAATGCACCTCTTTTGAGAGCCTTACACTATTTTTCAATAAAAACCAGAAAAATAGCTAACTGAATATAAACAAATAAATAAACAAATAACCTATAAACAGAAAAATCCATGCTATGTATGGTGAAAAGATATGAAGAGACTTGGCTGAGGTATCACAAAACGCAAGTCCTCAGGCTGCAAAGAAAAGCTGTGGGAACCACCATGTCTGCAAACAGGGTGCACAAAGAGGCCTTGGCATTACCTCCAAGCTCCTCTGGTCCTTTGAGGGCACTGTGCCAGACTGGGCCCTCAGGATAAACTGATGTACTTTAAAATATAAACTGAATTATGACAGTTGCCCAGCAACTTCCACAGACCGTTACAACAGGTGATGTTTGCTTCAAAATCTTGGTCGTGGTACTCTGGTACCCTGGAACCAGCCAGTCATCTCCACACCTTATAGAGACCACTCTGCACTGACTTGAAAGAGGTCTTAAGAGATGAAGCCAGAAGAATGAACAGCGCTCAAGCATTGCATTTCTGACCATCTCATCTCAAATCTTCGGTTATTTCATCATGTTTTAAATGAAGAAATCACAACACTAAAGGCAGCATTTATCACTGGGTAAGCAGGAGGGAGGAGATGGATTAGTTTCTTTACAAGAATAGGCAATTTGTTTATGACCAGCCACAAAAAAATTTGGCCACTCAGTTTTAAATTATTTATGCTCTGGAGGAAGAAAACACTCAACTTTTTAATAGCACTGATTCTGTCATAAAGCTTTATATTGCTTGAAATTTGACTTAGAACTCCAAAAATTCTGGCACTTTTGCTTTAGCACTGAGGCAGAGAATAAGAAAAAAAATTAATAATAAATAATAAATTCTTTTCAGGTGCAGTCTAAGAAAGATACTTTTGCCCAGTTGGATTAACCTCACTATTTTTATTATTGAATTTCAGCATATTTCACTTAATCTAATGACATTTCACCCTTAAGTTACTCAGTGTTCTTACCAATCTACATCCTCTTGTGGAAAGAGGAAGGGATGTTCTTTGGGTAAAATTAAACACAGAGTGTAACTGCATCAATGATTACTTGCCCTGTTGACCCCAGAGCATGTAAAGGAATTCAAACAATGTGAAGTCTGTGTATTGGGAGCTTCTGCACTTCATGATACATAACAGACACTTAGAGAGTATAAGAAACCAATCTTACTTAATCTCTATTATGAATTTTCATATTATCATAAGTGTGTTGTATTTAGAAGTTATAAGCTACAACATAAATTTGAAAATGAGCAGAATTTTAAAAAAGCATACATAATGTTACAGTGCTTTTGTGTTTTAATAGTATTACAGTTAAAGTATTACTTTAATCCTATTCTTAGGTGTCAGTTTTTTGTTTATTCGATGCTGTGCCTGTTTATGAACTTTATAGGATTCTGACATGTCTTGCACTTCAGGATATCCTTTGAGTATTTTTTCCATTTAATATTTCAGCACACATGTCTTGTCCTATTTCCCTTTAGTCTACATGATGATTAAACTTGTAAGATCCCGAGCTGTACAAAACTGATGATCCACCACTCTTCCTTCATGAGAAAAGCATCATTTCTCATTTCCAGGAGTAGTGGAAGCCACATATCCACACCCCTGAAGTTTCTGAAACCCACAAAGGAAGCTTTAGTTGTAATAATGTGTGGAGTGCTAAATCCAAAATTAAGAAAAGAAATCATCATGAGTCAGGACTCCAACAAATAACATTATGCACTGGACCTAATGTTGGGATATTTTTGTGATCTCATGGGTTGTTTTTTCTTCCCTCTTTGAGGGTTTGTACCTTCAGGATGTGAAGGCACACATTCTCAAGCTTCTCCCTTCAAACTCTGATTTTGACCATCAACAAAAGTCAAGAGTTACAATGAAGATGGGTCAAGCAGCAAATTTTAGATGGAGAGGTTTTTAGACAAGTATACACATTCTGAAGAAATAAGAAAAATATGGAAACTCACTGACACATGATGAATGAAACTAAAAGCATTCATCTCCCATAGCTTAACTCTCATAACTCCTGTCTCCCACTTCACAAAGACTAAACCAATTCTGATTCTGTTTTTACATCAATGCTTTACCGCTGGACTAAAAAGGGAGTACATATTTTTTTCTTTCATTTTGAAACAAAGAATAACTGTGTCTAGCTTATTTACAAATACATTTCTCTGTGTATCCATCCTGCTCCTCCTGCTCTCCTCTTCAAATCTTTCTGGTCCTGTTAGTAATGAACAGCAGCTTGCTTCAATTCGCATGCTTCCTACAATAAATTGCCACATTTTCTGTTGCTGGACTTTTAAAAACATGTGACAGTAGTATAGATTATGTAAAAATGTCCACATATGCAAACGATTTTTCCTGAACTTCTAGGACTTAAATGTTTGGCATTGTTGGGATGACCATCTGAACATGAAATGAGCTATTTAGCAAGGGTGGAGAATGAAAAACCTCCTCTTATCACGTCCTGCACTAGAGCTTAATCCCAGTTCTCCAGTTCAAGCCAAACCCTAATTGATCAGCACAAAATGTTTCTACTTACTGCTCATCCTTACTTTGGTTCTGAAGTACTTACTGCCTGCCTAATGGAAAAGTCCATGTACATTTGGACTTCTATTCTCAGAAAATATATGCCATTATGCATTAGCTGTAGGGTTTATAGGCTGGACATGCCAGTGAAATAGCAGGGAGGATAGAAGAATAAACTGAAAGAGGCATTTGGTTCAGATATCCTAGAAAATACCTATGAAATAGAAGAATCCATTTGTTAGTAACTGAGAAAGAATTAGCAATTTTCATTTAACGACAAATACAGCAGTGTAGGTGCTGGAATTCAGAGTAGGGGAAAAATGTATTAACTGGAAAAAAAGTTTCTTTTCTCATTATTGGAGTATCATAATTATAGTTGAATTTCACCATGTACAATTGCTCCCTGATGGTTCTTGTTGAGTAATTTCGTTCAATAAGAGTCTGTCAATACAATTCTTTCAAATGTCAGTTTATACAATATCAAGAATAATGGGCTCACTCAGGTGCACCTGGAAATTGTAATAAAACATTAATTTTGGACAAAACTCATAATCATCTGGTTTAGTACTCTACAGTTATCTCTGAGTTTTTTGAGGAGCTCCCTGGAATAAATGCAAACATTACAATCTATGTTATACAACAAGCCACAAATAACCAGGTAGTAAAGTACTGAGAAAGGAATATTCTATGTATAATGTACTTTATGAAAAGTCCTGTTATTATTTAGTCCAAGACAGGAGTGAGTAAACTGTTCTGTATCACTTCTACGTTTCTGGAAAGTAAGTGCACCCTCATTTCTTGCATGCAATATATTTTTTGAGGTTCACAAGGGTGGATTGTTTTATCAAGCCTAATTTTTTTTGCTTCCATTTTTCCTGGATAATTAACCATTGCAAATTAAGTGGTAGGAAATAACTGATGCTCATACTTCATTAAAAAGGTCACTTTGGGATACTTTCACAGAAGATTCAGAGAGGTGCTCTGTGAATGAAACAGGGAACAAGGGTCCAGCTGCTGACCATGGGGAGATCAGAGCAAACAATGATGGTCATGAATATGGCAGGAATAATTTTGATGGTTTTTCCCCCTTTCCTGCCAATGCAGTTTGAATGCTGAACAGCATGACGGGATCTGGGAGGTTTGCTTAACAGGAACTTTTCCATAGTTTTTAACTATGAGGCTGACACTCATCTCTGGTTCTTGTCAATTAAAAAAAACCCAACAAACTCGGGAAAGGAGTTTAGCTTGAAAGGAACAGTAAGAGAAGTATTAGTTGTCCCTTCCTTTCTTTCCAGCTCAGCAAGCTTAACAACCTGTCTGGCTCTTCAAAGACAGCAGCACACTGTGAAGTTTTCTGTCTGTAACTTCTGCCAGGCAACCTGGGCAGGCATTTACACAACAAACCCCTTCCACATCACTTTAGTCAAGAGCTGCAGGAGTACACAGCAAGAGTAGTAACCTAAAAATTTCCTCAAAATGGAGCAGAGAACACTGTGCTGAGCTGGAACTTGAGGAAATAGATGCAGCAATTGCAATTTATCATTTGGGTTTTCACAACATATGTTCGTGTGTGTGTGTGCAACAGGAAGGGCTAAGCTTCCATAGCTTATGCCAATGTATTTATGATGACGAGTGTAACCTGCTAAGTGGTTTAAGAATTCTATTTAATATATTCAAGGTTATCACTTGACAAAAGAGTACTGTCATTGTAGTCCTGCATCAACTAAGTCATGTGAATTTGTACTGCTAACAGGTGGAATAACTAGAAACCAAGTAATTTGTGACAGAAATGATGGGTAAATCAAAAGGAAGCTATTGTCTGGAAATGGGCTTGTTTTTGTAAAAATCCAGGATGTATTTTGGAGGCCTGCTGAAAGCTTTGCTTCTAGTGAAACAGCTGTATAGCAGTGACAGACTTTCAATGTAACTATCAAATAGAAGAACTATTGCTTCAGCAGTTATGTCTAGGCTTAAAAAAACTCCATTTAAGGCAATCTATTTATGCAGAAAGATGTAATGTCCCATCCCAGCAGCATAAATTAATCCTTAAATTGGCTAATCTTTAAGTTCTCTTTTTGCATAGGAGAACCTCTGCAGACACCAAATCACATAAAACTGAACATGAGCTGTCAGTGCAATGGTAAAAGAAATACACTCCCCTCAACTACTGAGTGATAAGGAGAAAGGGAAAAAAATGAAACCAACAGCTCTGCCAAGCTGTTTTCCAAATACTTAACTATATCAGCTTTCCAGTGTAGTTCTGTGTTTCACTGAAACCTCTGCGGTGAATTTTGCAGAAAAAAAGATGTAAAAGCATTTTGTCTTTAGTAAGGAATAAGTTTTCTGAGTATTTGGAAGGCAATCTACCACTTAGCTTGACTTAAAAGTTTTGGTAAATAAAAAGCATCTCATTATCTTTGTTCCCAACGACCCTAATAGCAGAATAACGCCGGCATTTTAAGTCTCCCGTGTAGTTAAATTAACTGAAATCTTACACATTGATGCCATTAGGTTCTAATGCAGCAGTTGTTAAATGTGAAGTACTCCTGTTAGGCTCTGAAACTTAGGGTCCAACATGAGCCCCTCATCTCAGATAATGGGGGTGGGATCACTGTGCCATCAAAGGCAGGTGTCGGGTGTGCTGCCCTCCAGAACTGACACACAAACAGTCCTCTTGCTTTTAATGAGACAGGGACAGCCTGAGACAGCATCAGCACTGCGATGGGCAGCTGAATTTGCCTGCCTGCTGCTGTTTTAAGAGCCAAACCCTTTGGCTCTCTAAGGCCTAGAGAGAGATCCTTAACTATCTCTCTCATCCATGTGAACAGAGATATCACTGCTTAAATCCCTTCTTGGAGCACTGTTGCTTTGGATGTCTCTGTTCCAGAGAAGAGGTCAGGTGTTCAGTGCAGTGTTTTTCAATACAAAGGAACAAAGAATACATCCTTTCCTTCTCTGTACTTAAGTGATTAAGGATTCAGTGATGAACACATATTTTCCGAATCATGCGCAGTAAGAGATTCAATTCTGACTCTTTCGCATCCACATCAGTACCCCCTTGTGCAGACTTGAGTTGGTTTGGGGTTTTTTTCTTTGTTTGTTTGTTTTTGGTGTGGGTTTTTGTTTGTTTGTTTGTTTGGACTTTTGGTTTTGTTTTCAAAAAATGCAGTGAATGTTTTTTGCCCACAGGTGAAGCAAAGCTGGTTTTAGCAGTCTAGAGAGTTATCACAAAATGGCAATGTCTTCCTCTGGTCATCTCTGATACAAGAGAGGCAATTCAGAATTAAGATTGTGCTTAATGTAGATACAAGTATGATGAAGTAAAAAAGAAGAGTTAAACAGCAACACTACAGGTAAGATACACCTGTTAAGAACAATTTCTGACTTGCACTGCAGAGTTTGATGCCACCTAATCCCCCACCATGCACAAGAACACGTCTCATCCATTGGATTTATCCCAGTTCTTTACTGGCTTTCAACTATGTGACAATCCTCACTTTCCAGAAGGTGGGAGTCTCTCCCTTTCTATGGGGTTGCTGCTTGGCTTGGTTTTTTTTGTTTGTTTTCTTTTTTTGTTGTTGTTATGATCAAACAATAACATTTATCTCCATTGGTTTGCTAGATACAGGTTACACATCCTGTAGTAGCATTTCCAATTTTTCCCTGTTTTCAGTGTTTCATCAGACTGAATCAAAATTATTAGTAAAAGACATTGAGCAGCAAGGCATTATGAATGAGTTTTACTAAACAAACCACATTTAAGAGTTTTGATTTAAGTCCAATAAATGTGATAAAAAGCTTTGCAAGCGCTCAGAAAACAACAGTCCTGAGGGCCTTACAAAATAAACTTGTAGGTAGGTATGTAGTTGAGAAGCCAGTTCATGGGTGCAGTTAGGCCATTTCTAATTTAATAGAATCAGTGGGATGCTCTATACAACACTATGCTCAAAACAGAGAGTTTTATGGGGCATCCAGTATTTCCTCTTTGACACTGATGTATGGTTACAGATACCTGTAAAATAGCTAAGGGCCATTAAACACTCAGAGATATCCCATGGAGAAACAAATATGGAAAGAGTTTTGAAAACTGTCAACAAAAGAAACCCAAACGGTCATTAGAAAAGACATCAAAGCTTCTGAGAAGCTTCTATTCAAAGAAAGGAAGTAAAAAAAGAAATAATACCAATTGAAAAAAAAAAAAAGAAAACAGTCATCTTGTATTAGTGAGGCCTAAAATTATTGCAATAGATAAAATGGGGCATAGAGAAGTAAAATTGTTTCTTTTGTATAGCAAGTCAATAACAGTTTTTCAATCTTCTCCCTGCTTTTACCATATCTTTCTTCTTTAAGAAAAACTTTAAGTAACATTAGAGGTGAGGTTTCCTGAAAAGATACAAGTGTGACATTTAGCCCATGTACAGATTCATTTTACATAGAAATATATAGTTTGGAAAGGAACAGAACTGAACTCTGATCCAGTTATAGCTATAATTGAGATACATGTATTTATTCTTTTGATGGAAGATGGTGTTTAATGGTTCCAGAAGAGAATGGATAATACATCCTTTCTTGGAATGGATGCCTCTAATCTGCCCTTCTATCCTGTTTCAGACCAGTGTCTGACAGCAGCCTGTTTACCTGGAATGAGGTTACCATTCCTGGCCTACACTCAACCTTATGCCAACCATCTGAGCTCCCTTGTGCCGTCATGAGGTGGTTTGAGATAGAAGTTGAAACTACAAAAGCCTACAGAGGATTCAAAAGCTGTATTAACACACAATTGAGTTATCCTTCTCCAAATTAGTTTTGCTTCCGTGTTTTAGCAAGGGAATGTAAATTTTTAGGCAAGAGTCACAGAGTCACATAAATGCTGAGATTTTACAGTGGCATTTTTAAAGTTATCTTTCTTTGGTGCATATGGACATGCTTCATGAAATGTATGATTAGAGCGTACCAAGCCTGCTCTTCCAATATTTAGGTTGGCCACTTCACTACAGATTAGTTTCCTTCACAATTTCTCCTTCACATTGATTCAGGAAAATGACTAGTTCCCAAAAAATAATAATTTTTTTCATTTCCTTTTGGTCCAGCTTTTTATTGGAAGGAACATTTAATCTCCCTGTTTGACCAATAGCAAATTTTATTTCCCTAAGATGTGTGGAGAGATGGGGCAGAAGGTGAAAGAAAAAAATCGATGTGGGGGAATAGGCTGGAATACCTACCAGAGGAAATGCTGGGGGGTAAAGATCCACCTCCTGACACTGGATGTGAGGCCAGGATGCTATTTAAAAATCCCGCCCTCAGGAATCTCGAAAGAGACTTCACCCCAATGGTCGGAAAGGATCCTTTCAAAGAGATAAAAATGATCATTAATTAAATGACTTGTTCTTTGGCTGACAAAAGAAGTTGACTGTTTAAAGAAAGAACAATCAAATCTCTGCAGTTAACAGTGGTTTCACTGGAATAGATTTCATAAAAAGCAGTTAAAAGTCTTTGTTTGCTTTTTAAACAAGTCATACAATATACGGCTTTAACCAGAATAAGGTTTTCTGCATACTGTGAAAATGGAGAATTCCAGCACTTCTGTGAGGAGCAGAAAAATTTGATATTTCAACAGCAAATTACACCTATGGGATATTCATAATGCATTCCAAATGACTCTACCATGGAGGCATTTGACAGTTGTGTGCACAAATCAAAGGCAGACCAGTAGAGGTGAAGTTATACCAGCAAAGCTATTGTGTTAGTTATACTAGTATTCTAAAGCCACCACTTGACAAAAGTCATGTCAAACAAGGGGAAAAGGGAAACAGACTTTGCAGCTGCCTTGTGTCAGGGCAGCTACATCAGTCAGAGCTTCTGTCACATCTCCCAACACCTGTCAATGTATTGATACAGGCAAAAACCAGGAGTACAGACAAGGCCCCTTTCTGCTTTGCTCTCACTGGAAGATTAACACATTTTATGCTTTCAGTATAATTAACTGTGTATTCTTCTCATTGCCTAAAAGCACAAGGAGTCTTTAGCATTTGATCCAGCTTCCAGCACAAATACAGTGATCTGGAAACATCATTTCAACTGGTTCACGTTAGTGCTCAGTGAATGAGCATTGAGGGTGGATCTGAAATGAGAGCTCTACATCTTAGTTAAAGGCAGAGAGTCAAGATTTTCCCACTTGGCAATAAATTTAAATTGACAGTCAGAATAATCTGTGTATTTTTGCAAGTGCGTCTTGTAAACACCCATCCAAAAGTTTAGGCAAGGGCAAGTTTGATCTCATCATCTTGTGGGTATTTCAGAGTTGTTCTTCTAAGAGTCTGAAAACATCTTGATCTTTATACACAATGAGAAAAATAAGTGGCCCTCAATCATTGGGATTTTTTTTTTAACTACTAAGAGTGAGGAAAATTTACCCTCAAAACACACATGCATTTGCTGAACTCAAAGTAGCCTAAGAGAGCTTTGAATTTTTTACTTTTATTTTCAAGCTAGAGTTCTATTGTTTCTCCTCAATACACTTTTCCTCTAAATTTGTTAATTAGACTTGCTGCAGTCTGTGGAAAAAGAATTCATTTAATTAGTGTTCTAGATGAAGTACTTCTATATCTGGTGGCTAAAGATAAGGCATAAAAGTTTTCCCTCTGGCTACTCCAGAAAAGTCTTTGGCATTCTTGTAAAAGTGTTTCTAAATTCCATTACTTTAATTTTAAAATATTTGCAGAAGTGATCATCGATAGACAGTACAGAATGCAATACACAGAAATCCAATTTTAAAATGGAAAATTGTTCCATTAACTCCAAGATGTTTGGTACTAAACAGCATCTTAAAACATAAAGTCTAAAAAATGAACATACGAAGACTTCCCATATAAAACAGCTTCACTGTTTCAAAATATAAATTACACCAACCATAAAGTACAGCCACTGCGAGTCACATGCCATATGTACAGACCTTCAGAAAACCCAAACAGCTTGAGCTTCAGAATTGACATTTTCCTTTATTTAAATGCTGTTAAATTGCAAGTAACTCAAGCTTCCTAGCAGTCTTACAATAAGTAACTTTGTTATAGGAAATAATGAAGATAACTCCAAGTTTATTTCACTTATTATAAATATTCAGAAATAAAACCAAGGAACAACAAATTTAAAGCAATTAAATCTGTTAATACTAGAGCTAGAGGGCTAAAATTATTGAGGTTTTACAATCAGCAAATAACTAAAGGAATACATATAAATAATGCTTTTCACACTTTTAAGTTAGGATTCAGTTGCTTAGGTGTAAATGCTTTGTGCCATTTGAGATTCTCTAGAAAATCTGAGACATTCACAGTTAATGTGACTTTACATGATTTACACTCTTTGAAAGTGGCAGTGAGAGGCAAAGCAGCAGTTGGGTATCTAAGAGTAGGCACTTAGGGTCATTTTAGGCAACTGAATCCCACCCAAACAGTCTCCTGTCACCTCAGAAATGTCTCTGATTAGGTAGAACACAGAGTCAGAAGAACAAGACCTCATTTGGTCTCTTCCAGAAGTCCACAAACAGCTTGGGAAAAGGACAAGGTTGATAACATTCAGCCCTGATCAGTATCCACCAACAAAAAACTGCAGAAAAATGAGAGGTTGAAAGTTCATTCATCTTAAAGCGTGCATGGTCCTAAATTAAAATACATTGTATGCCCCAGAATGGACAGATGGATGCTTTTGGTTTTATCACCTGGATAATGTGGGTAGGGTTTGACACTCAATTACATGACTTTATATGTGGAAGTTGATTACCACTGCAGGTGAAGCAAATGAATTCTTTTTAAGCCACATCAATCACCACCAGAAAGGCAGAGGCTTGATAAGAGATTTGGGCATTTATGGTAGTTTCAAAGCTTACTCAAATTTTTACTTGTTTGCATAAACGTTCATGAAATTTTTGAAAGAATCACAGAATGGTTACAGGTGGAAGGGAGTACTGGAGGTCACCTAGTTAACCATCTTTCTTGAGAAATGCCATTCTGTCAGTGCACATCACACACAGATTAGTGCTTTACACCCATTCTGTTGTTTTGTGTAAAAATTGACACTCATTTTTGCAGTAGGTGCTCTTACACTAATGAGAAGACCTTTCAGTGTGAGGTCTTACCGGTTCTAAAGTGAGAAAAGGAGAAATGAATATTAAGCCATGATTCCTCAGTGCCATGAAATACAGTTGTTATTCCATAGAATCATAGAAACAACCAGGTTGGAAAAGACCTCCGAGATCATCGAGTTCAACCCTTGATCCAACCCCGCCGTGGTTCCCAGCCCATGGCACTGATGCCACATCCAGTCTCACCTTCAACACTTCCAGGGATGATGACTCCACCACTTCCCTGGGCAGCCCATTCCAGTGTCTGATCACCCTCTCTGTAAAGAATTTCTTCCTAATATCCAACCTAAACCTCCCCTGGCACAGCTTAAGACCGAGCCCTCTTGTCCTACTGCTGGTTGTCTGGGAGAAGAGACCAACCCCCACCTGGCTCCCCCCTCCTGTCAGGGAGTTGTAGAGAGTGAGGAGGTCTCCCCTGAGCCTCCTCCTCTCCAGGCTGAACAGCCCCAGCTCCCTCAGCCTCTCCTCACAGGACTTGTGCTCCAGTCCCTTCACCAGCCTCGTTGCCCTTCTCTGCCCCTCCATGTCCTTCCTGAACTGAGGGGCCCAGAACTGGACACAGCACTCGAGGTGTGGCCTCACCAGTGCTGAGTCCAGGGCAAGAATCACTTCCCTGGTCCAATTTAGCAGCTTACAGCCATGGACATATTGAGGATAAAACCCCAACCTGCTCCATAGTTACACACTATGTATGAACATAATGCCACCTTAATGTGGGAAACTGCATTAGTTACAGATATTAGTTGGAAAAGTGCACTGAAACTGTAAAAATACGTGGCAATACTCTGAATAGCTGACACTTTGTGAAGTGTACACCATTTACTGAGTCCTTTGACACCAATTTATAACTCAGTGTAAATTCTTCTGTTTCACAATAATTACAGCTAAGTGCTTGTGCTCAAAGGCAGTGGGGGAGTCCTGAATCAATTAGCCTGCCTTCCACCTTCAGCTGTTGTTCCAAGGGGAATATCATCCCACAAATTGTTAGAATTTGATAGGGAAATCACTGGTACAGCATCCTGAACAGGCATGGTTTTAGTAGCATATTATCACACTGAGCAGAAGGGCAGGAGTAGAGATGGCTGGGTAAAGGAAATCCATACGCTTAGTTCAGCTCCAGAGCACATCCATTAATTCACACCCATTTATTAGCGCGGCATGGTGACAGCGTGGCCAGCCAGGAGAAACAGCCGTGTCCCCTCACACCACAGGCACATCCCACAGCCTTGGGCCAGTGACAGAGCTGTGCTGGAGAGTCCTGGATCTACAGTGGAGGGGAGTTCTGCCTTTGGACAGATGGATGGGTGGGTGGGTGGGTGGGTGGATGGATGGATAGATGGATGGATGGAGAGAATGGCACCAAACACCCCTGGTGCAACACTTGTGGGAACACAGTGGACTAGAGTGAATGTTTGAACAGAGGGTGGAGAGGCCCTTGTGGGCTACAGTAAAAGCATTTAAAAGCAACCAACTCGTGCTTTAAAACTCTCAGGGACTGAGTAAGCAAAGAAATCTTAAACTGACCCTTTATTTTTGCTGCTGAGGAACTTTCTCACCAATTCCCATGAGTTTTGCACCCATATAGTGCCAGCACAGCAATGGCTGTTCTCAGAGGCCCACGTGCCACCCTGTCCTCCTCACCAGCTGCTGGCTTCTTTGTCCCTCTACGATCAGCAGAACTTGACTGGATGCCATGGCAGTCTCTGGGCCCACAGGACTAACTGGGATGGCATCTGAAGCTGCTAAGTTGTGCTGGTACAGACAGGCTGGGCCATCAGTTTGTTCTGTTTGTGCCACAGTCCTTGAGCTTCCCCAGGAGCAAACTAATCTTTTTTTTTTTTTCCCCACTATAGCAAATTGTACCATGGGGTCTTAGTGCAGCTTGTGAAGATTTGCTTTTAAAAAGGAGAATGTTTCTAGAATCTCTGCATTATGTCTAATGACATGGCTACAGTAGGTTATCAGAAAGCATACTGAAGATGCAGACTGCCCTTCAGCCCTGTTCTTTGTAATTGCTGTTTTTTCCTATCTATTACACTTGGAACTGATTCAACACTTTCTGCAGGTGGAACTGACCATTTCAACTGCTGTGGACTTCTTAGCATCTGACAGCTTCAAATTTAAAAGTAGCTCTTTTGGCTGCTTAAATTAATAAACTGAAATGAGAAGTTCTAGAGAGGTCAAAATTACTGTCAGTTATTTCATTTTACTAGTACCATCTCTTTACTAGTACCATGAAAAGAAAACTTTAGTCTTTCATTCTTTTCTTATTCTTTTGTTTAGAGTTGGGAAAAAGAATAAAAATAGATAGTGTATTTGATGTAAAAAAATACACTGGTATTTTTTTTCTATGTAGTCAGTTATCTTGATGCTTTTCATGCAGGGATTGTAAAAGCCAACTAAAAGAAAATTCTTAGGAACTTTGCAGATGAAGGCTTTGGGAAAGTGAATAAATGGGCTATAATGAGCTTTTACATTGTTTGGCAGGAAGCAACTGTCTGTTTTCACTCCTACCTTGCATTCTTGGGCAGGTGAGACTGAACGTTTAGTAATGAAATACCGGAGGACAGAATGCACAAAGAGTTGTCCTGCTTCTGCATAGAGGAATTATCCAATTCTATCACTTAATGTCTGGGAGAAGGCTGACTTCTGTTACAGGCACCTTCCATTCTAAAATAAAACCTGGGTTTTTTTGTTGCTCGTGTTTCTTCAGGGAAGCCAGAAGAAGGGTTAGAGCATTTTTTTCTAAAATTATTTGTAATATATCCATTATGGAAACTGCTGAAAACCAGTCAACTTTCCTCTCACATGATTTTATTGATTTATCCTTCCTAGACCACCAGGAATTGAACATTAGTTCATAATCTTTTATGGGGGAACATATGGAGGGTTTTTATAAGGAGGGGGAACATATGAAAGGTTTTTACAAGGAATGGCTTTATAAAACCTTGAAATTATGAAGTCAGAATACAATTTCTAATGCATTCAAAAGGCTTGTCTTGAAATGGAAAAAAAAGAAGATCAGAAGCAGGGCTAAAAATTATCCCTTATGAATTTGTTGGATCATGTTTTCAGTACATTCAAGAAACATGAATCTATACAGTTAATTTTAACCATTTTGAATGAATTAATCTGGAGATTTAGTGTTTTTATTTTATTTTTGAGCTTTTTGACACATGCAAGCAAAGGTGACAGATTAGTGTGCCTAAATTTTTACCCACATAACTTATATGGTTTTGGAAAATCTGATTTTGAAGATCACTAAACAATTTTTGCAATATACATCATAAAATATTAGAGTATAATAACAATTAACAAAAATGTCTGTGCTTACAGTCTGGGACTGTGCTATTGCAGTCTCAGAACACAGAATCATTGATGTTGGAAAGGACCTCTGGAGTGACTCCAGTCCAACTGAATCATGTGAAAATATCCACATTACCTTGCAAACAGCACAATGAACACTTTTGAAGGCTCCATTCCGCTCTGGGGTTCTTAAACAGGTAAAACCAAACCTGGATGTAATACATCATGCTGTACAGAAGGAAATTTATACTCTCATGTTCAGCAGGGAATTTTCAAAGGGTAGTCAAGTTTGGTTTCCCCAGATTCCACCAGAGTAAATGACATCATACCTGTGCAGTCACAAATAGTTCTGTCATTCCTCAAAGAACTTTTGAGAACTCACAGGTGTTTGACTGCCTTTGGCTGAGCAATGTTTCACATGACACCACAGTAAGTAATTTAGGTGTCTGGATTATTTATTTTCATGCTTTTTGGGTTTACTCTTCAGCTTGATTTTAACTCTGAATTTCCTTCATTGTATTGGTTTGGAAATAATAAATAATTCATGTGTTTTGGCCTCATTTTGGAGGAGCAGACCATTATAACCTAGTTCTTGGTGAAAACATTTTGAAAGGCCTGCTTTTCTGTGTCAGGTCCCCTAATCTCTGCTCCAGAGTTAAATTTATGGGGTCTATCTGGGAACATGGAGAAGATAAACAGAGCAAAGATAAGCAGGGCAAAGCTGCTGTTCAGGTCTCCAATCCTGGTGAGTTTAACCTTGAGATCCTTGTGAAAGACAGTGCTTTCCTACAAATCTGAAGTGCAGGAGTTCTCTCATTCCTTGACTGGCAGATGGTAATAAATCCAGAGTTAGGAATATTTACATAGAATGAGACTATTTTAGAAACCCTCAATTATAAAAAGTTTTGGCTTTACTTACGACTTCTCTGGGACAAAAAGCAAATGCCGAGAGAAGCTTGCAATTCCTAAGGAGGAACTGATGTAAGTTCCAGAATATCTGGGGAGAATATTAACATCTAATTTAATTTCCCTCACTGCTTCTATACAAACAGGAGATTTGGGGGGGGAAAAAATGAGGGAATTGCTTGAAAAGAGTTCTCCAAACATTATAGCCATTTATTTTGGGATGTGTTAAATGTCAATGCACACTGAAGTCCTGCTTTGCTGAGAAGACTGGTGTGACAACATTAATATGATTAAGGCTTTTAACAGCAATAACAACTCCTGTGTTGAATCATCTTCGTAGTCTTAATGGAATAGTAATTGGAAATACTGTGTTTCTGTGGGATAAAACAACCGCAGTATGCTTAAGCTGTCTACTAAATAAGTGTTTTTCAGTCAGTGCTAGACCGAAAATAGCTTTAGCACAATGCTAAACAAGAACTCTGAAATCTTCATGTATTTATAATTTTGTATGATACCCAGAACCCTGCTACAAGCATTGTATGATGCACCTTTGGATTTCTTCACCATGCATGGATTATCAAGCTAGCTGGGAAAAAAATACTTTAAAATTACAGTTTTAATTATAGAATATATGAAAAACAAAGCCTGCAATATTGGCAAAAATCTTTGTGATTCATTTTGTATTCATCATGATTTTAGGGAATTATTAATCCATTAATAATTAACATTATTAATTCCATTTCAGTCATCTTTTGATCACCCATTTTTTGTGATTTTGGAAGGAAAAATGTGGAGTAAAGTCTAAGTATTGTTATCATATGGAATTCTTCATCCTTTAAGACAGAAACCTCCTATGTGAAATGTTGATGGGGTCTTACAAATGGGGTGGTTAAGAAGTTCCAGGGGCTTTTCAATTTTCAGGTATCTATTTTCATGGCATTTCCATAAAAAGAGACTGAGTTTTAATTTTGTACTTCATGTTTAAAAATTGCCGTAACTTTTAATTTAATGAGTGAAAGAGCTTTTCATGGGTGACGTGAAGAAGAATGTATTCATGCAGCCCGAGTTCTGCAATGAAAGCTCTGATTATCTACTCTTTTAGCCTTGCTATTCTGTAACAGTATGAACAAGGGGTAGGAGATAAAAGCTCTCCACTTCTAAACAGCAATTAGTATCACTGAAAAAGAGTTTTCAGTTTTCAGTAAAGAAAAACACCTGGGGCTAAGGTTCTAGAGAGTCAACTGACAAAAAGGGATTTTTTTGTTAAAAAAATCGAAATCCTGGGTGAGGATTTCTTTCTATTCACATATCAACCATTCACAATTCACAGTTCAGCAATATCAGTGAAATTAAGCACACAGCTTTGATTTTCTTTTTGGTTACAAACACCAAATGACTCCCTCAAACGATGCCAAGGTTAGAAGTGGAAAGATTGTTGTCATGACCACAACTGTGACCTTGGGTGAACATGCTGGTTTACACTTACAGATCTAGGTGTTACACAAAAACCCCTCTTTGCTAATGAGGGTGTCCCAGACCACACCTGCTGAACCAGGTTAGAAGCCAGGCTGTAGGCAGCTCCTGCATCTCTCTGATGGGCTAAGGAACATGGAGAGGAATTCTGCTCTCTTTTTTTTAGAAAATGCTACTGACCAAAGACAGTTAGCTGTGCTTGTTAATCACCTCCTTGTTGGTATCAGTGTATTCAGAGGATTTTCTCTCAAGCTCAAAGACCACTTGGTGTTCAGTGGGGATGCCATGTGGTAAAACCTCTCTCATCTTCCCTGTGGTAGTTTTGGCAACAGCCATTCTGGCAAAATGGATGCTGGGCAGTAATTGTTTAGAAAGGCCATGAAGTCACATTTTTCAATGCTTATAAAAGCATTCATTGAAAATTAGAAGTAAATTGCCAATCTTATCTAAACCACCAAAACAGCATTTGTATGCTGAAGAATGTACTCAACTACAGCTGAGAGGAAAAAAGCAGAAAAGGGAAAGAGGGGAGACTAATTTCCAAAGTGGCTAAATTATTGTCATTCTAAGGAGATATTAACAAGTTTCTGTTGTTTCAGGAAGAAAGGAAATAAATTATGTAAATTCTATCAGCAGTACAATGGTTTCTTTCAGATTTCTACTATTATGAAAATTCTGTACTATGCTTCTCTAGATGAAATATTGAAATAAAGTCATCATCAGCTAAACTTATTTACTTTCAAATTTTATTCAGCAGAAATTACCTTGTTAAAGTTTAGTAGAAAAAATGACAATATTTACCAATTCATATAGTCATGAATCTATTCTGGAATGTCTGACTGAATACATTTGCCTCTTAAAATGTGTTTGCAGGATTGTCGTTAGTGTTTTGTGCTTATATTAAGAACATATTTAAACTGAATAGACCATCTATTAAGGTGTTTAAAAAAAATATATACTTTTTTTTTTCCATATTACTTCTCTCTTTCAATTGTGTCTCCCTTAACAGCTTGATCATCTACTCCTGATTTATAAGCACTATGTTTATCTGTGAAGAAATGAAGGATTTAAGGAGCAGTACTTTTTACAAACTGATTTTCCAACCAAAACTTCAGGACTCTGGAAAGGATCCCAAGCAGTTTGCATCCAAGTTATTTACTCATCTGGAACCTGAACTATGTATGTATTAAGAATCAGAAAGATAATTATAGTCAATCAAAATGGATACAGCAAGGCTCAGTAGAGAGGAAGTAAAAAAAGATATTTGGAGAAGAAGATAGTGATAGGCTCAGTTAATAGATTCTGAATAAACAATTTAAGAGATGAAAACTGTTTAAATGATGGCATTATTTTGTGTGGATGTTGGTGACAGTGATGGAAGAATGGTGGGAGCAGAAATAATTTATCTGCCTTGGTTGGAGCTGCAATGCTGGGTGAGATCAGGAAGCAAAGTGGGCAGGTACAAATCTATGTCATTAAAGTTCCCACTTGTTCTCCAGAGCACAGCACAGAAAATACACATCACTTTTCAACAGACCATGACTCAAACAAGTCTGAACAGATTTTCACTGCATAATATGACTGTTCCACTTCCAAATTTCAAAGATTTCTGGCTAATCACTGAAAATGGTTACTTTCATCAGTTTTTACTTCTGTATGCTGGAAGATGAATCTGTATGTGGGAATCATGCCCCAGCTAACAATATTCCATCCAAGTGCTTTGTTCCCTGTGTGAGGAGAATGTGTCAGGTTTGAGATGAAGAGAAGCTTCTGCTCTCTTTCTGTCCCATCCAAAGCATCACAGCTACAGTTGTTTATAGCAGTCCTTGCACTAGAAAGATTATGATGTTGCAAATAACCAAAGGGGTTTATTTTTCTCACATCTAACTCTCATGTTTCTATAAAATACAACATCAGATAATGTATATGAGAAAATTACCAAAGATATGTCAGGCTTGCTGCCCTCCATTAGAAATTGAGGTGTGAGCCCTTAAGTTGTAGTAAATATCACAATACAAACTTTTGAGGCAGAGGTTTATATGACAGACCATGTGCCACATCTCGGCAATCACTCCCATAATTATCTGAGGAACTTGCATTTTCCTGGGACTGGTAGCCTCTCTATTTTGGAGTGACAGAAGATTGATCACATTGATCATTTTGCTCTCCTTTAGGTAAATACATGGACCATTACTTGTCCTTACATATTAACTTGCAGACCATTGCAAGCACTGCCCTTTCAGCTAATTACTGGTGTTGGTCTGGAATGTTCTGTTTCATCACAAATTTGGCAAAGTGAACTGGTAGCCTTAAACAACATAGAGCAAGAAAACCCTACTCATTTCATCTCTTTATTCACATACTTGCAAACAAATGTAAAATTTAAAGAAATGTGAACCAGAGAAGGGGCGCAGCTTTTCTGGAACAGTTTTTATGACTTGAACATTCATCCAGTTAATTAAATTTCAAGCATAAAAGCTCGTCTATTTAACCTTGCATATAAGTGAATTGAGGTATATTTACACATTGTATTCTCTTATTTATTTTGTGAAGGCTGTAACTCAGAGAGCTGGTAACTAGAACCTGGAATCATTACATGGTTGAAAGTGCTAACACCAATACTGTTGGTCCATAAAGTTTGTCAGAATATCCTATAAGAGAATCAACAGATAATTGTGCTCTATTTTCAGGATTGGCACAGACTTTTACATTAGTTTTTAAAAGTTAAGGATCTTAACTTATCAATAAAAATCTAATTGTTATTTTGTACCTGTTTACTTTAATGAAACATGCGTTTCTGGGTTTTGCAGAAGTACCAAGATACATACTTCCATTCTCAGAAGCCTCAAATCCAATGGACTAGAGATGATTAATATTATTTATAACACTCACTACATTTGACAACTCTTCTGTAATTAGATTTCAGCATTATTAAATTCTTCAGTTGTAATGATTATGGGTTCAATAGCATTTTGCCTCCCGGGTTTCTAAACGCTTCATAAATACGTTTGGAATTTATGATCTGAAAGGTCTTTTCCAACCTAAATGATTCTGTGATTCTATGATAAACATGTAAATCCCCACAATAACCCCTGTTCACACACGTAAGGCTTATCCAAAGCATCAGACAAATACAAACAACACTGTGAGGGAGAAAAAGAACTCTTCATGCACAAGCAAACTTTAGGCAGCATTAAGATAATACACTGAGAATAGCTGCATCAAATCAAAAGCATCAGGGATACATTATTATTTTGATACACTCATGTAAGTTTGAATTTAATTAAGCTGGTAAAAATGACAGCAGTTTCTCCTAAAAAAAGAAACAATGGGGACCTAGTCACCATGATTATGTCTCCATCTTTCATCTTGTCACCTCAAGGGAAATCTGTGTTCCTTGGTATCACACATGGACCTACACCCAGCATCTGCCATGGGACAAAAACATGGAATTATCTCTAATATTTTGATATCTAATCTCTAATCTAGATTTATCCCATACAAATTCAGTCTGAGTATAACATATTAACTCAAATGATCATGAAACAGGTAAAACTTGGTATGACAAGGCTTCTATCCTGACCAAGACACATCTCAGCTTCTTTTTAAGAATCAACTGTAATCCACGAAAATATAGATACACATTCCCTTACCTGTGATAGCCTTCCTGGTACATTGTTTTAACTCATATCACTGCAGCCTACAGTACCTTTATTGCCACTCTTTCATTCTTTTTAGTACAAGAAGTACAACCAGAAACTAAGAGACTAATGGCAGCACAAGAGAAAGAAATGTAGTAAGTAAATTAGTCTGAGGCAATGAGATTTCAGTCCTGACTATATTACATCACATAATTTTTCATTTTGTAAATTGCACTCTGTGATTTAATTCTTTTTCCTTAGTACTTTTCTCAGATTTCCCCAGGAAATTTCTGATGAAACTGCAGCACAGTCAGGGTAATAACAGCTGGGAAACTGCCTTCAGCGGTTCCCCATCAGCCTGGAAGGATACAAATAGGATGGTCCAGAACTTTGGGCACTGTACTGGTTTCTCCTTAATTACGCAAATGCTGGAACTAAGAGTGTGTTTCTAAATCTGATAAAGACAGCAAAATTCCTTGGTATGCCAAGGAAATGTGTGAGAAAACACGGAACAAAATTCTGGAAGACAAAGCAGGTCAGTTGAGATGGCAGCAAAGAACCACAGAAATACATCCTGGAGGAAAGGCTACCAGCCAGCTGTTTCACAGAGGAGGATCCACGGGTAACAATAAATCAAAATAAAACCCAATTATGGTTGCTATTGAAAACCACAGGTATTTAGAGATGAGTAACAAAGTTTACATTTAAAACAGTTATTTCCTGCTTGTTAGTGGAAGGCAAGGTTCAGCATCAACTGTATCCACTCTTGAAAACCATGCTTTACCCATACTTCAGACAAGATATTAATTGACTGGAAAGAATCCAAAGGAAAGCATTAAGAATGACCAAAGGTCACGCAAACATATACCATGAAGAAAAACCTGACAGAATCTGGTTGACTTACTGAAGACAGTAAAGACATTATAATGGTCTACAAACGTAAAATATTGCTGCAAAGAGGAAAGGCACAAACTGTTCCACCACAGACAGGAAAAGAGTTAATGGCAGTAAGAAAAATAATTCAATTTAACACTAGGAAGGCTAAGTATGAGAACAGTTAAACACTCAACTTTGCCCAGGGAGGCTATGGAATCTTCACCAGGAAAGGTTTCAGAGAATAGGATAGGCAAGTCTATCCAGACTAGTTTAAATGTAATTGATTGTGCCTTGGGGTAGGAAGATGGACCAGGTGACCTCTCAGTATCCTTCACAGCTCAATGCTGAATATTCCATGAATTACAAGAGAATGATTTATTGTTGAAAAATGGTGCAAAGTTTATTTAATTTGCCTTTTAAAAGAACACAACCATGCTTCAATTTGGAGCATACTGTAATATTTAACAATTAGACTGAGGTTTACCAAATAATGCTTCTGATATAATCTGACTTTGCTGGGCTCTAAAATACAGCAGAACCCTTCTTAGCCATCATTAGCAATTACTCTCAAACTCAGCATGTCTTGGTATCAATTCAGTGAGAACAACTCATTCCCAGCAAAGATTTAGCAAAAATAAAGTTGCAACAGGTCTTTGCCAGTGCTCGATTACATGTATATTTACTAGCCTGTTTTTGCCTCTATACAGAAGAAGAAATAAATGTACAGTTATCAAAATAAATCAACCAAGTACAACTTGTGAATTGGGATTTATTGGTTGCTTTATATACACTCTTTAACCCCCTCACTCCTTTAACTGTCAGCTGCAATTGCCATTGTCATTTATAATTTCTCTCATCATTGCTTATATGGTTTTCCTTCACAGGCAACAGGTCAGCCATGGTATGCAGCAAATCTGTCAGCAGAGTGCAATCTTGTCTCCCCCTGTTATTCACTGAATCTTCTGGTTGCAGTTGTTAAAAAAGCCCCAACCCTTCAAATGTCTCCTACACACTCTTGCCCTTTAACTTTTTGTACCATATTCTTCTCTACTTTCGTGGTGGAGGAAGAAACTGCATATTTTATTCAGTAGATGTATGGAAATGCAATCATTTGTGGTTAATAATGATGCTAATTATGGAAATTCATGACTGTGCATTTCCTTTAAAAGAAAAGAAAAAAAATAGTCTGGACATATCTCATATACAGGGCTTTATCTTTTTATGGCTGTTAGTAGGAATGATTTTTGTCATCTGTTTTTCTACTGGAACCACATCTCCCATCAAAGCATCTAAATATCTTTGAAAGCCAGGTCCTGCATGTCTGAGTACAGAACATCTATAGGCAAAGGATCCTGAAGAAAGTGAAATCCTGTTTCTCAGATGTAACCTATAAAAGCAGAATTGTAGAAGTTCAGCATGTTAGATAGTGTATCATGGGCAGATTAAGCTGCTTGTTTTACTGTCTGACAATATGCTTGTTCTTCATTGCTTATCATCCTGTGAAAGATGTTGCAGCAGAATTGGCAGGTATAATGTATATCTTCCTAACTGCAAAAGAGGAAAGCAGAACACAGAAATGTGACTGATCTGAACTGCAGGAAACTGTAATGGCCCTTTGATTTTTGTGAAAAAAGTTTCTCAGAATGCAATGCATGAAAGACAAATTTAATTTTTCCTGAGGTTTAAAAGCCAATTTCTTCTAAGCATGTGTCATTCAGGAGAACAAGTATTGTGTATTCTTAATTTTTGCCAGCAACCTTCAACAAATGGATGCATGGTAGTTTGCCAGTGTTATTTGAAATGTTCACACACATGCATGTGTGTGTAAAAATAGCTCAGTAATATCAACATTAATTATGTTCTTCGAGTACCAGCTATGAAGGGTAACCTATTTGGCAAGAAGGCTACAGATACCGAGTTTTGTCTGTGTTAACAGCAATCATGCGCAGAGCTCTAACTTTCAGCTCTGTGTTTTGGATGATACTCTAATAAATTGATCTCCTAAACTTGGCTAACAATGTAGGTTTTGTGTTAATTTGCTCACCACAGCAACATTGAATTCAGTAATGTGTTGTGATATTTATCCATGAAATAGGACACAAAGGAAAATAAAGGGAGTGAGCCAAATTCAAATTTACAGCTCCACTTACTGAAAAATTTGTGATACGACTGAAATCCTGCTGTTTTATCTATCATTATGTGCATAACTACAATATGGTTCATCAAACAAATTCAGCTTTATGTAAAGCCCACTGGCTAATATGACACATAATCAGAATGGAAGATATCCATGAATGAATAATATCTTCATACCCTCCTGTGTTGCATAAGGCAGGTGCAAGTGCCTGACGTGGGTTCAAGGAGTGGATTTGAAGACATTTTGGCCTCCAGCAAGCACATCTGTGCCTGGAGATGCTCTTAGTGTTTCAGTGGTGTACTGAGACTACTGACAGATGAAAATGTAAGATTTGAAATAGGTTACACTGTGTTGTGTAACCTATAATGCTAACATGGAATTTATTAACATCATATGTTTTCTGCTGGTCCAAAAGGTTTTGCTTTTCAGAATTGCATGATAAATACTGTAATGTAGGTCCTGTCTTTTCGTGTGTAATCATAATTATATTTTCTAAGCTATCATGGTCCAGTCTATGTCAAATAGTCACAACTTGGCTCTTAAAAGGTCAGCATTTAAACTTTGCAGAATCACACTTCCTGGGAGTACAATTTCAACACCCATGACCAAGGCAAGGATATTTCAAATACTGCCACAAATTTTCCTCAATCCTTTTGTATAAACCCCAAATTATGTGTATAACAAACACACGTTCTGGAAAATATTTCACCTTCTCAAAGGAATTCTGAACTCCACTTAATAGTTGCAACCTGTTAACAGGTTGCAGAAAAGGGCAACATTAGATTCATTACACTAAGGGCTCAAAGGCCCAGAGCACAATGTCTTGGCTGAAAAAAATGAATTAATTATGTCCTGCATTTTTGAAAAATGAAAAAGGGGTCAGATATGAAGAGCTACATACAGTAAATTGTAGTGAAAAAGGATCATGATGCTGCTTTGCCTTCCTTGTGGACAAGGTAAGGTGCACTGATTTTAGGGCTTTTGTTGCACTGAACAGGTTATATGCAATAATTTAAAAAGAAAATTAATGATTAAAGCTTTGAATTCAATCTGCTAGATGACTGACTAAAGATTTCAGAGCTGGAATTGCATTAATTGCATTCACAATTTGAAAGCCACTAAATCAAAACAGTGAGGAGACAATAAGGGAGTTGGAAGTGTCATTCCAAACCCAGGCTCAGTGTTTGAGGATGTGAGTTTACACAGAACCAAAAGCCTAGGTGCTGTCTTCATTTAGCTTCATTTTGGGACTTTTCTGAACATTCTTCTGGAGAATATCAATATCCATATTGGTGGTAAAGAAAATGAATGCCTTAAAAAGATTACTGTTGTATGTGTGACAGGTGCAAATCCTCCAGTAGTCAAAATTTGGAAACAGAAACAATTCCTCATAAATCATTTTTAACAACGGAAAGTTATTTAGGGTAAAGCTTGAGGGGAAGGGGAACAAACAGGTTATAAATATAATAAAGCCCTCTCATACCTTGATATTTCATATTGACACAGTATTACATAGCACTGATTAGGCTGTGCTTTAAACTGCTGTGTAAGATACCATCAAGCTAAACTAACTCCAGATTCCAGGTTAGATTTCCTCTAGTACAGTTACGATAGTGAGAGACCATTTTTCATGTCTTTTGTAGATATAGTTATGCTGTCAGATGTTTGCTTTAATTTATTTTACAGACTTTTAATAGGAAATCTGCAACACAGGCTTCAACAGGATGTAGGAGTGGAAGACATTTTCTGCATAGCCCAGCTTTCAATGATGGTCACATATGTTTGTACTGGAGAAAGAAGTTATTTTTCCTATACTTGTTATTGAAATAGCAGCAGCTTGGCCAAGGATATAAAACTGATCAGAGCATGCCCTGAAACACCCAAGAAGAGATCCAAAAATTATCACTGTATTAAATCCATAAACACTAACATTTATGGATGTTTACATAAAGTGCCTAAGCACCTATGATAAATTTGCAAGGCAATGAGCAGCCCTTTTATGGCAAACCATGCAAGGAATGGTGTTGCTAAAAGAATCCTAACAGGAATAAAGTTTCCCCTGTGACTTCTGATCAGCAATACAAGTGAGTGATCAGATCCAGATTCTGTGCTATGGTGTATCTGCCTTGGCCCAGCAAATTGCCCTTGAAATGAACTCTCTGCTAGCAGAGAGCTTGTGCTACAGCAACTGTTCTGCCTACTGCTCTCTGTGATTAGGGACTGTGGTTAGGACAAATGAGAAATGAAGCAATAAGAAAAAGGAATTAAACCTCTGTTTCAGACCAACTTTTGAGCAGGCTTAGTTTCACTTTTTTTCATCCCGTACAGTACATATTACACAGCAATTTTGAACACAGCATAATTTAAAAGTTAACATCTGCTTAGCTGGTAGCACCAGATAAAAGCTCTCATTTGTAATGAACAGGAGAATTTGTTATTGCCCCAGTCAATACCTATTGACTTGGTAGAGCACTTCTGCTTATTACAACCAAACCCTTTTTCTTTTTTGTTCAATAGTCAATGACACTGGAATGGAAGGTACTGCTTATAAACTGGTGCAATGTATACCAGCAACAGCTAGAAGTTAATGACTGAGGGTTACAAAGAGGAAAGCATGTGCTAAGAACAGCATAACACATCTATTAATCAAATTTACTGCATCTGATGTGCCTTTATAGGTTAGTGGAATTGTAATGTACATCAGATAAATAGTTTTTGTTGTTATTAATCTTAGTTTCAGCACAGAACAACTTTTAATCATGCTATCATTACATAAATAACTCTGCTAGGACAAAGTTCTGTCTGATTTTTATAGCACATGTTTTACTTACAGGAAATTTCTGTCCCGTGGTGGATTCTGCAGTTCTACACTTAGGATTTAGTGAAGTGCAAGACAGCTGTTCTCCCAGCTAAAGTCATGTTGTTCTCTAAACAGCACAGGGGGGGCTGTGTAAATGCAAGGCACCATCCTAAGGATAAACTGGAAGGAGGGAAGCAGAGCAGGGTGGATGTGTCCATTGCTCAGCCTTCCTTCTGGCTTCTTCCTGCAGCAGAGCAGAGCTGCACAACTTTGTCCTTCACACTTTATATAACTTGGACTTTATATGCCTTGGGGTGAAATTTGCTGATAATTCATGTAGTCTTTTTTCATTCTGTAACTGCAATTTTATAATTGTTTGTTTCTTTGTTTGTTATAAACCTGCCTGACCCAAAAATATTTTCTTTCAAACTTTCAGTGCTATTTTATATCTGAGAAATGCATAATTTTTTAGGACATTGTAACTATAACAGTAGCACCTACTATTTTTATATTACCTTTAAACAAATATTACAAAATAATAATAAAGTTTGTTGACAGCTTAGGGAAAAGCAGAGCTGCTAATGATGACTTTGTGGCTTACAGGTGTCTATAATCACCTTTCCTGTAGAACATTAACAAATGCTGGAGCACTGATTTATCTGTTTGATTCTGCTCTCTGAATGCAATCTTGGTTTCTCTCTAGGCTCATGATGAGTCATTATGGAAAGAAAATTTATAAATGGGGCAAAGATTAAACTATCATGCCATGGCCAAGTACATTATACTGTATTCTGTGTGCGCCATTTAATTGGATTCAAACAATGTTCATAAATCACAGTCATTTGCATTCTCAGGAACGAGAAACACCCTCCTAGATCCACCACGTGGATCCTGGTCATACCTGTGATACTGGTATTGGGGAAGACTGGTGGAATTTAATTGCTGCTATGCTACTGTTCAGTATGAAGCAAGGAGCTAAATTCAATTAAGTTCTTACATATTTACATCTCTTGACAAAGGTCCCCAGTGCTGCTCAGCCTGGGTTAAGTTGTGTTCTTGTTTGCTGTCAGCAGAGCAGAGCAATGGCGAGACTAAAGCTGCATCTTTTCTGCAATGCCAAGGAATTTTTTAGTCTAGTAACCAAACATACCTAAATAACAATAAATTTTTCCTTGCAATACTGTTTTAAGAAAGAAAAAGATCCTCTTCTTCTTAATTTAGAACCACAGGGAGACAGATTTGCACATGGATGGGTCATTCCACAAACCTGTTGAAATTCCATTCCAACAGCACGAGTTCAGGAGCTATACTTCCCTCTTTGTTCTAGTACTTTGTGTTTTCCAAACACAGCTTCTGATGTTGTAACAAGGTGAAAACAGGAAATATTCATAACATATTTACTGTATTTACTGTGAAGGTAAGAGGACATTATTGTTTTACACACATAACACTTCCCTTTAAAAGAAAAATATAAGTATGCAAACTAGCAAGCAACATGGCTTAGTTGAGATGAATCAATTTTGAAAAGAAAATAGCTTTTTTAATTCCAGTTTTTTAATTCATTACTGGAAAAAAGATGGCATTAAAGAAATTACACGCATGTTAATGTCTTTTTACTTAATACTTAAGTGAGCACTAGATATTTCAGCATTTCAGAAAAGTCCAGAACACCACTAAAAATGCTGGATTTCAGAGGCAAGGGATATTCTTGGCAGCTGCAACTGTTACGTAGAGTAAGACATTTTGTAGATTATTCTGGAATTTTAGTAAAGTGCACAATAAGTTACAGAGTGTTTACATTTTATTTCTTTAAAATAGGAAATTTATCTCTTCTGGTACCGAAACCAGCAAGTCTCCACCAAATATATAATAAATACTTCTGCAAAAAGAAGAGTATAACTGATATTTTTCAAGACAATTCGACTTAATTGTCAACTCAGTTACTTTTATGGTTTTCTCCACTTGCCTACAGGCAACCTCTCCAGTCTATTTCATAAGAACCTGTAAAGACATCACTCAAATGAGGATGATTGTTGTTAAAAACTAAAACATTTCTAACTGAAAACAGATAGGCTGTGCATTTCCTACTCTGGTCCCAAACTTTGCAGTATCAACTGTCACTTCACGATTTGGAAGATTTCTGAGAACTGTAATCCATACTGAATGTGAACATAGAGGCTTAATTTTGTTACTAAGTGACATAGAATAGGAAAAACACCATCAAAGTCTTAACTAAAGACGTTAGTGACTTACTTTTTGTAACAACTCCTTCGAGGTGAATTATATTTGGGTGATCAAATTGTCCCATGATACTGGCCTCCCTCAGGAAATCTCTCCTCTGCCTGTCCATATAGCCACCTTTTAGGGTTTTAATTGCAACAGGGATCTCTCTTTTTCCTGGTGTCTTCAGACGTCCACTGCACACTTCTCCAAACTCACCTTAAAGAGATAAAATATAGGTTAGATCACTCATAGTGCCTGTACACAAAAATATTCAAGAAACCCACATAACTCTTAGAAGGGGGCAAGTTCCTGAGTTTCATCACATACCCGAAAACCAAAATATTCAACAGTGCTTCACAACAAATAATCACCTTTCCTTTGTGGCACGCTGCAAGATCATGGGGACTTGTATCACTCTCAGATTTTGAGACTGAATTTTGATATCAATATGTGTGTGATATATAACTGAGAATGCCACAAGGAGGGAATGTAAGGACACTTGAGATTTTTATTCCAGTGATGACAAAATATCTATCTAAAATATCTATTTATAGCAATATTTATTTCTAGGGCTGAAATGCATTGAGACCTATATGATAAGAAAAGCCCTGAGACAGAATATTGGCTATCCTCAAACTGTAGGAAGTATTTAAAAAGTACTTTGTGCTATGATGTCCCAGAAAAGCACTTGCACATGATTTATTTAAATAGACTTACACACATACTTGAAATTAATTATGCATTTTCCTGTTCAGACACCCAAAGGCCAAGAGTTTCAGCAAATCTGGACTGAGTTGCATAACGAGAGGAATGTCAGAGCTTTTTCCCCTCGATGTTCTCCTGTGTACATTATGGCCTGTGAGGAACACATGTCCCTGCATTTCCTTCACACATTTACTAATCGAATTTGTATGGAAATCACAACTTTCCTTTGATCTTGAAGTCACTCAGAAACTATTTAAAGCCGCTACCAAATATACTCTGCGTGCCTGCAGGTCACTTTTCAATCGGTCATAATTCAGCAAATGAAAAGCAACGTTCACAAAAATATTTCAAAGCACTACCCAGTGCAGGGAACTTCCATAGCAAACCAAATTTTCTACCCCAGTCATTTGGGAATCAGAACTGCAAAAAACCAAAAAATGAATAATGAACAGATATATATGTCCAACCGGAGGAAATAAATTTTTACCCCCTCCATCAAGTGTTGTCTGAATTAGTTTTCCTTAAACTTTAAGGACAGAAGAAAAGAAAAGAAAATAGGAAAGCTCCATCATGTAATAGTGTGCCTTCAGATATAAACCAAGTCTAGAAGAGAGAGACCTTAAAGGCAGCAGCTTCACTTCAGAAAATCTGATGTTGCAGGATTAGAATGGATATTGTCATACAGTTTTTATTTTATTAGGTTCTGTCATTTCCACTAAAAGAAAACAAAGTTTTATTAGTCAATAAGATCCAGGAAGAGTGGAGGGATTAAAAGAACAGTTTCATAGCTTGTCTTTCACTTCAAAGACAGAGGTATCAACAAGTGCAAGAGTACAATTATCAGATGCTGAGCATACTCTCTGAATAAATTATCAGCTTCTTAAACAGATTAAAAAAAAAAGTGTCCCAGGTCTCCTTTCCACAAATCCCCCCTCCCCTCCCCTTCCCCAATTTGTTTTTCCTACTTAATTTTCAAAAATAAATTAAAGCATGTGCTTCCCTGAAGATGTGTGAAAATACATGTCACAGAATCACAGAATCTGCTGAGCTGGAAGGGACCCACAAGGATCATGGAGTCCAACTCTTAGCCCTGCACAAGACCATCCCCAAGAGTCACACCACGTGTCACTAGACTAATGTTCTGGGAATCTTTTGACAGAAGTGGAAGTTATGGAAGGATTTTCCTATATAATTTTTCCCCTTTAGAAGGCTCTCCTTAAAAGTTTACTTGCCTGACCACTGAAAAAGTAGTGGCTAATTTGGACTTGTAAAGTCCTACCATAAAAGAAAGTCATGAAACCTGAATGCTTTGAAGGAAAAATGGTATAATTATTTCCTATGATATGTCCAGCAGAGCCAAAACACATCTCCAAAGCCACGATCTTATTGTATCTTACTGTTCTTTTCCAAATTAAATGCCTAAAATGAGAAAAATTTCCAATTTCTTTCTCTTGATGAAACAGTGAAAAGTAAAA
This sequence comes from Pseudopipra pipra, assembly GCF_036250125.1. Taxonomy (NCBI): domain Eukaryota; kingdom Metazoa; phylum Chordata; class Aves; order Passeriformes; family Pipridae; genus Pseudopipra; species Pseudopipra pipra. The sequence continues at coordinate 5,393,264 of NC_087550.1, forward strand.
ATACTAGAGCCTTAATATCCAGATTTTAAAAGAAATTTTGTGATCAATAAATCTATAGAACTGCAAAATCTCATTTTTGAGAATAATTTGGAAAGCATAGGTTATAGAATAAATGATTTTGCCAACACAAGATTATACAAGAGTACTACAACTTCAGAATTTCATCCCTCAGGGACTGTAAAAGGCTGTTCACCAAGTGTTTTTAAATAAATTAAACTGAAAGAGGCAGGAGAAGGGCTTACAATCCCAAGATTTATTATCTCAACATCTAAAGCAGGAGAAGGAATATTGTGTCTTCTCCCTGACCTGTTCCTTTTACCTTTTCGGATGCATGATTTGTAAAGTTGGAAAAGAATTTCGCTGCCCTTGGATATTAGGATTGATAAACTGCTGAACATAAAGACTAACAGCAGGTTTTTTGTGACATGATGTCAAACAGACAGTAAGTGATCATCAGCTCCCAGAACACACAGTTCCTACATTTAGAAACCTAAAGTGTGTGTAATAACTTCTAATTCTGTTTCAGACTACATGGAGATCAATGATATGATTTAAAGCATTGTGTTATTTACATGGAGAGTTTGACAAGATTTCATCCCACAGTAACTTTTCTACTCTTTTCTTCAGATAAAGCATTTTCAATGTTTTTAAAGTCAAGGGGGAATGTGCTCAACAAAAGGGATTTTTTAAATCTAAGAATCTAAGTCTCATTGCTCAGGTTTGATGATAAACAAGATAAATGTTGACCCTGCAGCAGTAAAGGTTCATGACTGCATGTGTAATAAGTGGAAGCTGAGAGCCAGATGTCAATGAAGTCGACAGCTTTCCTTGCTCCAGGGAAAAGGCTGATGACAACTAGAGGAAAAAATAGAGTTCAATGTCTGTTTAGTTTTAATAAAATTTAAATAATCCCTGGTTTAATGATCTAAACCTCATACATCTTACTGTGTGTTACACACAAAGAAGCTGACTGAGCAGTCTAGAAACTTACCCTGTGCAAACCACATGTCCCTTTTCTCACTCAGTCAGAGCATATGTGTTATTTAAAGTGAAATAGCCATAGTCAGCCCCCTGAAAGTGTGATGTGCAGTCTGGTATTACTACATGGGATCAAAACAAATGTCTTGCAGCACAGACAGTTGCTGTTGATACAACTGAAAGGTCACAGCACCAAATACAGCTCGGCTCATTTTCCCATTTCAGTCATTACACCTGTGGGAGAACTAGCAGGAGATTGAGATTATAAAAAGAATATGAAAAATTATAAAAAAGATTATAAAAAGAATATGTGAAAAATTGAGGAGTTGGTCTCTTCCTTGAGTTTCAATATTCTAACAAAGGAAATAAGAGGCTAATTTTAACTGTTAAAACTTGACAAAGTACCTCTGGGAATTCCTTCTTTGAAGAGGTGCTGAAGCCTTAAACCAAATAGCAAGAAGTGAGGGGGCAGAAAAAAGTGTCATGGACAAGATGAAAACAAATAATATGATAAAATGTCAGTAGGTGCAGCAAGCTCAATATCAGAGTTGCTGAAAGGGACCATCTGAAGAAAATCTACGGTAATGAATTGATGGCAAATTTTGGGAACTGGCAAAAAGGCACATGGTGATTTTTGGAATAAACCAATATGAGATCTGAAGGAATATTTAATATAAGTGATTAAAAAAATCAGCCAAGAGTTTTGAATCCAAGAATATGCAATACAATATTAAACAATACTAAAACTTTGTCATAAAGAGCAGATAAAATAAAAGGGAATTGCACCATTTAAACAATAATCATTGTAACTATTGCTAGAATGTGAACTTCATTAATACATGTTTATTTGGTTGGTGTTATCACAAGCTAAGCAGGTAACACAAATAGGTCCTGTTTTGCTTTTTGGATTGTAATCTGCTTGTTATTATGAATGTTTTATCAAATTGCAAATTCCATTTTGGTTGTAAACTGTTTCCCCTACTGCATTTACCTTCCTGTTTGAGACAGGAGGACAGAGTGAGAAGATATTAGAAGAATAACAAAAAAGACCATTAACAGCTATTAACTTGGATAATTTTTCATTCAGTCAAAAGGTCTATAAAACTAGTTTTTTTTGCTCAGATGAACTAGATGTAAGACAGGAGATGATAGGAAGCTGCTCAGGGGCAGAAATCTGTCTGTGCATCCATCTTGAATCTATATTTATGGGCAGATATTGTTACTTTAATGGCGATATTTTGTGTCTACACCTGGAGTAGGTAAAGCCTGAATAATTTAGAGAGGACTTTGCAAGTTATGCAGTTCACTTTGCCTTATTTTGTCCAAAGCATCAGAAAAAAGGACAGTAATTCAGAGTGTTTGCAGATGTGCTGGAACGCCAAAAGCATGTCAGAGGGGGAGACTGGGAGAGCTGAGATCAAACTTTCAATTAACTGTCTCCACAGAACGTTGTGGTTGCCTTCAAAAACATCAGCTCAGTAAAAGTCAACCAGGAGGACCTGGAAAAGGATTATAACAGAGGTTGCACCATTTTCTTCTTGAAGTAATCTCACAAACTCAGTATCTATTCTTAAACTGTTGCTGCTTTGCTTTTCTTATTCTTACCTGCCTAATGAGATGAATTTGCAATAGTAACGTTGATTAAATCTACAAATAAATGTAGAGACATTACCTTTTTATTTTGGCTATGAAATCTTTGACTGTTGCTGGCCAAGTGTCATCTTGATCTTTGTTACTACTAAAGGCTATTTTCCAATCTGCTGTTTCTGCTTGAAGTTTTTGCTACTTTTTCAATTTGACCATTTCTTGCCACCTTCTCTGAACCTTTTTTTAATATCTGATGGAAAATCATCGTTATTTGGAGCAGTCAGTGTGTAAGCAAGATTTTTAGACATTTTCCTCTTTTTTTAATATCATATAATACTACCTTTATGTTACTAGGACTTGACACTGAAGGATCAGACCAATTGTCTGTGTAACATGGTTAATAGGATCAGTTTTTAAAAACTGAAAATGAAAAATTTTAGTTCTTGAATGTAAATAATTGTTGTTTGAAAAATTAAAATTACAGAAATTAAAAATGAAAATCATTGACCAAAATAAATTGTTAAAACAGAACAAATTTAAGAAATGCATCAATATCTTCTTAAAAGATATTGATGTTTCATTTTGTAAAAGATGTTGATTTTTGGTTTCGCTTAGGTGAAAATTTAAGTGTCTTTATAAGTAATTCTCCTGTGATAAGAAATGCATTTTATATCCAGTTGAAATGTTTAATATAGAATTAGAGAGAATTCATAGAGAAAGTTTTAGGACTGTTGTGAATTATGCTGATATGTTATGTCCCTTGGTAGCTACTAAAGAACTGTGTAAGAATTTGTAGTCTCTGTGCCTCAGCCATGGTATTTAACCTGTATCTTGCCTGCATAGAAATAGGTTTAAATTTCATTTCAAGCAGTTTGCAAGTCTAGTAGGTGAATATTTTTGAAGATGGCAAATTGCCCAAGTAATTTTAGAAAAATAAAAAACATAAAAATAAAATGTCAAAGTATACACTCCCCCACATAAAAGAAAAGGGGGAAAGAAGCTGAGCAAAGAATTTTCATGAATTAATTGAGAGTAAGGACACAATTTTAATCCGAACTAAAATCAATAAACCCAATCCTTGTCTATGGTATTCAACTGCTTGGAAATCAGTAGTTACATCAGTGTTAGTGTTAATGTAGTTCAAAATGCTTTATAATCCAAGATATCAACATCTATAGTATGTCTGAAGAAAAGGAAGAAATAAAAGAAATCAGATAGAATGTTTTCTGCAGAAATCAGCCCTCTGGGGGCTCTCTCAAGCTCATAATTTCAAAGGTGCACAGAACCACATATTATGTGGCTTAAGCCATCAGGTGGACTGAAGTACTCCAGAGATATGGACTGCACTGGGAAACAGAACTGTCCCTCTTACTTTCAGGTCAATACTTTTCTCCCCTGTTTGTTAACAGACACAGTTTCATTTCTGTTACATTATTTACATCACCTTTTCTAGTGCATAAAGCACTTTTGAGCAACACTGAAGCTATTTCTGCTCTTGTCAGTGTAGTAACGTATCACTAAATGAGGGATCTTAAGGGAAAAATACTTCTCCTTTCTAGAGTGACTAAGATACATGAAACAGAGATAAAAAAGAAGGATCACAGTGCATTATGTCTTCTGACAGTAATTTTCCTGGCAATACTCTCCAACATGAGTTCTTTGGTGGGTTCACTATGAGCAAATTAAAACGAGGTTTTCTTTCCACTGAACCCCTTTTACAAGTTGTAACTGATTTTTTAAGTCTGTCGTATTGTGAATGATTTCGTTTTTTTCTTCATGGCATTAAAGCTTAAGAAAGTAAATATGGTAAAAGTAAGTAAGTAATAAAACAGCATTGTTAAAGAAAGCCCAGTAGCTCAAAGATGGGCACTGGAGCATGGAACATACTAAATAAATTTACACTGAGGTGAACATCTGTGCAGTCAGTACTGTAAGCACCTTTAACACAACAATTTACAAAATTTAGTCACTTTTAATATCTTGAGGACACAGAGAAATATCCATATTGTGTAATATGAAGACAGGGAGTGTTAATCTCCTTTGCAGGAAGAAATTATATTTCAGAGCTGGATTCTGTTCCTACATTCATCAAAATTTCTGACACAGACTCTCAGCTCTCCCACCTTCCCCTTCTGTTGGGCCTGAGAAATGATTAATTCTCCTCAGCCATTATAGGGGAACAACACAGAGAATGTAAAGTACCACAGGAACTCCAGACTCTCCTTGTCAGTCCGTTTTTTGTTTTAATTTGTTATAACTGTAAGAAATCTTGGTGGTCTTTCTGAATGGCATGTTGGTCATAAGCTGTGCATTGAGATCCACTAGTTAGGTAAGTTTGTAAGGCCCTTTTCTGGCCTTGTCTCTCTAAGTCCTCAGTAAACCATGAACTGAGTAAAACACAGCAAACAATCTCAGGCCCTGGACAACAATGAAATGTTTTCTACCCCAGATAGTCAGAACACAAGAAATGGTTTTACAAGACTGTTTTTTACAAGTATTTCACTTTTGTTGTGTTACCCTCAAGGGTGTGTTTTCTGTCACCATTGAGCTGGTTGCACTACCATCAGGACCTCTAGTGAACTCTAGAAGGCAGCCATGAGCCTTTAACCCTACAAAGACTTTCCAGAAGTGAATGTGTGGGAATACTTGCACATAATTTTCCTGAGCAGTAAAACCTGACAATTAAACCAAACCTCAGACAAGAGGATAACACTTAATGCACGGAGTAGACATTGCACATCAGCAAAAGTAGGATCCCTGAAAACACAAGGGGCATGTTATCTCCCCTAGGGAAAAAAGAACAATGTACATACAGGATGAATGAACTTCTGATACATTATCAAACAGCTGTGAAGTGGCCTATAACGCCAGTGAGATGTTCTCAACTGAAGGTAAAAGCTCCATAGGTGAGAACAGTCTAAAACAATTGATCAGATGTAATTCCTTTCTGTCTCCACCACATACTTGAACTAACAGGGATACAGGAGGAGATCATGAAGCTATTTTTCCATTCATTCTGCTTTGCAAGTCCCCATCACCTTTCATACCGTCTCCAACTCCTTATCAGAATTTCCTTTTTCCCCTCTGCTAATGATCCTTCTCCACACAGGAAAGCATGTCCCAAGCCAGCCTTTCCTTTCCCTCCCCTCATCCTCCTCCTGTTTTTTATTTGAGGATAACTTTTTCTCAGTCTTTTACATTCTGAACTTATCTCCCCACAGAAAGAAATTCTGATCTAATTTCACGCTCAGTGACTGAGAACACATGACAATAACTATGGCAAATGCTGAGTGACACAAGGGTTTGAGTGCATCTGGAAAAAAAAAAAACAAACCCCTAACAAACAGGGCAAAAAACCAACCCTACCCCAAAAAATTATAAAGCCCTAAAAAACATTTAGGATAAAATATTGTGTTGGAGAATCTCCCTTTAGAGAACTCCTGATTTAAATATGAACATATTTGAAGCATGAGCTGGATACAATACCTCAGATACACCACACTTTAGAGAGGACTGTCAGAGAAACACACCCACATTTTCTGCTATACTTGACCACTTATGTTATCCTGGTGACTCAAGAAAAGCAGCCTTGCCAGGCCTGGATATTTCTTTTTAAAGGGGGTATAGTTTTACCTGCCCCAATAACTCTTTCAATACGAATTCTTGAAGGATCTATCTCCTTTGCAAACTCATGGACAGCAAGAGATGGGTCTTCATATGTGTCTGGATCAATGTATGTTTTGAGTCCTGGGAAACGCACTGCAAAAAACCAGAGAATAACAGGAATCAAGAACTTTGACATTGTGCACCGCATCAGGATTTATTTATTTATTTATTTTTAAACTAGACAACTGAAAGGATTGGAAATAATTTATTAAATCTTCCACGTTTAAAGTTCCAGAACGCAACAGAAGAGGATAATGACCCCAAATTACTAATGCTTGCTACTGATTTCGCAGAACCAAAGAACGATTCTCTGACAACCCAACACTAGCAAAAGCATTCCAAAGTACTGACAGAAAGTGTAAAAAGGTCCTGCTGGGCCCTGCTCAAATCTTCTGAGGTGTTCTGGGTGACTGAAAGCATGGATTCTTCAGGATTGCTGCAGTGCATTGTTGCAACAAACATCCTTCCAGCTTGCAATGATGACTGATAATCAGTGTTATCAGATAGAATGGAGAAAATATCAGTATTAGTTTCTCTGAAGGTTATTTATACCTCTAGTTACTGTCAAGTTTGCCAGTTACATGAGTCCCAGAGTTTATTCTGTCCCATGGAAAGAAAATGTCAAAGGCCTTAAGAAAACTCAGTCTTTGGTATTTAACTTGATAAGAGAGTGCTGAATTCTTATGCTGTTTTGTCTCTGTCCCAGATGAAAACAAGCATCTCCTGAGAAACATCATTTCAGGCAGGAAAATTAAGAGGACAATAAAGTTTTTGGAAACTTCTTCCTAGGACAAAATATCAGCCCTAGTTAAATTGTAAGGAAAATGCAATTTTGATTTTGGGTATGTTAAATTACATTCTTCTTCTTCTTTTCTTTTTTTTTTTTTTTTTTTTTTTTTTTTTTTTTTTTTTAAATTGTAAGCATTTCCTTTCTGAATTCTACTTAATATTTTAGTCTGAAGAGGCTCCTTGGAGCCTCAGTACTTAGCTTATATCCTTAAAGAATGCTTCAAGTACAGCTGGTAAATTTGGAAAATGCAGCAAGTCTTGAGAAAATATGAGCTGGTCACTTGAAAGGCTGTCTAAAGTGACACCAAGTGAGGGCTCAATGATATGGGGAAAAGCAGAGCCTCAAGACTAGCAGCCAAGGCAGCTTATATTCTCCTTTGCTGCTCCTTGGGCAATTTAGGCAACCTGTCCTTTACTTCGAAAACACTGGTTCCTAATTCACTTCTTTCATTTAGCAGTGGGTGGCTGAACATTCCTTTTGCCAAACAAGTCAAATTTTTGAGATCCTTTCCTCTAAGGATGAGTCCTGGAGCACTGTGCTGCTTTGTCCTCCTCTGGTCAGCTGGACCAACCAGAGAGCCAGGTGCAAGATGAGAACAAAAATATCCGAATCCATTTCCAAGGCTTTGATAATTCCTGCCTGTTTCCTTGGAGATGGCCGTGGCAAGAGTGGGATGGTGCCAGATGGCTTTGGAAGGCTCGGGCAAGCCATCATTTTCTGGCACTCCTGATATCCCTTGTGTTCCTGAGTATCACATGTTCAAGAACTTATCGTTGTTTCTCTTGGACTGTCTGGATGGAAATCCTTTTCAGGCTGCTGCCATGTGATGATTAAGTTCTGGAAAACTTTCAATCCATTAACAGAAGTTGATGTAAATAATGCATCAACTTATCGGGATAAAAGGAGGCTACTGCAGCTGGGTCCAGAGAATCCCTTTAAAAAGAATTCAGCATTTCTCAGCCATTCCTCTTATCACTTAATAGCTGAGTCTAAAGCAGTTCATTATCTGATGAGCTTCAGCCAGTCTGGGAGTGGTCACCCTTATGCTGGTCCTGGGAGCGATTGCACAGTCCCAGGTGTTGTTTCAGGTTGAGATGCTGGATCCCAAATCCATAGGCAGCCAGCAGCCAGGCAAAGGTTGCTGCATGAAGGATGTATTTATGCAGGTGCTGTTTAGTGTAAAGGAGGGAATATTGTTGGCAGTAGAGTCTTGGCTGCTGGGGTAAATCACAATAATTCCGCTTTATCCTTGGTTCTGTGGAGCACATACACGAGCAGAGATTTGCCCCCTCCAGTGTGATGCTGAGATAACTTGAAATGACTGAGAAGCCTCTGAGATGAAGCTTTGTGTCAACATGAAATACAGGTACCATTTACCCCAGCCTGAAAGACACTGAGTGAGGCTTTCTTTTAAATTCAGTCACAGACTCAGAGGCATAAATCAAACCCTCCTGCTGGAAGGCTTTTGTCCTCTTTCATTTCTGACCATGCTTGGAAACAAATGACTAACAAATATTTCTAGGAAGTATACTTTATGGGTAAATGTGCCCTTTTCCTTGACAGAAAGAGGCACTTGGCTAGATATAGTGGTGTCACCTGTAAAAAGATTTTACTTCTGGTGACTTAACTTCATGGTATTTCCAGGGGTGCTATCAAAATTATGAAAAAATAAAATTTTATACCCTTTGTATAACACCCTTGGAATAAAAAACCAAACTAGTAAGGCAACTAATTTAAACTAGGTAGCTAAACTAAACTATATAAACTAATGTACTGCCCGTGAGAGACTGGCAGGATTTTCTTTCACTGTACTGATCACTGAGTAGGAACATGAGGGAAGACAACCCATTCCACTTCTTATTTCTTGGGTGGCTGGAAGTGTAGATCCCTAAATCCAAAGAGAACTAGATACAAATAAGTCACATAGTCACCAAGAGAGGAACTTTGAGGCAGAAATTTAATGTCAAGAACAACTGAAACGTCACAGAAATATACATGAAAATCTGATTAAATATTAATAATTGGATGAAAAAACCCCATAATAACTAGAGTGAATTTAGTGAAATTGTTCAAGAGGACATACCCCCCCCCCCACCTTTGATGATGCAGACAGAAAGGAACTACTCAAACGACCAGATTAAAATAGCAGGGGAAAAAACTATCCAGGAAACAATGAACATTCTTCATTTAAAATGCAATATAGATATTATGTAACACAGTGTTGAACTACTTACAATGTCCATTTTGCAAATGAGCCCTTCTTTTCTCCTCAGATTTCATTTTGGCCTTTATGTACCACTGGCATCTTTCAAGAAAACAAGTGAGGTTTTAAATAAAATACTTGTCATGGATAAAATAAATGTACATTAAGTTTTATCTGCCCTTTTATGAAAACCAGAATCTTTGCATTTGGAATACACATTTAGTTATGAATCTAAAGAGGGAAATATGAAGAACTACAAATAGATTACATACAAAGAAAAACAGATCAGAGTTGAATTATTAACAGGAAAGTGACTACTTGAGTTTAAATTTCATTCAAAATTTTATTTCAAGTTTGACTCCTTCAAAGAATTCTGATACTTTAATAAATTATCACTTCCCTGCATTCCTGTTTGCATATGTAAGTTGGTGGTAATTAAACCTTATCCTATTAACTTTCATATACAGTGGGTGAAAAAAGCTCACATTTTCTTCCTAATTGAATAATAATGACTTCACTACATTTCATGAAAAAAGAAATATTTTTCTTCACATCAGGATCACTTTTTTTTTCTTTCTTTTTGCTGAGTGGCTCTGTGCAGTGTGAGCCAGGCACTGATTTATTATTTCTTCTGAGATAGAAAATATCATACAGGATAAGCATTAGGTTTTAGCATATGCCTCTATGATTGCTATAAAATCGCAAATCCTTGGCAAACAACCCAAAACTCAGTGGAAGTTCGTGAATTGTCAGCAACAACATCTGACAACGCAAGGGTATATGTTGGAGAAAACTGCCACATGGTAAGTTTTTGGGTTCCTGGTAATGAAATCTCCCCCAGCCTGAATGCTGCCAACCTGTTAATGCTGATTTAGAGGGTCACATGGTAGCAGCAACTGTCTCAGTCAAGAATAAACCAAAACATTTGACCTTGGTCTTAAAGCTCGCTCTCACCCACTGAACAGACTAAGAATTATTATTTAGAGGGAAACCTTTTGGTCTAAGGGCTGTTGAGGCACTGAACCCAGTGGAGAACAGCAGTGCCCGTGGACATGTTATTTAGTGTACAGACATACAGTTCCAAAATCAGCTTGGAAAAAAATGACTGTCCTCTCTATGTATATCACCAGCCTTATAAAATTAAATAAACATTAATTAAAGGCAGTATATCTACACAAACATGATGATATGAGAACCAGGTGAACCCCCCCACCTCATTTCAATGGTTAGTTTAAACTGCTGGAACACAGTAGGAACACTCACAGATTCATTCACTGCTACACAGGTAATGATGAATGGGCAGAAAATTCTGTACCCTTGTGGAGGGAAATGCAAACCAGTGGGTTCTCAGATTCTGTGTAAGCCTAGAGATTGGAAACCAGTCGCTGTGACCACTAAGGATGACAGAGCCATTTTTAGGACCTGAACAACTGGTCTGTAGGGTGCCAAGTGCCAGGAACACTAAATAGGAGTTCTTATACTTCAAGTGTCTGCCCAAGGGAACAGTCAAACAGAAAGACTTTAACCCTGTCCAGTCCTCCCAAGTGTGGCCCCAAAGTGTGACTACAGTGGCCAGTGATTGATCACCAGCAGAGGAGTCTCCTCATTCTCTGCTCGTGTTGGCTACAGAACAATCGGAGAGGAATAATTTCTGTAATGATAAGACTGAATCATACTGAGCTTTAACATCACATTTCCTGGAATTAAGCCAAGATCCCCTGTCCTGTGCCTCCAAGTCTCTGCTGCTTTCATTTTTCTCTCTAGGACTGACAGTCGTGCTTCCTGCTTGCTCTGGGTGGGTGATCACTCAGCAAAGTGCAGAGCCAGGTGCTCATTTAACCCAGCCTCTCCACTATGAATAGACTCATCAGCAGCCCGGAGACTCGACAGCTCATCAAATTGTTAATTCTAAACACTGGAGCAGAGCACATCTGTAGGGTACCAGTCGCATTTTTCATGCTGAAATTTGCCTCCAGTCCTAGAGTAAATTGAGTATTTATTCAAAATTTTCTTGCTCTGTCTTCTGTGGAATACACTCTTATCACTGCATTTAAGCAGCACTTCAAAATGAATTCGTATCTTACATAATTGAAATGGTCCCTTTGAGTAAGGCATTAGAAAGCTAAGAGAATCTCTGATATCCTTAATGCTGGCAAACAGGAGGAATAAACCAAAAGAAACCCATTTCCATATTTTTTTTTTCATTCCTGAGTTTAGTGATTTTTTTTTCTAAAGGAAGTGTTTGAGTTATGCTTCAGGATTTCACATTAGGATTCCACACAGTTATTTTCTCCAGAAGTTTGTCTAAATAATTCCTCTCTCTTCTGAAAGACCTTGCTGTTTGTCAGCTTCTGTAGTAATGGCAGGAATATTTACTTAGCTTCTAAGATTATTTAAGGTCACAGTATGTTCCAAGGTTAACTGCTCTCATCAAGTTCAACAGAAAGTTAGACTTAATTGGTTTTATTATTTAGCAGAAAGAACATTAATTCACATAATGGCAGCTACTGTGCTTGCTGAGGTATTGCAAATAAAACCTCTGGCCTACACTGATAGAACTTCACTTTCTTTTCAAGTTAGAAGTAATGCTATACCAACAAAACAGAAATATAATTACAAATTTAAAAGTGCCACACAGTCCATTAATATCTCTGATGACCATTATCACATTCAGAAGATTTAAGTGTAACATCTTTTCTGGCAGTGTAAACACTGTCCTAAACCAGGACAGTGGGAGTGCAGAATCCTTTCCTAACTCTGGATTTTTTCTGTCCCCAAGCCAGGTAAGAAGGAAACTCCATGGAGAATCCTACTCACATGGAGGCTCTTCCAGCATCTTTTTTTGTGTGTCTGAAGGAGTGAAAGGGAAAAAGGATAGAGGGGGTCAGAGCCCACACAAACTCCAAGGTCTCACAGAGGAGATGGGATCATAATCTCTTTGTCCTTTTAAATTTTGTTTTGCTTCCAGGTGGAAGCAGGTGAAGTCCTGAAATCACGCAGGAAACACCCAAGACTCAGTGAAAAAGGAAAAAAGGCACCCTGGAAGGAATTGTGCATGTGGGAATCTGAGCTCCAGCAAGGACTGGTGTTCCTACCTACATGTCTTTTTTAGCATGTCCAGTTAGAATTTGTGAGTTCCCTTAAAACCTTCACTGTGCAATTCAGCACGGCATCTGGCCACTCAAACCAAAATGCTTCCTCATCCAATTTGCATAATGTCGTTATTTGATCCTAATCAACACATCGACTGAAGAAAGGTGGACAAAGAGCACTGCATTGAAAGAATTGTAAGCACAAGAGTTGGCTAGTTACAAAAAAACCCACATGATCCAGACTGGTGAATTCCCCTGCCAGTGCAGCAGTACTGCTGCAACACAGATTTAATTGGGATATCTTCAATCTTAAAAAAAAAAAAAGCCAGAAAGCAATAAAACAGGACCTTTAGGAAACTATTTTCTGTTTGCCAGTGATACCACAAGCAGAAGAATCATTCTAGTGTTTCGGAGTATAGTATTCCTTAGTTTAATTTCTAATATAATTCCTGCTTTTTATCTTAAGAGATGTAGAAATGTGCATATAAAATAGGTCCATAATTTTGTATGGCTTGTCCTACAAATTTAATATAATGAAAGTAATAAAAAATGGTCCATTCAAGTGTATTTAGCAAGCTATATTGCCAATTCCAAGACATCAAAAATCCTAGGGTTGTACCCTCCAAAGCTTTGCAATTTACAGTTATGAGATTTTATAGAATATATTGTAGGAATTTTTTCTTTCTTTTTTTTTTTTTTTTCTTGTAATGTCAGAGCCTTGAAGGTGCAGCAGGTACAATGTGTTTTTAAATTTTCACTCTGGAGGCAAGAGGTCCAGAAACTTATTTTTAAAATATCCAAGCTATTTCCTGATTTCACATAGTTGCTTGTCTGCCCAAACTGAGTCTTTATGGAAAACAACACTCACGAGAGAACTGTGAGTACGACTCAAAGAAGGCATTCACCCCACTGTTTAATCTTTATTTCAGCACTGAAAAGGTGGTTTAATGATTTAACTATTATTCTTAAATTCTTAGTTTTAGATGGTTCCAATCCTGCCTAAATGAGAACGCTGTAGCTTTAATTACCTCCCAGTGATCAGGAAGAACAAAGTCAGGATGACCAGGAGAGTGAATCCACCAACAGCAGCAGTGGCAATGACAAGAATCTGCCCCTGCTCCGCAGCCATATCAGAAGCTGAAAGAGAAGCACAAAGGAAAAGGTTAATGCTCCACCACCCAGGGGTTTTGAAAGATGGGTGAAAACATTTCAGTGGTCAAAAGTTACAAATCGTTTATAACAGTTTCCCTTTGCTTAGCAAGGTCATCAGATGAGAATGTCTGTGAAGTGAGAAACCATAATCCATGTCCCAAGCAGAAGGAAGGGGAGAAGGTGTTTACAGGCTTTTAAAATGAGGAGTTGGCATTATCAGAAACTTGTAGTTGACTTAAGTTTGAATATGACAGGATTTTGGACACAAAACTGCATTTTCGTCTTTAGCTTTATTTATCTTAATCCTGCATCTAATTCAGATCTTCTCTCCATCCACCTGGCCCATGAAGTCATCAGCAGAACTGTGTATGTTAGAGATACTAAACCAGCTTCAGGAGGAAGCAAAGTAGAAAAAGAAAAATGTGGAGCTTCACAGACACTTCAGCATGCCTGGAGTTTATTTTTATTGACACAAAATGGATAGAGTTTTCCCACAATATGCTTTGGGGATTGCCAACACTGTAGCTGAAAAAAAATAAAATTAATTTTCTTATGCCTTGTGTTTTTCTCTCTGCTTTTTGTAGGATGTTTAGGAGTTAAAAAAGATCACCTGGTCTCCAGACACTTGCCTTTTTTATTAATGTATTGTGTATAATATTAAATTTTTACATTGACAAAGCACCTACTTACAGTGAGATTGGTCCTCACTGTCCAAGTACTACATGAGTAGAAAAAGAATTAGGCTTGTTTTTTATTCTATCTCCTGCCTTGTGACTTCAGAGTTTTATTTGTTGAACTCAGTTACACTTGAACATTTTCACCACATGACATTTACCCAATTCTTACTTTCTATTTCCATGGGAAATAAAACATTGTTTTGAAGGGAGAATAAGTAATTCTATTCAATGACCTCTGACAAGAGTAGTAAAAAAGAAAAGAAAATAATTTTTACTTTTTTCAGGAAAGCAACTTTGATATTTTAAACTTGCAAACTGTTCAATAAGCAAAATCTTCAGCTTTCTTTTGGCACCAGTTGATTACAGCTTAGGGAAGTCACCAAGGCTGCTGCCTAGAAATCTCAGCAGGCTATATTCTCTCACTTTGCAGTTGATGAAGCCCAATACAATGCACACATTGCATCCAAAGCCCCATAAAATGCTGTTTCCAAGAAAAACATTTGGCTTCTAAATAATATTTGTGTGAGTTTAGAAATTAGCAGTGTAAACTGGCTTTGTAATAGTAGTAAAGCGAATAAAAACAACAGTAGTTTATGTAAAATTTTCAGCAAAAAAGCAACTTGTTAAATTTCTGCCATTAGGTTTCTCTCCATATAATTTTATGGAATCATGCACAGGCAGTAAATTACAAGGCGCTCTGTATCTGTGGTCATAAGCTTTCTGTAGACAAGTTAAATATACACATTTTCCAATAAATGATGTAGCAAATACTCGCTGAATAGCTAATCTCCAAAATTATCTAGTGATGTTATGGGAGTTACAGTGTGCTGTATTATGTTCCACAGAGTCAGATTTAGTTGGAAAAATACAACATAACAAATATCATGCCCCACAAGTAACAAGGCAAATAATAACAGGCTCTCCAAATAAAAAGCTGAATATTTTCAGACTAGTGGGAGTCATGCTAAATGTTGCAAAGATTGTTACAGCCAGGCACGGCTGGCAGCTGTGAGTGGAGAAGGTTTCAGAGGAGTCTTTCTTGCCCATCTCTGCGATGGAAGTGGAGGAACAGCCTGCAGCTCTCTTTTTCTGTTTTTAATAGGAGAAAGATGGGTGAAAAACCAGTGAATTCAGCAGAGGAAAAGCAAACCACGAGCTCAGGAAAATTAGCTGCGGTTTCCTTCAACAGACATTCATTGCCAAGGTAACAACTCAGGGCCTTTCTTGGTGCAAATGTAGGGACCGACTCTGTGGTCCGAAGCAGCACCCTGCAGCTATGGAGATGGAGAAAGTCGTGTGCCCTGGATCATTTCTCCTGGATGGAGATGCTATTTCCTGGAGTTCTAGCTAAAACAGAATCCAATCTATCCATTTAATAATACATATTTTCTATCAGGAACCAAAGCCACAGTAATGAAGGGGAGAAATTCTAGCCTGGCTTTAGTTCTTTCCACCTCTAAGCAGTATGAATTTTAGCTGAGACTTAAGTACTTAACAAGTGACCATTCTGGTTCTTTTGCTTGTATTTTACTGTGTTGGCAGAGATGTCAGAGTCCAATACATTAGGATTTCTTTTTCTCAAGTAGCCAAATAACTATAAGGAGCTTTCAAATCTGAAACTTCCAGATGACCTTAATTTACTTGTCAGATAAAAAAGTCAAATGACAGACAAGTATAATTGGAAAATGTGGATTTCTTAAAAACTGACAGAGAGGCAGGTAAGGTAAAATGATGGAAATACTTATTTTTGCTTGAAGTGATCTTTCAATAAAATCAATAAAGGCACAGTGCAGTGAACACCACACATACAAGCACATGTGCATGCACATACACAGACTTATCACACGCAGGTAAAAGGTTCCATAAAACACTATTTAGGCAGTGAGAAGACAGTAATCAGGGACACTCAACATTTTTTTTTTCTTACAGCATTTTTCCATTCTAGATTAAATTCAGTGTGTCTCTCAATCTCTCTGTTCTTTTCTCATTTCTCCAGCCTTCTCTTAAGGTAAAGTTCAAGTTGTAAATACTAAGAGCTTTAATTGCTTCTGGTCTCCATGTTCTTGAATCTTTTTTGCAATTTCCTGTTTTTTCTTCCTTATTTTTCCTGTGCATATTGGTATATGACCCTGTGTTTCTCCTCAGAACTAGTTTGATTATTCAAGACAGAAAAACTCAGTTTAAAAACCAGTTATGATAGGTTGCAAAGTCAAGCAAGTTCCTGCAACCTTATTTCATGTCTTTGTGTGTACATATTAGACTACTGCATTTAATCACAGAAGCACACAGCATTTTTCTCCCAGAATCTCATTTTTAGACAACACTGTCAGTACTCATACAGCTAAAATCAATATTTTGTTGTCTCTATGCTGTCCAGTGCACAGTCTCATATCTGCCAACTCTGCACCGTCCAAATCCATCCAGTGCTGGATGATCAGTAGCTCTGTGAGCACAGGGATGAATGTGGCCGTACCATGTATGGGGCCATACTCCATTTGTTGAAGTTGATAGACAAGGGGGTGAGGAAGCACTGATGCAACAGGAATACATAAGCCAATAAATTCATTTTGACAGAAAACGTACTTTAAAAAATGAGTAGCCTAAGACAAGGAAAAGGGAGAATTTGTTACTTATCCCAGCGCATGATTCAATAGTATTCTGTAATGTTTGGGTGTCAAAATACTTCAAACACATTGTACCTGCAACTAATGTGATTAGTCAAAGTGATGACTTCATTTTAAAACTGCAGCATGTATATTACACATTATTAACCAGATAAACTCTTCACTTCCCTTAATCCTCCTGCTCAACTCGGGTTATATGCCTGAAATGACATTTAAAGTGTCTAACTGCATGGTTCCAGCTTCCTTGCTTGACAGCATGCCCAGATATTCCTCCTGCATCCAGCCTGGTGTCAGTTCTGTGCCTACAAGCTACTCTTGGCATCCATACCCTGTCTCAGCTCCTCTCTGGGTTCTTCATCTGAATGTGTGGAGGAGGAGCTGCACTTTCCCTCCTCACTGGGCTGAAGGGAAATATCCTAAAGCTTCTCCATTTCCTCACTGGGCAGACTGGAAGAAATGGTGGCAGACGTTTTAGTCATGGTACAAGAGGGTAACAGACAGAGAGAATCTTTTAGCTCTGCTCTTTCTTTTCTTTGAGCAAATTTCTCCACAATATTTTAAAAGTTTGTGTATTTGGTATAAAAGACCTGGAAGGCCTAATGACAGCTCACTCCTCTCTCTTAGCTACATCCTTTAGTTATTTCAACTTGACATCTATCAGGCAGCAGACCTTCCAGCAGACTTAAAGATAAAAAAGTGACAAGAAAGACAGCTAGACAGATAATAGTGAGTAGCTGTAAGATAGATAAGTGTGGATGGTGAGAACTGGAGCTCTAATAGACAGGAACTGTCTGTCAGATGGCTCTACAAGGCATTGTAAACAACAGTGCTTAAGAACAACAGATAAGTAAAACACAGTGTCTCATTAGGGTAACCTTTACATTTACAATGAGCTGATGGGCTCCAGTCAAAGGGGGAATGTGGGAAAGGGAGAAGGCAAAGGAAAGGTGATCTTAAAAAGGATGTTTAGGATGAAAAGACAGTGCTGTCACTAGCATAAGGATGTAAAACTTTTTGGTACATGTTCACTTGAAAAGCTTTCTTTCAAGTGTTTCCCCCAGCATTCACTTCCTGACCAGTGGAATAATGGAGAGCCTGTGCAAGCAGTTTGAGATCCGAACAAGGATGTCTCTCTTGTTTAGGAAATGCAGAGGAAAAGGAAAGTGAGGTCTCTGGGGCTTCTGGATACCTACAGTAGAGCAATCAGATAGACCAAACCCAAATGTGAAGAATAACTGAAAATATAAAACACAGTAAGGAAATACTTCAAGATTAAAATGAGACATCCAGTGCTGACTGATATTGATCAGTAGGACTAAGCAGACACGGAGAGAGATCCAACAAGACAGTTTCTAAATACGACATATGTGCCATCTGATTTGTTTGTTCCAACAAGAAATTAAATTTACTACTGTCAAAACATCAAGCATTCTAAAAAGCAAAAGCATAATCTCCATTTTTCATTGGTAATTCTCTCTATCAAGTCATGAATCAAAGGATGTGCTTAAACCAGTATTGGACCTTTACTGGAATCAATTATTCTGGACCCTTCTCTTGATCTTTGGAGTTCTGGAAAGAATGGAGCTCAAGGGTCTCAATCAAATCCAATGGCAAATCCAAAACAGCATGTTTTGAGGTTGAAAAGCTAAAGGATGTGAGAAAAGGGGGAAGAACGTGGGAATCTAGAAATAAAAGAAAGTCACCATCTGTGCTTATGGTAAGGAAGTTAAAGTTTCATCAAGATCAGGTTTTCAGGTCAATTGTTTTTTCATAGTCTTCAATTTTATAAAATACCTAATCAGGTATTCCCATAACATTTCTGAAATGTTTATTTTTTTATTGTTAATATGACTGACTTAAAGCATATGAAAATCTACCTTGCTTTTGGATTAAATATCATCATGTGTTTACAGTTATCACTCTGTTCAGCCCAAGCACTAGTCCTCATTACAAAATGCTAGTTTGTCCCTTAGGTCCCTTCTGGAACAAGCCAACCATTTTGCTTTCAGATTATTTTCTCCCAGTGATGGAAAGGCTGACATGGAAAATACGCTTGGTTTTAGAACAAGCCCTGCACAGGAGAGCTACAGCATGAAAACACTTCACTGCCTAACAGCTGTAAATTATTCAATATTTTACAAATTCCTCTAGGCACTGAGGTACTACAGTAAAAACTACCTCTCTAGAAAATAATAAAAAAAAAAGCATTGAACCATTTATTTAAAAAAAATTCCAACAAAACCAACAACAACAACAAAAAAGTCTTCCACAAAGAGCAAGTTAGAAGAGAGTGAAAAAAAAATAGAGAGGGCTACGGTTACAGATAAAAGCATATTTGCCCTAGGACAAATGGGGTTTTATTCTCAGAATGCATTTTCTTCTATGTTAGGAAGGACCAGAGCTTTTTTTGTGGTGATTCAGATAGTTGGTACTTCCGATAGATAAAAGTGAGGTTATACCTCAACTTACAGCCACAGCAGTGGTACCTGTGTGTGTCTGGAGTGTATTAAACCCTGCCACCTTTACTACAAGTGTTTTGCCCATAAGGTGCTGAAACAGAGGGACTAATAAAATGGTCAAAAGCAGTAGTTACTATGCTCTGTAAAGGTATTACATATCCCAGCAACCTCTTAGCTTTAAACAGGGGAAGAAATGCCTGACAGCATCCACTCATGCATCCCTGCTTCCTTGAAGAGAATTTTTCCGACTATTCTAGGTAACTGCATCTCCTATCACAAAGTACAAATTTTACTCTTTGGAAAGCTTCATTTATTTGTCTTTGCATCAAAGAGAAGAGTTCAACAACAACATGCTCCCCAAGCAGTGGCTGTCTCAGCCTGGGGGTCAATAAGCCAGGGTGTTTCCCCAAAAAAACATATCAGCATTATTAACTAACTTTTGTCATTACTGCTGCAGAGTTGGTCTTCTTTCTCCCTCATGCATCACCATTAATAATCACACCAAAATGTCTTAGTTTTCCCACTAATGATGTATCTAATTTTATCCTATATAACTGAACTGACACAGATAGTGTTTCACCCAGTAAATGGGAGAAGGCACGACAGCACTGTCCTGCCAAGGACAGAATGTTTTAGGACATTGATATACACATCTCATAGCTGATGAGCCAATAATTTTTTATAACTAGTCTGTTAATTTTAAGTTTTCTTAAATGCTCATTTTGAATTCGTCTCTTTCTCATTATCTACCCACAAATTATGTCAATATTCAAACAGGGTAAATGGAATAACCTTGGATGTTTACCTACAACTCGTCCTGGAATTCTTCTCTTCTGTAACATGTACAATTAGCAGAGAGCTGAAGGATGTTACAAGCTAATGCCAATTGAGAATGATTTTTTTATGAGATTGTTGGTTGATAAATTTTCTGTCAACAGCACAGACTTTTAAAAGATTCTATTTTTCCAATCTTTTAATGAAAATATTAGCTTTAAATTAATTAAAATCTGGCTAACCGAAAGTCCACAAAAATTAATTGCAAAAGTAACTTGTTTCTAATTTTAACCAAGTAACTTGTTCCTAATTGGTAGAGATTGAGGGAGCTGCAGTAGTCCGCTCTGGTCTAATATTATTTGGTATCTTTCAGAATAATTGAGAAGAATGTATATTAAAAAATCACAAAACTTTCAGCTGAGCCCAAGAGCCAGTTGTACTAGTGAATTGAGAAGGAGAGATGGGGCTGGGATAGAGTGAGTGGACTCCCACTCCCAGGAGATATTTCTATCAGCAGTACCAAGGAGAGAAATGCCACTGGAACCACAGTCTTCCTGATTCAGATGAGCAAGTGACATTTTCACAAACACAACTAGACTCATAGAAGTTTAAATATTGCTTAATTTTTATATCAATTATATCCCTGGGTGCCCAACACCAGATATTTGTTGCATCAAGATCTACTGAAATTCTTGAAAGCACACAAGTGCTCAACTCCTTTTCAAACCAATTGGCTTAAGTACCCAAAAAATTTTAAGAAGTGCAATTAGGCATTAAGCACTTGGAAATCTATCCCAGATTGATTTTTGAAACAGAAGTTAAGAAGAAGTGAAATTGGAACACAAATCCCTGGGTGCTCTTGGAAGCACTTATTTAGTTTTGAATGTGTATTTTAGCTTAAGCAACTTGAATTCCAAAACACTAATGAAAAACATGGTATACATAATTGTTTAATTAAAGTAATTTAATTAATGAGTGTTTTAGTGTTGTATCTACTACACTAATTTTACCTCAAATACATGTAAATACCTTGTTTTTGATTTCTTTGAATATGCAGGATGATAAATGACTTAAATATAAAATTATCTAATGCATGAACATCACACATCAAGCCTTTTTGCAAATTCTGAAGGAACATGTAGGCTTCTTGCTTCTTACTGGCAAATTACTGGTTGATGGACATGCATATAAAAATTTTCATTTTTTTTAATTTGTAGAGTCTGAGAGCAGTAAAAACTGCAGAGGAAAGAGTCCATCACTGTTGTGCGATCTTGCATGAGGCTGCTGGATTTAGTAAAGCCTGACTAAGGGTATTTCTAGATGTCAAAAGGAAGGCCTGCTATAAGGAAAGAAATGATCACAGAATCCTAGAATACCTCAGGTTGAAGGGACCCATAAGGAAATTTTATGGAAGAGAACATTCCTTCAGCTGCAGCATTGGGCTAAAATTTCTGTTTTTTCTTATAAATCCGGAAGTGTGAGTCTGAGGCCTACTTGTTTTTTGTCACACAGCAGTGGTCATTTTGTGATAAGCAAATGGTGTGGGTTCAGCCATTCAAACTCCCAATGTCTCACTGTTTTAGAATTAGATGCTACTTCTATTGTATTTATTTTTTTTCCCTTCAGTGAAACTTACTTTCATCTCCAGTTTCAAATTCAAACTTCTGGCTATAGCCGCTGTATCCTGCTGCCGTCCTGACTCTGATATGAAATATATACTTGGTGGCTGGCTTGAGACCTGTGATGATAACACTTGGAGCCTTGGACCTTGTGGAGGAATAGCTGAGCTGCTCATGCTCCTGAGGGACAAAAGAGGGAAGAAATGATATCAAGTTGAGTTGAACAAACTTTGCAAAAATGATATAACAGAACTGAAGCTCCATATTCTTCTCATGAGTGTAAAATGTGTCTATAAAAGGAGGTGCAGGTATGTATTTGCATACTTTGATTCTGTGCTACAGTCATAATGCATGATATGGCCTTGACTTTCACATTTCAGTTTTTTTTCTTTAATCCTGCATATTGACACATCTCTGTGACTTGGGTTAGTAATTACACCGTAGTCAAACCAATATGGAATTAGTACAAGACTACATTCACAGAAAAAATGGCAACTAGAATGGCAGCTAATTATTTCTGCACAATGGACAAAACTAGGAGGTCAGGAAATACTAGTAAGCTGTAAAGTAAAGACGTGGGAGTATTCAAATACCCGCTACTCACTTCTACCCGCAGGTAGTGCCAAAATGCCGGCGCTATCCGTGGGTAGACCTGTGGGTAAAAGAAAATAAAAATTAACTTTTTCTTTAAAGCCTGTAAAGTTCTAGCACAGCTCAACTGCTTCACTGTTGCTGAACTAAATTTCTCTTTCCAGGTAGCTGTAGGGTAGTTGGACATGAAATTCACTTTCAAGCTCTGTAAGGAGGAACACTCTCTCCAAAGTCCCCTGTTAATCTCCTAGCAGTTGATCCTGGGCAGCTGCTGAGAATTCCTGACTCTCACAGAGATCACTGAGAATTATGGTGTGCAGAGATCCTTGGGAATTACCAGTGCAGACCAGCTGCTGCAGTACAGAGAGACCAGCCACATTGATTGCTGGGCAAAAACTAAGAGCTGCTTTGTTAGACAGGTTGCTGACGATGTTTTTATACGAGGGAAGACTGACTGACTTGGAAGGAGAACATTTGTTCCCTGTCATTAGTTACTGTCACTTGATAAATCAGTAATCTGTAATATTTTATGTGCTGCCTTAAGGCCAGCTTTACTTCAGTGGAGCAGGATTTGTCTCCAAACTGACAAACGAGCAGAAATGTCCTTGGCATATGCTTAACAATCCAACTGTGACACACATAGTGCACCATATACATTTATTATACCATGCAGCAGTATTAGAGTATGTATAAGTTATTCAAAGGGTAATTCCAACCCACTAAGAAGGAAACAATCTGGTTCACAGAAGAGATATAACCAGGAGAAGAATAGGTTACAGTTGGATTCTGTTGGACTCTTAACCTCTTGTGAGAAACTTTCACATACAAACTTTGTGTATAAAACAAACAGTTCTATATAAAACATGCTGAGTTGACTTCAGTCATGTGTAAGAAAGTCACATTAGCACAGGGCAGAAGGTATATCCCTATTCCCCCACTAGGCCTACAAGGAGATGGCTGGGAAAACCAGATTAAAAAACAAACACACAAAAGAAACTTAATGATTCTGTTAAGTGAAGGAGCAGAAGGAAGGCAACAATGACCAATATATAAAATAATTGCATTCAGTGTTCACTTCAAGCAGTGGAAATAATTTGAAAAACTGTAGTAAGAGGAAGTGTTGATTTGTTCTACAGGCTCTTACCAAATTTTGAAGCTGTGAGGAGCATGTATTTAAATTGAAATAATAAGGTACAGTGTACATGTAATCTTATGGATAGAGACTATAATTGATACTATTAACTAAAATTAACTACTTCTTTGATTATCAGATTTCTCCCAATTCCTTGAAATCCTATAAGTTCACTTTGAAAAAATTAGTGGATTTTAGACATACTTTTTTTAGGCATTTCAGAAAATATCTATTTTCTTCTGACAGAAAGCCTACTTGTTAGAGTGATAGATTTTTTTTTGTGTGTGATTAAGCCTACTTCAACTCGAAAAATATCACGTATGTGAGCAAAAAAAAGGTGTAATAGGTTAATACTCAGATTTTTAAGGAAATAGAGAGCAATTTCCATACTAATTCATGGACATTTCACAAACATTCAGTGTGTCATGAACAACTAATTTCTATTCCACAGCCTGGTTATATGTGCAAATTCCAGGGACTTCCATGTATAGAGGGGACATATAACTTAACATGGAACTTGGCAAGGATATGCAAACTTGGAGAACACAAGGTTTGAGCTTATTTAGTAATGAAGCTGCTGACCATAGTGTGTACATTCCTGCCCAAAGAGACTAAGTCTTTTAAGACAAGTTATCTACCAGCTCAAAGTTAATCTAAGAATTAGACAAAAAAAATGACCTGTCATGGCCCACAGATGTGCAGAGACTTTACACTCTGGAATGCTCTGGAAATTTTTAGTTAGACTGTAAGCTACAGAACAGACCAGAGGCTAAGGGATTTCACTGTACCATGTAATAGTTGCTTTTTCCCCCCCCCAGACTATCTTACTGCCTGAAATCAAGTTCTAAGCATTTAACAACGTACTGTTTTTTTCTGACCTGCTGGAGAGATTGCAGAAAAAATTTCGTGGAACTGTAAAAAGACAAGGGGTCCTTAAGAGGAGGATGGAAATGGAAATTTTGTCAAAAAATTGGTGGCGATTCCCCAAGATACAAGGACAAGATTTTCTCCTTGAAGTCTGTTAGAACAAGGCCAGTGGCAGCAAAGAACTGAGAATGACTTCTGAAAAAAACCAATCTGAGCTATATCTGTTCTATGTTATTATAGGCTAATTACTGCTTGTGTAAAACATAGCATTTGGGATACAGGGGCTCTGTAATCAGGGGTGTGGACAGATAGTCATCAAGTATAATTCATTATTTGTTGTTAGTAAAAGGCAATTAGTGTGACAAGGGTATGATGGTAACATTTAATCAACAAAATGGGTCCCTCTGTGACTAACAGCAACCTCCTGAGGGGCAACCACCTCTGCCTGTCCCTTCTGGGCAGTGGGTATTTTAGTTACCTCTGAGGGCTGTCTGGCTTGTTTCTGCCTCACCATCTCCCTGGGGGTGCCAGCAGGAGGCCCTGAAGGGTCCCTTCTTCATGCCCTTTCTCCTTTCTGCAGCCTCTTATGCCATCCATCCCACAGGAAAACAATGTCTAGGAGTACACAGTCTTAAAATAGTGCTATCATATGGGAAAGGGGGTAGGATTTGGTATTCCATGTGAAACAGTAGCAAGAGAACCTGTCACCTTGGGGTGCTTGAGAAGAACAAGCTTCAGGAGTGTGTACCTGAGGAACAAGTTTCTCATATTTAAGACAAAATGATTCATAGCTGGAGACTTCATATGGCTGGAATGTTTTGCACAAAGAATTTTTGGACTGGATTCATACACGAGACAATTCTCCAAAGAGTGGATGCTTTGCCATTATTCTATTCTCCTGACAGTGACAAGATCTGCAGCCCACCTGGAAAGCCAAAGCTTTCCGCAGAGAGATACAATTTGAGGTCGATGGGGGTGGCTCTCAAGGTCGGCCACTCCTTCTGCCGTGTTCTTTTGCAGGAAGGCTAAAGGCAATTTCAAACTAAAAAAAATACAATTCTAGTCTGCAGAGAAATGTGGGATGCTTTGTTTTATTCTTGCTACAGATCACGTGCCCTACTTTAGCAGGGATTCTCGGTTCAAAAAGTGAATTTTAAACTGAAGGACTTAGATTTACTTCCTGGATGTTAGTGCCTGCTTCTCCCAGACCTCGCTTTTATGTTGTGGCAAAATGTAGATATATATCAACCCAATTACTATACACCCTATTTTCCATCAAAAGGAAGCTTTGAGTGCTAGAAGGAGCCACAGTATGGTCTGTGATAGATCTCTGACCTGAACAGTGACAGGACCAGAATCAGTGGGACTATATTTATTCAGTATTTCTTGAAAACTACAGAGGACTACTAAAAATCTGCAAAATAAAATAAAAGTTTCACTGATATGGCTGTATTTCCCATGATACATAGGGAGTGAGAGAACTGTTGGCCACTATATATGGCTCAGTGTTCATATAAAAGAGAGGGCACAAGAAACGCTCTGACCCTTTACAGTAGTATCAGAGCAGCATTTGTGATCTTAAGATGGCACAGGACTCACAAGGAGCAGTTCTGAGAACACAGTGGCCAAGGGGTCAAACATAAATTGAAGTTAAATATAATATAGAACTACAGACAGAATCTGATATGAGGAAATTCATTAGATCTCTTCCATGGCCTACTGCAAAATTATCTTGGTGAAAATCTGTAATTAAAACATAAATATAATCCAAATGCAAGTGATGCCAATGTTATCACACAATGTAATACTGAGTCTGTGACTAGATATCCAAGTTCAACAGGATTATAGTATGAACTTTGAAAATGTTATCTCTATTTCTAAGGAAATTGTATTTTTCTTATTGTTTGGGTGATTCTTCTTGTCAATGGATTCAGTTTTGATTATAAGAGACAGTGTTGATCTGTCATGAACAGGAATACCTTTCAGAATGAAACTCTTTCCTGCAGCCACCTCTGTGTGAGTCTCTGAATCTGGATCTCTCCTAATTTTATACTTGGCTTTATAGTCAAGGTATTTTTTTCATATCTCAAGGAACAGACTGAGTGAATGGAAGTTACAATGGTGCCAATGGACTAAGACTAGACAGCCTAATTTAATTGAGTACCAGGAACAGAGGATAAAAGTTAATGAAAAGCTTTCTGCTTTTGCAATGCACCAGAGTAGCTGGATCTGTCCCATCAACATACGCTGTGATGAAATGTTTCCACTCTATAACACCACGAGATTAAATTGTAGTTCTTCACTCAGTGAAAGTAGCTACTTTATTAATGTCATATTCATTCAATACCCAGATGTTCTATTATTGTGATTATTCTCACCATTTTTCTCATGTACTCCAAAGAAAGG
Organism: Pseudopipra pipra; assembly: GCF_036250125.1. Taxonomy (NCBI): domain Eukaryota; kingdom Metazoa; phylum Chordata; class Aves; order Passeriformes; family Pipridae; genus Pseudopipra; species Pseudopipra pipra. Next base: position 5,419,881 of record NC_087550.1, read on the forward strand.
GGTTTCCCTCTGATAACATTAGCCCTTGAAAACAAACAGATACGTTTTCACATGCCATACCTGTGTGAACATGTTGAACCTTCCCCCCCCTTACTACAGTGGGAAAAAGCACAGAAATGAAGACTTTGTGCACACATGTAAAATATTGATAAAGACTAAACAAAACGTGATGACGTTTTATCAGTTGAGACTCACACGGCAAGAAAAGAGATTACACTCTGATGTTATAGATGAGAAAAAGTATATATAACTGAAATCTCTAGTGCAAAAAAAGTAATAGAAATAAAAGCTGAAATGCAGAATTTTGCTTATAGTGCTCAAATAACCTTAAGAAGATTGACCTTACCGGTAAAGCACTGATAGAAAATCCAGGTACTTTCAGGTGTACAAGATTTGTTAATATTTGAATGGGAAAGAGAAACATGGCTTTTATCAAAACACTATCAATCCTTACTTTAGCAGCTGAAAAAGAAACCCAAATTTTCTGTCCTTTAGAATATATAATGGGAGCTCCAGGAATTGCCATTCTCTTGCAATACACTCCAAGTCTGGCTAATTTTCTGAATGACAGTCAAGATATTCGGTTCACTGAGTAACTGAAAAGTCTTAAACTGACACTAGGGAAAGAGTCTCCAAAGGGTTCCACCAGCTGAAAACAGGCTTAGTGTGTACCTACAACTTCCAAATGTATGTGTGCAGAAAGAATCTAGGGAGACTAACTGAGTCTACTATCAACTGCTTGCAAATACATAGAATCATAGAATAGAATCATAGAATCAGTCAGGTTGGAAAGGACCTCTGAGATCATCAAGTCCAACCCTTGGTCCACTACCACCATGGTTCTCAGACCATGGCACTGATGCCACATCCAGTCTCATCTTAGAAACCTCCAGGGATGGAGAATCCACCACTTCCCTGGGCAGCCCATTCCAGTGTCTGAACACCCTCTCTGTAAAGAATTTCTTCCCAATACCCAACCTAAACCTCCCCTGGCAGAGCTTAGGACCAAGCCCTCTTGTCCTACTGCTGGTTGCCTGGGAGAAGAGACCAACCTCCACCTGGCTACACCCTCCTGGCAAGGAGTTGTAGAGAGTGAGGAGGTCTCCCCTGAGCCTCCTCTTCTCCAGGCTGAACAGCCCCAGCTCCCTCAGCCTCTCCTCACAGCACTTGTGCTCCAGTCCCTTCACCAGCCTCGTTGCTCTTCTCTGGACCTGCTCCAGCACCTCAATATCCTCCCTGAACTGAGGGGCCCAGAACCGGACACAGCACTCAAGGGGTGGCCTCACCAACATTCAGTACAGGGGCAGAATCACTTCCCTGGTCCTGCTGCCACACTGTTCCTGATCCAGGTCAGGATCCATTGGCCTTCTTGGCCACCTGGGCACACTCTGGCTCATGTTCAGCTTCCTGTCAATCCAAACTCCCAGGTCCCTTCCTACCTGGCTGCTTTCCAGCCACTCTGTCCCCAGCCTGTAGTGCTGCAGGGGGTTGTTGTGGCCAAAGTGCAGGACCCGGCACTTGGCCTTGTTGAACCTCATCCCGTTGGAATCAGCCCAACTCTCCAGCCTGTCCAGGTCCCTTTGCAGAGCCCTCCTGCCTTCCAGCAGATCAACACTCCCCCCCAGCTTGGTGTCATCTGCAAATTTGCTAATGGTGGACTCAGTGCCCTCATCCAGATCATCAGTAAAGACATTAAACAGGACTGGGCCCAACACTGATCCCTGGGGGACACCACTAGTAACCGGATCCCAACTGGATGCAGCCCCATACCCCACCACTCTCTGGGCCTGGCCATCAGCCAGTTCCTGACCCAGCACAGGGTGCCCCTGTCCAAGCCATGGGCTGCAGCTTTTTCAGGAGAATGCTGTGGGAGATGGTGTCAAAGGCTTCGCTGAAGTCCAAGTAGACTTCATCCACAGCCTTCCCCTCATCCACCAGGCAGGTCACCTGCTCATAAAAGGAGATCAGGTTGGTCAGACAGGACCTGCCCTTCCTAAACCCGTGCTGGCTGGGTCTGATCCCTTGTCCATCCTACAGATGCTGTGGGACTGCACTTAGGATGATCTGCTCCATAACCTTGCCAGGCACTGAGGTAATTTTTCAGTTTATATCTATTGTCCTCCAACATGAAAATTCTATACTTAAGCCATATGATCCTCCTGCTTGGCCTCTTCAGAGCATTATTATTTAACAGAAAGAAATACTAATAGAGATTAAATCCATATACCAAGGGACGAGGTCTTTATCCTGTACACTATAGCACAATGTCAAAGCTGAATAAGTACCACATTAAAGTAAAGAAGATTTGGAGTTTCATGATTCTCACACTATAAAAGTTTAAATAAAAGCACCAATAATAATTATTTTTTTTATGAGACCATTTGGTCACATCTTCCCTCTTTCTTAGATATAGCAGTTTGAAGGATATACACAATGTGACCTACAGAGGAAGGTTCATTCTTTTGAAGGAATGACCACAATTCTAAAGATAGCAATTTTTATTAATCAAAGCTCTAGTCCATTGTGAAATGAAATCTTTAAATTCTTCCTTACTTTTCCCATGGAATCAGCTATGATGGCACTCCATAGTTGCTTGAACTTTAATGCTGTGATACACATTAGAATAAAACAGTAGTTATTTCCTAGGTATAGTAAATATGTGATTGATCAGTTCAAATAGAATCTAGTAAAGACAAATAAAAGCTAACTGTGGAGTTTGTACCAACTGTCTATGATCTCCATAAAAAGAGAGCCCCCCCATCTCTAATTTATGGATATTGCCTCTTATTTATACTGCCTATATTCCTGTCTCAACTAATTCTCAAAAAGTATTTTCTTTCTTTGCAATAAAATATTTTCATAATATGCGTTCTGAATTCCTGTTGCCTCATCACACCTGTTTCTCATCTTACACAGATTGTAGTAGATGAGGAGTAATTACACTCAAATCATCAAAATTAACTACACCTATAGTTAATTTTATTAATCCAAAGTCCATCTTTGAGAGCTTCTTTATATTCATTAATTTTATGCTTGATTTTCTCTTTGAGGTGTATTTTGACTTGCTGTCAAATTAACAGGAATTCTGGTGGTAATATTTGAAAAATATTAGAGAAAAGACTCATATGTTCAAAAAAGTGCTTCTAACATTAATTACTATCTGGTTACAATCTGATCAGCAGGATTAGATAAATTCTGATTGTAATATAGAGTGATAAGAAAAATTACAATAATAGAACTAATAGTAAAAGGTACCATTCATATTTTTTAAATAAACCTGCTTCCTAAAAACCTTGTACCTTTCGTTGCCAGCTGAACAAAAAACTTAAAGTAAATTTAGAAAAGTGAGTACAAAGATCTGAAGAGTGGCCTGAACTAAGTTGAAAACTCTGACATAAAAAAATAGAGCCACAGAGAAAATTGCCAATGGCTCTAGTATTTGCTTCAGAGAAGAAACCTGCAGCACTTAAAGGTATCAGCCACTTCAGGTTGTAATCTTTTCCCTTCCCTTCTTGACCTCCCTTGTGATTAATCTGAGATGTAACAGTTTGGGAAGCTGAAATACTAAAGTGTGCTTTACCTGTTTGGCCATTCAATATTTTATGTTTTGATTGCCTGTCAGTCAGCTCATCACTTTCTCCCTATATGAAGCGAAGCTGTTAACAAGGAAAGGACCAGAACCAATAATAAGATAACCAGTCATAAAGAAAATATAGAAAGGTCAAAACCCAGACAAACTTCATTTTAATTGGATTATACACTCGGAAAGGCAGAAATGAGTTGATGTGAGGTGAACCATGAAAAGAAGAAAATTAAATGAGGAGAGATGAGGGCAGGGAGATTCTAAAACAGTGTTAAAATTCTCAGCAGCACAAGGAGGTGAGGGGTGGGCAGAGTAAGAGCTGTGGTTAACGTGGTGGGCTAAATGGGACTGCCAGGTGTGAAGGCATCAGATAGGACACTGCTTATTGTAAAGACAAAGAGATTAAATTGAAAAGAATAAACATAAGTCTATGCCTTAAGCTAGTGATGGAACAGGGTGCCATTCAGCATATAATAAAGGGAGCTGGCAAACATGGCTTGAATTGTCAGATAAGCACAGATATTAAATTCCATTTTTCTGTCAGTTATGAGCTGCTCTGATAACGCTTGTTTCCTAATTAAAAAATATTTACCAGTGTAAACTTCTGCACCAGGATCTCCAGGAGTCTTTCCAAATTGAGCATATATGCCAGCCTCTCCAGCTGCCTCAAAGATTATTCTTATTTTTGTTCTCATTTCAATTTTCTTTTCCCCTGCACTGTCTTTTCCACTTGGAAAGAAGCAGGAAGCTACTGCAAGCATGAACTAGATTACTAATGGTAAAAATCAACTCAAGTATTATTCAAAAGCTTTGCTGTCACCCTTGGACAGTAAAGCACAGCTTCTTCTGAGATGCCTAACATGAAGGTTTACTTCATAATGATATAATAAACCCGCTGGCAAACAGAGCACAACAGGAAACAGGAGCAGTCCTGAAAATTTGAGGACTGGAAGCCTTCTGTGACTCTCTTTGCTGTGAAACAAGCCCAGGGAAGTCTGTATACACAGCCAGTGGGCTGATTCCCAAGTCACTCATTTGGTGTATGATATTCATAGTTCAAATTTCTGAATGAGGTCCTGATGCCACTGCAGACAGGAGATCAACACAGGCAGTACAAGTTCCTTGTCCCCAAGCTCACCTTTAACACCCCCCCAGAGTCCAGCAATCTGCAGATTAGTGGGTTTCTAAATTAACTGAATTTGCTTCATTATGTTTTACAGCTCATGGACTTTTCGTCCATGAATTTGCTTAATTATTCTTTGAACCAATTTTGCTTGTGGCTTCCAAAACATCCCTAGGCAACAAGTTTAATTACAAACTGTGTTTAAAAAATACTGTGGGGATTTTTTAAAAAAATCTGCTTCCTGATGATTTTATTGAATATACTCTAGTTTCTTGTCTATAAGAAATAGTGAATAATCATGAATATCAGTGATATGTTCAGTCAATTCCAAAATATCTGTGTATACTGTAGGAACAGTACTTCTAGCTACAGATGGGAAGTAGGTCACTGGATAATGAAGTTTTTAAATTGAAAATGCCAGACCCTGGAGGAAAGATAACAAAAAGGGACAACTCCTTTGATGTAAAAAACCTGCAGTGTAAAACTCACAGTCCAAACACCTGAAGGTCTCTAAAGTTGCTGAGACATATGGCAGGCAATCTTCTCACCTGACGTGATCAGCATGGATAACATCACAGCTGTACACACCAAACTGCTGTATTCCTTCCTGGCAGAACTCAAAATTGTGGTGACCCTACTTCATACTGAGGTATGAAGACATTTTTGATGGAAAGAAGCATCTTACAACTGAAGTGGAACTTCAATGCAAGAGCAATCGTCCAATTCTTCACAAGACTTCTACAGTGATGGTGACTTGCTACAGTACAGAGTGACCAGTGCTCTCTTTTGACAAAAATAAAACACCTCCCCACCCCCAAAAAAACCCTTCCAAAAAACCCCCCCAAAACCCCGAAACAAAACCCCTCCCTCCCCTGCCCCCCCCCCCCCCCAAAAAAAAAAAACCACAACATATTTTCAAAGCTGCAAAAATCAAGTGATTCTACCAATCCAAAAATGCCAGGATTTTGACTAGGGTTCCTTTTCGGTGCTGGAGGTTTCATCAGGTTTGTAACACCTTGCTGGAAAATTTTAACTGCTATGTGTGATATATGCAGCTTTGAAAACACTCTTGTGAAAACTACACACTGTATGAAAAACCTCTTGTGGAAACACCCTTTCCAAGGCTTTTCTAAAATACGTTTCAGCCTTTTAGGATGTCAGGACAAGTAGAGTGACCAGGCTTATTTTAAAATTAGTTTAAGACTAGTTTGAATCTTCTGCATAAATACTTTTTAATATTAGAAGAGCAGAGGAAGGTTTTCATTTGCTACAGAATATTTTCTACCTGCCAAACACTGAAAAGATCCTTATTGATATACAGCAGCTTGAAAACAAGGCATACTTCGAGCAAAACTGCCCATAGTTGTTTACTTGGCTCATAGATACACATAAGAGAGCTATTACAGTGGTATTAATAAAACTATCTCTTTTATTTACCTAAGCAAAATATCTACTCTCATAGACTGAATTGATTCAGATTGCTATTCTGGTTCTGGAATAAAGAAATGACTGCAGTCATTAGGATTCATTTCAGACTACATGAATGTTACATGATAACAAGGCTTTCATATGCTGTGTATACAGTTCTTTGGGACAAACACTTTCCTTTTCAAAGAAAATCAGGATTTAAAAGTACAGAATAATGTTGACAATATTAATTTAGATTTTAACCACCCAACAAAAAGTCAGTTTTGAAGGAAGTATTTTGGCTCTGAAAAAGAAAGTCTGACACTAATGTTTGACTTTAATCACTCCAATGCCAATAATAAATCAGAGGCAAGATGGAAGCTGCTGATCTCTATATAGAGATTGCACAGTGTTTTTCATTATGCAAGGCTCTTCAGATATAAATATAGAAGAACTATTGAAAAGTCAGTGAAATATCACATTTTTTGTGTATTTGTGAGTGTGTGTGTGCATCTTTTTGTGTCTCAGTGCAGGCAGACAGCAAACATCTATCTTGTAATGTTAACTCAAAAGGGCTGAATTCACCTGTGGTGTCATGACTTATATTGCAGAACCTGGCATTACATCAACAATAAATACAGCATCTTATTTAAATTTATGTTTTCTTCAAACACCTCAGTGAGCTAATGGAATGTAAAGCAAAAACAGAAATCTTTTTTTTTCCAATTAGTTTAACATGAATTTCAAGGGTAAAGTAAACAATCTAATGAGTAAATTAAAATGCTGATTTTACACTGACAAAGCAAGATTTCTTCAAGTTTCTTGGGAAAAGCCCATTTCTAGTGGAGCTAACTTAGCAGAAATATTATTTTTGGAGGTGGTAAAAACAACAACAACAATAACAAGTCTGAAAAGATGTTAATGAAATTTACAGATTGGTGTCAATACCTTTTTAAAAAGAGCTCCCTCAGTCTCTAAAGAATTATGTGAGTATAATATGAGTACTTGCAGTATATGCAAGAAAAACAGATAGTTTGTACAAGGTCACCGCAAATACAAGCTGCATCAACCTGGGGAAGTTCCTACAGCAGCATAAATGTGTTTATGAGCAGCAGGTGAATTCCTGCAAAAGACTCTAAAGCCATTAACAGCTCGGTAAGGAGTACATAATAATGGGTTGTTAACTCAGCCATCCCAAGCACATCAAGAAAGGGCACTTTGAAACTACTAATACTAATACATTACAACACTGTAAAAGACAAAGGGAGAATTTTAACACTATGTCTCTTTGAATCATTAAAATAAACATTTGTGATTTCATTAGGGTACAAAACTAACAAAACTGCATGGGAAGTACTGGATGAGATACCCTTTCTGTGAATTCAAATTGGTTAACAGAGTTGCTACTCAGAATGAAAAGCTCCTCTAATGTGCATTTTTCATTTCATTTTCACCATGTCCCCACACCAAACCCACAGCTTTTATTTAATACACAGTAAAATATATACTAATATTAAACATGAAAGTAGTATGTTTTAATGCATTAAAATTGAATGGCTCTCCTTAAATGAGCTTCCTCTTTCCCTCTGGATTTTATTCCCTTCTCCCAGAATGACTGATTTGGGGATGTTGGTGCTTTATAAGAAAGAGGTTGCCGATATTATGCAGTCAGCAGCTTCATCTTCATTTAATGTGAAAAAAAATGTTTAAAGTGGAAAACTAATAATCTGTCCCTTTCTATGATTAGGGTACAGTTGCAATGCAGTCTTGGAAATAGAGAGAGAGAGAGAAAAAAGGAACTTTCTCTGTTTTTACCCTCCAAAATGATACATGTCTTTTTATCTTTATCTACCCAATTATCTCTTGAATGCATCAAGGATTGCAGGAAGAAACTTTAAATTAAAAGATATCTCATATTGGAACATTCCTTCATTTAGACAAAGATATAAACCCATGTCTCTCAAGGTACGTCTTAATTTAATCTGTGAATACACCTTTATGGTTGCAAAACAACAATTTATGAACAGTAAGTCATTTGTGTATTATGAAAACGCTGTGGAAGCTTCAGTTTTTAAAATAGTTTAGGCTCATAGGTGAAGATTTTTAGAGAACTTTAAACATAGTTCTTCTTTTTAAGAGGGTCTAAAGGAAACATTCTGTCAGGTTTTAGAGAAACTGAGACCTAGATACTGCATTTAATTTATAAATAAGGAAATCACTTTCAGTTAGATGGCCATCTTTTGACAGGGACACTAGTTATATTCAGGTCATTGCTCACAAACGGGCCATTCTTTTTTGTAAAAATTTGTCAAACTGTCAAACCCAAAGTTGGACTCCTGAGTTTGTGTTAAGGTACCTGAGGGAACTTCAACTCTATTCTCATACTGAACTAAAACTTACTGGAACTAAACTCAGAGGTAAGCACACTGCAACTGGTTGATAGAAACAACAATAATAAAATGCTTTGTGAGGATATTATTTTGTTAAGTTAGGATTAAACATGCTAAACTCCATACCACTTCCTTTTATGCAATCCTCTCTGAAGAGACAATATTTCTTTTTCACAATATGTGCATCAAAACCATCTAAAGTTTGTCCTCAGGAGAGAGCTGAAACTCACTGCACTATAAAATAGCTGCTTCTGATTTTTGACCCCACCTAAACACATGCTTATGATTAACATCTGATTCCTGCAGTTAACATTATTATTATTGCTGTGTCAGTAAACAATTTTTAAAACATTTTTTCCTGAGGTTCAAATGCTGAAAGTCTAGCAAAGTGTTTAATAATTCTTTTTATTAGTAACTAACCCCCGCTATCAGTGAATTTAGCTTTCTTTGCTATATTTGCTGTGTTTGTTGTCTTCTGACAGTTTGCATACCTCCTATGCTTTTCCTACACCCTTAAAAATATTTGAAAATCATTTACCCAAAACCATTAATACACTTTTACTACATTTGTGCAGCTATTCTAGCAGTTACTGGAATAAGAATTGTACATGTAATTTTCCTTGGAGAAAATAGTATTAGGTAAAGACAAGAACACAAGAGCAGCAGAGACTTAAATTTGGTTGGCTGGGTTTTTTTTAATCAAATCTACAAGGCTTGCTAAAACAGCATTATATTTCTCATTGAGAATTTTTGGTTCAGCAGTAACAACAACAGTCATAACCCTTTAGGCTGCTTTAATATTAAATACAAAAGTTTAGAAGCTATCTCCAGATAACTGATGACAATGATTAGGAGACAAAGCCAAACCAGGCATCTAATAGAGAAGGCCTAGCTCAGGACTTCTATGATAAACCCTTTGCTGCATGGAATTGATATTTAGATGCCAGATTTCTTTTTATCCTAATAGTAATTATATCAGTGTCATTAATAATGGCTGCTGCAAGGTCCTTAGCTTCTTTCCTGCAGGCAAAAATTATATCTTGTCAGAGAGTCTTGTGATTGTTCACACTCATTTTCAATGGTTCTGAGACCTATTTTTTTCTTTTTTTTTAGAATCCAAGGCTTTTACAGTTTTTCTCCTGGGAAACTAGGTTAATAACAGCAGAACAGAAAAACTGAGAGGCTTGTTTAACATCACTTACTATGCTAAAATAAGCTCGGAGATTTTCATTTTAATGATTATATCCCAAAGCACATTTGTAGTGATTATTTTTTAAAAACATTCACCAGACATGGTTCATTTCCCAGGAGCTCTGAACGGCCAAGAATGCCAGAGGCACTCCTTGGAGCCCTGGAGCCCCACTGTGACATGCTGAGCTGTTCCTGCAGCTTTGAACAAATACTAAGATCTGCTTAATACTACTATGCAAAAGCTCTTATGTATCCCAAATATGCAATACTCTTGTTTTGATGAGAATGTGTTGAAAGTGTAATGAAAATGTATCATTGCATGAATCCCGTGTTTCTTGATTCCAGAAACTTGTAGGGAGCAAATTGTTATGTAAGCCTCAAACAACTTGAATAATTTGAAAAATACTGCAACGGGAAAGTGTTCATTAAAAAAAAAAAATTATTAGCTAGAAATTACCCAGCTAATCATTCAGCATTTTATCCTGAATATACTCACTGACTGGCTAGGCACATGAAGTGCTCCTATGCTTATCCCTACTGTTGGAAGCCTTTTCCTGTTCCCCAATCTTGTCACTGATGTTGACTTTCAAATTTAGTCAGGAAGCTTGAAAGGTTATCAAGCAATAAAAGAACATGCCTGGAGGAAGAACTAGTACATCCTAACAATGCAGCCACAACAGCACCAAATGAACTACATCTGCCCATGAGTTATGTCACACAGCCTGCAGGCCCCCTTCAGCCTCGTGACAATTGGAGCTAGGGCATATATTATTCTTCATGATTTAAAAACCTAACATAAAAGCAAAATCTGAACCAAGAATGTAATAACTGGTACTTCAAGGAAATAGGGAAGTTGTAACATAGTTGTGGCTGAAAAAAGCCATGTTTCTTCTGACTCATTTAAACATTATGCAAGATTGTAATTAAAGAGCTGGAAGATTGGAGAGGTTTGGCTATTTAAGTAGTAGGAGGCTGAGAGTCAATGAACCTCAAATGTGTCATATAGACCTCACAGAAAGGCACAGAGGAGAAATGACTAATTTTACTTCCCGTTTCCAAAATGTCACACAGAAATTCAGACTATTGTCTGATCTACAGGAAGTGGCTTCTTAAAAGAAATATCCATATCTTGTCTAATAAGAACACGTGTGGCTCCTGTTCACTGAGGTTGAATTCCAGACAATGCTCATGTAGGATTCGGTTAATTAACCTGAGAGGATCATAATGAAATATCTCCTTAGCTGGAGAAGACACAGAGGAACATCTGCTGTCCTAAACCAGGATGAGTCACACACCTTACACTGCCAGGTCACATGGGAATAAAAAATAGAATAAAACAGCTTGGACACTGGTGTGACAGGGAGCCTGGTGTGTTCCCAGGACTGAGCACAGCACAAGATTATCTGTTCCTCAAAAAATGAAGAAAAAAAAGTGACAAGAATATCAGTTGATAGCTCTGTACATCTTTTTGCCTTCAAAGCGCAGTGTGTAATCTATTATATATCTACACTCCTAAGGCTTTGAAATAATATTGTGTACATATTTCTAGAACAGGTAGATTTGCTTTAAACTACAGGATACTACAGGCAAACAGCTCTAAAAGACAAAATTACTTTCTTGTTTATAATATTCCGTATTAATTTTTGTAAAACTATTTCCGCCAGTCAAAACATTATGCACTGATAGTCTTAAATCTTTGCATTATTCCCATCATGTCATGTACCTTAAATTCAGTTACTCAAATTCAGGAGGGCTCATTTTAATCCACATTAATGATTATTCAAAGAAATAGGGGGCTTTGTTTTAATATTAGATTTTAAGAAGGAGCATCATTTCTCATGTAAGTTAAGTAAATACAGCTGTAGACTGATAGAAAAATTAACAAGGTCATACTGCTTTCTAATTCTTTAAATCTGGTACTTTGCTCTATCTCTCTGCCTCATCAGCTCTTCATCTCTTTTTCAAATCTCATTGGAAAACTAATTTCCCCCTTGCCTCCACTGCATGGTTATTTTCTCATTTTTATTTATTAATTCAACTCTAAATCATACTGGAATGGACAAAAAGTAATATCTGACATCCCACATATCCTGTCCACTCATTGTCCTATGGAGGTGGGTTAAATCTTTCATGTGAAAATAGCCTATGAGCTGCAAATTGAGTCTCCCAACAAAATGAAGTATTTTGCCAAAGGGATTTGGCTTTAGTGTAAATTTAATCAAAAGACAAGGAAGTAAAGAAATATCAACCAGCCCCACCTCCCCCAACATCTTGATTCAAAAGATATTCTCTACTTTCTCTATTTAGAGATATTGCAATGCCTTGGATATTGCTAGGGTGCATTCCATTAAAATCTCTTCTCTATAGACAGGCTCCCTTAGCTAATTATATATTATCTTGTGTGTAATAGAAAGTATAATCCAGCTGGTGTATTTGGGCCATCTGAGAGAACAAACAATACAGTTGCTGATACCTATACAGCTTGGTATGCTTGATACAGCTCTCAGGGAGCATTAATTTTTGATGATTAACTTCATGGGGCTGGGGGGAAAAGGGGAGGAATAAGCATTTTCCAGTTCAGCTGCACAACCTGAAGTGCAGCTGGTATGGTTTATATCCACTGTGTTCTGTGTTTCCTTTCCCAGGAGGGAATTCCTACAGAAGGACTCAGTGTCATTACAAGCCTCTAACAAGGCCATATCTTATCCCACTCCTTCATCTGTCTCAAACATGCAACGTTTTTGATGAGAGGTAAAGAGATTATGATGTCCTGGAATCTTGCAAAGAGTACAAGCTTTGGTCACTGTCTGAGTGACAGTTTTGAAGCATAAAAGTTTACTGCTGTTAGCAATGAAACTGAGATTATATTGTTGCATGGAGTTTGATTTTTAATGGGAAGGACAATACTGCCCATGAGAGACTTTTTCTTTTAGAAATTGTGGGCAGTTTGTGGATGATATCAAGGGATTATAAAGTATAATGTATAGACAACAGGGTGCAGAATGGGGCAGACATCCTGTATCAACAGAGATAATTTACAATGTTTACTATCTGAAGAGTCCAAAGAAGGTCTATGAAGAAATGCTTTTATAAGTACATCTTAGATCTCAAAGGGCAAACATTTAACTGAGTCTCTGTGTGTAACTGTAAAGGTTCACTTATCATTTAAGGTGACAAATGTTGCCAACTGTATAGGTTTCAGAATTATTATTGTTATTACTGTGACAGAACTCATAGCACCTTGGGCTGAATGTCTAGAAATTTTTGTTCTCCTCACAGGTCAAATCAGCTCTCTAATTATGTCCTAGGCTAGTTTATGTTCACCACATTTGTGACCCAAAAGCTGCAGAATGAACTGACCTCTTGTCACACAACAACATAAAAATGTACCATTTAATTCATAAACAAGAAACTAAAACCTGTACAGTCCATACAGAACTAGCTCACAATGGAATTTTGTTAGTCACAGGATTTTCATTCTACAGGCAGACAGAAAGCCAAACAATATCTGGTTATGATCCTGAATGTTCTACAGTAATTCACTGAATATTGTTCTGGATATGCATGGAAAGATGCATCTCTGTGTTCTGCATTCTCCATCTCTAATTTGTCTTATGACATTGTTGGAAACTGCCCCATTTTGGGGACTGCTTACAGTTTATTTGACAGCTATTCGATTTCTGAAGTTTACGTATCTTTCAGGAAACTCCAGGAGCCCATGGCAAGATATGACTTCCATTTATGACCCACAAAATTCCTACTGGTTATAATTAAAAGCAGACACGGTCCCTTAATGTACTGCCCAGTGATATATTGACAATTTTTCAAATGTCAACAAGGTATCTTAAAAGAAATAGCAGTAAATACTTGTAAAACTTTAGAATCCTGCATAATTCTTCAAAGTTTCACAAAGTTAATAAACTGATATAATCAGACGAATTTGGAGGATTGAGTGTTTGTATTTGCTGGAGACGTTCAATTTCTTACATTGTATATCAGAACAAACCCTCTTTTCTTTATTAAACACAAATGACAGGTAAAAAGGGATAAAAACAGGACTGCAAAAGTTATTCCATTTTTCTACCTAGTGTGTTTATTAGTATCTAAGGCTACTGGTTTCTGCATTTTTCTTACCTCCCTAAGACGTTAACAAAATTTCTGACTTTTTCATATTTAACATGTTCTTCAACTTTAGCAGCATTTTTTACTCTCTACTACAGGGATGCCTTTGTGGCAAATTCATACTAAATCCAGCAGACAATTATTTCACTTTCATCATATGTCTTGTGGGTGTGCAACAACATCCCTATTTTGTCACTTCTGCTGAAAACATGAATGCCAATATTCCCCTCTTTGAGGGTTACTGGGAAGCCTGAGAGATTACAGCTTCACTTGCTATGTCTACCCCTGACAAGACACAAACTATGCTATTTAACACACAGAGCTCCAAGGTGAAGAAGAACTGGAAGATGCCAGCAGTGTATTTTATCTCCCCACACCTAAGAGGGAAGAGAAGTAGTTAGAACATACTCCTATATTTTAAAAAGGTGGAAACAGAAAATGCTTTGTAAAAACAGACAGGAGTTGTTTAAACTGTATATAACAAAGGGCCACAAAGCCTGTGTATGTAGTCTTGCTGCACAAAGATCAAGGCTAATATCTAGATCTCTAAGGAAAGCTGTTTGCCTCGTCACTCAGCCGTGGCAGGTATTGGCAGATAATCTATTGATAAAGGATTTTAATAAAGATATAGAGAAGCTTTATAATTTACCATCCATACGAATGGTTATGGGTCTTTGGAACTGTTCCTCTTCAACTGAATAAAATCTCACAATTTCGCATGTTCAATATCAACAAATGAAACAAAGGAACTTCAAGTCATGCTGTGGCTTACTATGGTAATGGATTAAAACCTGAAGAACTTCCTCTAGTGTAGGGAAGTAGGGTTTCCTTGCTTTGGCTACCAAATATTCTAAGCAATCTGTCTTCTCCCTCTAACACTGCTATCGAAATTGTTTGGATTTCTTTCCCAGTTTACCCTTTTTTTCTGCACCATTAAAGCTGCAGCAATAGAGAAGTGCAATCAAGGAAGAAAATCCTCAGTTACTTACAGAGCCTAACATCCCCAAATCTTTCTTTCATGACTTGGTCTGTATTTCTGTTCTTTAAGCACAGATTATTGCTTTATTTAGCAAATGAAATCATGTTCCTATTCGCCTTAATTCTGCTGCTTCAGTGTCATTCTAATGTGACGTTTTTAGAGTCCATAAATCAAAATATGTTCAAGCATATGATCCATTTACCCACGTTTGTAAATGTGGCTACCATTTGACAAGTATATGTACGGTCTGCTTGCTGTTCTACTTGATTCTGATGTGAAACAAGACAGTCATTAACAAGTTAGAAGTAAACAACAAAAAAATCCAGTACAAAATAAAACGTCTACTTTAGCATACATAGCATTGCGTGTGGGATCAAGTGAAAAGTTTAAAGTATTTTTAAAAAATACTATTAAAAATATAAAACACATTGATCTTTAGGATCTGAATTTGGGTGATGCTGTAAGTGAGACCTACTTTCTCATAGTACTTGATCTCGTAGTCCAGAATTGCTCCATGGGGAAAGTCCGGCTCTTGCCAGGAGAGGGCAATGCTGTTTTGGGAAGCCCAGTCCTTCCTTACCATACCTATCAAGGTGGGTGCTGAAAGGGAAAAGGATAACTAAGGGTTAAAGATGAAGCACACGGTTTATCCTTTCAACCTACTGTCTGAGGACACCAACCCGAGGTGACTTTGAGTGACCTCCAGACAGCAAAGCATGACAGATGGCAATTGTCAGGGAAACCATATAACCTGGAATTAATGTCTCAAGCACACACTAGTAACTCCTTTGTTGAAGTGCAGAGCAGCTCCTGAAAAATGGCTGTATGCAAAAATACAGAAAGAAATGCCTGTGCTGGTCCCTACCACTGGCTGGGCACAACCAGGTGGCACTGCTGGCTCCGAGGGCATCTTGTCCAGAGCAGAACCACATTTCAGAGACAGTAAATTCTACATTCAGGTTAATCTTCATTCAATGGTATAATTCCAATGTGTGCAATGTACATTCAAATTTACTCTTATTTCTGCGAGTTGGGCTGGGAATTCAGGGAATTCAGCCCTTTGGTGAGGTGTCTGTGTGCATGGAAGAGCCAGCTTGTCAGGAACTGAGCTGTGGGCAAACTGTGGGGGCAAAGGTGCCCCCAAACCCACCTGCCATAATTGATGTTGCAGGTCTGCAGCGGCACAGTGAGTCGGAACTGCCTCCAGCAGCTTCTGGGATCCAACACGCATGGAATGGATGCACCCAAGAGCCAAATTATCTCACTACAGGTTTAAACAATTTTAAGAAATAGTTTTTCTGCCCTTTTAGGACTGAAGATACAGAGTTATCTATGCAGTAACTTCAAAATGGTGAAAAATCACATTCTAGAAAACGATCTTTGCTTATTTTATTAATCTGGTCAGGCATGCCAAAGGAGGTCTAATAATCTCCAGATGCTGATGTTGTTTTGACAGTACTGACATGCAGCTTTCCCAAATATTGCAGGAAAACCAGTCATGTTGTTCAACAGTCGTAAACACAACTGAGTAAGCTGAACAAACCAGTTACCATAACTGGCTCACAGCTTTCACTATCTGTCTTTCCAGTAAAAAATATCAGTTTATTACACCCCCTCCCCCATTCCTCTCTGTTATGAATCTTACTTAACTTCTTCTAAGTTTCCATGGAACATTCTCCTAAAAATAACACATTTTTATGACTTCTGGTTTTATCTTTTGAATGAAAGAGTCTCCCTAGAAATAAGAATCTCCTTCTAAGCACAAAATTTCACGCTTCAGTTTTCTTTCTTGTAAATATTTCAAGAAGTTAAAGAAATGAAAACAATAAATACATTCTAGAATGCAAAGAAATGCTGAAGAAAACAAAACTGGTTGTTTGGCTTCGAAAAAAGGGAAAATCTACACACAGACATGCACATCTTTCTCTGTGATAATACACTATCTGAGAGAGAAAACAAACTTCCATCCACCATCTCTCCTCCCTTTGGATAACTATTCTGTGGGATAATAGTCCAGTCCTCTCTGATGTGAAAAAAACCTCAACTCAACATGTCATACCAAATGAAAAAAAACTACCAAAGTGCTAAGTGGACAACACAGAGTTTATACAGGAAACTGTTCTACCCTTGTACTTAATGCCATTTTAACCACAGGACTGGTGCGAGGGTATCAGAGAAAAAAAAAAAAAAAGATTTCCTGCCATGCTGAATAAAAGATTAACCCAGTTTTCAGGAAGTCCTTAAAAAGCATAATGTAAATAACTGAACAGAATAAAATACAAACAAATAAATGAAAAGAATTTATAGGATTTGGACCACAATGTGATCCCTGGGTATGTATAACTACTCCCTCAGCTGACATGAAATTTTTACTCTTGAAACTGAGGGTGAAGCTGAGCTCTTGTAGTATTTCTGTGGGGCAAAATCAGCTGCTCCAACCAAGATACAAAGAAAGATCTGTTTAAAGGAAATCAGGAGGTAGCAAACATGGATTTGTATTTGCCAAACACTGATCAAGGGCCTAGGAGGGCATTGCTCTCTTAAATTTGTTTACTTCTTGCTATTTTGAGTCATTCACCGGTATTGAGCTGTGATTTACAGGTGGGGCTGAGGGAGCTGTAGCAACCTTCCAGATACATCTGGTGCACCCTGTGTGCCTGCTCCTGGGTGATGGACCTCAGCAGGAACACCTTCCCAGCACATTGTGGCTTCATCTCACCGCATTTGGGGGTTCCCTGGTTGGACAACCCAAACCTTGTGAAGTGATTAAGATGGATTACAGAAAATATCAGGTTAAGCTGTAGATAAAAGGGTATTCTTGGCCCCCCTAGGCTTTTAAAGTACAGATCGCTGATATAACGTGTCTTCAAATTATGACCCAACCTCTATAAGCTTTTCATATGTACTCAAGATGGGGATTTTTCTTTGTGTTCTGACTTCCAAATGTATTCAGCAATTTCTGCATGCTTTCAGCCTGAGCTCATGGCAGTAACTCTTCCATTTGAGGAACTGCATGTCAAAGCACAGTCCTGGCACATCAGAAGGTCCTCTCAAAAGTTCAGTATAAGAAAGAACCCAAGTCTGCTTTCTGGGAAACAACTCAGTAGCAAATTAAGGCAAGCAAATTATTTTAGATCTCTCCTACACCAGCTGTGCT
Organism: Pseudopipra pipra; assembly: GCF_036250125.1. Lineage (NCBI taxonomy): Eukaryota > Metazoa > Chordata > Aves > Passeriformes > Pipridae > Pseudopipra > Pseudopipra pipra. The sequence goes on from NC_087550.1 coordinate 5,437,833, forward strand.
TGACCTACACTTGAAACCGAACCCCCCCCACAGGAAGGCTCACATCACATCTGTAGCACTGTGCCAGCACTGAATCCTCTGAACCAAAATGCAGAGGTGTGCAGATAAGGCTGTGACTATGAGAAGCATTTGTATTTGTGTTAGGGTACTGGTAAAAACAAACAAAAAAAGTGTACTTTTTAACAAAAAGACACAAAAGAGCCACCACTGACCATTTCTTACCTGTGCAGAAGGATGCTCCTTCATTTGTCATACAGGATACCAGCCAGAAATTTATTGTAGGAAGAAAGGGATGAATAAAACCAAGTAATTAAAAGCTGCAGCCAGCTCAGTTTCTATTTCTTTTGTTGTGAAGTGCTACTAAAGGCACTGCTTTCTATGGAGAAATTTCAGCCTCTTATAACTGTTGCTCACTAGAGCAGAAGTCAATTAGACCCTAAAGATCCTATCCATTTATTGCTAAAGCTCTTTTTAGCCAGACAATTGTAAGATAGGTAAATCCTATTTTCCCATTTCTAAAGACTATTCTAATGTTCCTATGATGAATCAATGGGACGTTCTTTTAATTAGTTGTTTCAAATCCAGTAGCTGCAGGAGAACTCTAATTTGGTTCCCAATGAAACCATTTGAAAAAAAATAAATGCTTAGAAACTCAGCATGGCTTTTAATCACTTTAATGGCAGCATTTTCTTGCTATTGGTCCTAGGCTGAAGGGTGGTTTCTGAGCTCAGTCCTGATCTGTGTTTTGCACTGAGGATTCTTTGTACCATCTGCTCTCTGTTTTCTTCTATACTGTTATAAATTTCTTGAATTACAACGAGTCATCTTCAATGAGGTGAACTCCTCATTTAATTCAGTCTGAAAAGTTTCCTGGTCTTTTCAAATTTTTATTGAATAATGAAAGTTCATTCCTTATTTTATTATTTTATTATTTTATTTTATTCCTATTTTATTGTATTTTATTCTAAATGTATTTGCCTTCTCTCTATCAGAATTCTTTTCTTCTCATATGCTATATACAGGACAGAAAATGTGTATTTTAAATGATGACTGGATTACAGAGTCTTTTCTGTAGAAACTTTCTCTTTTTCTAAAGACGACTTCCATTATCTCTAAGTGTCTGATTTCAAAATAGATGATCTGTAGGGCTTCTGAAGCTTTTTTTCTTTAGAGCATTTTCTAACTGTCTTATTTCTTTTTTCATACTGGTTAAAGTAGACAAAGAACTGCCAGCATTTGTCTCCCCTTTCTAGGACTGAACAACTTTTATATGATGCCCATTCATGACGAAGAAGCTTCAGACCCAATGGCGGGTGACAACCAAAGCTCACCTGACATCTGTCTGTGCATGGAATACTCCCCCCCTTGTTACCTCATTTCAAATCTTATTTCTTTGGTGAAGAGAAACCAAAGATGTTTCTATACCTCTACCATTACCAATAATAATGTGAATTGCATAATTACAGGGTATTCTTTCCTTCAGACCTCTACCTGCTTCAAGGTTCAGGAAAGACCATACTCACCAAAATTTAGGGGTTTACCACATGTTTTCTGACAGTTGAGAGTGGAAGAGATATTAACGCTGTAAGGATTAATTTATGTTGACTTGGGTTTCATGTTTGTGTTTGTTAGACAGAAAACAAGAGAAAACTTGTTTTCTTGTTCATTAGGAGGAAAGGACTTTTTCAAGCTTATATCACAGGTTAATGGCACAAATTAAACCACACAGTAAACTCTGCTTAACACTATAGAAGTTATGGTTATCTAATAATCCCACACCCATTGAACAAAAATGTTAGGAGGTTAATGAAACAGAATAGAGATGTACCAAGGTCCAATTTTCAAGTGGTTTTCTGGATGGTAAAAACACTCTTTGCAATTTTTCTATACCAGAAAATGCTATTGTATTTATACAGTGTTTCACCAGCCTAAGTTCTGTAACTATATTAGAATTCCCATCCTATTGGATCCTGAGTATGATTTTATATTATACATAGAAATAAAAAGAAGACTGAGATTTTATTAATGATCCCACACTTGAAAAAGAATGTTATTTCAGGGCACAGCAAGAAAAATATTGATTTTACTTCTGATTCTGGAAAGTCTATTAGGAAGGTAATAAGCAGTAAAAAGATGCTTTCTCAGAGGAGACATTTTACTCCAGTAACAGAACTGGAAGTAATGAAGCAACATTTCCTGATCAGTGATTGTTCCTAATGCCACCCCTGACACATCTGATGGGTCAGCTGGCAAGGGTGTGGTTGTGCTGCCCATCATCCAGAGCACTCTTTGTTCCCGTTACATGATTATTAGTCCACCAGCAGAGATCAGTCCATCCTTTCTTTCTTTTTTTGTTTGTTTGTTCATCTTTCTGTTGCTATCTTTGTAGGATAAGGGAAGACAGACTCTTTAATGAGCAGGCAATGTCATAGGGATCCAGGAGGCCCATATTTATATTATTTTCTGGTTGTGCTCTAGAGATTTTCTTTAATCTTTTGACTGAGCTATCCTAACAAACAATGTGAATATCAGTAAGTTCTATTATTTGCAATACATGGGGACTGTCTTGTTAGAAGTGTGGGCTTGTGAATATAAAAGACTAAAAACTAAGCACAAGTTTACGTGGAAAAATCACAGAAATATGAACAGAAATTAAACTTTTATAAAATACCCCAGTTCATAACCCATCTTTCTGTATATTAAAGGTGTTCACATGGATGAAACATCTTTGGGTTTATGCTGAATTCAGTAAGAATTTGTTTTCTTACCGTAAAAGGTTGCTTTCAATTAGCACAATGACCAGATAAGATATTTGATTCTTCACATAATAGAGTCTCTTATCTGTTTAATCATTTCAGTGGTAACTCACAGTTACAATGCTTGGAGGGGAGACTATTAGTGGCACTAACCTTGGAGTTCAAAGTTGAGCATGGTGTTTCCCTGACAAGGCATTGGAGCCAGCAAATTAACAAGTTTAGAGTGAAAAAAAAATGGTTTTAATTTCATTTTCTTACACTAGTTCCCTAAAGGTTTGCATTCAAAAGACAGCATAGTAGTGCTTCTTTTGAAGCACTTCATCTACTGAAAATAGGCCTCCAGCAAGTTATAATTATCATGTCTCCCTCCATCCTAAATTCTCTCCCCTTGCAGATTTTCTTTGCTTGTTCAGAAATGGTGGAAGGAAGCCAACTGACCCCAATAACCTTGTCAAAGAATGGATTCTGCTACAGTGCTGTGGGCTAAAGGTCATGACAGATGCAACCCCCAAATTTCCTCCAGGGTAAATGTAGATTCATCAACATAACATTTTTCTTACTATGTTCCATAATGCAATTCTCTCTTCCTTGCTGCCTAATTTCTCTTTCATCTATTGTTGATCCTATGTAAGAAGACAGTAATTATTCATCCACACTATTTTGCAATACTACAGATTTTCTTTTACTTACAGAATGTGCTGCCATTCTTCATTTTGCAAGATTGAGACAGAAGCACTCTAGATCTTTACTTCTTAGAGGACCTACTCAGTTTCTGATTCTTCAAAGTGGATTTTAGTAGAAGATATTTAAAATAATTGTATAATATATCAGCTACCACTCAGTCTGTGTGAATGTTTTGCTCTCCCTGAAGTGCAAAACCCTCAGAGGTAAAAAGTATCGTGAGATACTTGACATAATTTATTACATAGTGAACAATTAAAAATATTTTAATTACAAGGTTTCTTCAAATAATAGCACTTTAAAAATCACATAAATGCTTTACATAAATATATGTTTTAAGGAGTTACTTCATATGCTCTGTATTGCTGAAGGAAGAGGAATAAATTCAGTTCAAAAGAGCATAGTAGGCAAAAATAAAATGAGTTGCCTGTCACATAAATGGAAATAATGTCAAATCAACAGCCTCTGACAACCAACAGGATTTTGATCAGACTAAGCAGATTCTTGGCTCCATTACATTGCCTTTTATGGCTGGAGCAGCAGGAGACAATGAGTGGCTTAAAGATCTAACAGGTCACTGAGATTCCTGAGGGAACAGTTCTCCCAAAACCAGAGCTTCTCTCTCCTTGTTTGGCAAAAGACACCACTAAGGTTGTGTGGGATTGGTATTATTATCTCACACCAGGTTTCAATAACCTATGGGGCTGAATGGCACAGCAAGAACACAGTAACTGGGGAAAAAAAAGCCCTTCACTTCATTTGCTTCTGTCAGGAATTTTTTTCTGGATCAAGTAACAGGCTGTTTGATGGCACAGGGGAGGGTGTAAGAGGCAAGTCATTCCCCTTCCTACGACCTCTTATGACAGTTTTAAACCCTGATGTGGCACCTACAGTGGGAGTAACAGAACACTATGTCCTTAAACATCAGATTTGCTGCTTTCACGAGCTCAAATGTTACGTGTTGTGCTGTTCACTGTTCCTCCTGGCTCAGACATTGGGCAAGTCACCGACTGTTGCTGTGTGTGCCCTCCTGGGGTACTGTTCCTGACATGCAGGATTCCTCTAGGAAAGAAGGCAGAGTGGCTTACAAGGTTTCCTTTTTCAGGAAATCTATGCTAAAAGAGAAGGAGGAGGGAGAAATTAGTTTCTCAGCAGACTCAGATTGCTACTATAACGATGTTAATCAGCGTGAAGAAAGATGTGTTCCAGCCAACATAAGTTAAAAATATCATGCCAGCATTGGTAGGTGCCCTGTGATATGGGGACAACCTGTGGGGATACATTTCTCCGGAGAACTTCGTTTTCAGCCTCCTGATGTAGCTTGGGAATTGCTACGAATTTATTTGAAATACAACTTGAGGTTAAGAAGGTGTCATTTATTGCAGCAAGGTGTCATTATGGAAACAGAGCTGTAACTAAGTCTCATTCAGCAACAACCCCTTCAGGGTCAACTGGAACCAAATTGCTCTGCAGAACTTCCTGCTGCTAAATTGATTCAGGAGCTTAAAAATGAAATAAGCAGGTTAAAAAGCACTAGGAAATCTGCAATCTTTTCAGTCCATTAATTGCTACTCGTCCTGTGATGTAACAAAGGCAAACATAAAATGTACACTCATTTCAGCAAATCTTTCCTGCTCATGTTTATACCAAAATATGAGACTAGATCAGATTGTAAGTAATTTTTTGTCAAACAGTACTCTACAGGTCTGAAAGGGGTTTTTCTTTTACCAAGAAAATTATGAACATTTTATTTGAACATCTTCTGTGACCCTTCTGTAAAAGCTGCGTTTGTTGGCATGTGCAGAGAATGTCAGAGCTACTGTACTTCAACATTTTGAGTGAATACGTGTAACTGCATGGAAAAACACTGGACTCTGACTTAAAATGTACATCCTTGAACAATTTCCACACAAATGTTGATTTTGACAAAGCATTTTATAAATCCTAGTGATGCTAAATAAATGTACCTTCGCAAATTAATTCCTCCAGTGATGATACAAACAAAATTACATAATATATTATAGACTACCTAAATGCTAAAAAGATTCAGAAGGTTTAGTCTATCTCTGTTTTACATAGGGTCAAGTATCTTTTAAATCTTTAATGTGTAGATGTACAGAAAAGCACACCCTTTAAAACTCTGGTACACAGACAAGAAACACTTCTAGAAGGCCAGTAAGTCAATGGTTTGTACTTGCTGCACATGAATCACTGGAAAGCACTGCTGCTGTGAAATGTATATTAGGTGCTTAATTTCTACTCCAGTAGAGTAGAATTTAACTTGAATCAAATAATTAAAAAACTTAGTTTTGGCAAGTGGTGTCAAATCCCTCTGTAGGTGGAAGATTTGATGCTGAACTTGTGCCAGTTAATCAAATGTATCCCCTAGTTTTAGCCACAGCATTCAATACATGTTTCACTGCCATTAGCTCAGAAACTTATTATAAAATCAACTCTGGAGCTTCTTTTAAAGGTGACCTCTAGAGCAAGGCAAGAGCAATTTTAGAGATGTCAACATCCTAAATATAGTGGTTTTTTTTTTTTTTTTTTTCAGTTGGGTATATCTATATGATCCAACACAGTGTCACAGGGACATATCTGGATTAGCCAGTTAGCTGGAGTACTGAAATTGATACAGCTGCATTGACGCAACCCCATTAACTCTTTGGAGAAGTTCTGAGTGTGCTGGAAATACAAAGGAAAGATATAAAGAACTGGAAAAGTACAGTTAATAAGACACTTGTGAGGTGAGATCAAGGAAAGATGGTGCACACTGCTTATGTGCAAATAATAGCAGTCTAAAGGTAAGTTGAAGTAATTACCTCCTGCTTTCTGTGAATGGCAGAAGGAGAGAATTTATGAACAGAAGTAGCATGGTCAAGTCATCAGGAAACCATAGACAAAATAGAGAGGTACAGGCTCTGAAGTCAATGATCATTTATGTCTTCTTTTACTTAGATCATGGGGATGTTTGCACAGCTCCTTGACTGAGGACGGGATCTCAGGGTGATGGATAGAAGCAATGACACTTGGAGGCATCGGGGAAAATCAACCCTAAAAGCAAAGAGCCACCAGCCTCTAATTTCTGTTATGTCTAGGACCTGAGGTTCAGAAGAGGTCAGTGGCTCTTTCTGGACTACTGTACACATATTCTGAAAACATATCACACTAATATTAAATGCATTTGAAAGATAAATGTCTTTTTTGTGTTTTCTTCTTTCAAGAAGATTGAGTCGCTTTAATTCACAAACACAAAACTGCAGAGTTGAAAAACCACTGGGATCTAAAGAGTTTTCACCTTTCTGACTCGTATAAAAATTAAAACACCTAGAAAGATGAGCAGCCTAGAAATTGATTGGATTATAGACAGTAAAATATGTTTCAAAGGAAGGTTTGTGGAAGCCTGGGCAATTATGGAATAACCTTTCAAAAGGGAAGTTTCTTCAACTATTTGCTACTAGTTAGGTCATGCCCTGAAGCTTGTGGTTTAATAGTTACTAGGCATATCCATCCTCATGGGTAGGCAACCTTCTGACAGAGATTTATGTGAGAAAGAAACCTGAACATTCACACTTCCAGGTCAATGCATGTCTTAGCTTAAGGATCCTGTCTTTTATTTCCAGGAAATTAATTATCCTATGACTGCCCTCCTAGCAAGAGCCTCTGAATTCTCAGAACTCTTCCATTATGCCACTTAGGTGTTTCAGTTTTTTTCCTTGGCACTGCCTTACTCAGTTTTTGTGTTCTTCAACATTCTGTGTGCTGAACTTTGCCCTTCTAGCTCTTTTCCAAGTCTGTTCCTCATCTCCTATCTCTATGCCAAAGCGACACAACAAAGGTGTTTCCTACAGGAAGAAAAAAAAAAAGCAGGAAGGTTTGAGGAGGAAAGCTGTTCACTGCTGTCCTTCACAAGCTCTTCTTGTCCAAGGAACAAAGTCTAGGTAACCTGCTGACACGTGCAGACTTTGCACTGGTCATTTTCTAAAGAGGACCATCAAAATTCTGCGGCCTCCAAAAACTTAGGAAGTTGACAGACACTGGTGCAAGAAACAGAGAAAACATGCCTTATTAACTAACATGCTACTGAATACATACAACTTGATTCTGGGATAAGTTTTTATCTATCTCTAAAGAGTCTCTTGCACTGCAGAAATTTTACAGAGAGAAAACACCCAGCTATGCAGCTTCAGTAGGTGCTTGTAAGGACTGATGGCTCCTGTCCACACAGAACATTAGTGATGTGGAGCTGAGTGCTTTGGGGTCTCACTTTGAAGTGCCTGATCCTCAGAATAAGATTTAGAGTTAAATTATGCTCTGTGCCCAATCCACTTTAACATTGTCAAAAGCAGAGGAGATCCAGAGCATGCACAAAAGCAGAACTTGAGAATGTAGACAACTTTCATTTTGACAGCTCATGTTAAACACCAGGGTCAGAATTAGTATTGCACTATTGCTTACAAGCAATAACTCATGAAATAATGATCTCATGAGCAAAATATTGTTCAGCCTCTTTTATCATTAAGTAAATCTTCTGGTTGCACAGAATAATTCTGTGCCAATAAACATATGGAAAATAATTAATGAAAAAATGGACTATTTTTGTACTGCAATTTTTTGTCCTAAAATATACTTGTTATCATTTTAAAGGTTCCCACATCCATAACATTGATTTGCTGAGCCATCATGCTAACCTTGCAATAAACCAGAATTTTCTATGTTTCATTAATGTTCACGATCACAAATTAGTTGTAGTATTGACTTAGTTAGTCATGACATGATTGGCAAGATATATTGTGATCAGGTTTGCAATTGCTTATGTTATTCAAGTTGATCTTCCCCTGAAATGTCCTTCCAAAAAATTTCACTTTGACTGAATGCATAAAATCTTGAGGAAGACAGGAAATTTTGAGAATTAATTCATTGGTTCTGGCGGACAAGAGAGGATTGAGCTGCTCTGAGAATGAACTCCTCTAACTGCTATAACTTTGAGTTTGTCAGTGTTTATTATCAATCCTCACTTGCTGGTCAGTTCCCATTATATTTACACCAGGGTATTCATCTGGTGCAAGAAACAGAGAAAACATGCCTTATTAACTAACATGCTACTGAATACATACAACTTGATTCTGGGATAAGTTTTTATCTATCTCTAAAGAGTCTCTTGCACTGCAGAAATTTTACAGAGAGAAAACACTCAGTTACTTTAGTCATCTAATTCCACAGGAACACCTAAAATTAGGAGTATTAGGACCGTGTATAAATAGTGTGAACAGAGAGGGCATCCAGATGGAGATGCAGAGCACATAGCTTAGGTGTCTAAAGTTACTGACCACCCTACACCTTTTTTGGTGTTCCACAAGTAACTCAGGCTCACAAACTTTCCCCAGGGGCTGTGGGATTTGTCTTTCAGTGCTGCTCGCCCTGAGACAGCTGAATTTCCTGTCCTCAAAAAAAAAATAAAATAAAATCCTGCAACATTGACTTTTCAAACAGTGAAACAAGACCTTAGAGAAAACAACAAAAGCCCATTTCACAGAGGAAATGTAGCAATTACATTTCTTCTAAAGCTTATAAAATGGCACGTCTTAAAAGTGTTGTGTCTGGTCCACGCTCTGCATTTCTTCTCAGTGCCTAGACTGGAAAGACAGAGCTGAGGCACAAGGTTCATCTTGGGGTTTTTTTTGCAGAGATAGGAACGAGCAAGACAAATGTTGTTCTGCCCCCAGCTTGGGCCTGTTAATCGCAGAGTGCTTTCTCAAACATACCCTGAATCTCTGCTAATGCACCTCTTCAGCTGGAAGCATCTCCTGTACTGTGTGGTCCTAATTTGTCCCTCAAGCACTGTGGTCAGTGGAGCTGCACAACAGAACAGGGAAAGGAATGTAGTTATGATGTGTGCAATTGTATATTTAAAATATACTCTCTCTGCCTATATTCATGCATGCATTTTATCTTTAAGCTATGTCTCTCACACAAGTATATCTACATACAAATAACTGCACTGACATAAAAGCTAATGAATTTTGCTCATAAAATTATACAAAGATGGAAAAGCCCATAAAACACTGAGTTCTCTTTCCTCAGCCAGTGAAAATGTCTCACCTTTAATCTACACTCAGAAACCACCTTACTGTTTTTTTTTAAGAAAACAATCACTGTAAGCCTACTGTATCCTATAAATTTTGGTGTAATATATTTAAAACAATTCATTAAACACTTCATAATGCAATCTGCATCAGAACCTCCCATCAGGTATTCAGGTATAATCTTGCTACTACATTTATATGCCAAGTTCAAAGATGTTGCTTACTTCCTTTTAAAATAGGTAGAAATACTAGTATGGTGCTTCAGATTCCAAGATAACAATAATCACTATTCCATGATGTTTTTCTAAGCTCACAATCCTGAATACAAAAGTCATGCAAAACAGCTGATAGGAGACATTTATTAGCACCCTCAAGTAATTGGAACTCGCAAGGAAGACAATAGCTGACATATTTCAGTGTTTAAACACGTTGATGAAATAATTAAGGAAATTTTATCTCTTTAAGAATGATTTCTAGACAGTTTATAATTCAGAATAATAATTTGTAAAATGCAATTGTTGTTATGATAAATACATAACTGAAATATTCAGCTCTCATAATTCTGTTTCAAGGGTCACATACAGACTGTTCTCAGAGTCTGAAACATCCACATTGCAAATAATCAATTCACAAATTGTTAAAGAGTGAATGCAATAATTTTTCTCTCTGAATAACACATATTTCCATGTAAAGACCTGCCAAGTCCTGCAGTCTCCCATGCCACCACCTCTGCTGATGGGCAGCCTGGCAAGGCTGCAGTGCTTTAGTCACAGGTGACACTGAGTGCATGATAAGTTTTGTAAGCTTATCAGGCGAGGAAAAAAGGAGAACTAACTGTGAGGAACCGTGGAAGGACTTCATGAGATCAACTGACTGGATAATAAAATGGCAGATGAAATTCAGAAGAGAGTGATGCACGTGGAAAAAGAAACCCTAAGTTCATAAGCAAAAAGGGCTCTGACCTGACCATCCCACCCACAAGCAAGGTTTTTGAGTTCTAATAAATAAATCTATAAAAATGCCAGCTCTGTGCTCAATTGTACTAAAAAAAGATTAGATAAAAAGTTAGGGATTACAAAGGAAAAGAGAACCATACAGATCTTCATAATGCCATGGCATATGTCCACATTTCAAACACATTTTGAATACTGTGTAAATTCAGTCCTCTTGCCTCAAAAATTGTCTGTCAGAACAGGAAACAGCTACAGCAGGTAGTTCATCAAAGTTGTGGGATGGCTTACACACAGGTAACTCCAGAAAATATGTGGGCTTTCCAAGCTGAAAAGGAGAATGCAATGGAAGACTGAAGCATGAATGATATGAGGAATGTAAGGAGTGATTGTTGCTTCTTGCAGCATAAAAACTGGACATATTGAGTGAAGTCAAAAGGATGTGATTCTTAACAAAAAGTGAAATTAAGCTGCTGAATACCTTGCCAAGGGATGCCATAGATTCCTTTTTAAACATGTATTTAATAATAAATTGTTGAACTACCACTGGGCAAGGGTATCCCAAAAGTACAACCCAGAAACTGGGTGAGTACTCAGGAAATGCATCTTATAAACTTCTCTTCTGACTCAGCTCTAATCTTCAGTTTTTGGCTATAGACAGAGAGAGTAGATGAAGCCAGATGAATCAACGGTGTGATCCAATACAGCTACTCTTTTCTATAATCAATAGGAACAAAAAATGAATGTAAGGAGAGCAGGGTTGCTGCATGTAGCTCCTTAGTAGTCCTTTTTCTTTATAGAGGATCTGCACAGTCTGTGCCACCACTGGTATATCTCAGATGCATGAGATTCATTCATCATCGAGTCCACCTGCACATATTCAGCAACTGTTTTGTAAGGAGGGAGACAGTTTATCATAAACTGGCAAAGTGCTGACCATGCATGAAGTCACAGGAGTGAAATACAGAAGTAAACCTAAACTGTAGCGCACTTTCAATTATTTGTTACCAGTGTTTTGGGATAGAGGATGAGTGAAGGCTGCAGGATGTGCATTGAGTAAAGGGAAATGCAGGAACAAAGAGACTTCAAGACATAAAGACTTGAAGCAGCAAAGAAGGAAAAGACCCTATGGAGGGAAGCACTGCAATGTAATGTCTACAGGGAGTTAGTTGTACCAAAAAAGGGGTAAGCTGAAACACCAGCCCATCCGTGAGTGGGTTAACCAAGAGACATCTGCATTGCCTGTGCATTTTTATAATCATGCAAAGTAGGTGCTGAAATTCATACGCCACCAGATTGATCTTTTTTCATAAGCCTCAGAGTGGCTGATATATTAATTTCTTTAAAGCATGAGCTATACTCCTGAACATGAATCTCTTGGTTTAAGAACTCAGCTCTAAGTGTCATCGCTATCAAAACAGCAACCATTTAATTCAGTAAAAATGGGACTGGATGAAAAAACTCACGTGAAAAGATTTATTACTTAATAAAGTTTGCACAGCACATTTCTTCTGGATGCAATTCACAAAACCTTGGATGTTCATTGTCTGTATCCTGCAGTACATAAAAGAGGGAATATCTAGTCCCCTTCCGCAGGTCAAGAAACAACAAGTGAATTTTGGCTACTGATGAAAGTGAAAATATGTAGAGATTGAAGCTGCCTCATCTGTGTCCTGGCAGCAAAGGGGCTGAGGCGTGTGGCATCTGAATCAGAGCCATGAGCTTGAGTCCTGCCCTGCCTGTGCACTGCAGGCCACCCACAGTGTCTTTAGCTGCAGGTGGAAAAGCATCCACAGACTGAGGGACAAGGGTGTCCCGTCAGGCTGTCACTCATGATGATGGCTGTCATTGCCCACAGCCATTTATATGCTGTGCCCACACCACTCCAGTGGATCACCCTCTTAGGAACTGACTTTTTGTCTAAACTGCCCACAAAGCTCTACAGGGTTTGTTTTTAAGTCTGCCTGGCATGTGGACTTAAATATGCACAAAACCAGGCAGCTCCTGGGTGGCTGCATCACCTTTTTTTGTCATCACATCCACATGTACATTTATTGCAGACTGGTTTTAGAAAGGAGAGATGCCTCAGCATATAAAAAAACCAAACCAAAACATCCCTTCTGCTCCCACATTTTCTATTCATGATTCCATTACTATCATGCAAGATAAAATAGAGAAAAACATGAACTTCTTTGGAAGTTTAAACTGTGTTTTACAATGGTGTGAAAACAGAGATATGCCAGATGGCTTCAGTCAAGTTTTATGATTTACTGAAAAGTTTTTAGACAGAGAACATGCATATTTTGAAGTTGAAGCACACTGCATTCTAGTGAAAGTCTGTATGCATTACTTAGGAGATGTGAAGCAACCACAGTCATATAAGAAAATAACACAAGATGAAAAACAGTCTTTTCAAAAAAAAAAAAAAAAAATAAACCTCTCCAGGTTTTTAGAGAGACCATTCTTGTGGTTCATGTTAAGAATATATTTTTACTTCTCTTTGCAGCACCATAGTACTTTCTTTTTCAGCTTTTTCTTCCATTTACAGAAGTTAATTTTTTATTATAAGCATATCTATCCCTAACACTTGTGGAAATTCATACTCATTACCCCTTGAAACATTTTTTCCTGAATAAATGATGAATTTAAAAAAAGAAAGATAAAAAAAACCCCTTTCTGTTTCTGAAAGCAATAACTTTCCAGTGCAAATGTACTTTGTATCGTTAAAATGATAATTTCAAAGGAAAAACTTTAACCAGTTGGACTGTATTTACATCTGTAAGTTTTCTCACTTACATATTTAACTGTCGAAATGACAAAAGATTTGGATGCTAGTGAACACATAGGTTCATTCTGGAGCACACAGGCCTTTTGGGAGTATATATTTGAGACACAGGCAGAGTGCATTTTCGAAATAATTAAAAACCCCTCCAATCCAAATGATGTACAAAATCGTACAGAATCCACACCCCACAGCGGTCAGGGCTGGCTGATGTCAGCCAGGCTGCTGAATGCAAATCAATCCCACAACTCCATGGGTTGGCTTCACCATAGGCAGTGCAAATGAGACATTTGAGGAGTGAGGGGAATTTTCAACGTGAAACTAAAATAAGGAGGCAGAACAAATGTAGTCTTGCACAACTTGCAACATGGTAAAAGCTCTTAAGATATGAAAGAAGGAAAAAGTGGGATTGTACACCTGAATTCTTAGTCAATGAAATCATAATGATTAAGGTCTTATCAGGCCCAAGACTTAGATTTACTGCATTTGGAAACACCAAAGTAAAGCATAGACAAGATAAATACTGAAGATGACACCAGCAGCCAATAAAAGTACTTCAAAGTGCTTGATTATGATACATTATTTATGATCTAGCAAGAAAAGTACAGGTAGGAGGAAAAGGTCCCTTTCTCAAAGGCTTGAACATCAGAGATGAAGGATGAAAAACAGAAGGGAAAGTAAGAGGTGATTTTCTAAGTGAGGACATAAATTGTGTTTCCCTGTCACTTCTAGCAGGCTATCCCAGTGTTTGGAATATGTAACAAAATTAATAAAATTACTTGAAATTATCTGAGACCATCTGTATCCTAAATAATGCATAAGCAGTGCTGGTTACTGTTGGAATAATTTTAGAAACTAACTCAGTTTCAGAAACATTGCTGTCACCAGGATCAGCTGGATATTGGCCCTCTGCACACTGCAGTGAAACTGCCTTTCAGTAGAATAGGTTGGGACTATTCTTCTGGAAGATGGTTGGTAACAGATCCTTTTTTTAGTACTTAAAATCTTCCTGTTCTCCCACCACAATGAAGAAAATTATATGGACACAAAAAATTTGGTTTTATGCTGCGAGCAAATATCAAGAACAAGAACAACAACAACAAAAATCCATCCTGTAAATTAACAGTTTCAAGTTCATCAAACTACATTAAAACACAGCAAAGGGCAAGATATTTTAAAGGAATTGTTTTAATACAGTTCTTCACTGTACACTGCGGTGAGCAGAAATTCTCAGTTACTCAGTTACAGTTTTAGGTGGAATGGGGGGCTAGTGAAAAAAATGGGCTTTTCCAGAAAGGAAATGGAGATTTTCTAGGGGAGAGGAGTGGGTTTTTGGAAGGAAAATGGGGACTTTGGGGGGAAATGGGGTATTTTTTGGGGGGGAAATGAGGTTTTCTGGGAGGGAAATGGGGAATCTGGGGAGGAAAACAGGGAGGTAGGGAAAAAAAATGGGATTTTCTGAGAGGGAAATTGAGGATTTGAGAAGGCAAATGGGGATTGTTCAGAGGGAAATTGGGATTAATGGGATTTTTGGGAGGCAAAAACCTAACCATTGTTGGCAATATTCTTACCTTACTATTGTTATTCTGTCAAAACAGGCACGTCTCTGTTGTCAAAATGGCAGTGCATGTTTGTTCATGTTTTGTAAAGGACTTTAAATTGCTTAGGATGGGGTGGTAGGGAGGGAAAGGACAGTTTGTTCTTCATGCCACCATCCAGGTGGCCTCTTAGCAGCAAGTTGGCTCAAGCAGCCATTCCAATCTCGAATCGTTTTGTGTGTGCTCATGTGCATGCTAAACAAACCCTGCCATTCTCCTCCAGCATCTGTCAATCAACAAATTGCACTTTGGCGTGAACAAAAGGTTTAAGATGGACTCCTGCCACCCTCCCAGTCCCAAGCTAAATAGCTGTGAACATATGCAGAGACTGTGCTGTTCGTTTTTAGGGCTTTACGATGGCACATTTAATTTTACTAAAAGTGCAGTTGATGGAAAGCGAGTTACAGATTGAATAGGCTGTACAGCAGATGTACAAGGTCATTCTGCAAGGACTACTCATTACTTCAAATTACCACCCTTGAGGAGAAACTGCAGTATATGCCAGGATGGAGCTCTTTCTGTGACACCTCATCTTTCAGGTTCATCCCAAAGGCCATCTTTGTTTTCCTTACCAATAATATTTCCCAATTAGAACCTGCTGCCTTAAGTTATGATGACTCAATTGCCACGTCTAATGGAATATGGGTAGTATGTTACTGCTGCTTCCACTCATTGCAGGAAAGGTGATTGCTAGAAATTGCACACAATGTATTTGTATGTTCCCAGATCTCTGTTTCTACCCCATTTGTCAGAGTGATGAAAGACAGATGCCTTGTTTAGTTTTAAATCACATTTGCGTTCCATTTTCATTTATCTTTTGCTTTCATTGCTCCTCGTTGAATTACAATCTGACAAAATTTGTCAAAAAACCCCATCATGTACTCAACAGTTTATAGGGTTTGGCAACGCTGGAATTTTCTTCTTATTATTTGTCTGTCCTGACATTCAAGCAGAGGTAAGTATGAGATGAAGGCAGTTAACTGGAGCACAACTTTGTTAATTCTTCTGGGAATCAGCAATATTTTATTGGAGATAGTTCCTGATCTTTTCTTTATTGACTGCTGCCTCTCAGAGAGCCACCACCACAACCTTTACACTTCTAAAGTGATTTCCCAGTGAGCTGGAAGGGAAGCATTGCCCTCCTTACATAGGAGAGATGTATGTTTGGGTGAGATGGAGTTCACCAGGCATTCATTAAGAAATGCTTGCTCCAAGACTGCTTCCAATTTCATTTAATGGCAAGTCAGAATTCCTATGGAAGGAATATCTGCCTCAAGCAGAAGAAAGTGCCAACAATGAGGAATTGCAGGCTCTGCAGGGCTGCCGTGCACCCATGGCAGTCTGCTCATGGAATTCCTACAGGGAGGAAGGGGTTCCATGTCCTGTTCATCCCTTTAGAGGATGTTTTCCTGACAGCCTCATGCTCCCTTTCCAAATCCGGGTACTCCTTCTGGGGAAAACTTGTAAAGCAAAGCCTCTCAGAGGCATTTCAGACAATTCTCCTCTGCACAGCAAGAGTTTTTTGTTTAACAAATGTGTGCTCTGATGGGGTACAAGACAACAGCAAGAAATATTTTAACTGCTCACAGCCATAGAAACAATTCTTCAAACAAGAATGTGAAAAAGTTTTTCTTATTTCTCTGAAGAAGAGTGAACATCATGTTGAACAATAAATGTGAAAAGAGTTAAGGAAGACAAATGTGAAATCCCAGGAAATGTGAAAGGAAAAAAAACCACCCAAATCTGAAATTCCAGGACTTGAGTTAAGATTTATATTTAGTAATACATTTAACTAATTTAATAATGAATACATTTTAACTAAACATTAATTTTTATAATTTGAAATAGTTATTAATATTTAATGAACTGTAAATACAAATATGTTTAAAAAAAATTAGCTATATTTAACTGTACTGGTCTAGAAAAATCTCAGAAAATAGGTACATTATGGCCCTTCATTGTGTATTTTTGTGCTAGAATTGAGTGTAAAGATGCTGATAAAGGAACAGAATAAATACCATATTTACATATAGAAAAACTACGACTCCTATTCATATCGACTTCCATCTACAGCCTCAAAACTGATAATCTACTAAATGCCATGGAATGAAAAGATAAAGTTGAACTGGAGATCAGTAGCAATGTTGCTGTTTCCAAACTATCAGCAGAAAATATCAGCCATTTTGTCAGGGATAATTCAAGATAATTGATTCAAGTAGCTCTACTTTGAAATATCTTCACATAGCTTACAAACATGGTCCTTAATTGTCCTGGAAAATTTGAAAAAATACAAGTTTTTTTACCTAAAAATGCAAAAGAGAACGTGTAAGAAAATGATTTACTGGGTACATTTAATAATGTAACTGATAACACTTATACTGAATGGTTGCAGTAATTACGCAGAGCAGAGTAAACGTCTCTTGCTCATTTTCTTGTCTTCCTGTTTCTTCAAGATTTGGCATAAAATACGTTTATTTATGAGTGAACACCTACAAATCTCACGATAAGGACTGTTTCCTACAATCTAAAGTGCTGAGATAACGTGTTGATTTAACAAACTATTTTTCTTGGTGTGCTGTGTACATCACTGGGCTGACCCACCTTTACTAAATTCAAGTGCCGTGGGTACCCTTTAAGGGTATCAATCAGTCAGCAGATACACTCACTGGGGGTTTTATTGTTTTTTAAAATGTCACACAATGCACAGACCGAGTGGCTGCCAAAATTGATAAGAACTCCTCAGTGCCGGACAAATTCAGCCTTGTTTTGTTTTTCTACCCACATTCTTTGTCATTGTTTATCTCTGACTTGCAACACCTAGTTTTTGTAGCTGACAAATACAATTTCTAATAGTAATGCTTTTCTGAAAAATACTAATTTCAGAGTGCCAAAGTGCTTCCTTCCCCCCCCCCAACCTGTCTACCATTTGAAAAACGTCCATTCCTGTGTCTTTCACAGCACCACTATGTCTTTTGGCTTGTAAGAAGCACTCTGCTCAAGAAGTGGCTACAAACAGTAGTGAAGTAAATAACTGCAAGAAGAAACCATTTGAATGAGAAATATTTGGAATATATGAGCATTGTTAGGGTTCCTGTCCATGGAAGACTTAAAATCGTTTAGTAAGACACAAAAACTTCTGCTTTGTTTTGTTTTGTTTTTCAGAGAGTGCTCCCCATGTACTTCACAAAAAGTATGTTAGATATCAGTACTGTAATTTAATTTAATTTTAATAGACAGACACCCTAAGTGCTACTAGTAAAGTAGCAGTTCTGCCATAAATCATAGAACCACAGAATGGTTTAGGTTGGGGGACCTTTAAAGGTATCTATTTCCTACCCAGGGACATGTTCCACAAGGTTAGGTGGAATGCTATGGATGAAGGCAAAACACTTTTTGAAATGGTCCACTGGCATTGGAGTCAAACTGTGCTGATTGATCAGTCAGAACTAGAAGTACTGGCTCTTGTACGGCCCTGGTTTTCCACCTTACTATGAGTTCAGCCTCAAATTCTGCTACCTGTAATCTTACAAAAGAAATAGAGCCACAAAATTTTTATAAAGGGAAAACTCTACCACAGAGAATAAATATTATTTTTGCTGGTTACAGATTAGTTTTATAATGCTCTCAAATTTCCACTTTGCCGTGTCAGTTCCACCTCATGAATACATCAATAATTTATGAAAAAATAAATCGTGTTCTGGGTCTGACTTTGAATGGACTTACCTGCCATCTAGTTATAGGAGTGGGATGGGAAAGGATTTTCTGGGTTTTTACTAAAAAACCTTTACTAACGCAATGGTACCACCAGCTACTGAATTGTTCATATTTTTTTTGCTTTGAAGTTGTATGCAGGTTATTCAGCCAGCCATAACTTTGTTTCCACTTTAACCCACAGAGTACTTAGAAGTTAGAGGATGCCATCAATTAATGGAATGTTAGCACAGGTATTTCTATATGGATAATCATCAAATAAACATCTATGCAGCTTAACAAAACCTGATGCAACTCTGAGTATAATGAAAGGTCTTTTTACAAAGACTGGAGAAACACATCACTCTCTACACTGGTGAAACCTCAAGGTCAGAAATGGAATAATCTCAGCAAAGGGCTGAATGTTAGGTCTACTGGAACCAGCAGTTCATAAAGTCTTGTATTTCAAATTTAGATTAACTTCTTTTACAGAATATTGAATTCTTATTTGCTTAGGGGCATCTCTATAATGTCATAAGAATGTTAGTAGGAGTTAATAGAAGAAATTTTGAATTACCAGCACTGAAGAAGATTGGATCCTAGCAAGTGTATTGAATAATAAGATGGTGAGGACATAGGAATAGGATAAAGCTTTATGCAGCTACTCCCATGCCTAGGTAATGCAAAATACATAACAGACAAAGAATAGAGAAGCTTTTCAAAAATTAATTAATCAACCTTCGTTCCACTGAGATATTACCTTCTTTCAAAATGTTTTATCTTGGTTCTTTCGACAGCTTCTGCTTGCAAAAGCTTAATTTCAACAACCCCACAGCACAAGTAAACCACACTGTTGCAAAAGACATTTCCCATACCCTGTTTATCATATTGCCTACATGCATTCCACCAAGACATCTAAAACTCATGATTGCTCTTCGTGAGACATATCTCTCCTCCCTCACAAACCCTGAAGGGAAAGTTTTCAAGTAATGTCAAGATAATGTCACCCATTAGGGAGTAACACACTGGGAAGGACAGTGAGGGATGAGAATTTCAGTAAATGCTGAAGGTAACACACAGTAGCCAGTCTCATTTCCAGGTAGGGTAGGACAAACACGTGGTGTGTACTACAGGGAACTGTGATGTAAGGAGAGAGCAGATTAAACAAATTAATTCTGGCAGATGGAGAAAAGTCAGTAAAAAGAGATCAGAAAGTGAGTGGTATGGTCTGGAAATGAAAAGCACTTTCTGGATCAGATCTGTAGAGAGAGAAAATTTCCATGGGCCAGAGATCAGCCAGGGTCTGCTTCAACTAGAGCAGCACCAAGGCACAAATGGGTTTCCAGAGAAATGATCAGCCCTGAGCTCTGAGGCCTTTTCAGAAGCAGCTGCCATGTGGTCTCCTGCCTGACAGTGGAGCAGGGTGACCACAAGGGCTGCTGCTGGATAACATGGACCCGCAGCAATGGGAGAAAGTGAGAGAGCAACAGGCAATTCCCTTAAGTTGTCCTGGGAACCAAACATCTTCTGATTCCAGTCCTGTGTCAGAATGAAATCCTAAACCTGGAGAGAGTCTCTGTGATCTCCTGGTGGTCCAGCTCCTCCCTGCTGTCTGGCACACGACCTGCCCTGGTCAGTCAAACAGTTTGGTGTGCGGCTCTGAGGGTTTGATGGGACTCTGAGGCAGTGAACAAATATAAGTTTTATTTTCAGCAGCCATTCAGCACTTCAAATGTGTGATGCACACCCATTAGAAGGACATTCAAGGCTGCACTGTGTTTTGGAAACCCTTTGGCTTTCAGTCAAGTGTTGTATCTGGGGAGCAAACAGGAGTGAAGCGGAACCAGGAGTTGCACCAGCTATGTATCATCAAGTCCAAGTTCCTGGTGCTGCTTACATTTGTCTGTGCAGCTCACACAGTCACTTTCCATTCAGGTTCCCACTGCTCTTGTGCCCCATGCAACTCTAATTATTAGGTGCTGAATAAATGTCAAGAAATGCTATCTGTTATTTCTGTAATATATCCTGCATCAGTATGTTCCATGATTGCTTTCTATTGCTTTCCTATCACAGAGTGTGATGTTGCATAAAGGTTTTTATCCCCAGAGAGCTTTTTCTCATGAAATGTGCTGAGATGCTGGAAATCTGTCCAAAACACTGCTGCTATCTTTGACTTTGATACAATTAGCTGCTCAGTAAAAAGGCACATTGGAATACACTATGAAATAAAAAAAATACACTCAATTCTGAGTTGATTCAGAGCTGAAGTGCTTGGTTGACTGTCTGAAAAAAGATAAGTAGCAAACTCTTTCAAAGATTACTCTTTTCAAACAATAAAAAAAACCCCTACCTTAAACTTGACATTTCCAAAATGATGAATCTTGGATTGAATCATGTGAAATGTCAAAATGAAGAGAAAAGGAAAAATCAATAACTGTGCAGATGAAGCAGTGTGAGGTCAGTCATACTGCACTGCCAGTGCCAGCCCACCCATGTCTTTTTAATTGCAGTATTTTCAAAGTGTACAATACCCGAAAGACACTGGAGGTTAATTTTCAAGGCTGAACTCCTTCTTAGCAACAAAATTATTACACATCTTCTTTTTAGAGACCGGAGCAGAGGCATAATAAAATGGCACATTTCCAAAAAAGCTTCTTCCGCATTCTTGAGATTAGTTCACCAACATTATCCTCAGCATTTCACGTTACATGAATTCTCCTTTGAATTTGGTATATTTTTCCTACCAGGTAACTGAAATCTTTAATCAGAGGAGGAAAAAAAAGCCTTAGAAATCATCATTGCTTTTGAAATGTGTCCTGACCCAGCTGCCAAGCCTTTTTTGACAAATCCTAGTATTTTCCCATGAAACCCATAGTTGTGGCATAAGAATACTGGGCAGTACTACAGGGGCTCTCTCACTACCTAACCTTGGCATGTTCTGAAGAAGTGCATGCCCCCCATTCCCAGGGTGTGTGGGTAGCTGAAGGTGGGCACTGAAGCTGGCTGTCATAATAGAGATGCCCAAAAGCAGATAATATGAATATTCCCCATATTGTATTTCAGTGTGCATGGTTAAGAAGTAGATCTAGGGCATTTAACTTTCCTTCATATACTAAATGCTATTTTTTTTTCTGAATTCATTTCTAAAATGGAACTTCTCATTATTTTTGACTAGTCTGGGTCTCAGCCATATTTATAGTGAGGTGACATGAGCTCGTGCCTTTTGCATTTGGTGCTCTGCATGTACAGAGGCAGCTTCCACCCCACCCTAGTGCAGTTTTATAGGTCCAAATACAACCAGGGTGATGATGTGATTGCCAACACACTGGGGAAGAGGGCTCAGAAGCCGGGATTGCCCCAGGACCGGCCACAGGAACTTGCTGAATACTGACAGGTAATGAATAATAAGCAATGAAGGAAAATCATCAAGTGGGAAACCCCTTGTTGTTCTAGGGAATATAATGATTTTTCTATTACCTATAATCACTGGTTTTACTTAGGTTTAAAAGCTTCTCAGTTAAAATATAGCCTAGACATCAAATATCAGCAGAACAGTTTTTAATGCAGCACTACTTACACATCAAGGCAAAACAAAAGTATGGTGAAACTGGATTGCCCCTGGGTGATTCTTTAAGAGGCGACTGAGAAGAGAGAAGATTTTGCTTCTTTTCTAGAATTTTTTTTGTCTCATCAGTGGGGAAGAATGTTTAGTTATACAGAGAGAAAAAAAAGACATTTCAGAGCAAAGAGATTTGAGCTGATATTATAAACTAGATTTATAATGACTGATCTTAGAGACTAGTCTCTAAAGATTAATGGCATTAATTCATAATACCACGTCTAAACCTCTCTAGTCCTTCTAGGACTGTATAAAATCATATTTTTTACAGCCTGAGCTGTTTTAGAGCTTTAAGATGGGGAAAAAAATGGAGACTCAATCTATAAAATACAGTTAGTGCTAGTAAAAGAAAGCTGTCTGTGAAGCGTTCCTTTTAAGTTTTCCTATAATATTTCCTACAATATTTATTATCTTCTACTGCTGTTTAAAGAGAAAGTGAGGGGAAAGCCTTACTTTGAAGAATATGAGTACATTATGTAAAAAACAGTTTTTCATTTTAAGACTTTTTTACAGCTAGAAAAAAGAATCAGCTAGCCTTTGAAATGAGATTTTTCACTCAGCCACCCACTGTAGAACTCATGTAATTGTGGTGTTGAACTACAGCAGCCTGTGTCAGTTCTCTCTGTAATTACTAAACGGACAAGAGCATTTCAGAGCATGACTGATGATTGTTGTTTCTCCAAATCTGGTAGCAATCTTACTCAACTGAATGTGGTCAATAAAGGCAAATAGGACAATACCTGTTTTTTTTTGAACTGATGGTTACATAGGTTTTTCAAAGTCTCATCTTCTGCCAAGGCAATACCTTCAAAAACACGCCTTTGAAGAAGCTGAAGAAACCCCCCAGTTTCTCTTTCTGCCATTAGTCCATATACAGAAAAGCAAATATGAGCTGCTTTATTCAAAAAAGCTTAAATTCAGTAATGTGACTGTGATCTATGAGATCCATATGATAAAAACCTATGAAGACAGTGCAATGCAGAAGAAAATACATAATTTAGGTCCATGCCCTTTATTGTTTAGAGGGAATTCAGTCTTGAAAATTAACTGATGCCTAGAAATCACAAAGTGACCAAGGAGAGGGAATGTTGCTTTCTTCCAGAGAGCTCAGAAGAATCCCTTAAAATCACCTTATGCTTGCTTGCATGTTTTTTTTTCCTGTCAAAGACAGGAAACCCTCTTTATCCACCAAATCCTGATAAGAATGCTATAAAGAACACAGTATACGTTCTCCAAGCTGGTGTTAAAGGAAGTCAAGGAAAGGGGTCTCAGCCTTGTCCTTAACATTCCTGCTCCATGTAGCAGAGATCCCTCCTGGGAAAAAAAAAAAAACAACAAATTGTTGCCCAACAGAAATGTGGGTAAATTTCTACTGGTGTTTATTTTTCTGATCTGTATAGGGAAAAAACCCTCAAACCACTAAAATGAGACAACATCCCTCTGCTAGTAATTATTTACTTTGTTCCCAAATGAAAACTCGTTAGTTAGTTAATTGTACCTGGGGACAAGCCATGAGAGAGAGATGTGTGAAAATTCAAAATGTCAAGACAATTCCATGGCCCCATGCCAAACTCACGAGCAATCCTGGAAAAGTGATGTTTTCAACAACCTCAGTTACAAGTTACTCTCCTGTACAGCCTTATAAAGGATACAGAGCTCCTGTATTTACAGCATGAACAATTTTCAGGTATGGAGCTCACTGTAACTTACAAGATTGTTTTTAGGTTTACATCTGACTCATTTAGAAATCTTAACTTCCCCATTTAAACTCATTTACACATGAGTTTGAAAGCAGAAAAACTTCAGAATTCTTGCTGCAAAAAACTATTTGTTCCTTTTTTGCTTATGGACTAGTATGTTTTGGGATCCTTTTACTCCTGTAGTATAAGCATGCACCAGATATTTGTGAAAAAATTTCTGTTTATCAGTCCATACATTTTATTGCATATTTTAACATTTTATCACTGGACTGCAAAATCAAATTGCAAGTGCTATTTACATGAGACAAAACTGAAATGCAAGCAAAAAAGCTCATCCAAATAGGGTGGGTTTTTTTGTTTTATTATAAAAATATATGTTGCAGAGGCTTCCTACTTCCATCTAAATTTAAAGTACTGTTTATT
The DNA here is from genome assembly GCF_036250125.1 of Pseudopipra pipra. Taxonomy (NCBI): domain Eukaryota; kingdom Metazoa; phylum Chordata; class Aves; order Passeriformes; family Pipridae; genus Pseudopipra; species Pseudopipra pipra. Next base: position 5,462,118 of record NC_087550.1, read on the forward strand.
GTTAGCTTAGGGTTTTAGAAAAAAGACCTCAATGTTCTGCCATATATATGCTTATCAGCATCTCCTCAGAAACTTCTAACCTGATGGTCAGTCCCAATCAAACTGGGCACAGAAACTGGGAATAATTTGGGACAGAAAGTACATTGGAGGGCATCTGGTTCAACTTTTGTTCAAAACAGGGCCCAAATAGATCAGTTTTTCAGGGCTTTCCCCAGTCAAGTTTTGAATATTTCCAAAGATAGCATAGAAGTCTTCAGTGTGTCAAGTTTTCATGAGTATTAAGTATTTCAGCAGAGTAGAGAGCTTTTCTTAACCTCCTCCACTGAATCAAAGGCTGCTCTCAGGCCTTTTGGAACACCAGACAGTTCACATGGGAGTGTCTGAGACTCAAAACTACAGCACATGGGGCTTCACTGGTTTATTGTTTTCAGAACTAGGGGTTCTGCTGCAGGACCAAACCACACAAAAACCTGAAAAAACTTTCTAAATCTATGTCATAGCCAGTTATAATAATAATACATCAACACTAAAGCATCCCTTTAAGGTGTATGCTAAATTATGTTAATCTAATAAATGCACAGGTAAATGATTAATTGATTGTGAATGAAATTAAACTACAGACTCATGTTTAATGAGCCAAAGTTTTCCATCACTGTACACACAGAACACAAGTTTCACAACAGCTAAGCAATTCAAACTATGAGGTGTAGTCCTTCCATGTGATCTGGAGCTGGGCTCTTTGACCATGACTCATTTATTCTATTTCTCAGTGGAAAGGAAAGTATTTAAACAATTTGGATTATCAGAAATCTTAGTCTTAGTAAGAAAATTAACTGATCTAAAGGCCCATTTCTCTTCAGAGCTTCCATTCAATCATGTTTAATTCAGTCTTAAAATTTGCCAGGTGCACGACAGCCCAGTTGAATAAGTGAATTAAGCCCTGCTAAATCTCTCATTCAAGAAATCACAAATCACCTATCTGGAAAAAGAGGCTGACTAAGGATCATGCAGTTCTGTAAAAAACAAATGCAAATCTTTTATGCAGCACTGCTGGGCTTTGGTGTAATCTGTGGTCACTGATAAAGTTAAGTTTTTTGCACTAACTTTTATCTCCAAATGTGCTGGCTATGAGCAACTCAGTAATCCTCAGTTACCATCTTCAATGGAAAGCAAAATTTGGAGCTGAGTAAAACCAGTTCTAGAGGCTTTAATTAAAAAAGAGGATGGGAAACAACTTGATTTCTTATCTTGAACCAACATGGTCCCAGATCATATTTGCTGTGGCTCTAAAAAGCCATCTTCCCACTACAGGAACCTGTAAATGTAATACCATAATATAGTGTCAAAATTCTCTTTGTGAGGTGAATTAGTCTTACTTTCTACATTTAACAACAAAAAAAAAAGGGCAATGACTCACATTATTTGAAACGTGTGTGTTTTTTCACTATGCCCTTGGCAATGTAAAATCTAGAATGTGGAAGGGTGCACTGTAAGTGTCCATTGCACAATGCAGCAGAAAAAAAATCATAACCCATGAGTTTATGCCATACTAAACCACACATCACTCATTCTTCTTAGCTTCTGAAAATGCCAGCTCAACACCAGAGCCTTATTTCGTGCCTTAAGTCATTCTTGACAAAACTGGTGGACTTAAACTAGGAACACTGGATATTGGGAATTACAACAGAATACCCTGCTTTTACATACTCACTTGCACGCCTTAATAACCCCCTTCCTTTGTTAAAACAGACACAGACACAGCATTCAGAAGCACTGATCTAATAAAAGACGCCCAAACAGAAATTCAGCCACGGCACGTATTATTCTCTGATGATTTAGCTACTGTGTGTGAAAGGAGCTTTTGGGCTAAAAAGCATGAAATGCTGACACACCACACGCTGAGATGAAAGAGGAAAAGCGGGGAAACTCCAGACAAAGAGAAAATTAGCAGAAGACAACAAGCAGAGAAAGCACACAGCAGTGGGTCCAGCTGAGGGGGAGGGTGTGGAGAAGGTGCACTGGCTGGTTTGAAAAAAGAGGCTTGAAGGCATCTGAAGATAGAAGTTTTTTTATCAGTTGAAAACTACAGGATGAAAAGGATAAATCCTGCTATTTTGATGGCATGTCAGAATAGGACCTAGATTAAAAAAGCACTTAAACATTTCTTTTGCTTCAAGTATTAAACAAAGATTAAGACTGCATAATTCAAGATAGCAAAACATATTCTTCAGATAGTACAAGTCCCAGAGATAGAAGAAAATGGTTTGCAAGTCAAAGAGGATATGGTCCTACATGTATCTCACCTTAGCATGGCATTTGATATGCATTTAATTAAGAGCACCTTTTGAATGAGAAGATTGCATCAAGAAAATGGTCCACAGAAATCAGAGATATCTCAAATTACACATCATGGTAGTAAAAACATGGGGATTTTCCTTTCTTTTTTTAATTTAAAATTTGCTTCAGTTAGTGACATTCACTCTGCAACAGCTCAATGAAAATCTTACACAAAATGTTAGCAAATGCCACTGCACTGCCTGTAGAGAATAAGGGGCTTATTGACATACCAGCTTCCAGCATAAAATGTCATGATTGCAGTATTGACTAACAGCATATCAAAATAAACATCTGAAAGTCGAGGTAATGCTTGAAGACAATCATCCTGCACTTAAATAACCAAAAAAAGCCCCCATATCTACCTCCTGAAGCATTTAAAGGCATAAACTAGAAATTCTGTTCAAGTGGTTGAGGCATAGCATAAAAACTCTATCAGTTTAGACTTCTGTCTTAGGCAATTTAGCTCTTGCCATTTTGCTCATTATTTTTTCTCTGTGCCTTCAGTAAGTGTCATTCTGTGGGCATGGCAGCAAAGAGTATTTTGACTTTTGCTTAATCAGAACTACTTGAGAAATTGTCTTGGGAACAGCTTTAACAGTGAAGCAATATATAAAACAATAACTTGCCTCTGCTACTGATTACTAAAACAGCACTGAAATGTTTATAAAAGTAAAGGCCATTCATCACCAGCAAAATCCACCCTATTTGCCTTATTTGTGTTGTCCGTGACAGAGGAAAAAAATAAACAAGCCACATTATAATGAATGTCATAAGCCTTTCAAAGTACACCAATGCTTTTGCTTTGTCAGGCTACCCACTGACATCAGTATTGGAGTTTGCCAGGAATAAATTTGTTCAGTAGAATAAAAATCCTGAACAGGAATAGTGGGTTTGGCCAGAGCCTTTCACAGTAAAATTCCTTTACAGAAGTTCCTTCCTGTAGTTAATCTGATATCTTTGTCCACTTTATTACTCAAGTAAAAAGAAATATGGGTGTTACTGCAGCCTTATTTATCAGGTTTTATTTCTTTAAGGCAACACTGAAGTAGCAGTTCAATCCGTGTTGCACACATATATGTGACTACTTTCTGTTCTCTGTTTCTAGGTTAATGCAAAGTGGGCTTTTTTTTTTTATTATTTTTTTAATTATTTAAGTCCTAAAATGCATATATGTTATAGAAAATATTCAGACTCGTTAGTTGTTAACTGTTTTAAATACTTTTTAACATGTACTTTATAGTCTTAATATTACCTGCTACACTAAAAGCTTTCAGTGCAGCCTTAGTTGCTGGAGAGGGGGAAGGGAGCCTGTTGCAGGGTCAGATTTTAAACAGGTTTCTTGAGGTTTGTGGTGTCACTGCAAGTGAAATCTCACTTGTCTCATGCCTCTGTGCCTTGGCTTTTCTATTGATCTGTAAACCTGAGACAAGCACAGTTTGCAACACAAGAATTCAGAAGTGAATGAAGACTAATCAGTGGATAACAGGGGCCGTACCAACCACACCGCACTCGCTGCGTGTGCCTTCTCTGGGGAGCTGGGTAGAAAACAGAGCACAACATCTTCTTTTTGGATCCACAGGTCTAGAAACAGACTCTGATAATTTTAAAACTAAATAATCGAAGTCTGTGTCTCAAAGTGTGGTTTTACAGGTGTTTTTTTTTTCTTTGGAGCTCATGCTGTCCCCTAAATAAACAGCTTTTTGTAAGTGCTAGGGCACTCAGAGTTACCTCTATATTTATGCAGGTTACATATGGGCAGATTTTCATGCAGACTGCAAAAACAGGAGCTCATGTTAGCCCCAGTTCTGTCTCTTGCCTATAAAAACATATTATTCAAGGTCAAGTAACATAGAATTTCTCATCTGCTCGTGACACACTAAAGCTGCAGCACAGTAGTCCTCATCTTTTATAAAGTAGAAAATTTTTATCTTCACACAGGCTGGTCTCTAACCCACAGCACCTTTTAAAATGGCATGAATAACTTCACACAAAGTAATAACTTTTAATGGTATCAGACATGCTCTGGGATTGGCACCACACAAATCTTTCTTTGTGGACTGGCCTGGCCTTTGCTTGTTGTGCCACTCTGCATTCCTACTGGAGCATACAGATGAAACACTGCTCACTTTAGTTGCTGCAGCACTGTGAATATGTCCAAATTTTCAAAGATCATTAGCTGTCTTTTATGGTAGATATCTTTTATGGCAGATATAGGCACACTGAGCTGGGTCAAACAGTCGAGTATGAATTAAATTACTTTTTTTCTCCTGGCATCACCAGCTAACCCAGTTTTAATCTGAATAGAGATATCAGCAATTATTCAGCTGCTATGCTGAAGAAACATGAAATGCTAATTCTTTTTTTTTTTTTTTTCAATCAGAGCAGCATCACTTTTTCATTGCCTAAAAGAATACTCTCCATCAAAGTTAGTGCAAGGACAAGGCTCTTTTAGTTGGAATTTAATCTTAATTCAACTTGAATACTTCCTTGTAAAGGATTACAGGAAACAAACCTGTTTACATATGAACTGAAAATGAAATGGGAAAGGTAGAATATCAAATCAGACTAAATCCTATCAGAATTTATGCTCCTTTACATCCTTGAAGAAGGTAGAGACCATAAATTGATATGACAAGGAGGAAAATCCAAAAAGTCTACTTTTTTTCGTATCGTAAATATGTTTTTGTATTTACATGGTACAGTTTCACCTGATAAAAAAACCTGAGCCTATGAAAACAGAAGATTCATTCTGGAGGAGATTCCAAGTACTTTCAAACTGTGGATTTACATTTTTTCTCTCCTGGGGAGGAGCTTCTGTTCAACAATTTCCTGACTTTATGCCTGGGTCTGATGATAGGGCTGACTTTTAAGGCTCAAAGGGAAACTGCAAATCAGCTCCTGCTACAGAGGGTGAAAATTAACCAGCGACAGTGAGAAAAGCAAACTCTGGTTACATGGCAAGCTGCTGCCTTATGAAAACTAATAAATAAACCTCACACCTACCGCATATTAGGAATTATTCCTGCAAACTAAACATTTTGTCAGCAGGGAACTCAGGTGCCCAGAGAAACCCTCTGCATTCTCAGCTGGCTCCCTGCTTGTATCTCCAAAAGTGGAGATTCTACTTGTCTGGGCAACCTGTGCCAGACCTTGGTCAGACTCACAGGGACAAAAGTGCTCTGTAATGTTCAGACAGCACCTCCTGTGTTTCAGTGTGTGCCCATCAACTCTTGTCCTGTCCCTGGGCACCACTGAAAAGAGCCTGGCTCAGTCTTCTTTGCATCCTCCCTTCAGGTACTTTAAATCTGCATTTATTTTTCATCCTACAGAACAGCCTATCTTAACTTAGCAAATGCAGATAATAATTTAAGCATCATTATACTGCATCCCGAGGAGAACGGAGTACTAAATGAGAGCCAGAATGAGTTCTGATGACTCATTTGGCCCCCACTCATTTCCCAAATGTGTTTTTAAAGCCTCACATTTTAGTTCACAAAAGAGAAATAAGTTCAAACGGCAATACAATTAAACTTGAAAGAATTTTGCTAGCAAGAAATCTATTTCATTAATATGAATAGAAAAGAAGCAGGGACATGGATTTTAAACTAAAATACTAATAAATGAGAAGTATAGGTTAACTGGAAAGTAAACACAGGGAGAGGAAAATTCTATCTCCATTACAAGCTGCAGCTCAATTAATTCCATCAGTATTGCCCACGTAAAACAGAACAAAACTGGCTGGTGTGCAATTCTGAAGCAAGGTACCACTGCCTTTCTTTCCTCCCATCCAGAAACTGGGGCTGGGAAGGAAAAGACAGAATTAATTACATAATCAAATAGGATGCCTATGATCTGTTCACTGAACATCCACAAATAGTTCACATGTGTGGCTTTCATTTATATTTTATTCTGAGTAACTCGGTGACACTGATCACAAAACATATTTATTTCCTTGGATTGTTACAGAAATTAAATCTCATGCAGTGTGGGATCACTAAGTGATTATGAATACTGATACTGCCCTTTACTGGGTCAGTATAACTTAGTGTGCCCTTTTCACAACTAGTGCTAAAAGTGGAACGTTTTTCTTCACTTGTAATATTGATAAGAAGCTGTCTACCTAAGTCACCTCCCAAGAGGAATTATTAAAGAATTAACTGTTTAACTCCCTGTGGGGTTGTTCTATCTCAGAAAAATTATTTTTTCTTTGAAAAATTAGTCAGAAAATGCAGTAAATATTTCACAATAATGTGTGTATAAAGACAGCTACTGTGGAATAATTTCTTGTGCAATACCCATTTAGATAATTTCCAGATGCAGACAAGCTATTACATGTTCTTCCCTTCAGGAGTATGAGGACACATTTTGCTTCTCTCCCGAACCTTCCTGAGTCACTCACAAGGAAATCTGAAGAAGCTTGTAACTGAATAACCCTCATAGCAAGGGATGGAATAAATGCCATGGATCTCCCTGGACCATTTGCTTTCAGGGGCTTTGTAACCTGCTACTTTCACAGAGGTCAAAAGCAAAGCTTAGGGAAAAGGATACTTCAAGAAGGCAAACATTTACTCAGTTTTAAGTAAAAGGTGCCAGCTGTGTTGTGTGGGCCCTTTACTCCCTACTAGCTGTGTTCTCTTTTTTTTTAAATTATTTTTAAATTATAGTCAGTGTTGGGTACAACCTTCAAGGCAGATGTTTATTTTGAATATTTATGTAACTTGCATCTTGTGAGGGAGGAGAGGAAGGAAGCTGCTCCTTAAGCCTTGCAGGGAGTTGCTTTTTGTCCTGTCACTGCTTTCCTTCCTGTGAACTGCTCATTTGTTGCTTCACCTGAGAAGGATTCGTCAACTTGAAGAGTTTCTTGCAATGCCAACTCTCTGAGCTCTCTGAAGTACATCATTATCCGTGGCAGCGTTTTGCAAGAGCTTGTTTACTGCACATTAACTGGCAGATTCTTTCAAATGTTCTGCACTTCTCATTGCTTTGCCAGCTCAAAAGACAGCATGCATCCCCTTAACTCTGATCATGCCCTGACACTTCACCAGATTTGGGAACAACAAGGAGCTGTTGCCCAGCGCTGATTATTTAGTTGGCCAGATGATACATCAAAAGGATTTCAGCACAGGAGAGACACCAGCTGGGGTCTTGGCAAACAAAGGGAAATTTTCCCAGCCTTAGCTTTTCTGCAAAGATTATAAACAGTCAGACCTGAAATGTAGGATAATTTGAGCCTAAATAGAAGGAGAGAGCATGCTGCTTTCAGTACTTATAAAGGTACAGGTTATTACTGTTATTTTTCTATTACAGGAGCAGAGCCTCTGCACTTACTTGGTAAAGAGGACCGTGGAAATTTGTAACACATAGACACAGGGCCATAGTAAGCATTTAAAGTAACAATTGTTTTGAATCACAGATTTCCTTGAGCTGAGTCTAAATTAACATGTGTATGAAATTTAATGGAAATATAAAATTTAATATTCAAAGAGTTCTGACTTCTGGACTAATGATTATATAATATTATCAGCATCCTGCTGTGTGAGGCTTTTAATTCATATAATTAAAAGATTACTCTAGCAAAACTTCAAGTAGGAAATGCATTCATATAAAAGCAACTAAAATAAAATTATAAATATGGATGTTTATATATCTTCCCTCAGCAGACTTGTAAAATTTACATGTTTCAGGCACATCATAATACTGGAAAATCAAATGCAAGAGGTTTTCCCAGTGGTGGCTGTAATGACAGACCTAAGCCCACTGGCTAATGCAAAGTGCACATGAAACCTCTCACCAACAAAATGCATCCCCCTTCTTCCTCATTATTCTCAGCCTACAGTAAGTCCCTTACCATCTCCCCTCATCTTCCTCCTTCTTTTTCACCATTTACACCTCCACAAAATTTTCATTTTTCTCCCAACACACATCAATCTGTCATGTTCCATTCATGATGCACACGCATTCATCTTGCATAATGATAACATTACAAAAATTTCAGAGGTGGAGAAGAAAACCTACTGGCTAAAGATTGCTCTGAGAAGATAACGTCAGCCTAGATTATATTTTGGATTTCTTCAGCCAGCACAAGGTCTGGGAAGCACAGCAACCTCCTGTGTGCTCATAGATTCCCCTGGGAAATAGAGCTTGTCCTGTGATGTCCTGAACAGCAAGAGAAGGGTTTCACAGGTCTAATTCTACATCCTGTGCCAATTGTCAATATTTTTCTGTGGATCTCACAGTCTTTTAGAATCCGTGTTTCCTATGTTTTTGAAGGGATGCAACGATCACCAGCTACACGGAGAGAAAGGGAAAGGAGAGCAAGATGAGATCTATCCAAACACTCTGAGACTACAGTCTCCTGATTTTGCTCTGCAATGAGATGTCAGTGTGGTAATGATCCCTCATTGCCCTTCAGCTGCTGAGTCAGAGGAGCTCTGAGGAGCCTTGTGGTCCCAGAAAAAAGTCAGGTTTGCAGTAATAGCCTCCATTTTTAGTCACTAGACTGTACTCTGTTAACTCTGTTACACTGCTGCTGTATTTCAGTGCTATTCAGTTGTATTTTCACCCATTTTATGTGATGTCCATAAAGGCACTCAACAAACCTGTGTCTCTAGAACTGAGGCTCCACTCTGGGTAGTGAACACCGGTACTTCCTATTCTGCAGTGAGATTTTTATCCACTAAGTGAATTCAGAGTGTTTCACTTCTCTTTAAACCTCCTCTCACCTCTTTGGACACACAGCTGAAATGCAAACTTGCTCATGAGGCTGGACTAACAACCACTGTCCTCAAAGGAAATGTACTCCTGACCAGGAACAGTGGGAGGGGGAAGCTTGTCTTCACGGAAGTAACCAGAATATTTTTTCACAGGTAGAGTTAATTTCTATGCAATTTAAATGGAATACAAAAAACTATTCGTATCAAATCTGACTAGAGGCACCAGACACTTACCAACAGATCTACAGTTCTGTGAAAACCTTTACCTTTCTTGTCAAAACCTGCCTGGAACTCCAGTGCACTGGAACTCTTCAGCAAAATGTCCTGTTGATGCAGTTCTTCATCCTCCCTCTAAACAGGGGTTTCTTTGCTATTCAACCTTTTCTTCATTTTAAATGTCTTTCTAGCTGCCTTTTCTATGCCAGACTTCCCCAAGGTTCTCACTACTAGAAAGTTTCTTAGTAACTATATTTTCATTTGCCACTTTCTAGCCTCAAACAATTTTGAATAATTGTTCAGAGCAGACCTGTCTGTTGAAGAGACACAAACATTACAATTCTTTCTGTTCGCAATGAGAAAGTTACTCTTCCTAACAGCTATGGTGGAAATTTTACAGTTTAAGAGTTCATCCACCTTAAAGGATAGGACCTACTTAAAAAGCCTTCTACTTATAACTGCTTTTTAAAAGTCATAAAATTCACTTTTCTCATGAGCCAACTTCAAATTATTCCCTTTCTATACAATGCTCACAGATATTAAGGTCAGATATAATTTTTCAAAACCCCCTGAATTTGTCCAGACTTATATTTGTCCAGGCCTACATATTGCTTGATGGTGATGACAGTAGCACATTTTATAATGAACAGTGAGATAGAACTTAATTCTTTTCAGAATCTGAAATACAAATTTTTTGATCTGATAGGAACATGATTTTTTTGAACTAGGTTTTTCTCCACTGATTTTAGTGAGAGTGCAGCAGAAGGAACAGTACAGTATTACCACTTTAAAATTAATTTAGTTTAATTTTGAATCCAGTAGAAATTATGGGATGTTTTCATAAAAATAACTCAGTAGTGATCTTTTAATCTTTTGTTCTGCTTTTAGTACTTACATGTTCAATGTAAGTACTTACTATCTCAAAAAAGAACAATCATTTGCAAGACAGGTGCCACTTTAATAATGGCTTAAAATTATGGAATAAAATAGCACGAAAATTGCAAAGAACATGAAAATACACGCATTGAATTTTGAGCAATTTTTAAAATTGCTTGGTCTTAGTGAATTTTTTCTCCTCCCTAAGTCAAACATTAGACAGCATATACACTAGAAGGAAAAGATGGGCTTAATGACACTGAGGCAGTCTGCGGTTGGGATGTTTGGTCCCCAGTGTGGCTCAAAGCAACCACAGAAGCTGTTCAGGCTCAAATCCCCTGTGCCTGCTCAGTGTGTCTGTCTAGCCAGGGAACAGCGTGGTCACAGGGCTTCCAGGAGGAAGCACCTTAATAAAAAGGAGATTCCCAGAGGAGTTGTTATGTTTCCACCATACTGCAACAAAAGGGAGAAAAGGAATGAGAGTAATCAGCCAGACCATATTTATATCTGACAGAGAGGTGCCACCTGTGTTGGTCATTCAAGTTATAAACCCTACAACAAAGTCAACCAAGATGTCACTTCTGAGGGCCTTAATAAAAATTTGTTGCTAACAAACATTCTGCTTTGGTTACATGAGCTGAGGATGCTCTGAACTATAACACCATGATCCACCCAGGATCCTGCTCCATGCTGCCACTCCTAAAAAAATCTATTTACTTTGCACTTCTCAGCATTAGTTTGTTTGAATGGAAGCATGGACGGCTTGGAGAAATATGTAGGACTTCACAGAGCCTTTATCAGGTATCTGTAATATTTATTTTTAAGAATGGCATATTAGTGAGGCTGTTCCTTGAGGAGATATTGAGTCTTGCTCGGTATTGCAATGTATCTTCTGTAAGTACTTTCATTCATGCAATATGAAAGCTAAAAGATATCAGCTCAGAATAACAGTATTTTCCTTTCTCTTTTCAAAACCATACACGTCTACAGAAGATAAAAAGTAGCAAAGGATCACACCCTAATTTCCATGTGTTTTATTGCTACTTTTCCTTCTGGCTGAAACCAAGCGTAGCCGTAAGTACAGACCCTGAATCACTCCCCATCAATTGAGAATATCCAGCAACAACATTAGAGATGGATTAAACTACCCAAAATGACATTTTTAGCAACTCCATCTTATACTCAGAAATAAGTGGTAGCAGTAAGGCTGTTTCAAGAATACATATTCCTGTCTTAAATTTGTGTTCTTCCTTCAGCACTAAGTTAAAAACTTCTTAATTCATACAGTTAAAAACTTCTTAATTGTGGCTACCACTTAGAAGGCTGACAGGTCATGAAAACTTTTGCTGTCTCATCGAAGATTAAGAAACCAATTGTGGTAATTCTGATAATTGTGCTATACCACATCAGTCATACGTGGGTTTTTTTCTGAAAATCCTTTTGATAAGATGCTGAATTGGGGTTTTTTATCGTCAGCTTTTCTCTTCTCTCTACAGCAATACCCCTCTGGTTATTATCTTGTCATATGAGGGCAGTAAGAATCCGAATAAGATATCTCTATAACAAATTCAGATACTGAAGAAATGTCTTTCTGATTGCTCAGTAGTTACTACTCTAATCAGTGCTGAATCAATGCTAAAGTTACTATGTGCTGTTTCTTACAACTGAGGTACATATCCAAGCTTCTGATCACTGAGAACTGCTCAGTTCACATAAATATTTTCTGTTAGTATTATTCAAAATGCATTTAATTTGAGAATGTATGTTATTCTCACTGCTGCTGTTCTCTATCTCCTTTATTTTCTGAAAATAGTTATGGGATAGTTCCTACCAGGGCCTTGCTGCATTAACTTTGATTTGCTTTAGGATCTTTCTCATGAGATCCCCATTGTTAAGTGTAATAGTATTACTTCTCAGTATTGAGAGCAAACCTGTGTTTTCTGGTTGTCTCATTTGTGTATGGACAGTACATGGTGGTGCTGAATGAGCACACAGAAGGGACACATCTTTTTCTATTCATGCATATTCTTTAAAATCACTGTTCCTCTGGCAATTTCCCAATGTACTTCTCCATTTTACTACTTTCTTAGCTTCTGATTTTGTAACTCTACTTTATAACTGTGCATGTGACATTGATACACTCTGAGGAGCCAGGTTATGAAAAATTAAGCTCTAAATTACTGAATTATGAATATGGAAAATGGCTCTTTCTCTCTCCTGAAAGGCAGTAAACAAATTAGCCCACAATACCTCATAATTTTGTGGTATTCCCTCGTGTCAGCTGCACAAACGTTTGCAATCTCTGTCTGCATTATTAAGTTTTCTTTCTTAGCTTCCACTTTAATTGAGAAAAAGTTTCCATAAAACCCTGTTATTTCTCAAAGAGGATGGAAGCAGAAATTGCAACTTATGGAATATTCCCCTTTTTCCTCTATGGATTATGTACTACTGCTCATTTCAGTTTTCTACTAGCATAACTTTTTACATGAAAAACATTCTCAAAGGCCTGGAGCTCCTAACACTACCCCAACCTGATAGCATCTTAATGTGCTCTTGTAATGGATTCTGGAACAGGTGGCTAATAAATTAACCAGAGATGTGCAATCTATTATTGACTGGCATCATTCCAACCACATAGCTCTCCAATGACAGCTTGTTTCACGTAAATTTTATTGTATTGAAGGTTCCATTTGTTACCAAGAGACTTCCTTATAAACGGAAAGAAAATGCAAATAGTGTTTGCTACTTTACACACAATAATGCTTAAGAAAAAGCAAGAAAGCAATATTTTCCTCTAAGCCTTTCATACTGTAGGATGTTAACTAGCAAAGAAAATATGGTAAGAACACAGTAGCTTGGTATCCAAACAGATAAAAATAGCATATAAAAAGTTGTTGGTGCTTTTCCCCAGTGCTACACTGAGCAACTGTGAAGCAGATTATGAGCTTCTGCTCTAGCAGAGCTCTCAATTGCTACAAATTTATCTTAATTTTGCCACAGATTACTGAGCACATTTTAATTTACCTCTTACCCTGAGCCAAATGTCCTCTTTCTTCCAGAACCCTCATCCCTAAACAAGGAGAGCAAAAGCATCTCTGCTAAGTCCATGCTGTCCTTCCTACTACCTGCCTACTTATTTTCTCATGGTATGAAGCCATGAGAAGAATATTGTTAGGGAAGTTATTCTGGAAAAAGAGATTCTTATTCATGAGACAGCCAAACTCTCTCCCTCCAATTCCTACACCACCTCACAGGATATTTTCTCACAGAAATTCCTGCAGGTAGGGCATGGAACAGGTCACAATAGCTGTGCGTGTCCAAATCATGCACAAGGACAGAACCACAGAGTCTGAGTCTGACATATCAGATTTAAAAGGAGTACAGGACTTAGAAAATGTGCACTAAGAAAAGCTGCATATTTTTATAAGTAGCAGAAAATCGAGTCTTCCCTTGAAAGTGATAGTAAAAATGATTTAACTTGCCTGGAGAGAAAATTATTTAGAAATCAGCATTTCAAGCTTGCATTGCATTTCTCATATATTTTCGGTTTGGGTGGTTTTACCTACTGTGATTTTCATATTCATACGTCAATTTTCTAACTTTAATGTCAAAGGAGACAAGGGGATTGACACTTTTTTCCCGTAATACAGCTGAGTAAATACATTCTTCTGAATTTATGATTTCCTTTTTTAATTCTTTCTACCTAACAATCTTGTCCCCATAAATCTGATGGACAGTGCAGTAAAACCAATTCAAATATTTCCATAGATAGACCTATCTTGTCTTCTACCCATTATTTTTTTACATATAATTCTATCATCTAATTCTGGACTGGGAAAATATTACTTCTGCTATGAATTGTAGTTATTGATTCAGTATTTCTCTGTCTTTACTCACTGATGTTTATATGCTGATCCCCTTTTAAGAGCTATTTTTTGTTTCACAACAAATACAGCAGTTGAAGCATAATATTTAGGCATTTATAGAAGAAGTAGTTGTTTATAGAGAGAACAAAACAGTCTACTTCTTTCTTTCTTGTAATCACCTGTAAGCATACATGGAGAAGAAATATATTGATATTTATGATACTTAAAAAGTTGTGCATGAGCTTTGAAATATTATTTCAAAATTAAATAAAGAATAAAAATCAAGCACTTTTAGCATGCATTCTGCAATATCAGGCATTTCTGTGGCAGAACCTCTGAGAGTCTTTTGTAGCTCTTGTCAGTGTTACAGATACTCGTCTTGGGAGCTTCTGTGCGTGAGAGTTTGTCAGTTTGATGTTCAACAGCAACTTTTCCTCTCATCTGGTGTCAGTCACAGGACAGCTAACACTGATATCCATGGGATAAACCACTGCCAGCCCTGATAACACAATGATTGACATCAAGAACAGTCAACTGCAGCCCAACAACCACTCTGGCATGCTGGAGCTGAGTTTTCTATATTTTCTATATTTTCTATATTTTCCATTTGCTCTGGTATTTACCTCATATGGAGACAGAAATGATGACAAAAGCCTTGCTGTTGTCACTCGTCCTCTTCCTGTGCCACGTCCCTGGGAGGCTCACTGAGGAATTAAGGTGAGGTGGCGACTGCAAGAACAGTTTGGTCACAAGAAGGAAACCACCTAGTGACATTTTCACTCCAGTGTAGTGCTAAAGGCAGCACCACAGAGAAACCTCAACCTGTCAAATAAACCCTTTGGAGTTTCACTAAACAAGGATCTTCACAGCACAAAGTTTAAAAAAACAATGGTAAAAAAGAAAATCCAACGTCAGGAATGAAATTTGCCATAAAAAAAGCCATTAAATAACATAAGGAATGCTCTAAGGCAGTACAAATAAAATAAGGAATGCTGAAATGTAGCACATTTATTCTTATAGATATTTTATAGTTAACCAGTGTTTTTGTTCCGTTGGAACAGGAAACTTCGTTTTCCAGAGATCGGTTTTTCTCCTTTGAGTTCTTTTTTATCTGCCTCACTGCTGCCATTACTTTTTTTACTTCTGCTCGATGTGCATACAAATTGGATAATCAATATGATTCTTTATGATTTTTTCTTTATAAAGAAGAGTAAAGGTCAGCAAAACGGGCTTTATTGAGGAATACATTCTTCACATTCCAACAAAGTGCAAAAATAAAAGCCAGCTAATGGTTTGTACGTATGGAACCTGTAAGGAAACACCAATAAATCATGAGTGAGGTTCCTGTGGCCTAAAGGAAGCCAGCTACCTATATAAGAGAGAGATAACTTCCATGTTAAAACAGTAATACATGGAGTGAAACACCTACTTCCTAATTAGCACTCAAAAGTTTTAAATCATGTGTCAGCATATCCTTTTCTGTCCACATTTGGGATAATATCTCTGCAGTGACAGTTACCCAGAAAACACTACAGGATAGAGCATTTAAAATAAGAGCAACAAAACTGTCAGAACCTCTTCTGTTCTTCCTCATGGGAATTATTGCCTTTGGGATGGATTACAGTGCTCCTCACACCAATGCACCTTCCCCCCACAGCACAGAGCCTACGCCAGGGAAGCACAAGAAGTCCTGGGAAATTATGTTTGGCCCAAGACATCTCAGATCTCTGAAAACCAGTTTCACTTTCTGCCTAACACAAAGTTTCTCCTCTGTCAGATTGGTATTGTCCATAGGATGCTGCCTGAGTAGGCTCAGGGCCCTGGCAGGCAAAGGAGTTTTGCACGGGCAGACAGGGCTCCCTTGAGCCCTCATAAATAAATAATGTAGAGAAAACTTCAGCCAGTCTTTTTCATTTTCCTGACTTCCCTCACATTTTTGTTAGTCTTTTGAATTTGGTTCTATTCTAATTATGGTTTATTTTTGCATTAAGCTGTTATATTCCCTGTTATATTCCTGTAATTTGTTTACTGGGTGGCAATAACAAGCCAGGTATTAATAATTATCAACTTACTATTGAGGCATTAATGCTGCCAGTTTCGCTGATGTTTAGAAATGATTTTGATGTGTGAATTTAGGTTTATTCTACAGAATTCCTGATAGTGTTACCTCACTTATCAACACTTTTTGTTTTACATAGCTGAAATTAATTTTAAAGCTTCAATTTCATTAAGGCATTTCAATTGAACTTTTGTGGATTTAATTCCAGCTTAAAAATTGCACCTTTTTTTGTGACTTCTAGCTCTTTCCATACTTATAAAGTCTGCTATAAGAAGTCTTTCTGTCAGGAAGGTACAACACCAAATATTTTCCAACAAATATGTTGATGTAATGATGTAATTATTTTACAATTATACAAACAGTATGATTTACTAACCAAACTTTGTAAGTTCTTTATCCCAAGGACGTTGTTTCTATTTCATTTTCATTTTTTTACTCAAAGGACACAAAGCAAAGCTAAAATAGTTAGATCGTCAATTAGATTCAATTATTCTGCTGTTCTTCTCCATCATTTGTCCTTCTGAGCTAAGAAATACAGACCTTACCCACCATCTTTCCACAATGAAATGTCCCAAAAATAAAGTCAGGGTAAATGGTGGGTTGGTAACAGCCAAATTCACTTGTTGGCTTTCCCTTTCCCCTTTTTATAATTCTTTAATTACTTGCTTGTCTCATCTTTCAAACTCTAAATGGTGGAACCTGCTATTTACCAAGGACTCTCTTCATTTGCTGCTGTTGTGCCTCATGTGTAGGAACTTTTATTCTCAT
The DNA here is from genome assembly GCF_036250125.1 of Pseudopipra pipra. Taxonomy (NCBI): domain Eukaryota; kingdom Metazoa; phylum Chordata; class Aves; order Passeriformes; family Pipridae; genus Pseudopipra; species Pseudopipra pipra. Next base: position 5,478,953 of record NC_087550.1, read on the forward strand.
TCTGAGCCGCTGGATGCTAAGAGTAAGAGTAGATATTCACAACTATGGTATAAAACACTTGGCGAATCTATTATTGCCACATTTATCAAGTTGACATTTAAATTGTCTTGGTACAGTATCATCAGAAAATTCCAAACTGCAAACAGTACAGATGAAAATGCAGAAAACAGTACAGAATATATTTAAATAGTTAAAATCACAGGATGAAGTAAAAATGTTTGCATTATTCTTATGCAAGGGAAGAATTTCTTATTCTGGAAACTATTTACAGAAAAATCAAATAGTGATAGACTACTTGTCTTATGACTTGACAAATCACATATAAAATAAAGTAATTTTGAGATTTTCCACTCTTTTTCTTGTCACTGCAAAGTACCTGTGGCAGTTTGAGCCACATTAGAAATCCAAAATCCAATTTCCAGGCTTCCCCCCACCCCTTCCCACAATTTATCCCAACACTGGAGAGAAACTTTCAGACCAGAGGCTTCTATTGAGGAAGGGGGAAGTATATACATTTATTTACACAAATAAATATACTGTACAAACTAAAAGCAACTATATATATATATATTTACATTTCTGTCAGTCCTTTTAAGTCCCTCCCTTTAACTTTAGTCCGGGAAGAGCCTTTCAAGGCTGCTGGGTAACCAGTCTCTCTCTCGTGGGAGTGTTCTGGGCCCGAACGCTCCCCCCTCACCAAGCTCCAGCTGCTTGTGGAAGTTTTTCCTCCTCACGAAGTCCAAGAAGATAGCTTTCAGTCCTTTCTTCTCGATCTGTGTCATTTCTGCTGTATGATCTCTCTTTCTCAGCCTCATACCTCGGTTCGTAGGCTGCTGCAGTGTAGCTTATCAATGTACGCGTCCTGGAATGTTGATTCCTCCTCCGGGTTTTCGGTGTCCTCCGTTTAGATCACGGCCGAGGCATCCTCCGGGCCTTTTCTCTTCGGTCCGTCTCCGATTTCGCCTGGGATTCCTTTCCCGAGCACCGAGCTGATTTGTTATCAGCCCGTCCACTTGGCTCTGCTTTAATGCTGAGCCTTAAAATCCACCCCCAGCAGCCTCAATGCAGTGTGGGGGGGGAAAGCCCCCTAGCCTTGGCCACAGGCAGGGTTTGGTCCAGTTAAACACTGTCCCAAGCATCCTGCAGCTGCGGGGGGGGGGAAGAGGACCTACCTCAGGTGCTGTGAAATCTCTTGCTTCACAGCACACACTCCAAATGCTGCCTCTAACTCTGGCCTAGGCAGAGTTGGTGGGGCCGCAGGGCTCCCCTCTCCCCCCGGGGGGGAGAAGTTGCCCAGCCACCCCCTGGCCTTCTCCACCTACACGCAGCAGAAACCAACAGCAAAACACTGACTACCAACAGCTTCCAGTGCTGTGATATATGATTTTGAGCAGAAGCGAACAACACGGACGGTGACTGGCTCTCCAGGGAACACTGCCCTGGCACCCAATCACCTCTGAGCCCCCCTGAACTCTCAAGGGGGGGCCAATCTTAACCCATGGCAGTGCCCTGCCACCATGGGCTGTTCCTACCCCACTGTGAGGAACTGCCATCTCAGGCCAGTGTTCCTTTTATGGTGTGTATCAGCACTCAAAAAAAAAAAAAAGAGAAGAACCATCAAAATAAATTAAAAAAGTACCAACCAAAAACTAGCCTTTTCAGCACATCATGTAGATATGTCCCAATAGAATAGAATTAAAAAGTTCAAAATGAAAAAGAAATAATCAAAGGAAGAGGAATAAGGCATCGTAGGTAAAGAGGTGGTGAAGGAGTTAGAAAAGTGGAAATAAACAATGCTTAAATAAGCAAGAAAACAACCAAAAAGCACAACCCTGCTGTTTAGGCAAAAGGCTGGGCAAAATGGTCTTACAGCTTTATGGAGAATTTTGTTTTTCACTGTATCACCCTGCAGTAGTTTCCATTACATGTGCAGACACCCCTTTAATTGTCTGGGTTCAAATTCTTCTAGACAAAGGCAAGACATTCCCAACAAACTGTCTCCAGCTCTGGGAGTCACAAACACCTTCAGTCTCCAAAGGCCTAAAGCTTTATATGGAATTTTTATGACAGTGAGCAGATTCCTGGCTAAACCTCTGAGAATCATAAATGTTATGACTCTTGTTTTTTTAAGGTTTACTGTAAATAATAGAGGGCAACACAAAGATCTTTATAGAACAAAGGACTATTTATCTTTCTAGAATGAAAGTCTAAAGTTTTGTTTCTGCGGCAGTGAGGATTTTGTAGTGTTTTCTAACAACAGCTATGTGTCCACACAGCTGTCATGAGCTTCCAAATGGACCTAAAACCCCTCTGAAATTACTACAGACAGGAGTAACTGGTTGCTGCTTTCTTCCTAAATATTCCTGCAGCAAGTTGCAGAACTTAATCCCTGAGACAGTGAAAATCCTCCATATAATTATCAAGTTAATGACGAGTTGGATTTCTTTTTTTTTTTACTTTTAACAGTTTTATGTGGCCATATGAAATAATAGCAATTGAATTCCATCTCTCATAAATTGTCACTTGTTAAGGGTAAATGCTTAACCAACTACATCTCAAACAGGCTGGATATAGAAACAAGAAGAAGATTTTTAAAGCAAATAAATAATTTGAAAGGGATAAAATCTAACAAATACTGTGAAATACATGACATATCACTTCAGGTGATGATCTTGTAACTGGCAAAGAGTTCTTGAATTTTATTCTGAATTCTATGATATTGATAATTTTCAGAAAAAAATGAATTACTGGATTAAGGGGATAATTGATTTGATCTGGTATAGCATATTTTCCACACCACATTGAAAAAAAGGTAAAAATTATAATCATTATTGTTACAACTATTATTATAGTTGTAGTTTTTACATTGTAGTTTTTACATTGTAGTTTTATTGTATTGTTACCATGATTATTATCATCGTAGCCAGTTATCTCCACTGTCAATCAGGAAAGTCCTTGAAGTCAAGAAGTTTGGAACTTTCAGAAGAGGCATGATTATAAATACAATTATCTTTGTACAGCATATTTACTGTCATGAGATATTTGCTTTTTAAAATCCTATATACACAGTACATTTATCAGGAGAAATTTCCAGAATGAAATAAAGGTTTCTTCATTTCTCAGTATAAACATGACCTAAAGCCACAGAAAACTGTAAAAACCCCAGAAATTCTGTGACCCAACTTCAAGGTAAGCAAAAGGCAAAAACCTCTCTGACTTCAGCAGTGACTGGAACCATAAAGTTTCATTGTATGTTCTTAGTTATGTTTTTCTTTTCTGTATTTCCAAAACCATTTCCAAATTTAATCTTTGAGAATAAATCAATCATGTTGTATCTTTTGTTTAGTTAATGACTGACACTAAAAGATTTCATAATTGGTAAAATTGTGAACCCTTTATTAGGGAGTGATGCAAAATCTCTGTAAACAAAGCACCATGACAGGCTATAGCTTTGGCTAATTTTGCATTAGTTTATTTTAACAGCAAATACATCTAGCAATTTATTTATCAAACTGAATTCTGAGTCCCTGGTATTGACATTTGACAGAATCATGGCTACAGAACACACAGCTTCTCAGACCTGCCATTTTAAAGAACTGCAATTTTAAACAGACCCTCCATCATATTCTAACACCTAATTATCTTGTCTAAGTGGTTTTGCCAGGCAAGAAAGATAAACGACTAGTATGAAGCATGATGAAGTTAAAAAGTTCAAAAAGTGACTGCATTTGGAGAAAAAATAAAGCTTTGTCTCCTACATGCATGCTTAAGTTAAATCTATGGTTTAGAATTTTATTTAATACTCAATTAGAACAATTTTTTTCAATATTCATTATGGCCAGTGAGATGAAAATTCAATTAGTCACACAGCTTTGCTCAGGAAACTTAAGCTGTGATGAGCTGGGAAATCATGAAAAACCATGAAAATATTGTAGTTTCCACAGGTAGAAACTTTGAAGGCTTTCCATATTTACTTGGGCTGAGACCTATTCTGAACTTGCATATCCTCTCAAAATGATGGGTTTTATTGTTTATTATTTAAAGTTTGACTATTTTCTGATTTCTATATCCTATTTCCTATAACTACACACTTCTAAAATCTTCTGTGGTTCAAACAGTTCACTGTTGAAGTTTGCTGCTTTTCTCAGCTCACAGCTCCCTGCTTTTTGTCCCTGCCCATGGCAGGGCGTTTGGAACTAGAGGATCTTTAAGGCCCCTTCCAACCCAAGCCATTCTCTGATTCTATGATGATTTTCCAAAGTGTGCAACGTGGATCTGTTATAGCCCTTTAGAAAACAATATGTAAGCATAAAAAGCCTAAAGGAAATCGATTGTGCCCTCTATTGCTTTATGGAAAAACCGAGCTGGTATATAAGAGGGAGTAAGCTTGTACCTAAAATTTCCTCTACCAGCACATTTGTCTGAATCAATCATGTTTCAGAGCTCATTTCTGACCAGTTATGTTGCAAATGTCAATAGAAGTACATGTCTCCAGTCATACATTCCATCTCTCAAACTTCAGTGCTTTCCCCTTTAGGCACACAGGACCTTAATTAAATACACTCCACTGGAAGTGATGAAGCCCAAACAATCACAGTGCTTTATTAGCCAGAGAGCTGATAATTTAAAATTTACAATAAAGATGTGTTATCTTCATATTTTTTATATGGTCTCCAATTGCAAGAAACACTCAACAGCAAACTGTGTAATTGAACTCCAGGCTTGAATATCATATTTTACTGAAAACAGAAAAGACATTTCTTAGGACAGGAAATGTTTCAAATATCTGACATTTTTTCAAATATCTCTAGAATTATTTAAGCTTGGAAGCAAATACATCTCTGAAATATCTCACTGCAGATGTGAACACAAAGTCTAAAAGCACTGTGGTTAAATTACATTCCCAATATCCCAGCATCACTCAAACACTCTACTGAGGTCCAAGCAGAGAGCAGTTACATGACAGCCTGTCACTGGGGATTTTATGTTGCACTAGCATGCAACAGATGAGCTATTAGGAAGAAATTATTTGCTTTGAGGGTGGTGAGGCACTGGAACAGGTTGCCCAGGGAAGCTGTGGATGCCCCATCCCTGTAAGTGTCCAAGGCCAGGTTGGATGGGGCTCTGAACAACATGGTCTAGTGGAAGCTGTCCCTGTCCATGGCAGGGGTGTTGAGACTGGATGATCTTGAAGGTCCTTTCCAATCCAAACCATTCTGTCATTCTGTGATTTTTGTGCATGCTCAGGTCACAGACAGAAGCACTTAAGGCAACACTATTGCATTTAAGGGTAGCCTGAACAGCTCATTCAATGGTCTAGAAAGTGTTAATTCGAAAAATGACACCCAAATATTGTTGCCCCACTTCCAAACACAGTGGCAAAGGGACAGGAATACTGTCTGCAGGAGAGCCCCAGAGCTGCTGCTTTGTGACCAGAAGGAAGGACTTCTCACCATCCCTGCAAACCAAAAACCACGAAGACACTGGTGAGAGGGTGACTGGTGAGGAGGCTCTCACCAGTTTTGAGGGAGCAGAAGAGAGATAAAACCTCCATCTCCTTGCGTGGACACCAGCAGTACCAGCAGATTCCACTGTTTGTCCAGCACCTCATTTCATCCCAGAGCTTTGAAGGCATCCTTCAGAAGGCACACACACAACCACCTCCCACCTAAGAACCGCCACTTAGTGAATGAAGTTTGTCTTATATACGAAAGTCATGACTAGAATTTTGGAAGAGAACTGCTGCAGACAAATTTACTAGTAAAAAGATATAGCAGATTTTCAGATAATAATACATTTTCAGTTTGCTCAGCAGAAACTAGTAAACTGCTGTGTAAATTTATATACAGTATACAGCAGCTGGAACAGTAAAACCAACAGGAAAAGTTGCTTCTTACAAGATTCTTGCAGCAAGAAATATGTCTTACATTTAGGATATATTGAGCATGTTGTGCCCAAACAAAACAAAGTACTTCTGAAGAACTATGGAGGCAGCAATTTGTACAGGATTAGTTTTCTTATCCCCAATTGCTTTTTTTACCCTTTCATTGGCAATTAAAATTTTAAATAAAAGTTGAACGAGTGCTAGTGAGCATTAATGCAGAACATATGAAAATGGTAACAATCTGTTCTAGCAACCAAAATTGTGTCTTCCAGGCAAGCAAAGGTCTCTTTCTGAAGTGAAATACCCTGTAATCCTTCTAAAGTATATAGGCTGATAGAAGTAATTAGCTCAGCAAATAGCTAAATAAATGCCTATATGACACATTCCCAAACTAGAATTTAGGTACTACAATAAAAATGTTCTTTTTAAACCTTGATTTGAAGTGGAAGTTGAATTCCTGACCTAAACTGAAGAATTCCATAAAAAATAAGATTGGTGCATTGCAGCCTGATGGGAAAAGATATAACCCAGCTAAGAATTTCTCTCTATCCTTTAACAAGTGGGCACCTGACTGTTGATAAGGACCATAGGAGGGATGATAATACTTAAAATAACAGTATTACTTGTAGTAGGAGTAGAGATAATTAACAAAATAGGAACTGATGTGGTGCATTCTGATTCCTGAGGCTTTTGCTATTGGACCATAAATTGGAGAGCTTACTCACAAGTGATCTGAACATTATGGGTCTAGAAATCAACAGGAAAATGTCAGGACTGTCAGAACTGTCACAATCTCCACTGTGTAACATATGCAAAAACCAAAATATATGAAGCTCTTTGCTGTTTGGGGTATTTCTATTTCTGTTCTGTGTTTAGGAATATAAAGATGTCATTTATTGTCTTCTCTGGCTGCATCCATGCTCACAGCATTGTTTCCAGAGCTTCAAGGTGCCCAACTGAGTGACTCCTGTGTAATTAAAGAGTACAGAAAATGGGCTCTGATAATTTTGAAGCTGATAGATTTTGGTTCTAATAATTTAATCAGTATAATCACACATAATTTGCATATGCAGAAAGCTTCATAACTTAACAAAGGCGTGAATTTCGTAGTGGGCAAAGGGACTGCCTTGCCAGCTCTGCTTCATGAGATTGTCTGTGTATCTGCAGTTGAACAGAAGGTAAGATTTCCCTCTTTGCATTAGTATGTTCTCAAGCATTAGCCCAGTCGTGGGGACTCACTGTGTTCAGGACCTATGTAGTTGTGGGATTTTACCTTGTTTTTCAACTGGTGACAAGCATAAGAAAGTATTTGTTTGTGAGAGCAGAAACTAAGATCCTCGCTGGAAGAGAAATGTACTCTTGGTTTAGCATAAATCACCTTTAAATAGAGTTTTCTGAAAGGATAGCAAATATAATGAATTTTTTTGGGTTTTTTTAGATTACAAATGACTTATTTCAACTGCATTTTAACCAATTCCTAATTAACTAAGCCCTAACTTAAGTTAGTGCGAGCCAAGTTAATTTACACATTAAGCCATGAATGAGTATCAGACGAAACTTAATTTTGGCAAAACGAAGGTTATACTGAAGATCCAGCTATTCCAGAAATGACCTTGTCCATTTTTTCAGGTGACTTCGGACTAAAATAATAGTTGCTGCCCAGAGTACATTAGTATAAGGCTTTGACTGATAAAGGTCAGAGGGTACGCAGAAATCTTGGATTCCAGATCAATACACAACCCTTTGCAGAACAGCTACTGTGCGAGGGAGGGTCTCTCCCTTCCCATTTTCCCTGAGGTTTGACATAACATGACAGCTCTGTCACCTACAGGACTGTGAGGCATGACAGTAGGTTCACTGTGACACTGATTTAATAGTGATTGAAAAGCAAAACTCGATTCGTAAAAGCTTTCACGATTCCTCCGTACCCGTCAAACATGAGACAAAAATCTATGTCAGAAGATGTTCTGTCCCAGGAAGGAGTGAGAGGTGGCATCAGGGATGCGTCTGAGGATGCACAGAAAAGCATCAGCTGGCAGCAAGCACCAGCAGCCACCCCGGGCCAGCTGTCCATGCACCCCAATGCAGAGCTGCAACAAAAGCTGGAGCTCGGCCCCTTCACCCAGTTTTAGGCTCAAACTCCTGCTCTTATTGTCTTGCTGTGGCTCTGTTGGACAGCTTGGGGAGAACATGGCTCACTGCTTGTTTTGTGATACTGCTGTTCTGAGCTTGTCATGATGAGATGCAATGTACTACAGCAAAGAGCTTATTCTCCAAAGAAATGTCTCTATTTCCTACGCTTGACTTTAAAAATAGCCAAGGTGCAGTGAGGAGATGTGGAACAGCACTAAGCCACAGTTCAGAGAACAAAGCTGGTACTGGCCAAGCGTTGCCTGTAATAGCATTCAAAATGAGTTGAAATGTGTCAAACATTTTTAACTTCATTCTTCCTCTCTATCTCTGCATAAATATGCATACAGGCATGCATATATATTTATACATATGTCCATATGTGTGTTTGTGCAGAGCAAAATGCAGGCCTGACAAGAGTGAAAAACTGTAATGAATTTATTCTGGTTTTGTCAATGCCTGTCTTAATCAAACAAAACAAAACAAAAAGTAAAATGAAATGTTGCTTTTTAAAAGGAAACAAAATTTCCCTCCTGCCCATCTTTTCGCTAGTTCTTCACAAACAATTTTGAAGCAAACTGGCAAATTTCAAACAAACTTAGAGAAGTCCAAAAGATCTATTTCTATAACTTTCGTGACAATCAATATCTGCATGAAGACAGGTAAAAAAAAAAAAATATTTAACTGTAAACTAGTTGCAGCAATTACTGCCAATATTCCAGTCAAACCAGTAGGAAATATAGGAAATTGCTCTAAGCACAAATTTGAAGGAAATGAAATTATACCAGTCCTGCTACTTATACTACAAATGTCTTTAAAGAGAGTATTTTTATAAAAAACATAGAGATTTCATCTATTAAGAAGTGATAGGCTGAAATTAGTAAGGTATGACTTTGAATAAAGGCTTTATACAAGTTTTATCTCTTTTTTTCCTATATTCAGACAGTAATATCACTGGATATGAGAAAATGTAGGTTTTTAAACATTCTACAAAAGAAAAGTAGAGCTTATTAAAATAACAAAGTTCAAATTAAATGCCTTTATTTATGAAGAGATGGTACAAAGATGATTAAAATTTCCAGAGATAAATTAAGTAGAACCAATTTTATTAAGAAACCGCATGGTTTTTAAAACTGAGAGGAGACCCCAGTTACCAGCAAAAAAACCCCAAAAAAACCAAACAAAAAAGAGAATATTGTGATTTTGACATCAGTGTTATATCTTAAAAAGACATGGCATGAAGCTGATGCCTCATTTCTAAATGAATTCAGAGTAGTTAAATCTCTTTGTTAAAAAGCAAGCCAATAAATAGTTACATACAGAACTTCACTGAAAAAGCCACAGCAGAATCTGTGATAACTTCAGAGTATGTCAAAATAATCTATTCCTAAACATATTTCTTCCAAAACTTAATGATTTAAATAAAACTACTCAGGCATATCAGGAGAAGCAACACAAGCAGCAAATGCCCGAAACCAACTGTTTTAAACGTCAATTAAACACTTTTGAACTGCAATATGTACTGACTACAAACTGCCCTTTTCACATTCTCAAATGCGAGTTAAAGGGAATAAAGTAAATTAATTGTTGACTGAGATAAGTGCAGGATAGGAGGTTTTACAGTGCCAGACTCCTGATTGTGTCCATGTGATGCATCAGTGACTCCTCTGCAGATCAAACCAGGGCCCTTCCACCCGCTGTACTGCCAAGGGACCGAGAGGCTGCACACTGAGCTCGTTCAGATGAGTGAGCTTGTGAGAATATTTTCTACTGTTGAACACAATATTTTCTGTTTTATATTCAGACACTCACTAGACCAGGCTCTTTTTCAGGTAATTGTAAATCTCTAGTCAGGCCTATGCCCTTAGCCAGTAGATGCTGCCACCATGGGGAACACACAGTTTCCACTGTTCCCAAAATACATAATGAGTTATTAGCAGATTTTATCTCAGTAATAAAGTTATAAAACTTTAATATCTCTACTAAAAATATATTTCAAAAAAGTGATATTGAATTTAAGATTGTGCTAACCATATCTAGCCAGGCTTCTTCTAAACAAAAATGCTGTAAAAAGCATTAAACATTTTACGTTATTAGTGACAAAGCACAAAGTCTATCTTCAGTCTCAACAGTGAAAATTTTAAATAGTTGCCAGATGAATGAGACAACAAACTGGCACCAACAATTCCAGGTATGTCTCTGGTGAGCTCCTGCACAGCTGGGTGAGTTTCTGTGAGCTGCATGAGGGTTGCAAAATGCATTTCAAAGTCTGAACCTCCCTTGTTCCAGCCCTAGAATTGGGGTTCAGAAAGTACCTACAGTATATAGGCAGCTATTACAAAACATCAGAGTTTAAACAGAGCAGAAAGCTGTCCCTCCAAAATCCAGTCAGAAGTTGTAGCTTTCTATGTGACTCATATTCAGGGCTGTGTTTTTTCATCTTTCAGTACTCTGTCTCTTTTAAGCATTCATTTCTTGTGTATCAGTTTTTCTGTTTTCACTATTTAGTATCTTGCAACATTTGTTCTGGTGCGAGGAGAGTTTTGGTTGTGCAAGAAAAGGTTTCCAAACTAATAAGACCTCTCTTGTCATGGTACCAGCCTAATACAATTATTTTAACAGTTTACTAAATTTTAACTCTTGCTCTTAAATTTTCAACTTCAAATACTTATGTCTTTGGTTTAGGAGGTAGATTGGCTTGCATTGATACAGCATTTGTAGTTTTTCTTTAAAATGTTTTTTCACCTGAGGCAAACAGATAAATATTTCACTGATTTATGTACTATCCTTTTCATGGTACTAATAAGGAGATAATGCATTGCTAGAAAGAACAAAAAACTGATTACTTGGGAAATAGTCCCACTGATACTGAAACTAGGATTAAATCTGGAACTGTAGAAAAGGGAAACTGTTGTCCAGTGAATCCCTGAATATTGTGTCTGCTTTTATATTTGTGCATAGTGGATGTGGAGTAAAACAAATGAGAGACTACTTAAGATTTACAACTTTGCTCAGTTTTTAAGGTCACAGTCTCTTAATAAGTAATTGTTCATCCTGGCACTTGCTGCTACTAGAACAGTTGATAGCAACTCTAATATCTAGTCAGCAGTGATAGAGATATATGGATCTAACCCCCAACAACCTACAACCGAGGTAGGAGAATGTCTCATGCATCTTTCAATTTGCTCTTACATTTTTAAGCTTGCAAATGTGTTCTCAAAGGAAAGTCACCTTCATATACACACAGCTACTGCCACGGATATATCCACAGCAAATGCCCATTTTCACAATCAGACTAATTTTTGTTAGTATTTATTTGGTTTTGGTATGTCAGATGGGATGGCTGCAAAGCCAAAAAAATTGTTTTATGATGACTTTTCCAATCAGCATCATCGTTTTTATTCCAAGCTAGCAATTAAATTCCTGCCTTATTTGTCACACTTAATTTAAAATGAAGCATGCAGCGATGTTTAGAGCTACAGTCAGGGCGTTTGTGTCTGGCTGAGGCAGTGGTCACTTGCAGTCTCAATTTATCACTTTTAATTTAAACTCCCATGCCAATGATTTTCCTTCTTAAAGCTATGACTGGCATCTATGGATTTCAAAATCAAAGGGAAAATAAACTACAGTTAAGAATTCAACCGCTCAGATCAATGAAAGCCTGTTTTATAACTGAGTGTGCTCCAGCTAAGTCCCAGCTGCCTGACAGAAAGAATTTAATGTTTCAAACAGTTCCTTTGCCACTTAAACACTCAGAATAACCTTTTATTGCAGCAGTAAGCCATTGCTTGCTGGACAGAAGTGGACTATTGCTGTTGTGTTCTCAGGAAATATTTCAAAGCAAGTGAAGTGAGTGCATCAACCTAAAGAAATATGCACTATTATCCAAATGTCTATCCCTGGACTGTTCCATTTTTGATTGTGTATATTTTCTCTGCTAAGACAACTGATACTATGACATTTCACTGTTAGAAGTTAATAGCAAAGGCTTAAGAGAAATTAATAAAAGAGAACACACTTCATATAAATTTACTGTGAAAATAAAGGTCAGTTATGTTTCTGAACCTCTTTGAAAGTGATCATTTGGTCCTATATATCACAATAAGCAGTTAATTTGAATTGGAAATCTTTTATGTCCCTTTAAAAAGTTAAATAGATAGGTACATATTTTTATGCTATTATTACATGCTAACAGATGCACTAAAATAAATAATTGTTTTCAGAAATAAAGACTGAATAGAGACATCCACATATGTCTGTGTAGAGTGGTGTCATAAAAACACTCACCCACCCATGTCAGAAAAATAGAGAGTGAAGGAGAGAAACAGTCCACATATTATTCCATATTACTCTATATTGCAGAATAAGTAACAAAGTATCAATCTTGTTCCAGGAAACAATTTTAAAATGTAAAAAAAGGAGTTAATTTGGATATTTTGGGGGAATTTTTTGTTTTGTTTAATTTTCTAACTAGCTTTTCCTTGTCCACAATTTTCCATCTTGAAAGACGCTGTTACAATTCTTTAAATCATTAATAATCTTCTGGTGAATCAATATTTTTGAGTTTGAGATCATTAGTGTAATTCAAACACTGAAGCTTTTGCCACATTTTAGCTGTAAAATAGCCAAAGATGATTTCAGGGCAATTCTCTCTCTCTCATGAGTCTCTCTTTAGCTCCTTGATTTGACAGGATTATCTACCCCTACCTTACTACTCTGAGTTTGTTGCCTTCCCAATTCATCATTCAGTGAAGCAGCCAAAAGGAGCTGCTACACTTTGTAAGGAAATCTCCCACAGAGGAATTAAGCTTCAAGAAAAAACCCCTATGTAGCAAAGCATTGCTAATTAGAGGATGGTCATCTACATTTTTCCTGGTAAAAAGAAAACACGAATTTTCAAAATAAATCCACTAAATTACCGAGCTACTAGTGGACATTTTTCTTCTTGGGTTTTCCATTTTTTTTGTGTGTGTAAACGATGATTTCACTGCAAGCGGAATCTACAGAGCGCTCTGAATTTTCCCAGGTCTGAAAAGCAGGATACTTGCATCCCGAGGGAGCCCTCATGGATGTTATACAGTTTTACATGCATAGACTTATTCTTACCATCTGAAATGTGAGTAATTCTACCTACTAGCCTTCAAGGATCACTAACTTAATGCTTGCAAAATCAACCAAATACTACAGCATATGAATGCAGCAGAAATATAAAATATGGCTTTGAGAAATCAGGCTAAACAAGGGCTAAATGGATAATCTACGCTGACAGATGAGGATAATGTGGAATAACATTTTCCTGTTATCATGGAGACTTGAACAAAAATGTTTAGGGCATTAGACTGGACAGTAAAAACATAAAACAAGAGTCTGAATTAAGGTTTCTTGAAAAAACTTCCCAGTGATTTAATTTGGAACCTTATTTTTTCTAAAGAAGATTTTGGTAGCAATTTCAGTGTATGAATTTAATATTTGATGTTTTATAGCTACATAAAAACAGTTTCTCAAAGAAATGAATACACTGTTTTGCATAGAAATGGCTGTGAAATTCACCAGAAATAAAATAATCGCTATTATTAAAATCTGGACTATTTGTATTGCTGCAAACAAATCTGTGCTATTCTTGTTTCCCGTTGCAAATATAGCAATTTTTACAAGGATTATCATGTATTACTGTAACTCAGAAGTATGGAATTTGTAATGCTTTAAAGTCCAAACAGTATACTCTAATGACATTCACCCTTATTGCATCTTTAATCTTTAATTATCGTAAAGGTATCTAAACAAACTCAATAGAAAAGCAGGAATTTCTAAGTAGAAAAAAGAACCAAAAATACCCCCAAACCCAGTATTTATAAGCTGATTTTTTTAAGCTTTAGGGGAAAAAATGATCAACACAGTGGCCATTTAGTAATAAGGTTAAAAGTATAAAGCTCATAGTTTCAGGTGTTTCATCCTTAGGAGTGAGAAGTGCTCGTGTAACTCCCTGTGTTTAAATAATAGGTTGTACCTATATCAGGTACTTAAAATGCCCACCTGTCACTGCAAATGCTGATCCAGAAAGTTTCAGTATTTAAAGACAGTTTAAATACAAACTAATATAGAGAGTAAGGAATGGAGTGCATCTCATCTACGAACTTTTTTGAAAGTCTCGGATAGTTGCAGTAAAAATGTAATTTTAGTGTTACATAGAAATGTAGCTCATGTATTAATCTGGCAAATATGAAGATATTTAAAACTTATCAAAATATTTCAATAAAGTAAAATGGTATTTTCTTATAGCAAATAGAAAGATGTTAGCACATTAACTTGTATTTAGCGTTAGTTAGACTAGAAAATCAGTGGCAAATCATTATTATTTTAATAACATTTAATATTATATATATTGAAAGATTTTTTATAATGTACGCTACATATGTACATATATATAGCAAATATTACGCATTTTTTATCCTTTAAGTATCTTTAATTATACAAGGAATTCCAGATTGATATTTTAATTAATGTTAATCCTCCATCAACTGAGACAGTAATAGTGACTTGCTCGTAAAAACTGACACATATTCCACCCACTGGAATTGTTTTTGAAGATATTAGCCTTATTCTCCCTAAAACTGCACGAGAAAGCAACATTTTTGAGGCTTGACAACATAACCATCATCCTAGAATGAAAAAAATTATTCACAGTGCTGCTTAGAAGAGCTTAGAGTTGTTATATTTATGAGAATGTAAACGTTATCTAGCAAGTTTATCCAGAATGATGGTAGAGATATGAATAGGGAAAAATAACATCTGAACTGATTTTTCATGCCTTTTGGAATTGTTCACTACTCTTGTTGCTGAAATCTCTGACTCTTAGAAATGTCAAGGCATCTTTAGGAACCAGCTGTGTCAACAGAAAAGCAAAAATTATAAAAGGAGAAGATACTGAAGTAAATGTGATATTAGAGAACATGCAAACCAGATAAAGATACCGTGCAATGTGTCCTCAAATCTGTAGAGAATTACACAGACACCTACTTTGGAATGTGACATAAAAACATCACAGTCCGTGTTAATGCCTCAATGGTGTGTTTGGTGCAGGTTTTAAACTTCCACGCTGTCAATTTGCTTCTTTGACCATATAAAATGCACTTCCAATTACAAGCAAGCATTTTAAAAGATAAACAGTATTTAACACCACACTAAAAAAAATGTGATTTTCTCCATTTCCTCTCTCTGAAGATTTCATATTCTAGTCAGTGTTGCATTATTTATAAACTGAAATCAATACTTTCTGTAAAATGGCAAAGAGGGATGCTAAATATCAGTTAAAATATTTTTCCCTATAGAATGAATCATATCTATGAATATATGGCAATGAGATACCAGAAATTCACCTCATGTCTAATTAGTAAATGATATTTCTAGCTTGACAGAAAAATGTATGAGTTGAGGGAAAAGACAAATGTGTATTTTCTCTATTGTTGATAGACTATAGCCCATCATCCTTGAATTATAAACTGAATTACCTGAATCCCATTACTCCATTACCCTGTAAATTTTTTTTCATTCCTCATTGATCTTGAATTACAGGGTAAAAGAAAGAATTGTTAGATAATATTAGGAGAACAATCTAATTCAGGAGAAAAATGGAACCTGGAATTTAATATTACGTAAGTATGAACCAGTCACTGGAATCAGACAATTTGTTTTCCAGACAAATTTGAGTTAATATAATGTAATGATAATTTATTTCTAAACTGTAAAAGGCAGTATTGGAAACTGGATGAACAACTTGTCAGTAGTTTACAGGAACATACATCAGCTTTTTGAGGTGTATAACAAGTTAGAATTTATAAGTCAGATATTGGTCATTAATCTCTAAACACTTCAACACAATTATAGATAAAGATATGTTTTAGAAGCTGTTGCAGAAGGTATTTAAAATAATCTGGAAAACACAATTTTAAAAATATAACTTCATATTCAGACAGAAAAAGAAATAAAATTCTTGCAAATGTAAGTTAATTCAAAGAAGAATGAGATTTAATTAACATTTGCAATTAGTAGGGTTTGCCATTGGCTTCAGCATAAAAGTTGTGACTAGATTTTTAAGTACTGTGGATGAAGGCAAAAGTAGAGGAGACAACAAGAATGTTCAGGAAAAATAAGCTTACCTGGGCCTACCTTGTATTTTTGTCCTGTGGGACATCTCTCACTGACTAGTAGGGAAACAGCTTTGGGACATTAGATACAATTTGTGATTAGAGATTCTTTGTAAATATTTGCTTTAAGACTTCACTTTTAAAATACTGTGTGGTTTAATGTACAAGATGTTATTGTTATTTCAAGGAGAAAATATGATGATGAAATAAGCTTAATTTGCTGAATTCACATGTTTTAGAAATTTATCAATTTTTGTTTTAGTTTATTTTTCTATATCAGAAATCACTTTATTCAAATGACTTTCATCACTCTGATTTGCCTTGGGACAGGTTCCTGTGTCATCTTCCTTCTCCTTTTGGCTATCAGGACTCTACATGTAGACAGCAAAATAAAACACTTGTATCTGATCAATGTATGTCACTTTAGCAAGTGCAAACAACAGAGGCAAAATCCTCTGAACAGCTGATCCTTCACAGAATTAGTTGCACTTGCTCCAGAGGGTCACAAAACGAAACTGATTTCAAATGATTTTATTGAAAAAGTCCACTTTAGAACCTGTAGCCACGTCCTGAATATCTGATAATATTCCTGCTTAACTGAAGGTTTTAAGGGAAATCTTAAAAGAAGATAAATAAAGAAAACTGTGTATATTTAATATGCAAAAATCACTCCTCAATAAAAACCAGAGATTGCATGCTAAATGGAAATAAGACTTAGAATATTAAGAGTGTCTTTTTTTCCTTCTTTACACCACCCAGTCTTGACACTGTTTGACACCCCCTGTCTCATCCCTATCAGACTTGGATTCAGGCTCAAATATGAAGTCTCACTAATATTAACTGTGCATATCCTTGCTACTATAATCTTTTCAGAGGAGCAATCTTTATTTTTTGTTCACAGGAGACAGTATAAATTTTAATGCAGTAGGGAAACATTTAAATAGGTAACACAGATTGAAGACAGTAAACAGATACCTCTCATTGTTTGGGAAGAAAAAGGTAAAAGCAAGTTATTAGAAATATTAACTTGAAGCTAACAGAGATGTAAAATAAATAAAATTCTTAAGCTTAGGAAACTATGTAAATTTGAGTCTGCTCTCAACCTTATTCCAGTGTGAGCAATTTAATGCCACTATTGTAAATAAATTAAAGCTAATTCCAAACTGTGAGCCCAAGGCAAACGCATGTGGAAGAGTCACAGAAGTGGAAGGAGTTGTTGAGTGTAACGAAGAAACTACTTTTAAGAAGCAAATGAATCAGAGCAACCTGCTGCCAAGATAATTGCTTTAAAGACCCCACAGCAAACATTATCAGAATTGGTTTGTAATTTCTCATGTCCTTTATTCTGAACACACTCTCATAAAGATTTGCTTGAAAGCCATAACATCTAAACCCACAATTTGTTCCAGATTAACTAGTTGTGATCAATGTCTTTCTTTACTACCCTTGACCAAAATCACTCCTTTTGCCAAGAATGCAACAGAAGTCTTCATTTCCCTTGTCACACAATGGCAAT
This sequence comes from Pseudopipra pipra, assembly GCF_036250125.1. Taxonomy (NCBI): domain Eukaryota; kingdom Metazoa; phylum Chordata; class Aves; order Passeriformes; family Pipridae; genus Pseudopipra; species Pseudopipra pipra. Next base: position 5,496,627 of record NC_087550.1, read on the forward strand.
GCCAGAGGTTTGTTGTTGTCAATGTTCTTTGCTAGATTTGGTTGGATTTGGGTTTTTTTAAAATGAAATATCTTTCAAAAATGTTTAAGTAAACTTTGAAAACAGAAGGTTCTTAACGTAAGAGGGTAGATTGTCCCAAGCTGGTCGATCAACAGTTGTGGCAGAAGATTCTAATTCACCAGATTATATCTGAATTATCTTGTACTCTACCCTGACTGGAATATTCAACAGTGATTCTTCTCGCTATCTATCATTCACTGTAAGAGGTCCCAGACAACTGAGCAGCAGGGTCCATGAATACACATCTCATTCTTAGTGGTTTTATCATGTGCTGAATGCCCCTCGCAGCTACTGACTACAAATAGGAATCAACAAAATAAAGACATATTTCTTATCTCAGTGTTGTGTGCCTACCAATTTATTTGTAATGATTATTTTACAAGTTTCTCCATAAATTGAAACAAACTATTATTATTAAATATAAAATTGTCACAGCACTTGGACATTGCATTTTAATGGCTACAACTTAAATCAGAAACTGGCTGAAAACACATGTCACAGACAAACTGCCAATGGCTATGATCAAGAGTGTGCTCTGCAAGGAAAGAAAATATTACAAAAACTGAAAGACCACATTGGTAAGTAAATTGTGGGGAAAATACAGTATTCATTAACCTCTTCTCAGAATTTAATTTTCTCCTACTCATATTGTGTAACTTAGAGAAACTTATCTTACATATCTGACTCGCTTATGGCTAATACTGTGTGTATGGGAGACAAAAGTAAATGGAACGAGGTTGACTTTTGCTGCATTAAAGAAATGGCTGACCATCAATATTTTCCAGCAGAAAAAAAAAATTTGTTAAAAAAATTTACAAGCATTAAAAAAACCCTTCAGAATATAACTAAAAATTGAGTTAAAAGTAATTTCCTGCTTATTATTACTGTATAGTAATCAGGTGTATTATAAAGAAACATCCATAAAAAGTTGTGTAAGTGTGCAGAGGAGACCAGCAGATGAAAAATCTGTGGATAACTGCATAATGCTGAATTCCCTTTTAAAATGTATTGTTTAAATGTGTTGTTCAGAAGTGACTTAGAGAGTGCACATCTCAAACTTTTTTTAAAAATAGTAATCCCTCTTTCCTGTCTTCACATCACATTCAGTTATAGACATTTACAGACTGTCCTTAGCCAGTTAGCAACAGGTTGATATTTCTCCAAATTTTTCACACAAATAGAACGAGCAGTGCTGATAACAGTAGAGTGTCTGGTAGAACTTCAATTCAGCTGTAGTTGTGAAGTAAACAAATCCCATAAATTTCTTATTTATTGTCATCTATGAAAATTTCATGTTTTTTCTTTCATGTGGCTTGAGCTCCGGCAATGTTTGATGGAGGTTGTTTTGTGCTGTTTCATAACAGGCTTTTATGCAATCTGCTATTCCAATAATCAGTGATTAGAAATAGCTTAACATAAACCATTTAAAAGATGGTTCAAAGGGCTTCATCATGTCATTATGAAAAGAGAAGACTTCTCTACTTTAAAGTTACAGAGGACAATCACGTCTGTAGAGATTTGAGACTTTGGGAAGAAAAGGAAAGTTGACTTTTGGTTAGGGTGAAAGCGAGATGCTGCTATGGGAAGCAACTGAGGATGAGTAAACAGGCAACTCCCCTGTCACTCCAATGAGGATCCTGAAACTAGATCCTGAAACTATCCTGTCATCAATCAGAAGGATTAATCCTGATAAACTGTCCTGGTGGTGCAACCAAGAGTCAGAATGACAGTCAGAGGAACCTCTTAACCACTTCTCCCATCTGCATTGTGATTATACTGCTATATGCCATTAAGTCATGGTGATATGGTCACGTTTATTCCTGGAAGAGACATTGAAACCCTGCCATGAATTCCTTTGTTCAGCTCTAAGAGAGTGACAAATGGTTGCTCTTTCTAGAGACCATCTGCACAGGACTACAAATATGTCTGAGAAGCCACTGCACCAGGAATAACTTATTTGGGAAAAGGAATTAGATGAAAGGCAATCCCTTTCAAACACTGGCAAGATTTTACCATTGGATTAGGAAACATCACCTTGGATGTATCTGCCAATGGCTCATGTAAAATAAGATGTATTAGACAAAGGAATCCTGATAGAATTGCAGTTTCAGAGTCTGCCTGAAAATCTCCGTTGCCAACACTAGACAGACAGAAAAAATGAGCCAGGGCTTTAATATAGTGACAGGGTGCGTGCCCACAGATTGTGCTCTCTTGTGCCTCAGATTTTGTCGACTGGTAGCAGGTCTTTGGTGTCACAGAGACCAGAGTCACGCACAAACTGCAGAACTGAGAAAGGAGAAGAGTTTTCCAGGATGCAAAGGCAGAAGGAGTATTTCTATAGTGTACTCTTTTCCTCCCTGTTCTCAAGGAATAGAACATGTGAGTGCACGTTGAATAATTGTGAATATGGACTGTTATTTGGAAATAGGAACTACTTTTTAAGTTCTGTTTGCTTAATTATTCATTATTTACTACTTTAATTATGTATGAAAAAACTCAAGTACCTCTGAATTTTCTTTAGGCAATGCAGACTCTATGGCATGCTCAGAAAGTTATATAGTGAGGTGTCTCTTCCTTCCATTAGTCATAAGAGAAACATAAATTACAATTCAGCAAGTAATTCTCTGCTTCTTCACACAGTGATTTAAAGTCGATTGAGTACAATTACTTTGTACTCAGCATATTTACTGCTGCATAAAACTTTCTCTCTCCCATAAAGAAAAGGCATCCAGGCACTTCTCTGAACAATAGTATGTGAAACATTTTTTTGACGAGGCTTTTTGTGAAAACATGTTTTATCTTTCAGTTGTTTACAAACTACTTTAGCAGTGATTTGGGAAAGCGCTTAATATGTGCTAATGTTCTTCCTTGAACAGGAACTTTGCTTAAGTGCTTTTCTGAGAAGGATCTCTTGTATACTTATCTGTGTTTAAAGTAGGGATTATTTTGGTATCTCAAATCATTTTGAAAAGAAGCCACACTTCCCTCATCTCCCCATCTGCAACATCTACACCCCCTAACACACCCCCCTACACCATCCTTGCTTGCTGGACAGGACACAACATATGCTGTGATTGTAAAGATTGAAATATATTCTTTCTTTACTGCCTAGTCAGCAGACAGGCCAAGTGGTCAGTTAGTTGGGGTCTCTAGTCCAGAAAGGAAGCTTCATGATTCTTTTCAACTTGCAGACCCAACCAACACCTTGGTGACTCCAAGTGATCAGTTTTCACAATTCTGTTGACTCTTTTTCACTGTTATCAAGCCCATGTTGGCTTCTGGGTTCACAGTTCTTTCTGGTGCCTGACAGATAATGTGACCACAGAAATTCTGTTTCTTTACGAAGCCAAGGGGAAAAATCCAAAATCACGGATATCCAATTTGTGAGTACTTGTATAAAATTAAAGAAAAAAGTCATGAGTATTGCCAAGTTCATTTTACCTGACTTACTCGCATTATTATGAGTAATTTTTTTCAGTATTTGATCAGGTCTGATAATGCTTTATTCACCAAATTGCAGAGAGGTTTGAGCTGGAGTTTGCACAGCCTTTTTTAAGTGTTACTTTCCTTTAGTCTGCTTCTTGTCACTGTTAAAGCTGAGCAGTGTATTTAATTTTGTTAATACTTGTGATTGCGTGAAGAGGCAGTTAAGATTTTAATATTAGTTGTGGTAGAACTCTGTGCACAAAGATGAGCTTTAATCACTTTTGAATTAGTTCACTTCTCTTGTCAGCATATATTCTTCCCTCTTTGATGCTCTCAGACTACTCTATTCACTTATGTGACAGGATACAATTCCTCACTATCTATGGATGTCCACAGTACTCTTCACTGAGTTATTTATTCAGCTAAGTGCTGAATCCAATAAGAGAGAAACCCCCCTGAAGAACAAGCTAATAATTTTGCATGTTTAAAGAAGAATCTGCTAATTTCACATAAACTGTCAAAAAGAAAAGGCCACTAGAGGGAAGTAAATCCAATATGCTCAAAGAAAATAAAATACTAGGTCTTCAGCCACTGTAAATTACTGCAGCTAACAGAATGGTCTTGATTTACAACAGCTGCAGATATGGTTCTATATTCTTAATAAAGATATGAGAGTGGAAGAAAACAATTTATATATTTATAAGGAGGTTTAGCAGTTCATGCAAAGCATATACCAAAAACATTAAAAGTGTATGTATGAAAAGATTACATATAAAAAGGTAGTTGAATATGGCATAAATATGTTGTGTAGGAATGATTGATTATAGATCTAGATATTAGATACATCAAAAGTAAAAAAAAAAATTGTTTTAAACCAATTCTAGTGATCCAGTCCTTCTACAAATTTATACATTTTTGATTTTTTGTCATGTGATATGCTTAATCTTGGATCATTGCTTTCTATGGATGCATGCACAAACCTGCAGCACTGTGAAATAAGTACTATCCATTTCAGTGTAATTAAGATTATAAGGGAAGATTGTAACAGTGAGTTTATAAGAAAAATCTCTGCAATGTTCTGAAGCTGTAATTCTACAAGTTACATTTCTGAGGTGAGATACCGCAGCTTTCTCCATATCACTTCTTATTTATGACTAAAAGTAACTCACAAAAAATGTTGATTAATTTCCATCAACAAAAACTCCATTAACTTTCTTCCACCCTTCATCCAACATTACATTTTTTTCTTTTACCTCTAAATATGTAGTTACCATGCTTATGGTTTTATACAACTGAACACCTGGTAATCCTACAAAAATGCTTTTATCTTTATAACTACATTTTATAGATGACTCCTGCTATGCTGTCTTTTTATATCCAAATAAACTGACAAAGAATTCTGAAAATCTGGTCTTAAATTCTCTGAAGCCCTTGCATAGCAATTTTAGTAATGTAAGAATTATTATAGGGAATACAAGCACTCTATACTCCAGAGTTTACTGCCAGTGTGTCACAAATTCTCAGAACATTTTCCCTGTTTTGAGTAAACTGCAGTGAAAATCTCTGTCCTTAAAGTAGGGACAGACAACAGCAAAAGATACTATTTTTTAAAAGGTCACCAGTTAAATGCACATCACGAGCTGTGTTCACACAGCTGTTACCCAGCTTAAAAATAAACCATATCTCTGGTGATCTCCACTTGTGCATGCTTGGTGACTTGCATTTAATGCCATTTAGCAAAATATCCAAAAGTAAGTACACTTAGAGGTACTTTCTAACACCATTTTTCCTTTACTGAGAAAGGAAAAGGGATATGAAGGTGATACACAGCTTAAGTGCTTAAGGAAATTCTCACTGCAAGGCCTATATATCATTAGGCATCTTAAATGATTAGCTCTGCTGTTACTATCATTACCTGAAAGGTGAGTAGTTTTTGTGCTTTTTCTAATCCATTTTCATGAATATTATTCATATTACCACCATTGTCATCATCATCATCATGATCACAGCAAGCTGTTAATTTTTTGTATGCCTAAAGGCAAACAAGTCATTACCTACTCATCAACAAAACTACTCGTCCCAGATACACAGGTAAGCAGACTTTTGCTAGGCTGATCAGTGAAAAAACCTCGAGCCTTCCTACAAGTGGAACAACAGGATCCTCCGGAACATTAGCACTTTTACTAAATAGAATCATATTATCACGTGTTTTTTGCTCAAAGCAGTAGTTTTGCCAGTTCAGTTCGTGCTCTACATTAAACACGTCAGCTGCAGTTGCAATGTCACCGCACAGTAGGTGAAAAACATTTCTGGAACAAATGTCAGCAAGGGATAATTTTGAAATAACCTTCTTGTCTTGTCTACAGTGACAAAAGCCAGAAGAGGACACTGCTTTATAGTTTACATTGTTGGTAACCTGTGATGCCATTTCCTGGCACAGTAAGCACTTCCAAAGACGGAACAAGAAAAAGTTGCAGAAATAAACAAAAACAGAGAGCTCTTCTAGTTTCCCACATTTCTGGTGAAGATTCACCTTGGGCATGAATTCAAACTGAAATAGAGGAAAGAAAAAGCTCAAAACAATAATGCAAAGTTTAAAATTAAAGGATCAAAAAAAAACTAGTAGGAAATGGCTCATACAGATGTTGAAATACCTTTACAGCGAGAAATGCTGTATTAGTACTGTGAAACACAGATACTAAAGGTAGTGAGTTCACTTCCACTTTTCCTTTGAATTGTGCAATTGTAATGGATAACCTCTGGTGTTTTACTCTTGCAAAACTGAAATCTCAAAAGCACCAGACTCCAGTTCTGATGAACCACTGATAGATACAGTTACTCTCAGGTAGCTAAAGATTGTACTTAAACAGAAAGCTATGGTTTTGTGTCCTGTGTAATGGGGTCAAGGGCCAACTGCCAAAAGCATTTAATGCCCTCATCAGCAGGGGCTGAAAGTCCTCACAGAAAGCACTTAAAAAAATTTAGCAACCTGCAAAACATCCTAACTTGCTGAGCCAGACTTCTAAGAAACAAAAGCATCTCCGTAGGTGTCGGGGCACAGGAACAGACATGCTGGTACTTACCATCTTGGTCTGTGGTCACCGTGATGGCTGTGAACTGCTTGGGAGAGAAGCTCAGCTCCGAGACCCCGTTGGTGGCTTCGATTTCGAAGGTGTAGTTCACGTGCGCCACGAAGTCGAGCACCGTCACCGAGGAGTTGATGAGCCCCGTGTGCCTGGGGATGAAGCGGATGCCTCCCCCACAGATCTCACACTGGCTGGCGTCCGAGCCGCATTTCTTACAGATGACACTGTAAGTGAGATCCTTTCTCCCTCCAGTATCGCTCGGGGGGCTCCACTCCAACATCAGAGCTGTTTCATTAATGTTAAAAACCACATTCCTCGGAGCAGAAGGTGGCCCTGCAGAGAAGGAGGGGAAAACTTGTTAGGCCTCTTTGGAGAAAAAAGTTAAACAAAAAAAAAAATTTTCAGGCAATTATTTGCAAATAAAAGACATGAGTTATGCTTCTATAACAAATTCAAAGTAAAAAATAAGAGTTATCTGAATACAATCCTTGAAAATTAAGCAGACATAATAAATGGGTGAGATCACAAAAAGCTGAATAATCTAAGTAAATTAGAATTAATTCAGAAATCATTTAAGGCAATGCAAAAATGAATTGGGAATGTCAAAACTACACTTGATAACACAAATTTGCATTAAATATCTCTTGATGATGTGGTATACTGGGCTAGAGCTTTAACCACAAAATTTATATCCTTATTTTATATCTAGTAATGTAGGCTTTTCTGAGACTTAAAATATTTGATGTTTTATAAGAGACAAATTAAATAATAAATAAATAACCGCTTTGGAATAACTACAAGAGGTAAAACTGTTTGTATTAGTTCTGCAGTGTCAGATTTTTTTTTACTCTTATCCCCGGGGATTTCTTTGCTGCTGTTCATTAACAAGAGTTAGGTGGCAACAGGCCAAGACTATTAGGCACAAGAGACAGTTTACAAGTTTTTTTTCCTTCCCACCTGGTACCTCGTCAGCACCAGTATAACAGTGAAGACATCAACCTTGCCAGTTAAAGGTCTAAAAGCTTGACCAAAAAGCAGGAGAAAAAGTAATTTTTGAAGACTGTGGGGAGAAATACAAAGCTAGTTGCAGCAGGCAGAGTACAGGAAATCTCTCATCTAACAAGCAGGTGGTAAAGCTGCCTGTGTACTGTCAGATGAACCACAAGTGACCCATTTCCCATGGATTCCACAACAGTCCAGGTTTGTCCAACAAGTTTTAAGCTGTTTGCTAACTTACTGTGTAGGATCACATAAAAAATACATGGGGCTTTACATATTTAAATAGTGATTGTCCCCCTGTACTCAGCACTGGTGAGGCCACATCTCAAGTGCTGTGTCCAGTTCTGGCCCCTCACTCCAGGAAAGACATTGAGGTGCTGGAGCATGTCCAGACAAGGGCAATGGAGCTAAGGAAGGGTCTGGAGCACAAGGCTGATGAGGAGAGGCTGAGCGAGCTGGGGGTGTTTATCCTGGAGAAGAGGAGGCTTGGGGGTGATCTTACTGCCCTCTACAACTCCCTGAAAGGAGGTTGTAGCCAGGTGGGGTTTGGCCTCTTCTCCCAGGTAGCAAGTGACAGGATAAGAGGAAATGGCCTCAAGCTGTGCCAAGAGAGGTTTGGGTTGGACACCAGGAAGAATTTCTTCACAGAGAGATAATCCCAAAATGTACCCATAAAAATTATGTAAGAAACACAGATTTGGAAAAATGCAAGGCCTTATACTCTAGATTTTGATATGTGTGAAAGGACTGTGGAAAACTCAACTGCCGACCTCTGGGTTTTTTGAGCTGAATGAGTTGAATAAACATATATTCCCAGCTCTCAACAAAATCACAGGGCACATGCATTGCTTGGCTTATCAGAGCTTTGAAAAGTTTCAGCTTTCTTTGCAGTTTTTGATCATTTATACCAACAGGACTTAAACAAAAAGTTTTGATTGAGACACTGGTCAAACTTTGAGTGAGCTCTTCATTACTTCAGGGTCTCTCAAGCAGACTGAAAGAGTACAAGAAACATTTGCAAATGACATCAGCTAATTCTTATGCAAGTGAATTTCACTCAACAAATTGAATGGCACAGTAAAGATGAGAGAGTCAGACGATTAAAATATAATATGCTTTCTAAACAAACAAACCAAAAATATTAATCAACACTTTTTGTAAATTCCAGCTCTACAACTTGTAGCATGAAGACAAGACCTTGTGCCTAAAAGATGGTCAAACCTTTGCTTTAGGGAGGAAAACAAAAATATCAATGCTCCCCCTTTATTTTTCCTTCCTGGTCTTTGTGACCTTTTGATAAGTGTAAACTGAAGCATTTGAAATACTTTAATAGGTAAGTACTTGTAAATGCAACTTGTTAACAACGGCTCATTATATTGATACTTCATTATCTAGTGGTGTGGAAAACAGAGGTAAGAACCTTGAAAAGGCTCTGTGGTTCAAAAGCTCCTATAAGCTTAGTGTCTCAGATTCAGAAATTACTAAACTCCCACAAAACCACTGCGAGGTTGATGGTTCTGGCTACTCTGGAAAAGAGTCCTGAGACTGGAACAAGCTAAAACCAGCACAGATGACTTCAGCTTCAGTTCTTATTATTTATGTTCAGATGACTAATTATTCAGAATAATTATGTTTCCTCTAAAGCCATGCTGTGAGAATTAAATAATGACTGGTCTTAACAAATTCCCACTGTTAAAACCAATGAGGAGTTTTAGGAATATGGAGGATGAGCCTTAATCACGCTTACATATCTGCATAACTTTGAGTGGATCAGTAATCCCCTTGAAATAATTGGTAATACTCAAGCACTTAAAACTAAGCATATGTGTAATTGCTTGAAGGATTGGAGTCAAGGTTTTAAAACAAGCTTAGATTTAATCTTACATACTATAGATACATAACTTACCTATATCTTACATAACTATAGATATTATGACAATGGGTCATCACAGTTCAGTGGGTTTTTTTACATTATTTCATCAATTTCGGCACACCAAAACAGGAGTTAATGTGAATCTGGGCAACAGCCAAGTTTTGTCTGTCTTTTTGAATTTTCATTTCCTATCAGATTTTTGTTGCACTATATGTAGATGACATCTGTAGATGGACCAATACAGTAAATAAAATACATTTAAAAAAATATTTTTATTTGTACTAGAGAGTGAAAGTTTTTAGAGTCATGACTTGGGACTTAATCCTCAATTGTAAGAGAAAACACATACTATTGTACATTCACATTTCAGTGAAAAGGAAAACCACCATCAATTATGTTAGAGGTGTCTGAAAGTATGTGACTGTCTGCTTGCAAATGCAGAAAAAAGCCTCAAACACACTTCCTACTCAAGGCCCCTCATGCCAATTTGCATGACGATTAAATAGCTTTTTAATTGCTGTTAAATTATGCCAGTTAAACTGTGATTTCATGCAAATATTAAGCTGTAATGACATGCAGTGAATCATTTACTAAGATTTAGAACTTGGAACAAAGAGAGACAATTCATTCTAATCCTCAGATTCAACTAAATTATGTGTCACTGGGCTTTTATGAATGTGGCCTGATTGCTTTGTTATCATTTATAAATTATACAAAGATTATTTGACACATTGGAAAAACCTGGCAGCAATAACCCTTCTGCAGACATCTGTGTGCAAAGCACTCAGGGATTTCCTCATATTGATTTTTAAGGAAAACAAGTATATTGGTGAAAACAACGGAGCCTTTTATCACAGCAGAATTCAGGACTCTGGATTTTATGCAAAAGAATAAAATACAGTTCAGATGGATGAGCATTAAAAAAACATGCAGCTCGTCTGCTAAGATGGAACTCAGCCAGAGTGTGAGCAATGTCTTTTGCTTCATTTACAAATTACAATGTAAGAAGTATTTCTACACTCTCTGTGGAGGAGACCGACATCAATGTCTTAGGGAGAACCAGGCCTGCTCTGAAAGCAACAGAGCAGAGTTTATTTTCTTCCTCTGCGAAGGCAAAGTGAATTTTGCTGGTTTTGGAATGAAAGAGGAGCAAACCCAGCTCTGTAGAAGTCTAGTGAGACCAATGCGTTATTTTATACACTAACGAGTGATGAGTGTCCAGAAAAAACCTGTGGCATTTTAAGTTAAAACTGTCCATTATTGGACTCTTAGAAGTTCGTGTTTTTTGACAACTGAATTTACAGCAGAAGAGCAAAAATTAAGCATTGCCTTAGAATATACTTGGAATCAACACCTGGCTGTGTCCCTTGAGTTCATAATTGCTTTCTGACATACGTATATACATGTGGTATAAATAAGTTGTGTCACTTGATGTAGAACTACATTTTTCCTTTTCCAGAATCACTTATACTTTTCCTGTGAGACCAGCAGGAAAAGGAAGCCAGTGACTGCAAATCAACACTCACAGTATAATGATGGATTGCAAACAAATGTATAAACATATCAATATTATCTACATATATAACAGTAGAGGCAGTAAAGTCAAAGACTTCAAGTATGTTGCTTGATTTTGCTGCTGAAATACCGTGTTAAAAGTAGAGGATACAGTTCGTGGCAGAGGTTATTGAACAGAGCAGAAGTTTGTTGGGTTCAAGTTGTTTAAGCATAACATGAAAAGAGATGCATTCAGACTCAGACAACCAATATAAGCCTGCCTGACCTTGAAAAGATGGATCAATTCATCCAATTACTTTATGGTGGGAAATGTTAGACTTTATGTACAGAGTAATCAGACAGGGGATTAGATATGATGCTGTTTGTTGCTCACTGTGTATGCAGAGAGATCACTGATAGAGTACTTTCATATGGCAAAGAAATACAATAAGAAGAAAGAGTAGCAGCAAGAGATTGATAAAGAAATGTCAATCAAATGAAAAGAGCCTCAGAGAAAGGGATTAACAATATATTCTAATGTAATTTTCATTTCTCTTATTGAAAATAGATTTGTATTACTGTTTTTTGCAAAGTGCACACTCTTCCTTCACAAAATGCAGCTACAGGAAGTAAAAATGGGAACTGTACAATTTTGGAAAAGCAGACACTATGCACTTTCACAGAATTAATCCAAGTGGGTTTGAAGCTCATCTTGTAAAAAGTGGATGCTGGAAGCTAAACTCTTAACTTCATAGTCTCTGAAATCAAGGTTTGTTTTTGTTTGTTTGTTTGTTTGTTTTCCCATAATGCTGCATATGCAAGTTTCCCAGTACTGAGGAAAAGTTCTGGAGTAAGGAATAGTGCCCAACCCTATACTGGAATGAAAAGAGAGAGAGAACAAAGTATCTACCTATCTTAGGCATATTGCTTTGCAGGACATGGGGAAGCAAATAAAATAGGCATCAATAGAGTCAGTCAAAATGTTTGAATATAAAGACATTTGTGAGTGGAATCGACTATTCACTCTGTGTTTAATTTAAAAATAACTCTCATTTTAAAAGTCCCAAGAAAAATGTCTATTTCTTATGCCACATCTCATATGGGAAGATACCAATTTGAAAACGAATACCAAAAATGCAGATCTGCCCCAAAAGGGGGTATGCAGAAAGGGCCTTTTCTTACTGCACAACCTCTTCTCTCTATGTAGTCAAATATCTTCATTTTTTTTTCTAACTTTCAACTCCTTTTATTACAGCAAAGAATGGCAGTTTGGAAGGAACACTCTAAATTCCACTCACTTGTACCTTTGTTTATTAAATTTAGATTAGCTGCATCTGCACAGATCCACCAAAAGCAGTGAGGTTGTGTTTATGACAGAAACATAATTTTAATAACTGAGAGCATAATTTGAAAGCAGTGGGGCTAAAGCTATCACTTAGGGAATAATTTGGCCTGCAGACTCTTCATTACTGATGATGAGCAAGAAGACAAGAACACAGTCTGCCAGTGTCATTTGCTCAGCTGACAATTAGTGAAATAATCATCGTTGTAGGTATAAGACAAATACATCTGCTGTGACAGTCAGTGGAGAACTGACACCTTGGAGTCTGGGCCGAGTGGGAGACAATGCCTGGTGGCACTGAAGCAAGAGCAAGGCAGAAATTAGAGTATGGTTCACTGTCTCCTTTATTTCTTCTATATCCCAAGCTGAGGTGAGATGGGGCACTGCTCAACCTCTGCTGTGGTTCATCTCTGCCTCCACACTCTCAGCTGCTTTGGCTGATATTTGGAGAGGGCTAGCAGCAAGTTTTCCCTGAGAGTTTCCAGCCAAAACATCTCTCTGACTCAACTTTTGTTGAGAAAGCACCAGGGTGTTGTAGAACCTGCTCCCTGATGCCACAGGGCTCTCGTGCTCCTCCTGACCTTATCAATACTGGTGGGTATCAGGGCTTAAAATTGTGCTCTGAAAGATAATTATGGAATCCTAATGCTATGTATGAGTAATTTTTTCAAAGAACTGTCTTTCAGAGATGAAAAACCAATGACTTATAAATAGTATGGAACTTCATCTGCATAATGGATGAGTGAAACTGTCTTTCTAAGCATGAGACTGTCAAGAATGCCTGGGATGTGTTAGTTCTGTAAGTAAGTTTTTAATGGCCTGTTCTTGAGGCATTGATTTGAGTGGGATTATTTGTAGTCACCATTTTTCCTGGGGGAAGTCTGGAAAACATTGTTTATTCCCTCACATATTTTATGCAAAATTGTAGGCCTGTGTTCCTTGTTCCAGACTGAGCTGAGAGCAGGTTCTGTGAAGGTGATTGGGGTGTCTGTCTGAGCCCTAAATCCCTTAGGTGGAGTGTGGGATTTACCTTTCCCCTCTAAAAACCCTACTGTTGGATAAGACAATATTCTGCTTAGTGCCTTCAATCTGAGAAATGCAATTTTAATGACCATCCCCCCATTTAGTGGCTGGACAATGTCTTGGTCTGTGTAATGACCTCAGGATTGCAGAATGGCTCTGACTTTGTACATCAGATCCAAATTACCTGGTATATTCCCAACTTGCCCAGTACAGTGTCCTTTGGAAAGACTATCCTGAACACAGGGTACAATTCTGTTAACTCAGTTATTTTTTCACTCAGTGTAAACATAGTAAAGTTATGGCTACACACTGATGGTTCTTGCAACAGCACTTTTTTTTGGTGGTTTTACATCTTAAACTTTTTGTACTTAAAATTCTGTTGAAATATTTCATTCATTTAACATGTTATTTTTTTTTTTTTTAGAATTTTCTTAACCGTGGCACAAAATGTACTGAGATCAAATCCTCCACAAAAAGAGCTGGCAAAGTGCTATACAGAAAACAGGGCATCCTAGGGAATTTTTCAATCTTAAAATTCCTTTGCTAAACAGGCAATTTTAATTGCCTATTACATGTAAATATAGTATTTCACCCACAGATTTTTAAATGCTGCTGTTTGTTCTCAGTTTTGAGATTAAACAGATATAGTTGCTAACGACCAATAAATGAACGCCAGTGAGTAATGAACCATGAATGGAAACCTATGAGAAATATTTTATTAAGTAAAAAGAAAACTTATGCTTTTTGTTTCTAGACGTAAGAACACTGATCAAAGTAATAAAAATATCTTCTCAGGATTTCTGCCTGTAGATTGCTAGGCAGCAGTTTTATCTTGATGACAGTTTTATGACAGGTTATTCAAGAAACACAAAATTATGTATTTTAATATTTATCAAAAATTTTCATTATCATAGTTGCATAAGAAGATTAAAAAAGATGATATGCAATAGTTTTAATTATATACCTTCTGATTAGATACATCTTTTTCCTTTTTAAAAAAAATCTTCTTGTCTTTTCTAGAAAGTTTAGTTTATACTCAATTGTGTTGAATAAAATATCAATATTGTTCTTATACTCTTCATTTAAATCTGAGACAGCAGAGCATGTCATAGCAGTTTTTTTCTTTACATGACTCCAGTTTTTTGAAAGCTTTTGTACTAGCATATTTTCAAGCATTTAAGATACCTATTGGTAGTTAAAACACCACATTATTATCTATATGACAGCAATTACCCTCCTTGTTTTATATCTCAGAGTTACCAGTAAAAAAGTCATCAAACTAAGAAACGTGGCTATTTTAAAGGTTCTCTAGACTAAACAGAAAAATGTTGTTTGAATTTTGATTAAAAAAAAAAATCTCTTTTGGTTAACTTGAATGGAATTCTTCACAAAATGTACAAACTTGTTGTTTTTTAAAATAAAAAATGAAAAAAATGAGGCAAGGGGAGAAGAGAATTGCAGACACTGGTACTGATCAGACTTACTGGTACATGCCATGGTTGGTGGGTCCTTTTCAGCTCTGAAATAACCTTTTTCACACTGACAGACAGAAGTTGCTTCTACATGGGTCAAACTATGTGGAGGACATTTGGAACACTTCACATTTCCAGCAAAAGCTTTATAGAATCCAGGCCTGCAAGCTGCAAAATAAGAAAATAAATTTCATTAATAGAAGCAAGTTTTGGTCATTAGTAAAATCTGCTCCATGCAATTATAAAGCTCCTTCCTTCCTTGCCAATTTCCATATATATGTTATTTTGTTTATACAATTCTTCATGGTTTTTATTTTGGTGAATTGACTTAAAAAATTAAATCTGTTCTTGGTATATAATGGCGAATCATTAAAAGAGACTGATTCACAATTTACAGACAGTCCTCACTGTTGCTTGAAATTGTACCCAGACAACTTCACTAATATCACTTAACAAAAGAGCATTACCTATGTTTTATGTAGGTTCCATGTGGTAACAAGGAAGAGTGAGGTAACTTCTTATCTGACAGAACTATTTATATGCCTTCCTTATTCAAGTAATAGACACTTGCAACACTTTGTATATTTACCCTCACAACACCTTGAGGGGACAAGGATGACACCCCTACATAGGGAGAGCAGAACCTCATGTCCCTTCTTTGCTGGCCTTTAAAAAAGAAACGAGTCATTCAAATAAATCTTATCACAAACCTGCCAGGTGTGCCTTTTGAAATATTGTTTTAAAACCATCCTCAGACTTCATCACACACATTTAAACATAGATTTCTTTCTTTCTCCTGCCAGCTCCCACATCTACACACTGCCAGCATGTATTGCAGTTACTGTCTTGTGGCTTTCCGATGCGAGAACAGAACAAATGAAAGAGCAACTCCAACATGTACAGATTGCACAGACTCCTATTCCTTCTGACTCCTCCAGCAGTACAATGGAAACCATTGCTGTAAATACAATTTCGAAGATCCATATGGCTTTTTCTCAGTTTAACATATTCAAGGCTATTTTCTTTGCATCTCTAGAGGAACGAGGCAGTATTTCCTTCTTTTGTAATAAGACACAGAAAAAAATTAAAATTAGATGTTTTTAATAAGTAGCCCCAAAATATGCATTTGATGGATGCAGCGTCAGTTCATATTAATGGAGTAGTTAAAAAGTATTAACTCATAGATTACATATACACTGATTAGATTTTCTTCCAATTCCAAAGGCCTCTCTTTAATAAAAGCAGTTTCCCTCGTAGCCGAACGAGGTGAGATGACACTGAAGAAGATAGCTCATGATTTCCTCTCAGAACCCAAGAGCCAATTTTTGAAATGCCATTTTAAGAGCTTAATTTTGACCCAACAATTTCAGCAGTTCTCCCAGTGTGTTGTTCTGACTTTGCTAAATAGACATTAGGGAGGAATCCTGCCCTGCTGTCACTGACTTAAAAAAAAAAAGAAAAAAAAAAGGAAGTATTTCTGGTGTTAAAGATAAGAGGGGTGAGAACAGCAGGGATTTTCCCCTTGAAAGTAGGCTACTGGTCTGATACAACTGTGATTACAGTGAGGGGTAATTTTCCACTGATTGGAAAGACAGCAGGTTTGGTGCATGGAAGGAGGCAGCACTGCAGACACAGGCTGTAGGCACTGATTCCTCTTCAGTTTTGGTGGAAGAAAGGAAGAGAGGAGGTAAAGCAGAATAAAAGGAATAATGTTAGGCTTGTTCTTGCTCCCTTCCTATTTTCTCATACCCAAACCTGCCCTGGTGAATATTAAATTCTTGCTCTTAATAACTACCTTTCAGACATCATGTACAATACAAAGAAGTTTGTGACTAAAGAGTTGGCAATTCCAGGCTACAGTTGCAGTAAAAGCAAAATGAGTGCTCTTTAAAATCCTTATTACTTCTAAAATTCACATCATCCCATTCTGAAATCTTTCTTCCTTTCTGTCCCCTAAATGACATGTCACTTTGGATCAAAAGAAACAGCATTCTTTTTCAAGGGCAGTATTTTGTCTATATTTCAAGCCATTCACTATTACAAAATAAAACTCAAGGATAAGACTGAATTCCAATTTAAAAAAGCAAATGTTTTATTCTGAAATGGTATTCTCTATTGTATTTAAAGCAATTATGTTTTTGACATGGTAAGTCTCTTCAAAGAAAGCATATATATACACATAGACAAGGTGGGGGGAAAATAGTGGATTAAAAAATAGATAATTTTATTTCTTTTGAAGTCAACTCAAGTACACTTATGCTTTAAGCCAAGTATGTACTACAAATTCTGTGGCAGGGGGAGATATCAGAGAAGCTTTTCAACAGATGTTTTCAAAGCTATTGGCAACCCACTCCCCATTCAAAGGTAGAATCACACAATCAGGATTATTTGGTACCTGCAAATAAAAACCAGCCCTTCATAAAAAAGATACAATAAGACAAGATGAAAGCCCCCAAATGATCACAACCTTGGGATAACTCACCTCTCTGGATAACTCAGTGAAAGAAAATAAACTGTTACTCGGTCAAAATCAATGAATATGCAGCACAATTCTGACATACAGCACTTCAGCTGCTATGCTGTACCTAAGCTTAGACTCTGATAACAATTATTCTGTTTCAGTGGCACAGTTAACCAAAATAATTGCTAAATTTACCATTTTCCATAGAAAATTTGCAGAGACCAGAGCTGCTACACAGGTTTTCAAAAACTCATTTAGCAAATGCCTTAACTGAAATACATGTCCCTCTGAAGAAAAGAAAAAGACTTTCTCTGTTCCCTCAGCCTTTATGTGTCTTTGTGGAACTTAAGGCTGTATAAAACCACTGTAAGCCAACTGTATCTTACAGCAATTCCAATCAGAACAGGAAAATTGCATAAAGAGTGGTACAAGCATTGTAATTTCTCATTTATTCGTGACATTTTGTACATGTTTGTACATGTTCTGCTACGAGATTGCATTACTGCATCTAAATCACTGTGTGTGACTGCAGGTTGTGATATCAAACCATACACAAGCACTAGATGTATTCAACTTCAGAGTCCTAAAGTCACAATAAGGATTCAGATATGGCTCTACAAAGGGATTATCAACAGGTTTACTTACATACCTGATAACCAAGTTCCTCTGACTTTGCCCACCTTCCTCGTATTTCCATTGTTTATTCTTCTGTGGCAGTTTCAGCAACACAAGGTTATTTAGTGCACAAACTGCCTCATGGGCAAAGGAAAAAGTCAAAACCTTTTAGTTATAAATGGGTTGCATTTTTGTATTTGAAGAAGGAAAAATAACCATCTTTTTCATGCAAAATTTTTTCCTGTGTAAATGTATTGCCAGTTAAAAGTTTGTTCCACGTGTTTTTGTGTGCAGAAAGTTTAGTTTTGCATGGGTTGATGAATCAGTATTTTCAAAGCATTTCTCATAACATTTTCTTCACTCAGCAAATAGTTTTTCATCTGTCATTTTCACAAATTCTTTGTGCATATCTTAATGTAAACTAAAATTTAAACTATGAAAAGCTATCATCTGAAAAAGTTTCTAATGATGACTACTCAAAAAACCCTAAAGTTTGTTTTTATCTGTGTTACCACACAGTATTTTTCCCTACATTCCAAATCACTGCCAGGCATCTTATTTCCCCTAATGTTATCTAACAGAAGTGACTTTGTGAGCTACTAATTATAGGAACAGTATGAAATTTGACTTTTGTAAAGCCTGGGGGAAGATAATATATTGTCTTAATGGCTAAGTAATTAGCAGGGTATCTGAGTGAACAATTGGAAGACACTAAAGTTTTCTCCAATGACATACAAGAGATCATGCAGAGAAGCACTGATAATTTAATTGGCTTCATAAAAGATAACACGTCCATGAACGTGCTTTGCTGCAGCTTTGTCAGGATTTGACTATGAGGTTTTCAAACTGTAGAACTTTTGTAATTAATTTTCCTTATTTAAAGTTGAATATATGGCATTGAGTTTTGTTTGTTCATTTTCAAGGATCTTTCGAAGTGCCCAGTCCAGTAAATAAGTTGATTGCTACAAAATGCTGCCCTGGTCTCTCTTGTAGAAGAGTCTTTACTGCTTGAGGTTGTTACAGCCATTAAGTTCTTCCCAAACCTTGGGGGTGTACAATGTAGAGACACAAAATCCAGAAAATGTAAGTCATCTTCGTGGTCATAAACCTTGTTGTTTAAAAAAAAAGAAAAAAAAGTAGCATTTTCACTGCTCTGTGGGAGCATTTCATTGTGAAAGAAAGAAGCTGATTCAGGGTTTTCAGCTGTTTCACATCCAAATTGACCACTACAGTCAGTTGAAGTGGAGGGAGTCCAAAGGAAATCCAGGAGCAATTTTAGGTGTGTCTGACGCTGTTGGTCTGTGTGTGGGAAGACATTTCTCATGAAAATGGATTTTTTATAGCTTGCTGAGAACTCATCAATCAAATTAAAACAGAGAAGACTCTGTTGTCATTTACAATGAATGGCAACCATCAGTAGCTGTGGGAGAGGTGTTTTAATCCACCCGAATTGCATCATTTGTTATGCTTTTCCACCTCATATATTCTTTGAAAATTGCTTACTGAATCTCACCAATGCACTATGAGACTGATATCTTTCATATTTGCTATATTCTGTCAATATATAATGATTTTAGTTTTAAAGTTCTCTCACCCCTCTGATATCTGATCATTATATGGAAAGGGCAATCTAATAAGGCCTGTTGTCTTCTACCACTGTGCAGAAACAAGGAACTATGATACTACTTTAACCAATTTATATTTGAGTAAAAGTGTCTAGAAAAGAACAAAGAAATATCTAGAAAAGAACAAGAGAATAGAATGTAACAAAATATAACAAAATATGCACATTGTATATTACAAAAGGCACAATACAATCTCAAATCAAGATTAGGATATTACAGAATATCCTAATAAAGGTCAGAAAACAACCTTTTATTGTGAGTACTATCTGGATAAATAATCTCAGGTCTCTTCTTTCCCACATGATTCTTGTTTTATTCAGGTCATGAATGGAATGTAAGAGGGGATTCACTTTGGGTCATGTTCAAACCGATAGTGAGACTATGCAGGATGAATTGCCAGAAACATGAGGAACCATGAAGAACCCCAGCCACCACAGATTAGACATAGTGTTAACAATGGTTTGTTGAAACCACAATAATAAAAGACATCCTGTATCAAGAAAGCAAGGCTCTTGCTTGACATAGTTCCTGCAGATGGTGAGGAGGGGACAAGTGACACCCCTAGGAAACAGTGACAGAATGATCCCACTTTTGGAGGACAATGGACTGATTTTCCTTTTCTGTTTGTTATAAATTTGATGGATTTTATTTCTAGGTGTTTTGATATGCACTTAAATGCAACTGTGTTTGTATGCTCCAGTCAATCTCTTCTCTTACCAGTATCTCTGCTCTTTAATATTCCTGTTCTTTGATTCGGAGAACAGATAGAAGCATTACTCGTACCTTTGACTTTGGAGAGGAACAAGGGTGAGGAGATAAAAAGGGTAAGGTATAAGGCTGCTTCTTCAAATATAACTACATAATGAAGATAGGTAAATGAAATTAAATGTTCTTCCTCTTTGTGTTAATTCCTTTTCCCCCCCAGTGACTTATTTTCTGTCTTCCCATATTTCAATATTCTATTGAGGTTGTTTATGAAAACAATTAGAAGAAATGACAATGGAGATAATTGGCACATATCAAATAGTATTTTCAGTTCACATCTCTGCATTTTTTTGTATAAAACACTAGTTTCAATGCAATTATCGAGCAATTATTCAGGTCACACAGCATGCTTTTAAAGAATATGAGGTTTATCCAAAAAAATACATACACACAAGACAGACAGTCAATGATATTAATTTTACTGCTGCCTGTCACACTGGTTACAACTCAATAGCACATCAAAGAGCTGGGTCTGTCCCACACAGCACAGATGAACACTGTTCTGCACTTCTAAAGGTGCTTTGTCAGCTGCTTCTCAACAGCTTTTAAGTTGGCAACTAAAGGCTTCTGATAACAACAAAGGGAAACACCTTGTTTGCCACCGCGGTGACTCAAATAGCTTTTGTGGTGTGAAAATATACATCTAATTAAAGTGTCCTTTTCCCATACAGAGCAATAATTACTCAGTGACTCAAGCAGCTTTTCATATTGCTGCTGGAGACTTTCAAAGCCCAGTAACAGAAGGATTCTCAAAGGTCTAGGAGGAAGATTGTTAATCTGTATTCTGGTTTCCCCTTAATCTACAAGCAAGACAGAGCCAAGTGACAGTGCAGGAATAATACAAGTAACTTGTGCTCCTTTCTTTTGTTAATCACTTTCACAGGTTGTACCCATTGTGTTTGTCCCCTATTTATGGATTTTTCCTGTAGGTTTATATCCTATATTATTAACTTCTTTTTAAAACTACCTTGACTAAGGACTCAACCCCCCCCCCCAATAAACCAACATAAAACCCCATCCTAAATACTTCCATATGTTGACTAGAATTCAAAAATATGATTCGAAATGCATAGGTACTACTAAAAGAAAGACATGGAAAATGTTTTCAATACTGATAAAATTGTTTGCACTTAATTCTTAGAACTAGATGAAATTTTTTGGGGGCTGAATTATTTTTTCCCCAAACTAACATAGTAAATTAAATTTACTACTACGACAGGTAGATGGCAGGTAAGAATGTTCCAGCACGAATGAATACAAAATTAGCAAAATTAAAAGCAGGTAAAAATAGGTTCATTTGATTGGAAATATCAAGAACTGAAACTACAGATGAAGACTGTATTAAAAAAAAAAAGCTATTCACAACACAGACTACAGTGCTGTACACAAAGCATCTGCAACCTTTTAAAATTAGTCCTTAAACATGTTTCATAAACTGTACTGATGAGTCAAAAGAGTTATTTTTTTTTAGAAAAGGTTGTACAGTTTCATTTTGTTAGGTCCTTTCATATATACCAGTGAAAAAACAACCCAGGCTAAAATGAAAATAAAAGCAGCTTTTGTGTCACTTAGATAAGTCTGGGAGAAATTAGTTATTATCTTCTGATGAGTAAAATCTGTGATTTAACACATGATTTAATGTGGTTAAACACAGCAAAGAGGATCATACTTGTTTTTGGCATCTGCGTCAATAAAAAGGCTGCCTAGGTAAAAACCAGATGCTAACAGAATGGCAAAATTCCAGTTTTTAACTGCACAGAGACTGCACTACCACACCACTGCTGCCCTTCATTCCTGGCATCATCAAAAGGGATCACCCCACAGGTGACATCTGCAAACTTTGGCTCAACGTTTTCAAGCTGGGCCACCAAATTTCACTATTTGCTCCATGAAACAAAAACCTGTGTCCCTAAATATAAAAGTATTTCCTGTACATGGCCCTAAAGACCTCTTGTTAATTGGTAAAGGGGGTGAAGGCAGAATCCAGCCCCCAGTTTCTGTAGCTGCTGCTGATACCTGTTGGCAACTTCTGGCAGGGGCACTGATGCTGGAAGGTCCTCACCTGGCACACTGTCTTGAAGTGGTGTCTGTGATGTGCAAAGCACCAATAATGCCAAAAATAGGCAGCTGTTACTATGATGAAAAATACACTACATTATATTTGTAGAATCAGGAAGAACAAGAAGTCAAAACATCTCATAAAATCGACAGAAAATGGGTACTTTGTTAGTGATGGAAGAAGAGAGACAAAAAGCAACAGGATGCACCTCCTGGGAGAGGCAAGCAACTATTTTTCACTGACTTGTGCTGCTGACAGTGTTGTGGGAATCTCTGAAATCTAATAAATTGTTTGAGGTGGACATACTCAAATGCACTGCTCCACAGCCAAATTAGTCTTTATTTCTGTTGATATTTTATGGACAGACCCCATAGAAAATCCACAATTGGAGAGATTTCATAAATAGTTAAAGGAGATGATATAAACAGTATTTTCTACACTGCCTAATTTTTAAAGGAAGATAGTGAACAAAAGAAATGAGCCAGGCTAATTAAGGCACACAATAGAAATGGTAATCAAGGAATGTGACAGCAGTGAAAAAGAGGAGAAGTAATTTCCTGCAATATACTAGTGCATACTCCTGGGATCAGGAAGGTCTGCAGGAAATTAATGGAAAGAAAAGATCATGGCAGCTCCAAGCTACCATCTCCAGCATCTCCAGTAATCACCTTTAACTGGAAAAGGAGACATGTAACCCTGGGAACACTTCAGGACAATGCAGCACTGGAATAAACAGAAGAAGTTACTGCTTTAGTCCCAAAATCTGTCCCCAGTAGCTGGACATTAATATTACACTTTATTTTAAAATATTAATAATGCTTTTTTTTTTCTTTTTTTTTTTAATTATTGTTTCGTTATTGTAAAGCTTTATTTTTAAGAAAATGCTTTCTTAATTCTTCCACTAAAAAATAACCTGGGACAAGGGCAATGCCAAGGAACATTCTCCTCCTGTGCAAATCCTGAAAACTGGAACACTAGATAATCAGCTGCAGTAGTCAACACCTCAGCATCTCCCCTGCAGGGTATCTCTAGGGTGGATGAAGTATTTCTTTACTCAGATGTCCTTTCTTGTTTGGGAACTGGCAACGCAAAGGACCAAAAAAGGAGGAGCAAACTTCAGTAGCCAGCACTAGTCAGAAAAGCTTACTGGCACACCTCAGAGTAGTGGAGAGAAAGCTTGAAACTCCAGGCAAACTTTCATTAAAGTTCTATTTAACATGTTTAGTTCACTGTCAATGCACAAGGCAAGGCCAAAGGGAAGAATGTGTGCACTGTCTACTCTACCTGCTGCAGGCTGGGGAGGCACATCCCTCCTTGCAATTTTGAAATTGCTCTGTATGGTTCTTTACTTTTCCAGAGGTTAAAGAAGGAAACTTCCTGCTGTAGCCGTCAGACTAAAGCAATGTGGGAATCAAGAAAAGCTGCTAGACCAAGGACATCATATCATAACACACATAGGTAGTAGCTTAGTTAACATTACTGGGGGCTATTCAGCATATCAAATTATTTCCATAAAGGAAAGTTGAAATAGTGATTAGGCTACAGTTGTAGCTGGAAGGAGTTTTTTGGGGGAAGGGATAAGGCAGGAGTGTGATAAGTTTCTCAACACTGTAGTGAACGCAGCAATTAGAAATATAATTTATTTTAACTGCAGAAGAAACCTGTGTTTGCTGCAATTTCCCTCTATCATTTCAAGAGGAATTAGTGTCCAACTTGAAAGGCCATGAAGGCTTCTCTTTTCACAGAATCATTTATGCTCTTATATATATATGTGTATATGTATACTTATATATATAATATATATGCTCCTGTATAATTGAAGATTAACTCATCAGAAGGCACTGTGAACAGGCATTAGACCACACCAAATATTTCTTTCTGCAAGAGGAAAAAATATCCTTCATCCACTTTATGGCTAATTCCTGTTGCACATTACCTTACTCTAAAACATTAATGTGAAATCAGCATTTCTGTATTTCTATAAGGAGGTGCCTTTTCTCTTTGTCATGAGCAGATGATTGCTCTGCCATGCTGGAGCTGCCACAGGGACTGAATAAATGGTCAAGGCCATTCAAGATATGGCCTCCTCTTTTTCTTCCCTTTTTCCACCTTTTATGATAATAATTGTAAAATTATGGATCTCCCATTTCAGAATTGCATGGTTAGCTTTGTTGTCTAGCTGAAGTAAGTATCTGTTATAGTGTTTGTAAGGTTTTTCCCTAGTATCATAAATACATACAGGTAGTGGCCAATATAGTGCTGATTTCCAAAAAGATTTTTTTTTCTACTGGAATGTTAAAAAAGAGCTCTCTTAGAGTAGTGATAACAGTTATGAAATCATCATCTCTTGGTCTGAACATAATAACTGAATGCTAGAATATTACCTCCTACTATTAGAAAGATTCAAAGTGCCTCCTACCAGATATATGTACAATATATAAAGTGCTTTCTTACCAGATACATGTACAAAAATTGCTGATCTATAGAGAGCAGTTTGTCAATCATATTATATACTTTATCAAATGTTATTACACACCTGTGATTCTTCCTCTCTGTCCCTTCTACTGATCCTATAAACTTATGTTTCTGTCTTATCCCTCTCCCAATTTTCCCTTCCATCTTGCCCCTCCCAGTATGTGAAACCTTTCTGTTTTCAACTCCGTAAGTAGTTAAGCAGATAATTATAGATTTCTCTTTTTCATGCAGAAGAACAGACCATTTGAATCTGCAGACGCACCTCTCTATCCATAACAAATTAACCTGCTAGCCTGAGTTGATTAATTCCTATGAGAGCAATTATTTAATTTGTTTCACAGGTGGGGTTTTTTGGGAGCAGTTTTTCTGAAGCTGTCAGATTTTTAATTTTTGAAAAAGGCCAAAGCTCCCAGCCTGCTGGTTGTTGCAATGACATTTTTTTTTTGGCTGGCATTATGTCAGACTGATTTTCAGTGTAAGAATAGGAAGTTACCAGAACAATTCCCAAATAATTAATGGCACTTGGCTTCATGCTTCCAAACACACTCGAGGTGTACACTGAAAGCCTACTAAAGCTCCCTCTGACATGACTTACTACTTTATTACAGAAGTGCAGAGCAGCTTTCCAGAGAAGGCACATCTTGAAGGAATGTAATATTCTTACGGGCAGTTATTAACAATAAAAATCTGAAGAAAAGTGCAGTTACTATTTACAAGGATATAGTTTCTCGTTTTGGCCTCACTATAACCCTGTAGTTTTTAATGATTAAAGATCTCAATCTAAGATTTTTTAGGTTCACTGCTTTCACAAGACCAACTGCTTTTATAACAGATCAGCTAAAGCTTTACAATTCTGTTTATTTTTCTTCTCTGGGTAACTGTCTCTCTTACACTATTATAATTAGCAAGAAATAATAGCAAGGAGAATACAATATAACCCACTTTAATAAATACTTTAAATAATCCAATATTTAAAAAGAGAAGATTAGAATTATGCTTACATTTTTCATTATGATTCCCAAGATCGCACATTCAACTATAGAGTTGTATGTATTATTTATTTAGTTAATTATTTACTTTCATATACAAGTCAGGAATTTGGGCACACAGACAAAATTACTGTAATTATGGGGAACATATAGATGCCCCAAACCAGATAGGTAATTGTATAGGTGTGAAATTCCTGGAGCAAAAAATACTGAAATGTTCTCACAAAATCAGGCATTTGGCCTCTGAAACAGAATGCTTTTAGATGTGTTTGTAGAAAAACTCACAGGCTTGATTTTCAAACACACCAAACATGACTAGTGACTCCCAAACTAAACCTAGTTCTGATTTACCCTATTCAGTAACAAGGAAAATGAAATTCTCACTCTTCTGTGAGAACCAAACACTATTTTCTTTTGTATTATGTTCCCAAGCTTTCAGGAAAATAATCTTGACTGTTAAAAATTGTTTCAAACCCATCTTTGTATTTCTACATTACTGTGCTAAATACTATATAATTTTATTCTCTTATACCATTATTGTAACACACAGAGTAACACAATGTGGTATTTCTCAATAAAGTCAAATTCAACCTTGATGATTCTGTGATTCTCTGATTCACCTCAGCAACATGCTCAGCATTCAAATACTGATCACAAAGTGGTTGTTAATACATCACATGATTTAAACAAAGCTCAGCATTTTGCAGTTCCTCCATGATACTATTTTAATTTATATATTTATACTGCAATTATATTATACTATAAATAACAAAGCACATATTATTATAATACTACTATAATTTCTCCATCCATTCAAATATCCAGTTTATGGCCATATCTAGTACAAGTAGATGATATTTTAGACTAAAAGAACTGTAGGTTGTGGTGTCTGCCTGTAAAATACACATTTTTATAGATAGATTCTGGTCTCAGAAACTTCACTGCTCAGGCTGCCAGTGATTTCAACACAAAAGGTCTTTATTTTTGTGTTATCAAATATTACTGTCCATCTTTCAGAACATTATTCCTTAATTACAACCAATGACTTGTCCTATCAGTGAATGACTGGTAAGAAAACAACACAAAACTGTTTTGTTAGAAATAGGAATTTAATAAAACCCCAAAACTACCATGCTTTAATACTTTATGTTTGTATAAATGATAAAGTAAAATTTGAAATTAATAGTAATATTATATGCAATGGCAGAGTGTAGTGCAGACAGGGTAGGCAGATGAATAGCAACAATAAAATGAATATCAACTTTTGTTCCATCAATCTTTGTCAGCTCAATGACACACTGGAATGGTCTGTACAGGGGGTGCACAGGTTTCTGCCTTGTTATTCCTGTTTTATATGTATATGTATAAAAAATTAAATGGAGGGAAGTCAGCAGAAAAATTGCTCATTTGTAGTAGAATGATCTGTACAGGGGGTGCATGCATTTCTGCTTTATTTTTCATATATATAAATGTCTATGTATATATACACACATATATAAAATTAAATGGTAGTCAGCAGAAAAATTGCTCAGTAATGTTGACCAAAGCATTCTTGAATTTTTTATTATTTCATAACCAAATAATGCCAACTTCTCCAAATTCATCCCCACTGCAGCATTTGGATTTATGTGAATTTCAATATATAGGCAATGCCTTGGTGAACCAAAGGAAAGCTCTGAATACTGTCTCAAATATTCCTCTATTATAAGACAGGAATAAATCCTTTGATGATGCAAATGCAACCCCATTTTAATAAAGCAGAAATCATGAAGGTGACCTTTAGCAGAAGAGGGTTTCTAATTTGTGTTTCACCAAAGCTGTTCTGTGGGATATATCTTCAATCCTCATGTCTGGAATGTTTCACATGATTGATGACAAATATCAGAGTTAAGTATTTCTACTGAACACACTGATATTTAATAGGAATCTCACAGAGATGAACCATGAATTTAATATGAATTCTCGAATAACCAAGTTGATATGAAAAATGCTCTTTCCAATAAGACTTCTGGTATTGATAGAGAAATTTGAGCTTAAGAACACAGGTAAGTGCTACTATAAAAACATATAAATTCTGCATAAAATCTGAGTGCTTCCTAGGTTTGATGAAGATATATCAGAGAGGCTTATTTCTAGTTTTCAGCTATACTTGATGTGCTACAGCATTAAGTACTTTCTAAAGGAAGAAAATATCATTATCTCCATCCTCAAAAAAGCCAAGCCAAAACCTTAAACTTAGAGAGGTAAATGGGATTTATTCAAGATCTTCTAGCAGAGACAAGGTCACACAGCTGATTATCCTAGTGCAAGGCCCTCACAAGTCATAGGCCAGGTAGGGCTGTACCTATTTAAATGATTATTTAAATTTTTTAATAGGTGTATGTGTTGTTGGTAACATTTCAGGGTAACCAGACATTTCTAAAAACACAACAAATTTTATATATATAACTTTAAATATTTAACAGATGATCATACGTGTAATAACGCCCAAAAGAAAAATAAATTCAAAGTTAGGATTACATAGTCTACAAAAATGACGACTACTGATGCTGCATCCCCATTTCTCAAGAGATTGTGAATTCAATTGTAGTAAAGTTTAACTCCATTTCAGCTTTTAGACACTAATTAAGAAGCATGCAGAACAGCTGGGGTTTGAGTTCATAAATATCTGTGTAGCCACATGACAGAAAGCAAGAGAGTCACTCACTGAACTGTGGACTCTGGTTGTGTCTTAGTCTTCCAGCAGTTACCATCACATTTATTTCACAACTGGGGGTGGCAGATTGCTTGCATATGGTCAATTTTCACCTTTTTTTTCCACTTACATTCATGTTTATCATACTGTGAACAAAATGACTGGAGACAAAGGTCAGGGTCTACAATTCTGACAGCAAATGAGACATTGCTGCCACCTTTCAGTATTTTGAACTGTAAAACTCAGTAATCTGCATTTATCAAAATAATAACAATGGACTGTACCATTGGACATATATTTTTTTACACTATACACTTCTTACTTTATAGAATAATTTTTTAATAGAAAGCTGGAGAGACAATAACATAACTATACCTGTCATCTACTTTTCCCCTACAATATAAAATCTCACATCTGCATGTTTAGTTTTAGAAAAATAGATAAGTATTTGTCACCCTCTTGGCAGAGCATTTAGAGAGTATTTTAGTTATAACTTAGTTATTTTAATTTCACTGTACAGTCATTGGTAACTATCATTACGATCATCTGTTTTCCTGCATAATAGATTTTTTTAGTTTTGCTTAACGATTTCCAGATCTATTTCAAATATCATATATATCAGAGTGACACATGGATCATTTCGTTTATTTGCTTCCTTACTGGTTTCATTCTAAGAATTGGGAATTTTTCTTCTCTACCATCATGATCTTACTCACCTCCCAAGCTGGTTTTCCTGGCCTTTCCTTCTGCAGATATTCCAGAATCTGCTTTTCTTATCTACTCATTCTGTTTTTATGAGTATTGGGGCATAATATCCCACACATATTCTGTACTGAAATTTTGTAATGAATGCACAAAAATACATTAATTGTATTTGGGAATTTGTCTAGAGAGTAAGTCGTATAGTCATAAGCAGCTCAGGGAGCTGGAGTTGTTTAGCCTGGAGAAAAGGAAGCTTGAGGTGATCTTATCACTCTTTACAACTACCTGAAAGGAGGTTGCAGCCAGGTGGGGTTTGGTCTCTTCTCCCAGGTGACAAGTGGCAGGATGAGAGGAAACGGCCTCAAGCTGTGCCAGGGGAGGTTCAGAATCACGGAATATGCCAAGTTGGAAGGGACCCATGAGAATCATCGAGTCCAACCCTCAGCCCTGCACAGGCCCATCCCCAAGAGTCACACCCAGTGCCCCAGGGGATCATCCAAATGCTCCTTGATCTCTGTCAGCCTTGGTGCTGTGCCCACTGCCCTGGGGAGCCTGGTCAGTGCCCAACCACCCCCTGGGGGAAGAAACTTTAATATCCAACCTAAACGTCCCCTGACACAGCTTCAGGCCATTCCCTGGGTCCTGTCCCTGGTCCCCACAGAGCAGAGCTTCCCTGCCCCTTCTCTGCCCCTCCCCAGGAAGCTGAACAGCAGTGAGGTCTCCCCTCAGTCTCCTCCAGCTGAGCTCACCAAGTGCCCTCAGTGTCCTCCCACAGCTTCAAATCAAGGCCCTTCCCCATCCTCGTTGCCCTCCTTTGGAAGTTCTCTTCAGGTTGGACATCAGGTACAATTTCTTCACCAAAAAGGTGGTTAATCATTGGAATGGGCTGCCCAGGGAAGTGCCAGAGTCACATTCCCTGGAAGTGTTCAAAAAATAACTGGATGTAGCACTTAGTGCTATGGTTTAGTTGACATGGTGGTGCTCAGCCAAAGGTCGGAGCTGAAGGTCTTGGAGGTCTTTTCCAGCTTTAATGATTCTTTGACTCTATGTTCTCCCATTGCTTTGTTTCAAAATATCACCTTGTACATTTTCTGCCTTTCTTTTCAATG
This sequence comes from Pseudopipra pipra, assembly GCF_036250125.1. Classification (NCBI taxonomy): domain Eukaryota; kingdom Metazoa; phylum Chordata; class Aves; order Passeriformes; family Pipridae; genus Pseudopipra; species Pseudopipra pipra. Next base: position 5,526,897 of record NC_087550.1, read on the forward strand.
TCTTGTAGCAGTATTCTATGTACTATGAATTATTATCAGTGCTGTTTAAGTCTAGGACCCTGAGTTCCCAATTTGAAAAGGTGCCATAAAACACCAGCTGTTCTCTATATTTTTATTAAAAAAAAAAAAAAGAAAAAGAAGTAAGTTATGTGATTACTCAGTGAAAACATGTGCATCTCAGTATGGTGATAGGGGAGTCAAAAGAGGATAGTGCTTTGTTTCCTGGGAAGTATAAAATAGAACAGATTTTGATCCCACTGCATCACAGACTGAATTTGCATTTTGCAGTATCTGATGCCCTGGTAGAGATTGGAATCTTCATCATCCCACACATACTACAGACAGGGACTGTTTCTGCTCCTCACAATTTGGATGCATTTTCTGAAATAAGTTTAATTTGATAACTCAGAGAAAGCAAAGGACAAAAGGGAGATGATGCTTAATGCCATTTATGTGGATCAAGACCTTGTTTTGTTATGAAACGTAAACATTATTTAAACTAAAAACATTATCTTGTATTACCTAAGGACTGTAAATAACAATCTTTTAAATTTGTAATTCTTACAATGATAAATGTTTTAGGGTTCAACGGAGGAGCAATTTAGGTCAAAAATGGAAATAGATATGAAATTAGTATGTCTCATCTCAGTTATAAATTTTCACATATATATTTCAAATCTATCACGGCTGATAAAGAAGAGCTTGACTGGCAGTCCAATTAAACAAGGCACAGGACTGGAGTTACAGATAATTTCATTTAGAGGTAGTATTGGTCTAGGAAAACATATACATCATCTCTCATGTTATGCTGAATAACAGCTCAGACTACAGATCTATAATTTATAATTAATTACAAGCTTTCTATCCTCCTCCCACTTTTTTTCCATCCTATATTATAAATACTGTACTTGCAGAATGGATCCTCATAAGTCTCTTTCATACAGAACAGCAAAGCATTCAAGGCATACAAACATCACACAAAGAGGCCTCTCAGTTATATTCCCAGTCACTTGTTAATACTTGGAAAAAACAATGATCTCAGAGCCTCTTTTTTTTTTTTTAACAGAAAAAGGACTCAAGACTGCAATTAAAAAGCATAAGAAGAGGAAAATTCAACAGAAAGATGATGTCCATGAGTTATATATGTTGCAATATTGCTGAAATATAAAACTGGAAGCAACCTCTGTTCAGTGGTACATAAAGCATCAGCCTTCCTAATACTTCTAGTATTTCCTTCATTATCACAATTAAGCCTTTAAAATTTAATTCATAATGTTACAGCTGCTTCTTTATAGGCTCCTTTTTACTGTAAAACTAAAGTACATGCAATCTTAACAAAGTCTGTGGAATAATGAGATTTGAATCAACTATGAGACCCTTAATCTTAATTGGCAAGAGGTGTGGGAAGATGAAAAATTTCCTTTCCCTATAATCTAATCAAACCTTGCCATATCAGCTTCCAGATTGCAACGTCAGCATTTCCACTGAAGGGCTGAGCAGGAGGTTAAGCAAAAATTAATTGTAAACATTAGTGTAAATACCAAAAGTTCATCCTGGTCACACTAGGAAAGCCACCTCAGCAACATTTGTGTTCTCTCTTGTGCTCTCACTTGTGTTGCTGGCACTGCTTTCAGCATCCCAGCCCTGCAGGCTGAAGCCAGAGCTGTATTTTCCCAAGGGCTTAGTTGAAAATGGGAGTTGCATGTTTTCACGAGAAGCCCACAAGAGCTCAGTAACCAAAACCACTTCAAACTCATCTGGTCAAAGTCAAAGCCAGGAGGAAATTTAAACTCAATTCTTAATTCAGAAAGTAAATCTTTCTGCAGGAGCTTTCAGAAGAGATTTTCTAACAGCTCTCAGTGTTGCAGCAAGGCAGGGGAAAGACTCCTCTGTTGGCAGTGAAAAACTGGAGTTTAAGGCTGTGCTGACATTGCACTAGAGCTGCAGCAACATCCCCATCCTTGATGCTGATGCTCATCAGGTGCATGGACACTTCGGGACATTGGGGAAAGGCACACATATTATTCCTGAATCCTGATGAATAGCAGTCACAACTCATCTCCAGAAAGATGGAAGAAACCTCATCTGAATTTCTAAGAGCTCACTTTGATGTGGTACAGTACTGTGGCCATGAAGATGAGAGCACTGTTCAGTCCAATGTGACTTAGCCAGCTAATAATACACCTGAGAGAGGTGACAGACATGAAAAGATGCCTTTCCCACCCACTTCAATAACTGTCAAGGAGCCCAGGAGGAAGCTGGGGAAACACCACACCACTGCTGAGGCAAACATGGGAAATCCTCGAGATTCTTGGATTATCCATTCTTGTAACCAGTAACAAAGTGCTAGAATTAAAAAGATAACTTGACTTTTCAAAAACAGACAAAAAGAAGGAACTCTCTTCACACAATTAACAACACTAATCCCTTTAGGTCTCCTTGAGTTTACATATTCCAGTTTGCCCAGAGTTTAAAAACACCCCTAAACTGTAAAAAAATGGAGATACTTTTTTGGGGGGTTTTTTTGGTGTTAAATCTCCACACAGATAATGCAGGATTCTAGCAAGAGCAATCCCCACAAGACAATCCCCGAGGCAGGGCTGTCTGTTTGTCATCTTTCAACAACTACTAACAGTATCTATCATCTGTCTCTCATCTTTTGTATAAAACATACAGAAGCAAAGGTGAGGTGTTTGATACACAGTGGAGTAAGAAAGCAGCTGGAATTACTGAGATTTATGCATAACCTGCCAGACAAGCTGTTGCAACTGCCAGTTATGCATTTTAGCACAGCCTGCTGTTGGCACATTTTTTAAATAAAAAATATGGTGCCCACACATTCAAAGCAATGATGGAGAGCTAATGATCAAAGGAGTGGGCTGTTGCTTTCTAATTATTTTTGGACTAATTTTTTTATAAGCTAGGGCTGGGTTTTGTTTTATTAAGTTTTGTATTTTATGCAATATATCCTCTATTACTTAATACCCAACAACTCACAGCCAAAGCAAGTGATTTTAGCTAAACTGTCAAATTGCCATTCTACTGGGCAGGCCTTTTATGCACTAACCAGAAACATGGAATGAAACCAATGCTGCCAGCAGATAATACCCTCCTCCTAGTGGCAGGGCAAATCTGGCATGGGTACCCTCAGTTTCAATGTTAGTAGTGCAGTGGCCAGGATTTAATATGCTATAAAAAATTGAACATTATTTCATCAGGTTTAATGTGCCGTGGCTTACCTTCACTCATCTCAGTCCACTAAAATAATCCAAAGCACATAGAGTACTTTTTCTCTCTGCTACTTTGCCACATTAAGTTCAAGCAAAGCACACAAAAATAGAACTGACCTGAACACGTGACTGGCAGTTTCTCTTGGGCTTCAAAGGCAAGAAGGTGTTACAGGAAAAATGCAGCCTGTAACTGACTGCAGACTAACTTTACCCAGAATAGAAAGAAATGGAATCTGTTGATACTTCTAACTGGAGAAAAAACACCTGGACACTGCCAGCATTTCCTTTGTATGAGACAATTTATAGGACCACTCTATGTACATTAGAATGCCCAGCTGTGGAACTGCTCGAGGCCTGTTCAGATGGTGATGCACTATATATCAAACAGTAAGTATAAATAATAATAAATATATAATAATACATTCACCCTAACCCTTAACAAACCCTAAACCTTAGTTTTGCAACCAGTTTGAAACCTGCTAACAATGAGTAGAATCTGTTTTCACTAGTCTAGTTAATGATTGTTAATTTATTTTGAACTTGCAGAAGATGCATCCAGTGGTTAAGGCATTCATGGTCAAAAAGGAGGGTCCAGTTGATGGAGCCTTCTGTAACAAAGGACAGTGGAAGCAGTAGAAGGAGAGAGATGATTTGGTATTGTCAGTACAGACAGAGACCTGGACACTTCCTGTAAGCAATTCCACAGAATATTAACAGGGGACGGTTAGGAAAACCGCCAACTTAAATTTGGTATGGCAAATTAGCAACTAGGTAATTTTTCTTCACTGTATATCAGATACCAGTATTTTTATTTTATTTATTATTATGCAAGCTAGTAGGGTTTTTGTTTTTTTACTCTTTTTTTTTAAGTGCTACATTCCAGTTCTGTCCAATTCAATTTGATAATTAGACAACCAGTGGTATCACAGAATTCCCTATGACTGAATTCAGTGCATGGGCATTGGTGGCTTGCTGAGTGCTCTCATGTTGTTAAGAGAAGTATCTTCTGAGACCCACTCACAAACGAGGCAGAACTAATCCATCCCTCTTGGACAAGCTGATTACCTGGAAATCAGTCAGCCAGGGAGTTTGTTCTGTCAGCCTTCAGGACATGAGCAAATCGTAAATGTAACTCCCAGCAAAAGGAGCCCAGAAAGCACATCTATGAGGCAAATATCTATAATGCAGACACAGAGAGCACTGGAGCACAGAAGTTCTTGTTACTGTCCCAAAACACTCTGCTATGCCATGGAGAGCACAGACATTCTTATTCCATCAGTCAGTGTCTCACAGCAACTAATTTTCCACCCGTGATTGGGAAGCTCAGACCACTCTTTCATCAACATCCAGGGAACTGAACTAGATCCTGGTGTGGAACATTTTGTCCTTTTGGTAATGAAGTTTGTGTTTGGATTTTGTTTGTGACAAGCTTTGCATTTTGCTTGGGTTTGACATGGCATTACAGCTGCTGGGTGTTTCACTTTGTTACTGCCAGGTCCAGAGATAGCACAACCTGGAAAAGCAAAACAAGTGTCTGCAACAACTGATTGACAGGCCTAAAACACCCGGGAGAAGACCTAGCACAAGAAATAATGGCTTAGAGAAAAACAAATTAGGAGCTGATTTATATTCCAGGAGACATTTTATTGCCTGCCACTCTCCATCCCACTGAAATATTGTGATGGATTGGGGTGACAGAAAGGAATTGCTAGGTGCTAGTAATGACAATTCCAACAAGGAGGTGAAGGAAACACACCATGCCCTGCCTGTCCCCAGAACACAGCTGGCTTATAGTGAAGGGAATACAACCCATTAGTCACTGCAGGCACCTCAGGATGTGTTGTTCATATGTACATTCACGCTGCGGGCATCTCTACCCCAAATTCTGTTGAATTTTCAGGTCTGTATTCTAAGATCAAAATACTAAGAGGGAATTGGAGAGTGAAAGCAGATTAAATGGAGCCCTACATGCTTTCCATGGAGCTGCATGCAAGCTAGTTAGCAGTCAATGCATGGGAAGAGATCTAGCCCATTTCATCTACAAAAGTCTTGGTGAAAGGTGTGGGAATATGTTCTGAAAATGTTAATAGACTAAAGCATATTTGAACTCATTTGATACCAACCCCCCCAAACTTAATGAAAACATCTAAAGCCATAAGAGCAGAGCTTTTCTGGAGAGTGGTGGCTGAAAAGGGATGGGAAGAGGGGCTAGGCTGGTAGTGTAGGTGTAAATTGAGTCAGGCTTTCCTGTAATATCAGTGGCCATGATCCAACCTGGCCTCAGGTAGTATGCTACCATGACAACTTGTCCAAAAAAATTGAAGGTGTAGAGGTGAAACAGAAAAGAGAAGGGAACCTTTGTTATACAGCACACTGTCATGAAGGGAGATGATTAGAAGTGAGTCAAAACTCCCAGAGCAGTGGAGCTGTTAGTGATACTTCTGAGATCTCAGAGATCTACCACAAAAAGTCCTAAGACTGTCACAGAAAGGTAGTCTTTCATGAGACTGAGAGATTTCCAGGGGTTTCAGGATATTTTCATAAGAAGCCTGCCTATCCTCCATCAACCTGACTTGCTCCACAGTAAGTCTCTGACATCTGCTGGCTTGTCACCAGGTGGAACAGAGGTTTTCTGTGCTCATGCTGCTCTGTGTGAGCTGTGAGATGAATCTTCAAGCAAGGGTGTTCTGAAGCGAGGTTCAAAATGTCACCCTTCAAATCAAAGTGAAGTCCACTTAATGCCTCTCAGCTCTTCAAAGGAAGAGGATTTGAGGAGGTAGATGTGCTTGTCAGGTAAAAGTGTGGTAACTGCTGATCCACAGCAGCAGAAAAAATAAAGAGCATAATGTCTTACTCTCCTCTTGGGGGCCTGACTCTGGCACAGTCCAAGCTCTGAGCTTGTTTAACTTCATACTGCCAAAATTAGAGAGCATGAGAAAGAACAGGAAAAGAAATCCAGGTCTGGGCAGGGAGAAATCCAACAGCCTTCGGGCAACCCTTGAGGAACTAGCTTTGTGCCAGGCAGCTGCCCGTTGTGCTTCCAGGGTTAGTTCAACAACTGTGTTTTATTCTCTATAGTTATCTGAGTTGGGGTCAAGCTACCAGTTTGCCTTATAATGCTCAGCAAGATATAGAAGCCTTTGTGAAGAGATCCCAATATTGGATTTGAAATCAAGGAAATGATCAAAATACCTGGACAATGGAGAAACAGATGGAATTTTTAATGTTTCATACCCCTTTAAATCACAGTTTGGCCTGTAGTACTTTACATGCTCACCATTTACCATTAACAGAATTTCCTTTATGTAATACTGATAAGGATATTTGATTTATATAAAAGAGAAACGTCTAAAATGTATGAACTGAGTTGCAGGTGTGCTGTGAGGTGAGAGAGCAATTATCAAGATCATTATTATAGTACATTAGTGTCTAATGGTGTGTGATAAGGGTTGGAAAATACCTGCTATGTACTGAGCTATCTTTCAGTTGACATTCAGCTACAAAAGAAGAAAATCATCTGTATTGTATGTATACACTGAATGACTGAGAAAATACAAAGCAATATCAAATGCTTAGAGATGCAGAGCAGAAAACCAACTACACATAAATGGAAAAAAAGAGCATTTTCATTTTTATAAACAGCAGTGCCAACTTTGAAAAAATGACCCACAAGATGGTGTCTTCAGTAAAGCAATTTCTCTTTCCTAGCACCTCTTAAAAAAAGAAGGGGTGGGTGTGTGTTCATGTGCACACAAGCACAAAAGACCACCAATTTTATACACAATTTTTAAACAAAATACCTTTCTTTCACCACAATTGACTTTTTGAGCAAAAGATGTTTGGCTGCATCAATTTAAACAGCAACATGGAGGTTGGCAGCAATCCATTTCTGCTGAGATTAAGCCAGTTGCTACCAAATCCATTGATCCTTTTAGATATTGATTTGGTAATTTAATAAAAAATGAAGTTTTAGAATGTGAACACATTCACAGCGCTGAGGAGACAGGATTTTGATAAGCTGTGCTGCAAGACTAAGCTGGTAACACTGTCAAATGAGAAAATCACACATGATTTAAAATATTCAGGATTTCCAGTGTGGCAGATTGGTTAAAACATGACTCTAAACAGAAATGTGACCTGTTCGAAAAAAGGTCTCATATTTAAAAATGTATAGCCTTAAAATAAGAGATCTACTCCCTTTGTCTTCCATCTACTAATACTAGTGCTTAAAGCCATTCTGTATCTAATCTCCTATTTATTGTGAAGAGTAAAATTAGGAGAATAGCTTCTACTCTTATTACAAAGAAAATTAGGACAAGTTCTAACTAAGCATTAGTTTCTCCCTGAGATGCCTCCATGCCACAACAGTCCTTCACTGTGCAGCTCCCAGCTTTTGCTCTCAGCCAAGAAAAAAAAAAAAAACAAGAAAAGAAAAAGAAAAGAAGTTGTAACAAATCTGTTACAGTTGTTTTCCTACAAGCTGTCCTGAAGAACTTGGGGATCCCAGGTTTTCAACAACTTCAGCCCCCACAGGCTAACTGAGGACAGAGGTACCTTATCACAACTTAGAGCAGTTGGAAAGAGTTTGAATTTGCTGTGTGGACTGCACCAGACTGAGGTTCCATGTTGCCAGCATAAAATTAAAGTAAGCAAAGTATATGGGAAAAAGTCAATATTACTGTTGAGGGAAGAAGTCTCCCATTCGGGAAATTGAACATCAGTCATCTACAACATTAGTGATTGCTCAGTTTAGCCTTCTGCAACACTGAGAGAAGTTGTCTGTAAGCTGCATCAACACTTGAAAACAAAAGCATAGTGGCATTAGTAAACCTCGACAAAACAGAATGAGAAAAGGAGGAAAATCCAGCAACACGTGATGGACTCAAGCTTTGTCATGGGCTTCCCGAGGAAAAGGTAAACAGAAGCCTCGACACTGCCGGGCTTTGGCTGCTTAAAATATTCCCCAAAAATCTGTAGTTGCAGTAGCTGAAAAGCATATTCCAAACATCCACCATTCCAGCCATATGAGCAGAGAATTTAATACATACAAATAGTTTATGTTTTTTAATTACTGATAAAGAGTCCCTAGATCAGGGATCAGACCCTAGACATCTTCCATCCACAAAAAGTTGTTTGCTTTACTCATGGTCCAACTACAGCTTTAGGACTTGGTTCGTTCTTATTATATCTAATGTTCATACTCTCCATATAATATATAATAACCGTGCAGTATTGTTATACAAGGTCTATAAGATATTTTAAAAAATTTATATCTTCCCATGCCACATGAGTGGCATGCTAATAGTGCCGAAATTCAAAGGGCAGTCTCTTGGGTGGCCAAGTGAACAGTTTGAGGTAAAACATTCTCATGCCATGCCAGCAGCTGAGAACACTATTTAATGAAAACACAGGGCAACAAAGAATTAATACATTGCTATTGAGACAAGAGCACCTTGATAAGTGAACTTTTCATATTTTCCATTCCATAAAGGTTTAGTCTATTACTGAAAACATGAACATGGGTAAAGAGCACACTAGACAAGTCAAATTCAAGGAAAACTTAATATGTTTGTAGAGGTACATGACATGTGAAATTATGGAAAATGACAAAGCCCAGAAAATCTAGGTAAGTATTAATGTGAGTCTTGAGGAAATATGTACAGATATTCACTGGCCATGAAGTTTCAGTCTCAACAGAAATAACCCAAGGTCAAAGCTATGAATGGTATACAGCCTGTGCAATAAAAATGTAAATATCCTTCATTCTATGAAACTGGAAATGTGTTTGGTTACACTATGGAACTGGTTATCAGCACATCCAGGAAGAGAGTGATGAGTTTATTCTTCACAGACAGCCAGCTCAGATACTGATTGCCAGAACTATAGAAAGTGCAGCTCTTGCTGTTACAGTATTTCTTCTAGAGGTGCACACACAAATAAATCTGCATGAATCAAGTAAAATAAGGAGAAATAAAACAAAAAGTAGATAGCTTATTCATAGGATCAGTAGTGATAAGAAGGTTGGTAAAACACCTGAAATTATTTTGAACTAATTAAAAATATTTAAGAACTATCTGTTATTTTTCTACCTCCATTTATTTGTTGGTTTGGGTTTTTTTTCTCTTTTATTAGGACAGCTACAGGTTGGAAATGTGACACATTTGAAGCATCTTTCAACTGGGTTTAAAGTCAATTTCCCTTCCCAATCTGGATTCAATTCAAAATATATTGTTCTTTTGAGTGAAAATCTACCTTAATGTGAAGACAGTCAAAATTGATAGTCAGGCCAAATTCTAAATATTTCCAAGCCCAGAGATTTACATCTCAAGCTCTGCAGTGCAGGAGCTGTTCTTTCTGGATATCTCTAAAGGATCTCCAATGACACAAACCTGATGCAAGACTGAGCCTTTTGCATGTCTGCCACAGCAACGCAGAGTGGTATCAGCACTCCAACAGTGAACAACCATGAAACATTCAGTAAATTCCACTGATGTGATTATATCAGACACAAGCTGTGTTTTATTTAGTTACCTTCAAACTTGGTGAATCCCAGAGCCATCAACAAGAAGGTAAACACTGTAATCGGGAAATTAAATAGTAGGTTCTGTATTAATATAAACTTCTATGCCTCTTTGAACACTAAACCTGACTCAGCAGAGGTTATTAATATGAGAGCACAACAAGACTCCCTTATTTGTTCAAAAAAGCCATTTATCACTCTGCTACATTTTCTGTTTGACAGAGATATAACATTATCTTACCTTCTAAATAATGTTATATCTTTTAATTTTCATCCCAATGCGAAAATTGAGTCCTCCTATTATCCTAGAGGATTAAAATAGGATGATTCCTTCACCTGTTATATTCTCAGTATCATGAAAAAAAAGTCTAGGAACAAAAGCTGAAACATAACAAAGAATTAAAACTTCAGATATTTAAATTTAATACATGGTTTGCAGTAGAAGCGGTCAACAAATTTTCTTCCAGTAGAAATTAGCAACTTCAATATATACTCTTCAGAATCCATCTGACTAGTTCTGTTGAATTAGTTGATGCAATTACAATAATAGGTTTTGAATGGGTTTATATTTCAAGTGTGATTGTGCTGAATTGAATTATTCCCTACTTATCACGAAAATATTGAAGGAACGTTCCTCATTTTCAACCCACACTTTTAAATTGATTTCCAACCACTTCAGCACGATTAAATTTTTAAAATAAAGTAGGCAGATACTTCACACTCTCAAGTGCTGTCATAAGTAGTAAATCTTCTCTAGAACATAAAAATAACTGCAATAAGTCCAACCTTTCTATACAAATATGCAAATGCCCACATACCTAAGGAAGTCTACAGATAATCACCTGTTCTCAAGCCCAGAACCTGCCTTACACAGAACAAAACAATGGAGTTTTTTTAGGCTTTCCATTTAAAGATATTTAATTGTTGAAAAAATTATGATGTTTAAGGTGATGGGGGAAAGAAGAATAAAAAAGAGTATAAAGCAAAATAAGATGGACTGGTTAATGTGGTTTTCCCCTTGAAGAGAATGCAATGATCAGTTCCACCCTGGAGAACCAGGGAAAACCCTGCTAATCTCTTCTGTGCAGGGATATGTAATGGAGTATTCCAAAGAAACAAATTACCTTGTACAATCTCTCTCTCTTGTACACAGACAAACTCCTCTTATAGTTCTCCACCTTCTCACAGAAACCCTGACTGATTCAGGGAATTTGTGGAATTCTGCCCCAGCTAGAGTGAAAATGTCACTTCCCAAAGAAGCAAGCACAATGTTGAGGATAAACAAACATTTTGTATAATAAAAATTATGGCTGCTTTGTAATTTAAAGTTATATAATTAATGCATATGGAATAGTAGGCTTTTAAAATAAAGATAAAGCAACATTTGAAAATCCTTGTCCTCTTGCTGACACCTTCTATGAAAGTATAGCAGAGGTTGATAGTTTTAATTCCTAACATGAATTTGTGTCTAGTAGGAGGGAGATATACTTATTGTGATTAAGATACACACAAGAGAAGAAGAAACTTCTTATTGGACACTATTATACATCAAATAATAAATCAGTTTGTACCACCAAAAAAAAAAGTCAAGGATGTATAGAGATGCAAATGAAAAGCTAATGCACAAGTCTGACAAATACAAAAATCAGAGTTCCAAGAGACAAAGGAAGTAGAGTTTTATTTGCCCTGACTGACATAATACTCATCCATTTTCTCTAAGACTGAGGAATGAGACTCATGTATACACACAGCACCATGTATAGAAAAAGAGATGCCACTCCTACAGAGTGGTGCTAAGGAAGGTGGCAGATGGGGGCAGAGCAATCCTCTTGGTGGATTCCAGCACAATTGGATTATTAGGGCTCAGAAATTAAATAAGGGTCTGGCGGACCCTCAGCAGTGACAACCAGCAAGCAGCAGCAAGAAGAAAAGAAGCAACTTTGGAGAAAGATGTCTGAGGCTTTTGGATCTACACACAGTGGTTTTCCTTCTGGCTTCCTTCAGAAGGAGGTTGGAAGGAGGGACAACATCAGAAACTGGGAAAGGCCACAACCAAGAAACAAAACTCCACTATCTTATAACACCTGTACAGGACAGTGGCCTTGAAGGAAGTCAAGTAACACAGTCACATTAACTGATCCATCTGATAAGATAAACCTGCTTGGTGCTGCTCCGCTGGGAATTGTTTTCCTGTGTGCAAGTGTGTGCACAGCATTAGCAAATACAACACAGGAGTTGTGAGATACCTGTGCCCTTTTGGGCAAGTAGCTGGAAAACAGAGAGAACCTGCTGAATGTTTAAAACAGCACTAGACATTATGTTTACTTAACTGAATCTTGCCACTTATATCTGACAGAATCAAACGCTGTTAGAGAACCAGACCTTGTAGGAAGATCAACAGAACCATGTTTAGATCTGTTTTAAAATACTCTACAAAAGCAATTGTAACCTTATTCTCAATAAGAAATCTGAAGTAAACAATGCATATCTTTCCTATAATAAAATAGATCTGTATTAGATCTGAGAAAAGTCTGTAAATTATATCTTTTTTTTTACTATGAGAATTAAAAATCCCCAAACACTAAGTCAATATACCTTCTTATTATATGCCAGAAACTATAGCAGGGATCATTCCTAATTCTGTTTCTGAACAGCAGGAAGCAGTGCAGTTCATTATATCCACCTTGCTTTTCACAGTCAGCAGGTTAGTTTTCCAATATGCTCATTCTTCTATCAGAGTTGATGTTTGTAAGGCCAGAGGAGAGAGTGGTTGCTCTACTGTACTTTGAAAAGGAGCAGATGTGCCCCAGATCTCAAAGATGATTAGTTATGTGGACAGAGAAGAAGAACTTAAGCTCAGACATCCCAACTCCAGAGCTGAACACTGTTAAAACTTTATTAGTTCCACATTCTCCAGAAACTCATTATCTGAAATAAAATTTGATATATCAAAATTGTCAAAGGAACATAAGAATCTGTCTTGCTCTCTGCCCTTTTATATTGTCATGAAGAGTCTAAGTGTGTTCAGCTTTAACAATATATTTTTAATTTTATCATTTGAGGAGGAGGATTCAATTCATTATTATCTGTCAATACTTGAAATAATAATAATTAAAAAAATATTCTTAACTCATAGAATCCCAAAATAATTCAAATTGAAAGGAATCTGTAGAGCCTCTGTCCTACTCCCAAGCAATTCTTAGGCAGATTAGTTGCCCAGGGATCCTTTGGACAAATTTTAAATAACTGCAGTCATGGAGATTCCTCAACCCTTCCAGGCACCTGCTGCAGAACTTCACCCCTCTCAAAGCAATCGGGGAAATGATTTATCTATTTTTGAACAAATTTCCCATGTTGCAACTTGAGCCTATTGCCTCTTCTCTTCTGGTCACAAGGTTCTGAATGCACACTTCACCCCATCTTCCATGAGTTAATACAAATTTCCATGGTTAATACAAATCCTGAATGGTCTTGGTTTTAGTATCAACAGTTGAGGTGAGTCACTGAGAACCAACTCAGGACTTGGAATTGCTGATCTCTATGCCCAGCAGCCAAGGCAGTTTTCCACCCATCTAGTGTGTAGGGATACCATCACAAGGCAGACCACAGAAAAGGCCTTGCTGAAGTCAAAGAGCATCCCCTGCTCTCCAACTTGTCTGCTCAGCATCACATATCTTTGTAGACACCTATCAACCAGGTAGGTCAGGCGCAATCTGCCCCAATAAATTGATGATGGTTGTACCAATCAGCTTCTCGTCCTCGTGTGTGTAGATATGGTTTCCAGGAGGATTTGCTCCACAATCTTCACGGTGATTGAAGCGACATTGGAGTGAATCCTCTTGACCTTGCCTCCTCTGATGCCATTTCCTTTCTTCCAGTTGTCAGGAACCTCCATGGAGGACTATGACCTTTAAAGGTGTCAGCAGCTTCACAAGGACATTGCCCAGCTCCCTCAGCACCTTTGAGTGCATCCCCTCTGCTCCCATGGGCTAGTCTATGTCTATATCTAGTGCTCCCAGGCTCCATTTTCCAATACTATGGATGATGCTTTATTGCCATTGATGCTCAGGGACTTTGGAGTCTAAAGAGTAAATCTTGTCACTTAAGACCAGCAAAATAAAAACCTAGCATTATTCTTTTTCATCTTTATGTTATAATTATGTTTTCAACTTCCTATTCCATCTGACTTTCAGATATCCCTCTGACTTATACTAATGCTCCCCAAGTACCTTCAATGGTTTATCACTGCTGCACTTTTTTCACACCTTTCCCATTCACTCTGAATGGTAAAAAGTCAATCTCTTCCATCGTTTAAAGTGACATATTATCACGTGTATAATTTGTTACCTAAACAAACACTGCACAACACAGACTAACAGAAATCAGTTTGTTTGTTTTCTTGAAAACTTGTACTTTTTGAAACAGTTTTGACTATGAATATTTTGGTCCCATCCTACCATTTGTCCTGGCAACAGAAGCAGTTCAAAACCTCTCTCCTCATCTGTTTGGATGCTCAGAAACTCCTTGATGCGTGGCATTATTCGTAAGTACTGTGAAGTATATCACACATGCCAAGTTGAAGAATCTCAGAGCAAAGTTTTTCAATAATTTGTTTCACTCTGAGCAAAAGAGAGGCCAGAGAAATCTCCTTATCCAATCTGTTAATTTTCTGTTCTGTACATTGAGTTAAGGAACATATGATTTTCTATGGTTGAGTTTCTTTCTCTAATCTTGCTGAAAATCATCATCAGTCTGTTTACGCTCCACATTTAAGTGACTAATTCTCTTCTCATTGAACAAGAGCAATCTTCTGTAGGACACAAAGCAGAAAATTTTTTATTATCCAGTTTTCCTAATGCCCATGAAGTTTCAAGAGACTACAACAGCTTCATTCTTCACTGTAATTATTTGTGGCCATATTTTGTCAGAGCAATAGCTGTCACTTCAATTTTACTCCTCTAAGTGTTATATATTGTCTTCTGTTATCAACTTACTGAAGTAACTGAAGCACTCAATACACTTGGGATTTATGTGGATGCATTTGTGGTTGCAACGCATTTTTTTCTTTTTTTGTCACTTATTTAGATTTAATTTCAGTGGCTTCACTTTTTTCAGCAAATTTTACACTTATTCCTACAAATTTCCAGTCAAATTATTACCACTGGTAAAGCACAGGTAACCAGTTGCCACCCAAAGACAGATTCACTGTCCTGAAAGCTCCTCTTTATTTACACTGCAAAGCAAATTCAGGGATGCAATTAAAATTTATACCAGTACCTTTTAGAGTTATAAATAAACATGGGAAGCAATACTGTTGGCAATGAAAGCTCTAGAAAAACCCTAGATGCTTTAAGCCACAT
The DNA here is from genome assembly GCF_036250125.1 of Pseudopipra pipra. Lineage (NCBI taxonomy): Eukaryota > Metazoa > Chordata > Aves > Passeriformes > Pipridae > Pseudopipra > Pseudopipra pipra. The sequence goes on from NC_087550.1 coordinate 5,542,007, forward strand.
TTTTCAAAACAAATTGAAATCTTGTGTCTAAATTGTTGACCTCTGTATTGAAATATATTTTGTTATGATACATGAGATGTTCTAAATAAAACATCAAAGTTAACAAGACATGAAAAACTCTGAGTCAGAAAATCAACTAAGTATAAAAGACAAGTAAAAGGTAAGCTAAAATGAAACATACTAATTTAAAATTATTTGAAGCGTTCCATAAAATTACAAGTAATTTGATTATAATACATTTTTTTCCCTGTTAGTATGCAGTCATGAAATGTCACAAATTTAATATGTATCCATAAAAGAAAAAAAAGATCAAACTTTTATTTTTATTGTCCTCTTAAATTAATATTTTGCAGCTCTCCTAGGATAGCTGGACAATAAATGCTTTTGTTCTGTGATGGAAAGAAAAGCAATGCCAAACTACTCTCTGACACAGAAAAATGTACATTTTATCAGGTTGTTGGGCATGGTGCATCCTCAGCTCCTCTGGTTTGATGATAAAAGGAATTCTCTTTCCTTTATAGAAATCTATTTTAATCAACTACCATAAGACCCGAAGCTAAAATCATCCTCTTCTTTTGTGGGAACCAGTGAAGCCTTTCCATGGGTAACAAGTGGAAGAAAAGTATTTCAAATACAGAGATAGTGGAGAAGTCCTTCCTTTCCTGTTCACTCATAGTGAGTTTGAATTTCATTTTAAAGCAGTTTCAAAGCTTGACAGCAGTGGAAAACACAGTCACAAGCACCATTTGATCATGAAATTATGTTCTCAGGAGCAGTAAAAACATTACTTTTATGTTTGCTTCCTGATAGGGGGTGGGGAGTCGATCCTTGCTGCACTGAAAGCAGAGTTCAGACAAAAAACAACTGTTCCTTTCTCCTAGAGATGATGGCACTCCAAAACATGGTTAAATTGGAAGTCTCAGAGGCTGCCTATAGTTTTCTGCCACATTTCTCCTTTATTTTTGCCACCTGCTGCTGTCCTGTTTTAGTACAGGCACAACAGGAAGCACAAATGAAAGGTGGAGCCACAAACACATGCCTGGTTGCATTTTGTCTTCCCAGTAGAGCAACAGGAGGTAAAAATGATAGGGATTATGTTACCACTTGCCCTGAGGCAAAATGTTAATACTGGAGGAAACAGCTTTATGCTTTCCTCTTCCGAGGAGGAAAACCAGGGATCCTTGATCTTGGGAAACTGGATTTTTTATGCCCCTAAAGGCTTCTCATGAGCTTATAAATGTATATTACTGCACAGTAATATACATTAAAATGTCATTAAAATAGCAACATCAGGGATAGATTTAGTCCAAGAAATGAGGTGCTTATGCCTTCCAGGTTGGCATCAGATAAGTTTTTCAGCTAATCCATAAGTGAGGGTTTTATTCCAGCACAGCTTTTTGGTATACCAAGTTCTTTTTTTTTTTTGCCTTGATATTGGAGGATTTTCACATTAGTTAAGTGCTTAGAAAATAAATACTCTGATCTCTTGCCTGCAGTATTAATCACATACATGTTTCCATTGGAAGTAGGAACAAAACTGATTTGTAGATCACTAAAGTCAACAAATTAAAGTCTAGATACTGAGAAAAAATTAGGTTTTAGGTGGTCTTGATCACCTTCACTATAGAATATTTTTAGTTGTCATTCAACTTTCCATAAATGGGACTGAGCTTGCGGTTACAGATTTTGAAGGAGGTGCTATTAACTGCTGTGAGTTCTTTTCCTGTTGAGAAAAACACAAACCCTGCAGCAGCAAAAATATGTTCCTGACCCAGATCAAAGAAAAATCATCTCCCTATTTCATGACAGCAAATCTCAATCTTGAAATCCTAAAACACAAGAAAATGAATCAAAGGAAATTTCTCACCATGAGCGATTTAGAATGACTGACAGTACATATTTCCCTTTGTTTTTCCAAATAATCATTGCTGTCTCCAGTAAATCTGTTGACAAGAAACATTTTCGGTACCTTTGCTACCACTTTCTGTACTTAACAGACTGAAATTACAGCCATAAGAAAAGCCCTTAGCCCTTAGGATCAATGCAGTTGATAGGATTTGTCATTTTCTCTGCATGGCTTTGGGTTGTAGCAACTTCTCTCCTCATACTTACTTCATACTTCTAGTCTGAAAGTCTCTATACACAATTCCCTATCATTAATAAACAGAATTATGAATGTTTATTGCTGAGAGAAAAGTTCCTTTAGTATATTAATCCCAGTGAAAAAAACTACTGACTTGTGTTCAGCACAATATGTTAAAGCTGATAAAGTACAAAGGTTTATTACAGGCTGACATTCTGTTCCCCTTCCACTTTTTATTTTCTTAGGGTCTTATCACAGAAACAGTTTTATTTAGCTTTGTTATGTTTTATTTGGTGAGAAGAATGTAGAAGAGTCATGGTCTGGAATATTTAAACATAAACTTTTCCAAAGCTTGTATTTTTCTAATAAATGAAAGTATTGCAGAAGAAAGTTGCATAGCTGGGCAATAGTTGCTTTTGTTCTGCTTCAGAAAGAAAAGCAAGGTGAAAATATTCTGGAAAATAGAAACTATTCCATCTCAATGGAAAGAACAGTGCAGAATCACACAAGAGCAGGTCTCAAGTCATGACAGTACAAACGTATTGCCAGACACCTACAAACTGAAGCGATGAATTTACAGAATCTTCTATGTAGCCTCATTTTCCCTACCAAGAAATTACATACTTTCCCCTTGCAGTTACTGAGAGTTCCCCAACCAAATCCCTTCTTAAATTTGAAGGCTTTCATCAGTGCTGTACACAACGTTGAGTCGAGAGCAAAAAAGCAAAGAGGTCTGCTGAAAAGAAAACAGAATTACTTCTAGCTACATACAACCTTGTTAAATATCACTACAGAATAAAGAAAAAAGAATTGTTAAATTGTATCTCAATGGAACAACTAAATCTAGAGCACAATGGAGAAAGTATTCTCAGCTTAGTCCTGAAACTGCCTTTAGAAGCATTCAGAACTGAAAAACTAGTTAGGAGTATCTGCATTGGAAAAGCAAAGGTGGCAAATTCTAGCTCTAAAAAGCTCTCAAAAGACCTCCCCAGCCCAGACTTCTTAATGAAAAATTTCACACCTCCCATCTAAATTCCTTAGTGAGAATAAAAACTTACTGGGGAAAAAGAAAGGAAAACCCCAAACCACCCAACCCAGAATACCCTTCTTTTCTTTGTATTTGCTTTTCAATCTCTTTGCTTGTTTGCTTGCTTTTCAGAGAAACTGATAAGAACTTTCACTTAATTAAATCTAAGGCTTAGCAAGACTAAGTCTTGACACCTGACTTGACACCTGAAGATACCTCAAGAGTTTAAATTCTGTTCTCAGTGAGTGAGGGAGCATAGGCTGGAGACCTGGCAGCAGCCCACATTGGGAAGTCCTTTCAGGACATGTTGGTAACTTTTGCTTTGTTTTCCAATAAAACTAATGACTTTAGTCCTTATAAAGGATTAGCAAAACAAAGCAAGCTACAGGAAAATGTCTGCTCTGCCTAGTCTGTAGCAATTAAGCTAAGACAGCCAAATGACTCAGAAAAAAAGGAAGGCTAAGAGAGCTTTTTGAAAATCAGTGACATCCAACACTTTTATGCCTAAGGACATAATTGATACCCAGAGCTGAATAATTTTTATGTGTTTTTTTTTTTTTCTTCTTTTTTAAGGAGATTAACAATTTGACAAATAATAAGGCTCTTTAGATCCTTCACAGCTAACAGAACCTATTAGACACAGGTCAAACAGCACAAGTTCTCTTATAGGTTAAATCTTCTGAAGAATTTCAAAAGTTCAAAATTTTTGCAGGTATGATTCCACATTTTAAGTATTACTTCTGTATAGAAAGCCAGGAGATCACTTGGTTTCCTCTCTCTACATACAGTAGAAAATTCAGACCAACAGAACTGCACCTTTTTGTATGTTCATCATTGTTAATAAAGGGTTGTATATCGGTATGTCTGTCATAAAAGCTTTCCCATATTCATGTTCTATATCAGGAAAACACACTAAAGATGTTTTCTTCCTATGCTTGTTCCCTGCAAGCCTTTCACTTCTTGCTTTTATAAGCTTCTGATGTTGGCCACTTTCATCTTGACTTGAACTAGTCTTAGTCACTTTTAAACACCTTTTCTAGGCAATGAGGGAAAGTTCTTTCATGTGATTCAATATATATACATATATAAAAAATCTTAATAAATATATTAATAAATATAAACACACACACACATATATTAATATTAATATATACATATAACCATAAAGAAAATCTCTAAAATACAACATGTTGACCTTGCACTAAAATCACTTATTTTCTTCTACTGACTAGAAATAAAGCCTCGAAAATCTGCTGCTTCAGATGTGGACCTCTAAAGTCAGGTATGATGACTCTCACCCTGCTAGATTATAAAGACCAACCAGTCATTCTGTTCACCCCACTGACGAATGACTATTACGGAATCACAGATATCACTCTTAATCCAAATAATTAGTGACTATAAGAACATGTCTATTGTTTAAGGGCCAGAATAATTTACTGCAGTGTCTCTAATACTTACAGTGAGAGAACAATGTATCTGATTTCCCTCACAGTAGCATTCTATTTTCAAATTCCATCATAATACAGGTAGACCCCACAGTGCTCTGTGTGTCTGCAAAGCTGACACCCTGCAGCAGGAAACCCGTCAGCAGCCAAACTTGTTTCTTTGCTCATCCTTGCAAACCTCCTTAAATAAATATATGTTCTTTGATGCTCAGTGCTATCCATTACACAGCTGGAAAACTGCAGAGCTGAGAGGACTCTGCTCCATTCATCAGTAAGTCTGGATTGAGAAGTGTATATTTTTTTCTCATTCCCATGGTAAAAAAGGTGGCAGAACTACTTGTTTCATTTATCCTTATTTACAAGTCAGAAGAGGAGCTGATGATAAAGTGTGTTTTAGTACATTAGAAAATGTAGTTTGAAAAGCATTTTTCAGATCTATAGCTCATAATGAAGTGTGCAGAATGATGATAAGGATGAGCTACCCTGAATAAGTACTAATTTCATTCCTACTTATCTGTCTCTTTTCCGTGTTATGGCTTCAATTTCAGGTTATGATTACCTAGATAAAAATCCTTCCCCTAAGACCCTTCAGCATTTTCTGTGTGTGTGTGTGCAAAGCAATTATGGAAAAGATCATTTGTTTTCTTCTGAGTACCATCTCCATGCCCAAGGTACTGAAATAACAAATGAAAAACAAAGTTCATAGAATAAAAAATTGCAAGAACCTCTGTTGCTGACTTAATTGATTATGAAGAAAAAAGGAAAAAAAAAAAAGGAAAGTGGAGAAGAAACAGAGTTAAAAGCATGTGTTGCAAGATGCCTTGAACAAAGTATCATGGTTCTTTCTAGGCTACTGGAAAAGGACAGAGAAAGGATTGTTCAGTTTGATGAGAAAACAAATAATTATTTCTAAAACACTTGAAAATGGAAAAGGAAAAAACTGGCTTGAAAATACAAGCTGGAGTATTTTGGGGGGGACTGTTTGTTTGGTTGGTTTGTTTTGTTTTTGTTTTGTTTTGCCAAGTTATTCTAATGGCACAAGTAAAGTGCTAGAAAATTCTGGATTTTCAGGAAGAAAAAGATGTTGCATATGGATATAGAGCAATCATATGCAAGGCTGATGGCATTTTCAGCCACTGCAAGTGCTTGCAGAGTGGATATGTAAAGTAGTCTGCTCCCAAACCCAGATATCCTATGTTTCTCTTCTTTCCCCCTCTCAACTTGGCCACTTTGAGCAGACTCCTCCCCTGCAGAAGATTCAGTTCATCTTATCAGTACACAGTGAGTTGGATTAGAAGAGTTAAGAGAAAACTGGGGGTTTTGACAGGTTCATTTTGTGTCAGCACATGACAGAGCTGATCTTGTTCACTGTGTGATTGCCAAATTCCTAATACAGATGGTTGGGAAGCTGGGACAGGAGCATGTGGCTGATGACACAGGCCATGGCTTTGGACAGGCACACAGCTGGACTGGCACAAGGGCACCGGGAAGTCCACCTTGAATTTTTTTTGAATTACACGGCTCCTGTGCACGAGGTATCACAGGTATCATCCCCAGAGAACACATCAACATGATTAAGACCTGGGGTACAACCCTGAAGCCAGACCCTGCTTGTACTGGCTGCACCTGGCTATGTTTGTGACAAATATCTGAAATAAGAGCAAGCAGTTTGGAAATCCTTTCCAGGATATTTGTGGAACTGGGATCCAATGTGAGGCTGAAGTAGAGAGGGCACAGTTAGGACTCAAAGGAAAAAAACCAAACAAAAAAAACCCCAACAGACAGGGAAATGGGGAAGAATGTGGCCGAATAACAATTTTGGGAAAAGTGCCTATGGCTGGGAAGCAGTGAGAAAGGAATGCAGCAACAAAGCAGGTAGGGCTTATGTGCAAGGAAAGGAGCTCTGAAGGGAGGCAGAGGAGGAGGCTGCTGGAGTGTGTGAAGGTGCACGTGGACCAAACAGTGCAACCTGAGATGGGAGACAGACCCTGGGAGCTGATGCACAGAAACTGGGTTTGGGAATGGAGACAAGGACTGCAGCAAGGCCTCAGCTGCAAGAGCAGGATGGTGGCAGATCAAGCCAGCAGGGGAAGTGGAGAAGGAATAAGGAAAGTGCACCTACTTATCCACAAACATTGTGATGCCATTTAGAAATCCAAAGCCTGCTGTTTTAACTGGTGGAAATCACCGAATTGCTCGCTTTCCTTTCAGTAGAATATCCAGCAGAGAAGGGCAACCCCTACTGCTCTCCCTCTCTCAAAGGGGAGGTGGAGAGAGAATGGAGAAGAGCTGAGACCAGAGGTGACACCAGGTCTTGGTGACATCAGAAACTCCAGCAGCCAGACAGGCATTTTGCTCCTCTGAATTTTGCTTTCCCCTAAAATCAGCCTCCTCCAGGGTGTACATAGAAATCAATAAGGAATAAACTTAAAATAGCAATAGGACTATAATCTGGTGAGATTCACTGGGAATTAACAGAATGAATAAATATATAAAATTATTTATTCTGCTTGTACTTCTGATTACAGGAACAACTGACTATTAATGGTAAGACAATCTGATTGCTTATTGTGCCTTCTATGTACCTGTAAGGTTAGATAATGAGCTTCACAGTGATATTTTTCTTATGTAATCTAAACTTCCATTAACTAGTTAACTTTATTTTTAAATATAAAAGTTTTTCTCCCATATATGGATAGAAATTTAAATTGAAGAATAAATAGGCATTATCTATTAACATGAGTCTGCATTATGATAAAAATACATATAACTAAAGATTAGAAAATCAGGAAGCAGAAAAAAAATCAAATTTTCTTGTATAAATGTAGCCAAATTTTCTCTCATTTAGTCAGATGAAATCAAATTCCACAGCCAGCCAGATAAAAATACTTTTAACAAGCTATGCTCGTCAATAGGAAAGCCAACATAAATGGGAGGTTTTGCATTTATTTTAAATACTGTCTGAAATATCATCAAGCAAACTGTGACTGCCAAAGTAAGAAAGCTAAGGATCCAGAACACTTTGTACACATAACGTTTCTAGTTCCACAAACCTAACAGCACACCAAATGGGTTTATTGGTCTCCTCTGTGCATATTAAGGGGGGAAATATGCTGTACCCCATACACTCTCCAGACTTCAAATACACATCCTGCTTTTTGAAGCAGGATTTGATTGCTGGCCTCTAAATTTGTGACTAGCAGTCAGTCACTTTATACTGTAAAAGTCCAGTCAGGTTCTTGTAACATAACTCTCCTCAGGGTGTAAGTGTGGAGATCCCTCCCTTGGGTGGGGACACCCTCCAAAGATACTCCTTGAGGCTGAGAGAAAGAGATCTCCCCGTGAGCACTGCTCTGGGTGAGTTCCATCAAATCTCTACTTAATTATTTCTTTTTGCTAGCTTTAATATAATTGCTTTAATAATTTCTTCAATGTAGTGCACTATCCTGTCTTATACTACAGTATAAGTGGCTATGAGAATTAAAACCCTGCAGATGCTAGGTTAATATATCTTCTTATCACATGCCAGAAACTATAGCAGGGATCATTCCTAATTCTGTTTCTGAACAGCAGGAAGCAGTGCAGTTCATTATATCCACCTTGCTTTTCACAGTCAGCAGGTTAGTTTTCCAATATGCTCATTCTTCTACCAGAGTTGGTGTCCATAAGGCCAGAGGAAGGAGTGGCTGCCATGCTGTACTTTGAAAAGGAGCAGAAGTGCTCCAGATCTCAAAGATGGTTTATAGTACTAGCAGTTTTAGCCTTTATATTGTGTAGTAAATAGTTCTGATTAAGATCTTTTGTCTGATCATTTGTAATAATAAATGATTCGTTTTATATAAATATTCTCATTTTGCCAATCATTTAAACCTACGGGACAAAAGTGGTTCAATCACACTTCTGTAATTCCTTAAATTTAAACCATTGACATAATCCCAGGCTAAGACTGGATTCAGCTGCACCCAGACTCCTCTCTGAGAAGGGGTTTAGAAAGCAAGGGAGTCCTTTCTGCATCTCGTGAATCAACGGCAGGGCTTTTTCTAATACATTTTTCTAAGCTTTCCTCTCCCACCTGTGACAACACCCAAACACATCCAGAAAGTAATGGGAAAAAAGATCACCAGACCTTTGCCAGCTGCTTGAACCATTTAAAACCAGCAACATCTTCAGACACCCAAAGAATCCAGCAAGCCACAGGGATGTTTGCTCTGCAGGGAAGCTCTGCAGGGCTCCTGGAACCATCCCTGGTGCAGCCCATGGAGCAGCAGGAATACCCACAGTCAGATGTGTGCAGTGCAGGAATTACCTCTCTTCAGCTATAAAACCTTTCTAAAATTAGTCCTCTGGTCTATAAGCATTGGGTTTATAACACAGTACACCTCAGACTGATCGAAAGCCTACTGAAGTCAAAGGGAGTCCTTCAATTGATTTTGTATTAGCTTTGGCTTAGCCCCTAAGTGAACCCACTGGCTGGGCAAGCCAAACAAAAGAAGCAGGGAGCATGAAAAGGTGTTAGATTTAAACTTTACATAGAAGATTTTGGGTTTAGTATAAGTTTTAGATGCAAGAGAATGCTTAAGATAGAGATCTTAATTTTTTGGAAAACCATTTCCTCACTTTTACTCATTTAAAAGACTAGTTGTGATGATACTGTAACTATAATAAACCCTGTACCTTTTTAGCTGTTTGCAGGAGTTAATGAAATTAACGCTGAAGAAGATCAAGGAATAAGAGAAGATATTTACAATTGGCTTTTTTTTTTCATTATTCCCAAATCCATAAGGCTGAGACTTATTTTAAAGTTCATGCCAATACAGGCTCTGTGTTGATTAATTTGTACAGCTGCAAATTCTACCATAACAACCCATGGTGTACAAAACTGCAGAGAAGCCTGGTGATATCAAAGATGTGTTCAGAAGAGATTTTTCTGAAGCCTTCTTTTCCCTCTGAATTTGAGTCTTGATTAAAAATGCTCAGGTTCATGCGACGTTTATTCACACTAATTTATTAAGCACTCGAACCTTAATTTGTGTATGTGCATTCTTAAAGCATGTTATGAGGAAAAATACTTTTCTGTAACCTGCCTCTTGCTATAAAATACTGGAAAACCTGCTCTGGCCGTTATGTCTAATGCTGAGCTCCAGGGCAACTGGCTTCAGAGTCTCCTTTCTGCAGGTGGCTTCAGCCAAATGACCTTGTCATCTCAACTACAACATCTCCAAAGTGCTTCATAAACATCTTGTAATTATCTCAATAATGGGATTTGCTACCTGTAACAGACACATGGGGGTTTTTTTGTAAATAATCTGCCCAGGAGCGTGTCTGCACAGTCTTGATCTTTTCAGGTGCTCAGAGGTAAACACACAGATGGGAAGAAGGAACAGGTTGCTGTAATAATTAGCCTTGAAAATTCTGAGCATGGCAAATGGACCAGCTGCATGTGCTGAAAATATAAACCTGCAGGTTTTCACAGAAAGTTCAGCTTCTCCTGGTGCTTCTGGAAATTGTGTTAAGTATCAATTTGTACCTCTGAAAATCTGGTTACTCAATAACTACTTCCTGAAGGCTTTCAGAAAGATATTTATACAGATCAAATCAGCTTTTAAAAATTAAACTGATGTCATTTTGTCGATTTTACTCTGATGCCAGTTTTTACACCTCAGAAATTCCATAATCTGCTCCCTATGCCAACTACCTGGTTCATACAGATTTGTTATTTTTCTCTCTGAATGATACATACAGTAACTTTTCATGATATGTGCTGTGAAATTGCAAATCCAGCAATAATATTTTTGTAAGTTATTTTAATTTAAAAATATAAATTCCAAATGCTAAGAGATCTTTCATTCAAACTGATTAACTTCTAAAATGTAACAACCTGTTGATCTGTATTTGGCTTTTCGCAGTTAACCATGGCTGTAGGTTTTACATCCACAGTGCACTAAAGTGCCATACATATGTAGATATAAAATAACAATGGGATTTATTGCTATTCCTTATAAAAATATACAATGAGGTGTGTCGAAAGTGCAAAAATCAAATGCTTTATATCTTGGATTAATTAGAAATTATATACTGAATTTAGATTTAAACTGGAATCAAAAGAAATCTTCACTAATATCACAGCATTAGCTTATCAAAGTCAGTCTTTGTTCCCTGAGAGCCTATACATACATATATACATATATCTCACAGGATTGCTCCAGTTCCTTAATCAAAATTTTGTGCAGTATTCAAGTCAAATGCAGAAGACCATAGTAAAGATATGATAAAAATGAATGAGGTAAGGAACACTAAGAGGCAAGAGATTTTGGAAATTTAGTTTGTTCCCATTTTGTAAACTAGTCACAGTCAATGAATATTGGACACAAATTGAATATAAAAGTTGAGATATATTTTTTCCAAACATCATGTGGTATGTAGGTGATGCTCACTGTTGTGAGATCCAAAATTGAGAATTTAGTGATATTTCGAAGAAAATATTTTTATACCTAGAATTTTTAGAATAATTGATAACAAAAATGTTGAGATATATAATTTCATGCTCATAAGTTTACAGCAGTTCAATTTTTAGACACCCATATGGCTGTTGATACCACATCTGTGGAGATCTTCAACTTGCCTCTGAAGTGTTTGATATTGGCTTTATTAAAGAAAAGGAGGTTGGAGCAGCTGGAAATTGTCAGAATCAGCATGGCAACTTCTATTTTCCTATTCAATGAAATTTTGTGACACAGCTACTAAGAGAAGACATGCCCTGCGATATAAAAATCAAATAAGTTAAATCTTATTATAGCTAAAGACAGTTTTTCACTAAAATACACAAGCATTTCTAAAATCAGTGAATATGTACTAAAGATTTCAATTTCTCATGAAAAAAGCTGAGAACTGTAACTGGTACATTTACATGAAAGCTAAGACAGTCATCCACTGGAAAAAATGGAAGAAATTTAAGGCTTAGATTTCCTCCTGCAAAAAAAATTGGGTTTTTTTCGTTAACAGACCCTTCCAAGTATTTAGTTTTTATTCCTGACATCTTTTTTTAGTCATTTGTGGTCTGAAAAAACACTAATTGTAACATTTACTGTACAAAGAACTTTCCCCCCTCTCTCTCAAACTTCACAGTATTGATTTTCACAATGCGAATTATACCAGATGGTTTTTATTCCTTTGGATTTAAAAAAAAAAAAAAGATTACTCTTCCCAGTTCCTCACAGAATGGCTCGAGATACAAAATAACTCCTCTTAGTTATTAATTTGCATATTAAAAAAGAAAAATAAAAAAAATTCCATAGATTTTATCCTGAGCTGCCTGGAGCAGCGAACAGGAACATCACCAGGGCTTGTGGAGACTGAATAAGGGTCATTTACTGAAGTCTATTAAGGAGATTGCAGTGCTGAAAGCATAATGCACTCCTCACATTTCACAGCTTCAGCATTTAGTTTGATGAGGCCCTCAACTATTAAAGTTACTCTTTGTTCCATCTATTTGTTAAAGATGGGCAGTTTTTAGAAAAACTTTTAACCCACTTGATAGGGAAGCACTGAACTCACTGCAACCAGACACACAACTCTGGATTTCCAAAAAACTACTCAAATGTGAATGTGGAAGGGAAGCCTCCCTAAAGCTCTCAGCTGAGTATCAGGAGGGGATCCACCTGTTAAGAGTCTGTGGGAAAGGCGAGAAGTTTTCTACTCTTCTGAAAAGCCCTGAGGTCTAAATGGATCCTTCACCTGTGGTAAAATGTGAGCTCTGTGCTCAGGAGCATTGTCCTCTCTGCAAAACACAGCATCACTTATGGATTATCGACTCTAATTAATTCTTGATAGCACAGGAAAAAGAGCCTGTTAAGTCAAGAAAGACCATAAATAATCACAATATGTTTTTGCTTCTGAAGATGAACTCTCTTGCCTTCAGTCCTCTGGTGGTACATACTGTTTTCTTTACATTCCATATGCTGTGCAAAGCAGAGTATGCCAGAATTCAGTATTGCACTTGATTTTTTTTAAATAACAATTTCATTTAGTAACAGCCCTTAAAATGCAGATGGATATGTTTATTGCATTGTGTCTGACTGTTGAAGCATTTTAGCTGAGTTCCAGGTTGCCAACCCATCAGAAGAGAACATAAATGATACTTGGGCATCACACATTTACCTCAGCAGGAGGAAAGAGGAACTCTGAACACTCAGAAGTCAGATAAATTATTACCTGCACGTAAAAAGTGAAGTTTAATACTTGCTATGCAAGTAGAAAATGAATGATGAATATAATGGATATAATCTGCTTAACATGAAAAGCAATAGAGCACTAAAAAACCCCCTCAGAAATCTTGAGCACAAAACAAATATGCTGCTACTAATATGGAAAGTTTCAGTCACATAAATTACAAAGAGCAGTAAAATGTTTTACAACCTGACTACAAGATCATCTGACTTGAATCAAAAAGTTAGTCTGTAGGTTATAAATGAGGTTTGGGATTTTCACTTATTTAATTTTTGACTGGGAGGCTTTTTATTTTAAAATATGATGAAATTCAAATGACACTGCACGTTTTAAGCTGCTGCAAATTGATACACCTGGAAGAAAACCTGTGAGAAAAAGAATGTATGCAAGGGTGTAGAATTTTTAATCTTATTCTAATAATACTGTAATGCAGATGTTACTAACTAAACTTTAATTTCTGTGCTGAACACTGATGTCAGAAGAAACACAGAATTTGAAATTTAAGCATTTCAATGCTTCATATTCATCTGTAACTTCAAAATCTTGAAGAATTATAATAATACAGTGCAAGTATTTACACTGAAGGTTTATGAACAAAGCAACTTGAAGAGTTGGTGCACAAATAATGTGGAGTTTTCCTGCCTGTATTTTCAAGGACAGTGTGCTAATCAGTGTGCATCTACATACATCATACAATATTTGAAGGAGGAAATTTTCATTCCCAAATACATTCACATCTCTGAATGTCAATCTCAGAATACTGGTCAAAGCCATAAGGTGTCTCAACTAAATTATTTAATGTTATGAAAACTCTGCTAAAAAGCCTGAATTTAACAGATCTATACAACCTGATTAGAAACAACTCAAACAAATTGGCTTTCTATACAACACGTGAATGGATTTCTAAAAATTTGTTATATACTCTTAAAAAAATTGCTGTATATTGTTCCAGTTGATAAAGTTTAGAACATACTTCCTCTTATTTTTTTGAAATCTAATGTTCCATTTTACAGTATTGTTATACTGTACCTCAGTTAATACAGGGGAGAGTTGATTTCATACTTCATATAATTAAGAAAACATCCTGTCCTTTAGAAAACTTCCACAGTGTCCCTAAGAGAAGATTTACTGCAGAGTTACAACGTGGTGCATCTATTCAGTATTCAAATTTAATAGCTCAGGAGGTACCCGTTTACAATAAACACAATTCCACATTAGTTCCCGTTGCCTTTCATTATAGCAACATCATCTTAAAGTTTCTTTCAACTGCTGGAGAACAGCCCAAGAAGTAGATGGGAACTTTCTTGTTTGTTCTTAGTTTATTTTGGTTGAAGGTTGTGCAACCAGAGCAGAATGTGATTAGTGATAAAGCTCAGTTTTCCCTTTCACAAGCAGTCTTTGGGGTTCCCGTTCTCTCTCCATACAATTGCGTTTCTGAGGAATGGTCTCCTTGTTCAGTGTTAATTCAAAATAAAGCTGCCTTGAGGACCTGTGTAGTTTCTAACTATTTCTACTCTTCCTTTTATTCAGTCAGCGTGGGGTGGGAGGCTGGCAAACGGAGAGCAATCCAAAGAAGATGCATCAAATCTTCAAAAAAGGGAGAAAGAAAAAAGCAAAAAAAGGAAAAGAGCCGTTAGACAGGAAGCTCAAGAATCCATTGAAGTTTCATTCACCTAAGACACATTCCTTCACCTGGAGTGACTTAAACCTTTGTCTCCTGGATGGCAGAATCCAATAATAAATGAGAATTTTCCAAGAGATGGACTCAGACAGGGTGAAACAGTTGTGTTTTTATACTAGTTAGCAGGGGTCTAAACAACCCTTACGTGACTCAACTCAAAGAATCTTCCAAAGCCAGTGGAAGTTGGATGCACAGCTGAGGGTAGCAGAGTTCAGAGATTTAAACCTGAGGGCAGAGGGAGGCAGAAGTGACAGAAAGGGCTGTGAGAACCCCAAAGCAGTGGCTGCTGTTCAGGAACTGCTGCACCTGCTGGGCCACAATAGCTGTGGAAAGGACCACTGTAAAAGAAAAGTTCATATTCTTGCGGCAGCACCTACAGAGACTGCAGTGAGCTTCCACTGTGTGAGAGGATAAAAGAAAACGCAGACTGAAAGTCATTTGCTAAACTTTGTATCATGTCATCCAATAGTTTGAGAAATGAAATATGTGACTATTTTAGTGAGGCAGCAATCAATCTCCAAGTGAATCAAAGTGTTCAGCAGTTAACAGACACAGATGGTTTCCCATTTGCATGTTTTTATTCATGAATTCCATTTTGGATTCAAACCCTGGTATAATTATTGGGAAGAAATGTTCAAACTTTATTCTACTAAACTGTCAGTTGTAACATTGTAATATATTTATGAATTCCTTACTGGAAGGAGTGAATATATTCATAACAAAGTTAAATATCATGGACAAATATGCAGAACAATTGGAGTAGTCTCATATATTTAGTAGGAAGTCTGATTTGTGCTCAGTGAAGACCTGGATCTAAATGACCATCAGAATCAACTTCATGATCTAGTTGCATGTGCACTGCCTTTCTGTCTGTCATCCTAAAAGAAGATATCTTGAATGTTGCATCACATATCTTTAAAAGATTCTTTACATTCATATTTACTTTTTATGTTTTATAAAAATACTGAAATTAAGTTTACAGAAAAACGAATAAAAATAAGAGGGAAAACTGAGAGTGAATTCATTGGTTATTCAGTTCAAACTTGAGAAAAAGTCAAAATGTATTCTAGTAAATAGATTGAAATGCAAGTTCCTTCCTTTTTATTATTATTTTTAAATATAATTAATACTCAATGCAAGAGCAATTCAAGGATGAACTGGTGCTGCAGAAGGTGATGGTTATTCATGAAATGACACTGTCCAGAATCAGGATTAAATCATTATCTGGAACTGGCACTTATTAGTCAACACCATTTTATGAAAAGCATTCTGTGGGTCATGAACATTATTTTTCAGCTAAGTATTAACATAGAAGAAAATGGAACAAAAATGAGAAAATAAAGGAAGTGAAATAAAGTAGACTAAGTCGGTTAAGGTTGTACTGCCCCAGTGGATCCAACTTCACAACCCAACATAGCTGTCTTATCGTATTCTAAGAGGCCTAAATAGATCTCATGCAGGCTATTTATTTTATTCTTAAGGTCAAATTAATTTTATTTCTGCATCTTGATAAACAGAGTAATATAAAACTTCCATTCAAATAGGGATCTTTCAGCTTAATTAATTTTCACTTCTTGGTTTGCACTTCATTGGATGCAGTTTACACAGCTCAGCATCCTAAAATGACTGGAATGCTTCAGTCAGTTGGCTTCAGATATTTTATATTCTTCTTACAGTTGATAACACTGAAAATGTTATTTCTCATTGAAGTATATACTGAACAACTTCTTTTTTAAAACAAGGCTGTGAAGAGTTCTGACTAAATATCTGAGTTGAGTCTTGCTTTCTGTTTTTAAATTTACAAATACAAATGGCAGGTTACAATTGCATATCAGTGTGAAAACCAGGCTGTCACTATTTTTGTGATTCAAGTTATTTAGTCAATGACAACTTGAGAGGTTCATCTTCTGCATCTTGAAAAATAACATCCTGAAGCTTTGAAAGTATTGCTTTGTAGGTTGTAAAAGAAATATGTTGCTATTTTGACAATTTAATGAAGCAGGGATGAAAAACACCGATGAGTCTTTGGAATATTTATGCAAATAAAAATGTAGGATTTTGTTATCATTCATTATTATTTTAGAAAACCACATTGCAGTGGCTTGTAATGGTAATTATAAAGAATTCCCATTCTTGCACAGCTTTTTGAGCAACAGAGCACCCATTAAACAACTGCAATGCTTCAGGTTTAGAGTTCTGTTTTAGGAACTAGAAAGATGCTACCCAGTTAGAACCAATAAATATCTTCATGTTCTGATAAACTGTAAAGCGTAATGGAAAAAAAAAATCCGTTACAATTATTTAAATGGAGAAAGTTTGAGTTTTATCTTTTTATGGCCAGCAATTTAGTTGCTTACTAACCTTATAATGGCTGTTGCAAAATAAGTAATAAAATATGAGTAGATAGAGAGAATTTAATTTGAGAGAGGTGAAAGGAATTTAATTTGAGAGAGGTGAAAGCACAAGGAAACCAATTGTTTAGTGCTATATGGCAATAAGAAACCTGATAACTGAGTAAGACAGCAAATCAAGTTGAAGGACATTGTGAAGCCTGTGGATGTGAGAAGCAGGAAAGAGCTAACAACACCTTAAAAAAAAAAGAGAAAAGTGGTGCTTACTTATAGAAAGGAACAGATGAACCAGTTGTGAAGGAAAGTATAGAAAAGATGCAAAAAAAAAGATAATTAAAACTCCATGGCAAGATCTATAGAGCCAAATTTGCCAACTATATGGGTGAAACTCTGAATTAATGAAGCCTGGAAGAGACTATGGAAGAGAGGAAGGGAACACGATGCAGGGAAGAGAAGACTCATCTTTGTGAAGAATTTTACAACATAAAAGGAACTGAACAGAGTAAAGATTTAAATAAGAACTTAAAAAGGAACCAGAAGGGAAACAAGGACGATTTTGTAGTTAGAACTTGACAAGCATCAACAAGGAAAACCAAATTGCCTGCCCTCCTCTCCTCCACATATGCTGCTACAAAGACAACTCTGCAGAATGAGAAAACTTTTAGCAGGAAGTTTTAACTTTATCTGCACTCTCATCCCACAGTAGCACCACCTCCCGTTCTTGCACACTGTGTTATTTGAAAATAGCACATTGGAAGCTGGGGAAAGGTAGCACAGTGTTCCCACCACATCCCCACTTCCCTTCTGACCTCCACATAGCTGAAAATGCCCCAAAAGCATGAGTCATATATAAAACAGAAAAAACATGGTAACCTTCTGTCAAAATAAGGACACATTAGGTAAGGCTACAGCATTTATGTTGCTTGTTGTTGTTGTTTTCTAAGAGGTGCCAGGTATCAGTGGTATTGTCTGAGTTCTTGTCTGAAAGCCAGGTCAGACGTGCCAGGTCTGGGCTGTCTCCACTGACTCTCCAGTCCCTCACCTCACAGCTGAAACCCTAGAGCATTTTCTGCCACTGAGTTCCCTGGTATTTTTTCACTATCCCCAAGTTTGCACTTCATAAAAATTTTCTACCCCAAGGTTTCTGCACCCTCCCTTTTCCTAGAAGTGCCTTCTCCTTAAAGGCGTGGGTGCTTAGAGGCTTCACACTCCGAAATCAAAACTTCTTCTTGGGACTTCCACATTTTCTTCCCTCAGACCACTTCCTGTGAGCTGTGGCTTCTCTAATACTCATTCTGTCCACTTTTTAAATTTATCCTCCTGTACCCCAGCCAAACCCACTCTTACTGCCCACCACTACTGATGGCTGTCCTCCCCTTGGCTGCTGTGTCTGGCCAAACCTAAAATGATGTTGGTCCACTCCACCAAAGCAATACCCCTCTGTTTCTGACATGGATTTGATAGGTTTAAAAAATAACCATCCTGGACAGGACACAGGAGAAGGTGGCAGGAAGGTTCATCCAGCCCTACTGGCATAAGACACCAACTGCAATTGTGTGTTCATAGTCCCTCCACACATGAGCTCATATATATCTTATTTCTTTTATAAGCAGATAAATACATATACATATAAATATATATACATATGTTTACTAGTTACAAATAAAGACATTAAATGGATATTTCAAACTGCTGATCTGCTGTGGCAGTTGGCCTAAGGGTGAAGGAAAACTGGAGGTCTGTGCAATACAGACCAATACTTTGGCTAATTCCTGACACCAATGACAACAAGTGCTATAAAGCTCACTAGAAGTGTGAAGGTACTTTTGATGGTTCACTGACCATAAGTATATAAATGCAGCAATGAAATTAATTAATTTTTAAAAGCTTATTATTTCAAAATGGTTTGTATTCTTTCTTTGGCAATCATTTCGTTGTCCTTCAGTGTTCACTTTTTAAACGCTGAGCATGGAAAGAGGACACAGCAAAGGGGCACCTGCAAATACCACAGACTGCTACTGTAGATTCTTTTGGGTTTTTTTATCTGATGCAGTTGTTTAGCATCTTCTTGCAACTACAGAAGAAAACCAACCTGACACTAGGCTCACTTGCAGGCTTTAGTTAGAATATACTGCTAGAATTAAAGAAATTTTCCTTAATCATCCATTACTGAGGAGTGATTCTAAAGCCCATTAATTGCTCCTATTTTGTATTAAAAATAAACCAAAAAAGGAGAGGGAGTAGGAATAAAAGTTACAGTCAAAGTTATTGACCAAAGGTGGGTTTTGTTTTTTGTTGTTGTTTTTTATGTAGACATATTCAGCCTTGTATCCTGAGAAGATTTTATAAATTTTATTGCTGATAGATTAGGTGGAGTTTTACACTTTTGGGAAGTATTCTGGTATATAGTAAAAATTCCCTCACTTTGCTGTATCAGCACACTCACTGCCTGGCCTGACTGACTCAGAACAATCAGCAGGACAGGAGGTGCCCTGCTTTCCAAAGATTCCTGTTTCTGTTCTGTGTTATGTGGACATACACACACAATCATATTGCAAGATCAAAAACTGCTTGAGAAGAATTTGTCCTGACACCTGAACCATGGTTGAGTGTTCTGGAATAACACTAAATATATATTCATATATCAAGGCACAGTGTATTACAAATATTTGCATAAAGTGACTCACCTTACTGTATAAGAACCAGTCTGTTGCTTTTGCAAATAATATCCTAAATGAAAATGGTAATTGTATCTGATAGGAAAAAACCAGCTATTTTTAATGACACAGAATTTTCTCATCCTCTGTAAAAATATTTTTTAATTATATATTCTCTTCATGTTTATTCTTTGCAAGAAGTGCTTCATTTTGATCCATTTGTAAATTTAAAATGCTTTACAGCAGCTTGGTGTGGTACACATATTCTGGAAGAAATTATATGTATTTACCATAAAAAGAAGTAACCTACACTCAATTAAGGTGGGTTATTTTTGCACAGCAGGTAAAGAGAAATTAAATCAGATTTGCTGTAAATATATATAGTTATAAATTCATATTTATAAAAATTTTATTTAGATATGCTTACACAAATTAAATAGAAACATTCAGATTTCAAATACAATTTGTCTCCCCTTAAGAAATAGTTTTTTGATGTCAGGTTTCTGCATTGTTAGTTGATTTTTCAAGGGGGCTTAACATCTAACAGTGTGATGTGAGGAGACTGGTCCTTGAGATTAGAGAAAAAAGACTCTGTAAACTGCCTCTATGGGAGAAGTAAAGGGATCTCTCTCTCTCTTTGGGGGAAACGCTGACTTTTAAGGGCCGTTTGTATAAAATTTTGCAATCTGCTCAGTGTCATTGAGGTGCAGGTGCTGTGTCAGCTAACATTCAAAACTTCAATTTCACTCCAATGATGTACTAGTTCTCCTTTGGCTGTTTTTGTTAGAATCCTTCTGATTTTTAGTATTTGTTGGTCACTTCTTTTGGACTCACACCCATCAACACTGACAAAACGTTTGCTGTTGTGGATATCTCCCCTTAAAACACAATTTAGCTTCTGAGGGCCTGGCTTTCAAGGATCCAAAACAATTTTTTCAAAAACAACTGCTGGGAGTCAGGGAATATAAAAAAACTTAGGCCACAGGTTCAGATGTCCCCTGGCTGCCTTACACAGGTGAGGCTGGAAAGCTGTCAGGGCAGGTTTGACCACCCTGTCCATGTACACTTAAGGGTGTTTTTAATCACCAAGTTTACTAAGTCATCAGCTCACTGATCATATTTTGATTACTGAGAGTAATGGGCAGAATCTTTATTTTGTACTTAGAAGACAGTATAGGATCCTGAACCTAAATGAAAGTTTCTCTGCTCAAGGTATACAACAGCAAACAACAGTTGCATTGAAAATCTATTCTTTAAAACAAAGGTATTCAAAACCCATTCGAGAATAATGCATGCTCATCAAACAACACTCTCTTTAGGAGATGGAAGCCAAATTGTGTGCATCAAAGCTACTGCTAAAACAAATAGGAAAAGCTAAGTCCTGAAAAATTAGTTGGCCAATACCATAACAGATTGTTCTGTTTGTTCTGTTTGTGAACACAAAAATATTTTAATAATCCAAGATCATCCAGTTCCTTCAGGAGCTGCATTTCAAATTATGACTCATATTTATTTTATAACAGTAATGTACCAGTGATTTATAATTTCATAGTGAAATCCTCTCAGGGCTGAAATTCAGCATAAGAGAAAAAAAGACATCATTTATTTTTTCCTTTATTGTTTTGAATATTATGGCTTTTAGCTATGTATGCATATTTAAAATTTCATATACATGTTTAAACAAAACACTGACATAATATTTAAAAGATGAAGTTTTACAGGCAATTAGCTCATAATGTTATTTGTTTCTGCCTCAAAGTTCAGTTCCAATTTCTCTCTACAGCTACTTTCTTCCATTTTCCACTTTTCCATCCAGCCACACAACTGTGGAATAACTGGTCTCCCACACTACCTTGCCTATACAGCTGCTGTAAATGAATCAGCCTTCTTGGCTGAGAGGTGGGGTTTTCCAGAGATTTAAGCACTATAGGAGTTGGCAGGGACAAGGGGATCTACTGTCTTTCCTCCTGGATACCTGGCAGGGCTCTGCTGCTGTCCTCCTCCCAGGGCTCCCACACCTCCTGCTCCTCAGCTTGAGCATCTGGGGACTTTGGAGAAGCGGCAAATAAAGACAGATGGATGAGGGACGTGACTTTCTGGACCAGTGGGAAGGACTGGTGGTGAGGAGGAAGGATCACAGGAAGAGAAGCATCAGAGAACAGGTCTTTCTGCTTTGAACAGTGATGCACGGAGGTGCTGTGACCTGGACCAGGAGTTTCCTCCTCTGTATCTTCTGCAGAGAACAGGGAAGCCTTTTCTGGGGTGGGGAAAGAGCCAAGACATGTCTCCTCAGCCACAGCCAGAGCAAGTGAGGTGCAGATCCCTGCGAGGTGCCCTTCCAGACATCTGCCCACTCTTTGAGCAGACTCTGTTTTAACCTTGAGTTCTGAAGAAGCAGCAGATCCAGGCTTTCATCAGGAAGGAGGGAACCTCTAAGAACATTGATCCAAGAGAAGAAACAGCGCAAGACCACATTTGTACATGTGATCATGCTGAGAACTCCCAAAAGGACAGGGCTGACAGTGAGCTTTTAGGATATGCCTTCCCTGAGTGCCTCACTTGTGATTCAGAAGTTGTGTGACTGGAAATGCAGATCTCCATCACCCTCCATTCCTGGTGACTTGCCAGGGATTGAAGCTTACTTAAAAATTTCTATCTGCTGGGTAACTTGAGGTTTTCTAAGCCTAAACAATTTTCCTTTTACCTAAAATGAAAAAAGTGATTTAGATGATGAGAGCCAGTCTTAAGCTGCCCTTAATGACAACGGAAAATGCGAGCTTTGCCTAAAAAACTTCAATCTCAGCCAGTCATAAGGAAAGTGCTTCATAAGCAGAGATAAAACTGAATTAATTGTCTATTTTATTTTTGCGTACTTGCTTTCTCAATAAAACAAGGTTTGATTTCTAATGAATGGAATTTCTCTACTAGGGGTGAAAAATCACTCCAGGGAATGTACTGGCTGCTCCCCATGGCCTGATGATTGTCACCTGGCACTAAGTGACACTTAACTAAGGGTGACTGTGTGACTGCTGCCAGAGCCCAGCTGCACCGAGTGAGTGGAGGAGGATCTCAGTGATCTGAAACTGCAGTGCAGGATGAGACACCTGTCACTGAAAGAGCAGAAGAATTTCTTTTTCAGCTGGCAAGGCTGTAAAACAACAGAGCTTTTCTTGGTGAGCAGGACAGCTGTTGCAATTGTCACCAGGGGTATCTGTGACAAGATCTGAGTGCAGGAGAGACGTCGGCTCCACATCTCAGGGCACTTCAGTAAATGTTTCAAAATATTATTGGTAACATTGTCAGTCTTTTTTTTTTTTAATATTTAAGAAGTAGGACAGAATTTAAAGTGATATTCATTCCTAGACAGTAATGAAATTTCATGAGTGTTTTATTACATTTCACTGAACAAACATATATTCCAATTAAATTTACTTTTATTTCCGCTACATAAGCTCATACACTGAAGGGCTACTAAAGTAAGAGACCTCTTATAATGAGCAATATGAACAAATAAAATGTATAGGGAAATAGTGAGAGAAAAGGAACACAAGCTGAATTTTTGTCCTTGCATGAATACATCTCCAGTTAACAACTCCTAATCTAATAAATCAAAATTACTAGGGGGTACTTTAAGGCACAGTAGGACAGAAAAGGCATCATTTGGACAGAAAAGTCTCCAGCTTTGTAAGAGGTCAGTCTTTTTTTAATCCTTTTAACACACATACTGACTTTCTGCCAATATGATGCTTCACTAACAGCAACAAAATGACTGATTTCTTAAATAAAGCCCTATGATGTAAATATTACAGTATTAGACAAAAATAATGTTAATATTTAAAGTCATATAAGGGAAAAAATATTTTTCTTCCTGGGGGAAATGTTTTAAATGCCTAATATTACAGTAATATTAATATTACAGAGACCCAGATGCCCAAAAGCTGCCTGCCATCTTTCCACCTTGCAATTTATCAGTAAATGATAACATGCCTGGTGTGGTGTTTCCTTCCTGTCACCATCTATTTGGCGTAAAAATTGATACTTTGATAGCACACAATGTTTATTAGGCTAAAAGCTGAAGTCATAGTAAATTCCCTTGATTTTTTTGGATACCTAGCCTTATAATTTGTGGCTCAGTTGCACATACATGGCATAGCACACAGAGACTGAAAATGATTTTAGCTTCAGAAACTGGAATAATTGCATTTTTAATCAGAACCTCAGTCCTATTGAATTAATGGGATCTGAGAGCGTGTGAGTCCCGATTTTCCAAACTGCTGTGAATCACCAGCTGGGTACCATCAAAACCCAGGGGGTCCTCACAGTCTCCAAATCAATTATATTCCCCGTTATATTCCCCCGATGGCCCCTCAGGATGTTCATACACACGCTCCTTCCCCCACACAGAGCCTGGCACCAGCCAAAGACACCAGGATGTTGGGAAGGATGTCCCAGCCAGCATCTCTCTCAGCTTTGAGCTGCTTTAATGTAAGGTGGATCCACGACAACCAACACCGTGTTTGTTCCACAAGTAATTCCCTGAGAAGTGAAGCAGCCCGAAAACTAGAACAGCAGGGACACCTATGTGAGAGGTTGCCAGCAGGAGCAGCTTCTCTTTAGAGAGATTGTCCACAGGAACAGAAATTATGTGCTGTCAGGATGCTTTCTTACTCTCAACATCATCTAATTCTAGAGATACGAAGGCAGCCCTTTGATAGCAACTGCAGATTCTTCTGGATCATAAATTTGCAGCAAGGGCCTGGTACTTTGAGAGTTTGTGGGAACAGATCAAACTTCTGAAAACAGTCACAGAAAAAGGCTTATTCCAATGAGTCCCATCTTGGTTTGTTGGTATTAATTTGTATGTGTTAAATGCTGTAATTCACAAAGGTAGCCATGGAAAACTGACTTTTTAGATCACTGGTTGGGTATTGAGAAGTCTCCTGAGCACAGCAGAATCATAGATTTCCCTAGTAAAATATACAGCATATAATAAAGTTGCTACTCTTTTAAATTGTAGAAGTAGGCAAAAAATAGTCCCTAAATCAATCACTCAAAAAAGACAAAAGGGAAACTGTCCTTCAAAAAGGATTAGTTAGAATGAGTCAAGTTACTAATCATGTTATGTCAGTATTTTCCATTTCAAGAATTTCAAAATCTAAAACCTTTTCTTAATGAACAAATTATTTATATGGGGAATGCTGGCCCACTTGCTGAATATTTTTGAACTAGTTTTTAATGATAAAGATTTTTCTGAAATTTAAATGTAGAGAAGCAGAGCAAAAAAAAGTGGTCTCTTTTGCAGCTGATATATAATGATATATATATACCATTATACATCTGCCTCTTTGGGCCTTTTTACTGAAATAGTGCTGCCAGAGAGGGCTCTGCCAACTGCACTTGCAATTTTCTTTCTGTTTTAAATAGCAGGCAATTTTAGATCCTACTTATATTACTCATATGATTTTCTCCAACTGAAAATCCTTCTGTTACTATTTTTCACTGACAGAGAAAACACTGTTTGATATGCAATCTGTTCCCTGCCTTCCAGATTTTGAATTTAAGGTCCTCTCAGCAATCAGTTTGCTGTTTTATTTTAGGAAACAAACCCTCCCCTCAGCACCAGAGGAATGGGAACAGCATGAGGAAAGTTATGAAGTCACTGCCATCCCAACACATGGATTTGTACTGAACATCATACACACTCCACCCAAGAGAATCTGCATAGGGATTTAACAAACAGGTTATAACTCTATATAATTCTTTAAAAAGCTGAGTTATCTTAAAATATGTGACAGTGATAGAGCTGTTGCAGGAAGCAGAGCCATGGACTGGTCACTAATATGCTACAGGAGACACGTGAAGTCCCATTCCGAAGGGAGTTCCCAGGAGACATAGACAAAACTGGGACTCAAGAGCTGCAATTCCTTGAATAAAGAAACCTTCATATTTTCTGATCTCTGCTTTTATAGCACAAGTTTTTCTCAGACGTTTAGTTCCCATTTAAAAGGCAATAGAAACAGCGTTTTGATTTATGTGCACGAATACTGTGCAGGATACTCTCCATCTGTCTTTTTATCCCAGCAGGCTGCCAGATGCACAAAATGGATGAAAACCTCTTCTCCAGGAACTCCAGAATGCAGAAATCTTCCCCCATGCTGCTCCTCCAATCCTCTCCTTGTTCCCAGGAAAAAACACGTCACATTAAACACAATGGATGTAGCCTACATGGAATGATTCCAGGTTATGTAGGATCTGAGTGGTAAGGATCTGTAAGTTTATGCATCTGCTAAGGAAGAACATTGTTTTGCAGGCAATTTAGCAGATCACCTAAATATTAACAATTACAGCTAAGAAAATCTTTAAGGCATTAAAATTGTCAGAAACAACCTAAAGCAGATATAGAGCTAAACTTTGTTTATAACTGTTACCATTTCCTTACTTGCAGAAGAACCAATGGCTAAATTTTAATTTTAATTGCCACTTTATTTTTTTTCATTCTTACCAGTACTTTCATTGACTACTATCTTATGGCCTATAGGTTAAGAAATTGTTGGAAGATTTGTCTGACTCAGAGAAGTGAAAAGGCAGGAAAGACTGATTTTACATCTACCCATGAAGGGAGAGCTGCTGATTTCTGCCCCTGAGGGTCTTACTTCTTACATTAAATTAAAAATAGTTATGTGAATAAAACAAGGGAGTTTGAAATTTTTAATGACTCCTAAACCACTTTTCCCCCCTCACAGCTAAAACAGGAAACAGGGATACTCAAGGGGAAAGTTTTAATACTCTAAGAGTTTCATCTAATAAATAAACAATTAAATGTTTGTCTACTATAGTTGCCACTGAGAGGCTAATCTTTTGCAAATCTCACTAACAGAAAAGGGTATATTTCCTGAAAATGCCTTTTTGTTAAATGAAAAAACCTCCTACCCTTTAAAATAAAATGCTGAGCTTGAAAAATCAAGTTTTGTACAACTTACACAAGTTCGGTGTGTTTTTTGTATTTATAATTAAGATAACATTAGTTACCCAGGTGTAATATAACGCTACTTTTTCACTAAAGGAGATGCAATCTTCAGGGGAAAATCCCAACGACCTACAGAATTTTAAAGCCACTTTATTACTCTCTAGAGAAGATAAGAAATAGTTTAGGTTCTTGATTTAAGACTGCAGGAGCTTCAAGTTCACCAATTACAGCTGCTGCAGCCCTGCTTAGAAGCTACTAAGTGACACAAAAGGAGCAGCTGGTGCAGTCCGATGCAACCTTGAGCTTTGCATTTCAAATATTTTCCCTGAGAAACTATTTTTTTTTTAAGAGAAAAATAGTGCAGATGCTGGCAAAGCTGTTATTTTCCAAGTCCTACACTCTCCAGCAGGAGGCTGAGGGATCTGCAACTCCATCAGCACGGACACCCTGTGTGGGGCAATGGAAGGGCAGGGCTGGGAGCAGGTGGCACAAAACCAGGCTGGGAATGAACTGTGGGATTCATTTGGCTGGCAGGGCACTGTGAGTGCCCTCTGTGAGTCACCAGAGTGACTCTTTTCATGTCAGTAATTTAGTAATTGTAGTGGTTTCATTTCTCTGTTTATTAAATCAAGCTGCAGCTCAGCTTGCAGCCAGAGGAGAAATCCACGTTATTACAAGGTGATGAGAAATGCTGAAAGTGGGTGATCTCCCTCATTCTACTCACCTCTTGCTGCTTATGTCAAAAGCAAATTAAAAGAAAAAAAATGAATCTAATAGCTATGATAGGCTAAGAAAGGCTAAATTTAGAGTTCAGAAGAAATTTACCATCCCATGCTTAAGAATAATGTGCATTTAAAAAATCAGATACAAGCTTGGCCATCAGACTAGGTTTAACCTAGAGAAATAATATCCTGGCTAAATTTAAGAGAAACAGAACAATATTTTACATAATATTTTATACCTATCTAAATATATAGATATAGAGATATTTATATCATATTTTAGATAGACTGAATTTCAGAAATCATTTTAATACTTCAGCTTCTAAACTGCCTGCGATCATTAAATTTATTGGTAAATGCAATTTTATTAGTAAGTGTAAATGACAATTCAGCCTGTACACCTCTAACATAAAGAGCTTCATTCTAATGAGAAAATACATTTGCTGCAGTTTCTCACAGGCACATTTGAATTAAATCTGAGCTAAAGGCACAGCCTTGACTTTGGATTCCTTAATGACAACTCATTAACAACGAAGCTGAATAAAAACTTGTCATAAACAAACATATAGGACATTGATATGGGAAAAGATGCTATTTCATCAGCTGTGCAACAGAATTACAAAGGAGAGGAGTATATAAAGGAATAAACATATTGTATGTTTACAGTAATTTTAAAATATTCTAAACTATTTTCAGTTGCCCATTACACTAACTGAAATATAAGCACAACCTTTTACAAAAACAAATTTAACGCCACTATTCCTACTGTTAGTGCAAAATGCTTTAAAAAGACCTGTTAGTTCAGAAAATTGCCTTCACCTGAAAGTTCTAAATTTAGGGTTAGTAGAATAAAGTTTATTCTAAGAAACATTCCCAAAATTAAATATGGTATTCTGGCAAATGGGAAGGCAGTATGGTGGTGTTATATCTCAACAAATATTAACAATATTGAAGTTTATTCTGAATTAATGATCATACATGATGACTTTGGCTTTCAATTCACTGGAATAATTTCTGTACATTAACACATCAAGAACTCAGCAACCAGCAATCTGTGTAGCAAGTCACTGGGTACCTCCCAAAAAGTGCTCCCCCTCCACCCTTTCCTGCCGTCCATGATCCTTGTGCAAAACTGTTGGTTACTGGAATATTTTATAGCTAACCATGTAATAGAAAGATCAAGAAGCAAAACTTATCATATATCAAGTTTTGAGTGTACAGATGAGACAAGAAAAAGACATGCTAAGAGCAAAGTTTAAACCAACATCACCACCATGATCTTGGTGAACAATGGAAGTTCTGAGTCAGCCCAACCTGAGCAGGTGCTGCACTGCTGGGACAGGAATTTGCTTTGCCCTGCTGTTTTAATGCTGATTTTTGTTCATTTTACTGTTATTTCTTCGTTGCATTCTTATGCTTTGAGTGAATACAGCCTGGCACCTCTGACTCTGACGTGCTGCATCTTAACAAGCTGCACACAGTTCATTATATTTTTACCTGATTATTAGTTTCCTAAATATTTTAACCACGTTGAAGTCCTGGTCTAGTTTGCCATGCAGTTTTTCCAATGATACCTTTAAAATAAACAAACAGAGATACACCCAAGGAGGCTATTTTGTTAAAATGTGTTTAGCTCTAATGATAATGATGGAACAAAAAATCCCACACATTTAAAAACAAGTAAAGTATTTGTCCAGCACTAAGTGTTATTAGCTACTAATTTGCCTTTTGTTGATCTCTTTCTCTCAGTTTGAGATGCTTATTCTCTACCAGATCATCAGAGAAAAGATAAAGGGTGTATTATGTGCTTTTCCTGAAACAAGTTTCAATTGTTTTCATTGGAAGTAAACTTAGAATCACGGTGTTTATACTCAGAAGCATATTTTCTGAAATGTAAAAAGCTCACTATAAACTGTGATCTAGGAAATAAATATAAATGTAAATAAGAAATGAAAATTCTCAGAGCTCTGCCATTATTATGTATGTAATTTTCCATTAATTATAATTTTTAAACAAATGAAGGTTTTAATTAAAAAATATAACTATTTTGAAATTAATTTTCACACCACGACCACATTGTTAGAGGAATATAACTTAAGAAAGACCAAAACCTAATACACTTAAAAGCCTTAAATTTAAACAAGAGAAGACGTGGTTACAGCCAAAGATATACTTGAAACTTCTATTTTTGAAATATTCATATTAGAATATCTGTTAACCCAAAAAATAATGCTTATTGCAAGACAAATTTTATGGAAAGAAATATTAGTAGGGAAATAAAAGCTTGCGTTTTTGCCTTGCAGAAAATCATTCTCCTTTGGGAGTATGGCCACAGTGGGATAATTAGCCTGACATTTAAACATCAGTGTAAAGCCTTTAAGTTGTTTATGCCCATTAAGGAAAACAGTTGATTATGAACTTCAATATTTTTCATCAGCCTAGGGAAAGTCCTAGATTGCCAATACATAGGTAAGTCACCAAAACAAGTCCAGCTGTACCTAATTTTGATAAAACCTAATAAAATTTAAGTACTAGTAGATCTTTTTCCTTTGACAGAGCAAGTCTTTATTGCTTTAAGTCTATCTTCAGCTAAACCTTCTCAGGAAAACAGGAATCTGGTGGGGTAACGCTATGTCAGTGAGCACTGAATGAAGGGTAGTTTAATCAAGGAACTTCAATTTAAATAAATCTCCTCATTTCAAGTTGGCACAAGTTATGGAATGCCAAATGTAAAGGAAAAAACCGCCAAAAATTGAGAAATATATTGTTTCAGGAAAATACTCGAGAGAAATAAGTTATATCTGGTACTTTACTGGAAGGGTCGTGTGGTCTGTTCTCTAAAAGACACACAAACCACTGACTGCTTGTTTCAGCTCCCCCATCCAGGCCCTCGTTCAGAGGGGTCTCAGCCTTACTGCAGCATTCCCCCCTCCCAGCCAGCTCCACCAGAGCTGTGGGAAGACCCTACACCACCCCCAGCTGCCCTGCTCCACCCCCTTCTCCTGTGGGGAGCCTGTGGACAACAGGCCATGGATGGCCCTGCTCTTTGGAGAGACTTGGAAAAGATGGAGGGGGGGGAAACGCTGCAGTCCAGGAAGAAAAGAGAAAATCCTTGTAAGGACTAACAACCAAGAGCAACAACCCTCCACCACAGCCCTCAACCTCTGGGATTCCCACCCCTCTCCTTCCCCTGGGAGCCACCTGAGCACCCCACAAATCTGGCAAGACACAGTGGAGGTTGCTTAAATAAGCGCGGTGTCTTCATTAGCCCTGTCCAGCTGCTCTGCAAAGGCCACAGGTGTCTGGAGGAACCTCTGAAAGCCCTGTTGAGCATCTGGCAGGAAAGGCAGGTGCTGTAGCCTGACCTGCAGCAGCTGGGACACTCCCTTGTTTGGAGTCAGCACATCTGCCATTACACTGGAGCCTAAGTCCCAGGTCTGGAGAGGAAACATTCAATGTTATTTTTTCATGCTGGCATCTCAGAAGTCAGCCATGTGCTGTTTAAACTATTTGAGATCCAGAATTTGCACACACAGAAAGCAGCTTTCCACTGATGATATGCAAGATGGTGTAATTAGAGGACTTATTTAACCTCTGCTGTCCATTATTTCCACATAGCCTGAGGCTAGATTACCACTGTTCTAAGATGTCCTGAATACTTTTACAGTTAAAACTTTTCTTAAAATGAATCTAATGTGAATAAAAAAAATAAAAATTTGAAAAAATTGCTATATTCTAATGTTAGTTTCTTTTAATTCAGAATTGTTGTGCAATGGGGAAGACTCACATATACTTTACTAACTTTTATTTAATAATAGAAAACCTTATTATTATTAAACCTTATTATCACCTTTCACTGTTGCCACAGCTGTCTTCTAAGATCAGACTAAAACTGCAATTAATGCCAAAAAATAACACAATCAGTGTTATGCCTTGGTACAGAAAAAAAATAAAAATGTCAGGACCAGTTTTTGAAAACTCTTCCTTCCCCCACTCTCCTTTTCCCCAGCAAATATTTCCCAATGTGTCCTTTGGCAGAAGAGTGGGACACACATCATACAAATCACTGACCCTAAAATAGATCCAAGGTCACAGTTAACAGTATTGAGTTGCCAGAATAAGAAAAGCTAATGCAACCCTTGGTGAGTGAGTCTTACTACTAACTCTCTATCCTGACTTGAGGATCACATTGTGAAAGGTGGCTGAAAAGCTAGGAAGAGTGGAGAAAAAAAGCCAGAAAACCCACCTAAAGTCTGGAGAAAGCATCCCGTGGTCAGTCTCTTAATGAGCTGAATCTATTGATTTATTTATCTATCACACATAGGAGTTAATAGTGACTTAGTTACAAGATACATGACTTTCAAAGGGAAGAAATTACAGATATTAAAAAGCTTTTTGATGTTTTGGAGGAAGTAAGGACAGCACACAAAAACAAAAAAGCAAAAGTAAAAACAGAACTTGTGCCAGAAAAAGCTAGATGTATTCAGCCCAGACTGAGGGGCGTTTAACAGTGTTAAATGTGCAGAGAGGGTTTCTTAACCCCCAATATCTCCTTGGTACAGATTGGATGCAGTTCAAGGAGACTTGTGTCAGCCAAACACAACATATACTTTAATCAAACACCCATGACTTGGCTTTATATAGGGCAAACTCTGTACCATGAAATGTTGTGGAGAGTACCAGACTGAACTGGTCAGTGTTCACAGAGGGTTCCTTTAGCTCTGGCTTTCTTGAGAAGATACAGCAGCTAATGTCCTTCCTCCAGAAAGAGGGGAAAAAACTCTTTCAAAAATTGATTCAGAGTAAGAAACAATATTTAAATTTTCTGAAATGACTTAATTTCCCTTTCTTGGTAATGTGCCCCTTTTGTAAATGTACGACTAAACAAGGATGCTACAGCCCAGTCTGCCCACAAAGGAGTGGTTCGGTGTACCAAGAGCTACATTCTGAAAAACTGTCTTAGATCATTAAGATACTTAGAAGGTACTAATAGACCAATTTCAGAACAATAATGCACAAAATTTCGGGTTGTTTTTTAATTGAGAAACAGACACAGTACACCTCTCCGTTATTTACACTCATTTATCACTACTTGGACATTTTTTAAAAATAAGCATAAAGTTACAGAATCAAGTTCACTAAATAAAATAACTGAGAAATACAATTTTGAAAAGCCCTTTGTTTCTTCAAGGCATTGTCAACATCATGTCATCACCCCTACAGCTACATTGGTGAAAACACTGAAGCCACAGACATGGTACTTTGGCACTGCAGATTTCTTGAGCCTGTGCTACAAACTTTGGTAACCCAGAGGTTTAAACACCTTGGGAAGACCTCCTCAACCTGGTAAAATACAGCTGGATTGTGGGTTGTCCTTAACACCGATACAGTGAACATATGGGAGTTGCCAGGGTTAATGATTATGTGACTCAGTAAGGTGGATTCACTCACATATCCCTTAATTAACACATTTATAAATATTCATAGGTCAACTAGATCTCTAATTATTCCCAGAGACTTAGAGAAATCTAATCTCTGTTAAAACTTTAGCCTTTTATCTTTTCATCTATGAGGGTTTTTTTTGACCAAATGTTAAATCTGCCACTTAAAAAAAAAAAAAAAAGAAAAAAGAAAAAGTGTGAATTAGGGAGTGCTCATTAGAATTTGGAAAACTCATTTCAGTGAGAATTTAATTAAAACGAAGTGAAATACAACAGTGAAATACAAGGAATACTAAAAACATGCACTAACTTGCCTTATTTCAGATGTAATAATATTTTGTGATGGTACTGCCAGAAAAGCACAGACCAGACTTTGTTGGATGTGCTGGTAGAGCAGCCTGTCCTCTATCAACATGTTTGTACCACACTTATATTTCTCAATGCAACCCAGTGGATGGAGAGGATGCAGATTCTTGGCACAGTCCTGCACTACTGCAGCTGCAGCATTTATGGCAAGTTGGCCCAGGCATCAGCACTGCTCCAAGTATTGCAACCTTGCCTACTAAATATTGCCCTCTCCCAGCTTAATCTTGATCTGTACTTGTACAGGAAAACATGCAGGATTAACTCTGATTAAAAAAAGGAAAATATTTCCAATTTCAGCCTAAGAACTTTCAGAATCACATTTTCAATCTCAGACACATACTCACTGCCAATAACTACTGAAAGCCCAGAAAAAAAAACCTCTAGTGCTCAGAAAACTATTCCCCACCTTCTCAGGTTCCAATTATTTTGTCTCTTCCATGTTACAGATTTCCCTTTGGCGGAAACACCTTTGCAGAATCACAGCTGAAATATAACCTACAAACAACCCTACACTCTCGAGTTTCATGAGATGGAACATCTGTAACTGCTAAAATAACAAGTCTGAGCAACTTCTCTCCTTGGCAGGACTGCAAGTCCTAGGTATCAGTGCAGATTTTATTCTACCTAAGAACACAGGAATGGGGGTAAGATGGGCTGGAAGACCTATTGGAAGATTAACCAGATATGAGAGTACACTGTGCAGAGGACAATTACAGACATATCTATAATGTAGGGAACTCCATGATGAGAATGTGCAGCTAGTTCTGCCCAAAGGTTAGAAAATAAACAAGAAATTAGAAAAATCCATAGGTGTTTCAAAAAGGTTAAACCCAACTTTGATTTCTCTTATACCACCAGAAACTCTCAGGTCCCTTGTAGAATCAGGAAAAAGAAATTTAACTGAATTGCCAGTAATTTGAACTGGTAGAGACACTGCTGAACAGAAAAGGTACTTAAAAAATCATACAAGGACTACAGGGGATGAACATTCAGTCAGTTGAAAGTTCACAGTGAGTCTCAAGAGTCTGTTTTGGTGGCAGAAAACTCAAACACAATCCAAGACTGAACAGTCTCTCCTTGCCCAGCCAAAGGCTGCCTACTGGAAAATGAAGGAAAAATAATAAAAGACTGGTGAATAAAAGCTTCAGGATAAAATGAAAGCCTTTGGTAAAACATAATTTGATACCTGTGTTTGTGTAACTAACTGAGTTACACAATCACAGTTCTCTGTGATGCTATAATCAGAAACTCAGAGCTTGTGCACCTTCCATCAATTTTTATAATAGTGGTATAACACCTAAATAAATAGACATTAAAACCCTCATAAGCATTTCTGCAGCTTGTGTACTACCTTTTGGGAGTTCTGCATCTCAAAATTCCCTTCCTTGAAAACACAGTGTGTCCTGCAACCCTTTTACTTTTGTTCACAGCCATGTCACCCATTTTCACATTATATTCTGCTCCCATTCTCAATCTTTTCCTCAGTTCTTTCCCTTTTAAGGATCTCAAGACTATGCAAGAAATACCTTGTCAGCCTTTAAGCACTTTGTCACAAAAAATGAATCCTACTAAAATAAAATTAGGTTCCTAAAATACCCTGGTTTGAACACTTCAGGAATTACACTGTATAACAATGACAGATAAACATAAAGCCATAGAGAGCAATTATAGCTACAGGTATGCAATATGTAGCAATTATGCCTTACAAAGAAGCATAATCTCACAGTGCCTGAATTGAAGAATGTAAGTTACTATTGAGTGATACACACAATTTTATGCGCGCAAACATAAATTAGATTTTGGTACTGCACATAAACTCAGTTTGAACAGTTTGGAAGTTCAGTAAAATATTTCAAGCACAATTATAAATCCAGAAACAACATCTAGCATCACACTGCTATACATCTCATCAACAAGCCAACAAATACAAAATGACACTTTCTGTATCAGTTGTGGCCAGTTCCCTCATTGCACACTGGCCATGTTCCCCTTGCACAGATTTGGTACTCTGGGTTTAAAACACAACTGTTCTTTTTTGATGTTTCTTAAGTCCACAATAGTTTCGTCAATATGAGGGCTGAGCAAATAAAATAAATCTCACCCATTCTGGTTACTGATGAAGTACTAACAGCAAAGTAAGAAGTTAGTTGGTTCACTTAATGGAAGAAAGAGTTGAAAAGGAGATTAACATACTTGCACACTTTCTTACATTTCAGATAGATCAGAAGCACAGTGGAGC
This sequence comes from Pseudopipra pipra, assembly GCF_036250125.1. Classification (NCBI taxonomy): domain Eukaryota; kingdom Metazoa; phylum Chordata; class Aves; order Passeriformes; family Pipridae; genus Pseudopipra; species Pseudopipra pipra. Next base: position 5,577,215 of record NC_087550.1, read on the forward strand.
ACAAGCACCACTTCTGTCCACAACAAAAGGCAGCTGTGTATGTGCTGTCTTGCTTTTGCACAGTTTATTTCTATCTGTCACTCAGCTATGCACAATCTTTTTTTTTATTGGATTTATTTTAAAGCTTTTTGAATTTTTAATGTTATATGTCATTATCCACTTGATTTTATAGTTTTCAGTTATCCCTAAAAGATTTTGTTCCCTTCTGAAGAATACTGTACCTATTATTTAGCTATCAGGAAGATCAAAGTCCAAAAGACTGTGAATAATGATCCAGTGCTGAATTTCAGGTACAACAAGCAACATGACCTTCCATTAGTTTTAAGTTTATGAGAGGAAATAATTTATTTATGTCTAAAAGCAAGCAAAAATCCAGCGACTACTTCTGAATATTGAGTTGTTAGTGCTTTTCAAAAAGAAAACAAAGTTCCTTATATAGTATTTGCAACATGGAGCATGAGCATCGTTGATATACATCTCAGTTTGATAGGTTTCATGACAAAACTTAGAACATCTGCTCTAACATCAGAAATACTGAACAGTATTTCTTAACTGCAAGATCCCTGATACTGATTTTGCAAAAATCTTTGTGAATGTTACAAGTCAATCAGCACAGTTCGTGTGTAATCACTGCTGTAATTGCAATCATGCGTGTAATTGCTGATTCTTTTCTGAAGGTCTTGGGGGGGGAGGGATTACTTTTTCAGATAAAATTTGAGACCAGAAACAGGAATATCTGGTGTCTGCTCCCAGTTTTTGGATTTTCATTTGTGCAAGCCAAGAGGAAAAGCCACGGGCAGAGCTCTGAAAAGCTGGCTCTCAGTGTCACACTGTGATGGGCATCCATTGCAAATTGTAGTCCCCAAAAGGAGCAATCACTAGAACAGTTTGTCTCAAAATCCGCAGTTCATTCCCTATTCATTTTTCCCCTGCACGATGGGAACATAACAGTCCTGTGAATAAGGCCCTTAACATCTCTCTATTAGGACAGGAGATATGAGTAGCAATTATGATAATTAAATGTAATTACATTAAAAATAATTAGCACTTTAGCTATCAATTGCTGTGCACTCCACAGCAATTAAAAACAGGCCAAATTTCAGTATAATTTTTATTACTCTCCTCTTCATTCAAAACAGTAAATGGTAGAGAATATTTTCTTTTCCTGTGTGCTGTGCTCTCATTTTAATGGGCACTATCATCATCTAAGTAGAATAAGTACTACCGGAGGTGACATAAATGCTAAAACATTACAATTTGGACTTCTTCCCAAAAGACTCAAGTAACTTATTTTAATGCATATACTTATGAGACCGTGAACAAAAGATATCTGCCACCTAACTTTATGGCTTTAATGATCTCTCATCATTAAAGATATTTAACACAATTAAAATAGCTGATAGAATCAAATTGAGTAAACAAACTTTTGACTAGGCTTTATTACTGATTGACTCGAGCATTAGAAATACTTCAGCATGCAGTATCCAGGGAGAATTTAGTTGGGCTGTTTGTACATGTATAACAGGAAAATACACTTTAGCATTTATAAAATCCAGCTATTTGGTACAAACCCAAACCAAACCAACATTATCTTTATTGATCTATGAAATTGTACTGACAGATGATGCAGAACATGAGGTCTTCCTGAGAGAGAATCTCTGAGCAATGAGTGTGGCTTGAAGTGCTCAGAGCTGGGAGTGACGAGAGACCTCTTGAAGAGAATAAACTGAAAGCAATCTGGGGAAAAAACCTTCAACCGTCATCCCTGAGAATGGCAGCACTGACAGAAATCCAGAAATAAGGGAAGTAGTTCTACTACCACCTAATGTACATCACCTGCATGAACACAAGAGGCTGCATAAAATGGCAAATTTACCTGACAATGTAAACCCATAAGCACACAAAAAGGTAAATAAAGTTCTACCCAAAGGAACTAAGGAAGAGGCAGCTCTGAACCAAGCTGACATATTTACTGTTACCGATTTACTTTTTGACAGCCCCTGGCCTGAACACCACAGTGCAAGGTTTAAGCCAGTTCCTCTCCCATCCTCTGTCTGCATTCAGGTGACAAGCACTGCAGGGCACTAAATATTTACCTGTACACAGATTTGTGTGGCTCCCAGTACACTATGGCCCCATCTTGGTTTGACAAGAGAGACCACAATTATAAACATGATCAATACCTACCTCTGGAAGAGGTCTCTGACCAGGTGTTTACCATCAGCATTGTGAATTCCACAAGTCATTTCAAATCTGCTCATTAATGATTAATAGAGTAAATATTTGCTGATCTAGTGAGGGAAATAGGAACCCAATGTTTATCTATGTTAAGAAAATCAGCTATTTAAATAATTGCTAAACACCTATGTTATTCATAAGCTTGTGTCATAAAAATAACCATTGCCATACTTGGCAGCCACCTTCCACTTAAGAAAGACCTTCTGAGGCCAAACCATGAGCTGGTCACACCGGCCTTCTTTAAAGACTACAGCAGCATTAACCACATGGCTGTTTCAAGCTGATTTACAGCTCCTACTCCATTTCTAATGGAGTACTCGCAGACCTGTGCTTTTAAGGGTTGCAGCACTTCTAGGCATTTTAAGGAATATTAAACTTTTATCTGTTGTTTCTTCTATGTATTATATCAACTTCTGCCCTCTACCACCACAGCCTTTACAGGCCTCCAAGGGAATTCTGGTTGATTGGCATAATAAGGGTACAGACAGGGGATAGCATCACTGTCCTCTCTCTGAAAAATCCTAGAGGTAACGGGTCAAAAGAATAAATCTTGTGGGGAACTGGGACCCTGTGAGGATAACAGGGTAGGAAGAGAGAGAGGAGCAAGGGAGAGAGAGCATCGCTGGAGTTTGTTCGCTGGGAGAATGTGGCTTTGGCTAACTGGCCAGATACAATCATTTGATCTTAAGCTGATCAGAAAAAGATCATGATTTTTCACCATAGTGACAAAGCTTTAACTCAGGTCAAACCACTACTACTTTTGAAATTTTTTGTTATAACTATTTAATTAGTTCAGGCTTTCAAATGAAAAGGTTTTTCACCCAGAGGGTGGCTGGACACTCAACAGGCTCCCCAGGGAACAGCACCAAGACTGACAGAGCTCAAGAGGTGTTTGGACAATGCTCTCAGGCACATGGTGTGATTACTGGGGCTGTTCTGTGCAGGGCCAGGAGCTGAACTTTGATGATCCTCATGGATCCTTTCCAGCTCAGCATATTCTATGATTATATGCCAAATTGAAAAAAAAAATATTCTAGACCAAACCTTACTTATTTTAACCAAATCTAGTCCCTTAAACTAGGTCAGCTGTGCAATAACTTCTTTCAGGAGAATGTACAACTCATTCTAGATTGCAACACGTGGATAGAATTTAAATAATTTTATACATACATGCATGCACACACAATATCTAAACACAAATATTCTTAAAATAAACAATAAAGTCAAGCAGATACCATTAGCTCTCCAAGACATATTTTTATGTGGTACATGTCTATAGTTACTCACGACTTATATAGTTGAAGGCTGTGCCATTAAACAAATCCTTTATGTATATATATATATCCAAAACAAAACAAGCCATTAATAAACCTAACTTTAATATCTTATGTATGTGAGTATCTTTCAAATTGAAGTTCATTAAAATTAAAAAAAAAAAGAAAAAGAAAGGGAACATATCTCTAGAATATTATTGTTGGTGTAACACTATTTGACAACAGCATTCATTGCACATTTTTAACTCAACTTCTTTATTTGCCTGTGCAGGAACTGGAATAAAACATAAGGCGATTGAACTAAATTCAAAAGAAGACAGAATATATAAATCTACATTTCTAAAAGTATGTTAAAAAAACCACAAAAAACAACTGGAAAGGAGGTAAGAAGAATGAGATGAAATTCAATAAATATAATGTGGAATTGAAGGAATGGGTTTAGAATGACAGAAAAAAGAGAGAGACTGAAGAGGGATAAAATCCCCATCCTTCTGTGTCACGATAAAGACGATGCTCTCCAACAGATGATGATGCACAAAACAAAAAACAGCTTAAGCTGCAACAAAGGGAATTAAGGTAAAGAACAGAGAAAGCTCTCCCAATCTTATGGTGATAAAAGGCAACAATAGGAAGCTGGTTGCCTCCTTCAGTGAAATTTTTCAACACCTTAGACACAATGCCTTTCAGGGCTGGCACAAAGCACAGCCCATCCTGCATCATTGCCAGTAGCTGAATTAAATAACCTCTGGAGGTCCCTCCTCGCCTCACATTTCCATCAGCTCTATGATCACTGCAGGTAACACATCAGAATATGTTATTAATCCCACTTCATGTTCCAGTTACAACATTCCCTGCAGGGCAGGAAAAAAGGTAAATCTTGGATTTAGGTCACAGCCAACACCTATAATGTTCTTGTAGAGAGTGGAAAATTGAAAAAAAGTAGCCACGGAAGTATTAACTCTGTAACCTACAGTTGCATCCAAGTAACACAGACTGAAGTGTGATATCATCAGTGGTACTATCTGACACTGGATTTGCAGAATTTCATTGTGGTGCTGTCCTTCCAATGTGAAGAAATATAAAATAAGCTTTACTTGGGGCCCTCCAGCCTGAGATGGCTACAGGACATGCACAGTCAATCAGGAATTTATCAGCCTGTGCTGCTGAATGAGCACAGTTTTCATGCATAGTTGCATATATTTACCAAACCTCCTTTATGCACAAGCAGTAATAGCTTCTCGTTCAGCAATCGATAGTTCTGTCGCACATTTGTTACAAGGAGTGATTATAATGTCTGGTTTTTTCAATCAGGAAAAAAGAATTGATGCAGAAGGCCCATTTAGTGCAGATAAAGGAGACTGAAAAGATTACAGTGGTAGCTAGAGCCAGAAAGAGCCTTTGAGAAACAGCTCTGCAAAGAGAAGGAAAGGTAGGGCAAGTTTCATCTTGTAGAGCTGGAGTGTTTGTGCAGTTGAATATAAACTAAACTTGCTTACTTCTGAAACTTATTGTTTGAAAGGTACAGAATAAATAAGGGCACTTAAAACACGCTTACTCCAGGACATGATTAATTCAGCTGAATTTGTCCTCACTAAAATAAAAATGAAATCATCCCACTTACACTGAAATGAAAGAAAGCTGCAGGTCTCATAGCCCAGGACTGTTATTGCCTTTTTTATTAAAACTTGGATAGCAGCAAGCCTTGCCAACACTATATTTATTAATAATCTAAAAAATAAACTAGAAGCAGTGTTAACCAAGACATGGTTTCCAAACATTGTCTTGTTCAGAGAAGATACTCTTTCATCCTAAACAACTGCATATTATTGCCATTCTTGCAACCTGACAGTGCACATGAGCATATTTAGATATGACATTTGAATTAAAGTGACTATATATCTAGGAGAAAAATCCATAAGGTTTTCTGATATTGGTAACAGCCAACAGTTAAGTGTCAACACCATTCTAAGAATCTTTCACAAACAAACAAAAAAAAAATCTGTGATGAGTATGAACTCTGTTTATTAAATGACAGCAAAAAAGGAATGATGAATATGTGAGGACAAGACTAAATTTCAAAGGATTCTTTAAAAATTCAAAAGTGAAAGAAATAAAAAATATGTATTCCAGTGTGAGAAAGAGCAAGGTCCAACATTCTGGATGACATTCTGAGTCATATAGTTTTTTAGGTAGTCCAGCAAGGAACAGGGAGAAGGTCTGGATGATCCTTATGGGACTGCAGAAAACAATCAGGTGATCTGGGATTGCTAAGTGGGTCACCACAAAAATATCATGCAGATGTAAAAGGGAAAAAAAAAGAAGGAGAGGGGGAAAAAGAGGCTGTCCTTCCATTCAGCTTTGGAAAGGCATCAGGTTTTCTCCACTTTCTTTTGGCCACTCCAAGGTGCCACTTTCAGGAAGGATCTGAACCAGCTCGCGAAAATCAAGAAGAGAGCAGTGAGCTTACAGAATGTAGGAAACACGATTTTATAGAAAGCTTCAATATCATGGATTTATTTAACTGCATGAAATGAAGAGTGAAGTCATGATAAGAGTTTTCAGCTGTGCCAGAAGGCCATTTTAATGATTATAGGATGACCTGTACTTTATATCTATAGCAAGTAGAACAAGGAAGACATGAGGTTGAAAGGACATTTAATAGAAAAGAGAGTGAAGCATGAGGATTTATTTTATGTATCCATCACTGAATCATCCACATAAATATCTATTAGGAAGGCTACAGATATCAGTGACCCAGTTGTGTCAGGGACATGATCTGAATGACTTCCAGAGTTTATTTACAGTGGTAAATAAATCTGTGGTGCTTTTCTATATATTACCAAGCTCACACACTGTGCTTTTAAAAGACACATATGAACAGAACTAGTTTTGCTCTTCACTTTATGTGTCCTGGACAGAGGAATCATGTTAATAGAACTGTATGAAGACCAAAGAAAAACCGATACAGAAAGTTAAAACAAACAAAACAACACCCCCAGAAGTCAATTTGGAAAAGCTCAGCTTTTACTGTTCCTACACAGGTTTTACAAAAGATAAAGCTATCCCAAAATCTTTTCCCACATAAAATTCCCAAAGCAAAAAGCAGCTTTGCCTAGCTCAGAGTATACAACTTGAGAAGTCTCTACTGAAAAGGTTGTCATGAAGGTTACAATAAGGAAAATGAGATGCTTCACTAATGTAAACCAAAGCAAACTAGCAGACATAACCATAAAAAGCTTTTTGAATGTGGGTGGTTTTGAGGTTGTGTTCGGTTTGATGTGGGTTTTTTGAATAAATTAATGAATAAGATCACCACTGGCAATTCAAGAATGAGGTAAGGCAACTATAGCGAAGAAAAATTAAGTGAATGAGATATGGTCAGACAAGAAAAAGAAAGAAGAACAACAAACTAAACACCTAAAAATACATAACAGGCTTTCTGTAGGGAGGAGAGCATTTTATTTGCATTAGGGTTTTTAGGAGAAAAATAGAAGTAGGCTGAACCTGCATCAGTGGAAATGTAGATCAGTTATTGGGAAAATATTATTCTAGGAAAATATTAGGCATGGGGAAAATTTGCTAAGGAAAACAAATGGTAGCACTTAATCTTCATTTGAAAGGAAAAAAAATTCCTTTTTAAACTTGTTTATAAATGTGATTTCAAAACTTAAAAGTTGTTTTAGTAATAGTTTTCTAAGTCATTAAAATTAATTCTGTATTATGAAGCACCAACTGTGGAACTTCTTGGCATATGCAGTTTCCATTCACTGCAGAAGCTGCTCTAAGACAAGTAGGAAGTGACCTAACTAAATGTTAAAGTTTGACCTGTATTTTGCCTGGTAAATAAATCCATGTACTTGTTCCCTTTTAAATAGATAAAAGTTATTTTTATGGACAGATGAGCAGATAATCCTTAAAACAAAACACAGACTAGAGTATCACCACTTATTTTATGTTTAAAAGCATCACTATCAGGAGTACAGCAGCATCTTCTCAGATATCCAGCACTTTCCCCTCTTCAAAATGTGCTTTTGTGAGCAGAAGGGAGAATAAGTAGGTCTGACATCTTTCTGCATACAAACATGGTGTGTATACAGCAACATGCACATATGGCCATACAGAGATATCCAAAGGATCTTTAGGGCTGTATTCACACTTCCAAGTTTCACACAAACATATGTGAACTAATAGAAAAGGAAGTGCCTGCCAGACAAAATAAGCGTTACACACACACCACAGGCATGGCTGAGTTCATATCACCCTGTTGAGTTAGTGCTATATCACCTATTTGTATTATAAAATACTACATCAATAGCATGTCAATATCAACATAGATTAAATATTTTTATGCTATGTTTACAAAGTATTACCTCACTCTGGCTATTTTCCTTTTGGAAGCATCCAGAATTCCTCTCTCTGTTTTTAATTTTTATCTCACGAGGTAAAACTTGAACCTCTGGATTTTTGCAGTCTTAGGCTGCTGACAGGCCAGCATCACGTTCCTCTAACACAAGCCATATATCACAAGAGCCACACAGTATTTTTCAGCCCTCCCTCCCAAGCAGCTTGCCTAAAGGAAGGTCAGACTCAGTCATTCCATTAGAGAATCTTCCTGCAGGAGCGTTAGCAATGTGGTGTGTCACTTTACGTTTATAGCAGCATTACTCCAAGTCTGATGTAAATTTTATGACCCAGAAGGTTATAATCGCTTGGGCACTCTGTCAAATATTTTCAGCCCTATCAGTCAAGCTGCTTTTTGATGGAAGGAAGCAAAGCCTGCATGCAGCAGGAAGACCGAAGGGTCCTCGCTGTTGTTTTGGTGTGGTTTGTCTCCAAAGGATGGAGCCCTCCAGCTGGTTTAGTTGACAATTCGCTGGAGCAGTGTGCACAGAGAACTCAGTGACCTTCTTTAGGAAGTCACTTCTCAAAGTTAAGTCACATCTAAAAAGCAGTGCATCACGGTAGCTCCACTTTGAAATAACGTTAAATGACAAGCGTGCATCCTTTCTGCCACATCATTTCACAAGTCAGTTGTTGGAGAAACATGAATCATTTCTGGTGTTGTCCCAGCACTGCTTTTCCAGTTCTCTCTGCCAGAGGGAAGGAGAATATAAATACATATATACCTACATTCTCAGGCTGTTTGTCCCAGTGTATTAGTGCCAAAATCAGTACATAGGCTGACAAATTCGATACAGAATTGGAAAGAAAGTTTACCCTACACTTTATAACAAGCCAAAAAAATATTAGACTGTTCTGAAAGCTTTTTCTTGTATCTTTTAGCTCATTTATATTTCTGGATTTACAACCTTGGATATTAATTCCTCACTACACTTAAATCTTTACATCACTGGCAGCCAGAGGATATTTAGGCCCAACTCAGGGCACCACATTTCCCTTAAGCCCAGCCCTGTGCACAAGAGCATCACCAACAGCACAGGGGGAAGGGAGCTGTTTGTCTGTAACACAGCAGGGGAAAATAAAGGATCTATCATTTGGTAGAAACTATCTGCTGTACTGCAGAACACTCTGTGGAACACTCCAGACACCTGCAAGATGAAGAAGGGTTGGAAGCACTTCAAGCCTGTAAGCCCAGAACAGGTACAAAACCTCTCTTTCTGGGTGAACTTCTGATGTATATTTAAGGTCCATGTGACCAGCTACCCTGAAGAACCTGCTAGGAGATGTTAAATAAAATTAAAAGGATGTGATAGAGCTTTTGACACAGCATAAAAAACCTCAAATGGTACTCATGATGTACTAAACATCAGAGAACAGAGATAAAAGGCCATATATCTGGGTAAAGGATTTTACTTTATAGATCCTGAATGCATGACCACTTGTCCTTAGATCTAACTTATTTAAAATAAAATTTATAGTCAGAAAAGACAAATTTAAAGCGAAAAGCTGTGAGTGCTGTACTGAGGCAGTTATGAATTCCATAAAGAGATTCTTCTTGTGAAGCAGGTTTTCCTCTTTGTGTGCAAGTGTTCAGCCATTTAAACAGAGAACAAATAAAAGAAAACTGAGCAAAAGATGTCACAGAAGTGACCTGCTGGAATGAACACCTGGATGCACACAAACGTGCCTTTGAAACAATAAAGAACTTCATTACAGGAGAAGCAGTGCCAAAAATGCTAAAAATGCTGTAAGCTCCATCTTACTAGGTAATAATAAACTATTTGATACATGTGTAGCAATTAAAATTCAGGAAACACTCAAGATCTGTTATTTAAATATGGTTATTTTTAAACAACAAAAATTTCCCAGAAAAAACACTTAAACCTCTTTCATCCTTGACTCAGTGACCACAAATTTCAGGTGGTTCAAGTTAATTTCTCTTGTTAGAGAAACAATGGTATCACAGAGTCACTTTTACTAAACTGTGTTTATATAACATAGATACTTTTCTCTATATTATGAACCCATCCCAGACAAACTTTTAAATGAAAACATAGTTATATATAAGCAATTTTGAAAAATGTAGTTCAGCTACTCTGTTCGCTCTTCTCCCCTCTTCTTCAAAGATGCCTGTCCTTATTGAGCTATTTTCTTTCCACTTCATGAACAAGACAAGTAGCAGCAGACTCAAAATATCTTTTGCCTGATACTGCTCTGCTGATTCATTTCCGTGCATATTCATATTTAATCAAGATTCTGCCATTTGCAGTATCAGTATTAACCACTGCCCTTTTCCCTTCTGAGCACAATTATGGATGATTAATAAGAGTTACAGTTCATTACAGATTTGTATTACAAGCTATTTTTCCAGTGATCTGTTTTGTACATTCAGCAGTATGCAAGTGTGGTACTTCACAGCAAAACATTGTTAGTGTTCTAACTCAGCTACTCCTTCAATGTCATCAGTTCTTGCAACACATGGCATTGATGAATAAATATGTTGAAATACAAGCTAGGATACAAAATGGAATCCAAAGACCAAAGTAGCATCCTATAGCTGGTGCTAAGGGCTTCTTTTTAAAACCTGTAATTTTAACCATACAGCCTGACATACCGGGAAGGACAAACATCACCTGGACAGTGCATAGTTTAAATAATCAATACTAGTTTCTGATGCCATATTGATACTTAAAAAACAAACCACCCAAAACCCCAAAACCTCACAAATCCATATCAGCTGAGCCTCACCTTCCTACTTCTCCATCAAAGACAACAGATGTGTGAGAAATATTACATGTTTTATGCATGTTTTATGCTTTTGTAAAATTTTATTAGGAGAGTGCCTTGCATATTTGAAACTATTTTGTTACATTATACATGTAATACCTCATGTGTGAGGGGAGAAGTTAGCAAAGTAGCACCTCTACAATAATTGAGGCCCCTTCCTTTATAAAAGTCGGCTGTAAAAAGGAAAGACAAATTTTGCTGTGAAACAGCTGCGGAACATCCGTGCCCCAAGAAGAGGAAACACTGGCAAAATGTGTCCCACTCCAGGTATCTCAGGCCTCACTAGTCATGTCCAGTGAAGTACCTCTGGAAGAGGATGGTGTGTAACGCCAACACAGCCAGGGACACCTCCTAAAATGCCAGTGACTGAATGGCACAAGATAGAGATGCTTCACTCCCAATAGTGCCAAGGACTGGGAGGATGAGACACTATATGTTGCAGGGCTGAAGAAACGGGAGAGGAGTGAACCACTGCTCTTCTCTAAGGGCTTCCAGGCACTCAAACTTTCCTTCAGAAACCTGCCAAGAGTTCAGGACAAGGATATGCTTATCAAAATATCACTTCATATTTCTTTTGCAAGATTAGTTAGTAGTTACACTTTTCAGAAGTGTCAAAGCTACTGTTCTCTTGCTGATACATCTAAGGAGAAAGGATGAGGTAGGGATTACGCAGACACAGCATGATTCTCTCAGACACTGATATATTCTACTTACAGCTACCACTGTGTAAATAATCTCTAACACTTGGGAAGCAAAACACACAAATACACTCAACTAAATTTTTTTCCCCCTTATTGGAAGGGGTTTTGAAATTTGATAACTAAAGTTATTATTAATACCAAGGCATGATCCTGCAAAAGTAGTTCAGATCCTTTTGGAACTGTGTTATAACAAAACGCTTCTGAAAATGAAGGAATGAAAATAACGTGATGGTTTGTTTAAAATTAATACTTCCTTTCTGGCTAGGATTACCTCCTAAGGCTTCTGAGCCATATTTAGCTCTATTTTCTCAGAATTAAACAGCCTTTCTGCAAGAATTTGCTAAACTGCTCAAAAAACATCTGCTAACATCTTCTGAACATCATCTAAACACCCGCTGAACTTTACGACTCCTCCGCTCCCACGGTCGTTTCCCAGCCCAGTCCCTGCTCTGCCAATCTGCTCCAGCAGATTGCTCTGCTATAAAACCTAACGTTGCATAAACCAGGCAAAGGACTTCAGGCACCACTTCTGGAGAGTGGAAGTAGGCTGGGTTTGGGTTTGCATCCTCATTTTACATAAAACAATGCTTGGGAACAAGTTGGCGTTTGCTTCACAGAGTTTCCGGCAGTGCACTGTTGGACTGTCCTGATTTTGGGGTAATTTGGTGGCTGTGGCATTGAATATGCCTGAGGCTGCAGTTTTTAAGATCCCCTGTTGGTGTTTAGTACTTCGGAATGAAGGAGTGATGAGAAAATAGTGTCAGAGAAAACACAAAATCTCTGCAGCTGTCAGCGAATTTCAAGTGTAAGATACCCAGCTGCAATCCAAAATCAGACTTTTTCATCACACTTTTTCACTAATCACATCTATTTATTTAAAGCATTTCTTTATGATTGCTCCATTTGAGTTTAAATTTAGCAATGAAAAAAGAATTATGGTGGGTTTTTTAAATAATTTCTTTTAAATAATTGCTTTCTTAAAGGAACTACATCCAACAATCCAGATCAAATCCACTACCTCCAAACCACAAGAATATTCAGTGTAAGTCCATTACCACTGACAAAAGAGAAAACTGGCAAAGACAGTACAGTCACCATATATTCCATGAAATCTTCAGTTCAAGCTTTTTGGAAAATCTGGCATTACTTAATTTGGCAAGCACTGGCTATGCAATATATTAAACAGTGTCACAATTTAGATTTAGTGTAGAGTACTAGTAAAGCAACAAAAACGTATTTCTGATGGGATTAATTCCCAAATTCTAGCAGTAGCTGGAATTTATTTTAACAAAATGCTTTTTCCATTCTAGCTTTTAGTTGTGTAGAAACTTTACAATTTAATAATATAATGGAGATAAGACACTGCAAATGTATAAAATTCCAACATTTCTATTGTTATGATCCAGCCCTCAATGAGTGCATAAGGAGTTCTCTAAGTGATATAACTTTCTGACTCAATAGTTTAAATGTGTTACTCTGGAGCTGGTCTAATTTTAGGCTCCTCTGCAGTCTAATTGAGTGCTCCAAGTGACATCAGCTTTTATTTATTCTTTTGTTCTCTGTGATTGCACAAACCTACAGTGTCACAGTAAGTAAAAAAAGCTACAGAAGATTTTAATGAGGTAAAAGCACTTAACTTAAAAGTGTGAGATGAATTGCTAAAGACAATTTAAATTGAAGCCACCAAAATCAAATCCCAGGCAATTTGTACAATAGGCTCAGATTAAGGCCTTGAGGTTTATATCAGGTCTGAGTGAACCTGGAGTATGGATCTGACTCCTCTTAAAATGCAAGAAAGTTTTACACTGAAGTTTTCTTTCCACTTATCTGGGACCTGATGCTGCTCTCAGTGCATTGTCAGCAGTAGATCTGCTCCTAGTGTGAATATACAGATATATCTTTATTCTGTGTGTGTTTTTTCCTTGTTTCTTTTCCAACAACAGGACAATATGCCTGACTTTATTTTTAATTTTCCTTGCAGTATTTTATGACCTTCTTTTATTTTTTTTTGCACTTGCATTTTTCCCCCCAAGGTCTATGTAAAACCTGGGTAGTGTTTTGTTGGGAGAGTGGTGTTTGTTGTTTTTGGTTTTTTGTTTGTTTGTTGGTTGGCTGGTTTGGTTTTTTCATTGGTTTTTTTCCTAGAAATCTGGAAAATACTGATTCTACAGAAATGTCGTCCTTTTCTTTTCCATCTCTCTTCCCTTAACTGTTCTATGTAGAACTTTTCTACTGATTTTTTTTTTGAAATGATGACAGTGCATAAAAGAGGAAAATATGGAAAAGAGAAACAGCTGTTTGCCTTCCTACACCTCTTTTTTCCCAGCTGACACCATTTCCTCTAGGATCATTCCTTTCAACTAAATCAAGAAATAGTAACAGTGACTTTCTTGTTTAGGATTTGACTAAATGGATGTAAACCTTAAAAAAATTATCAGATACATCATTTACTACTACTCTGTAATAATGCAAAGCTTTCCACAGAATTAAATCCTACAAAAGTTATCCATCATATTTTTCTTCTAAACCAAACCATTTGAATTCACAAGATTCCACCAAAATTTTCAACTTTGCCTGTGCCTGAGACATCACTGTGTTGAAGCATGTTATTAGGAAAGAGGTGACCATTATAAAAGTGACATCTTCCAATGACCTCAAATTATCTATTTATTAAGGAGGCGTTTTGGTTAGTTTTAATTATACAGCGATTTATGGAAGCTACTGTAGTTACTAAAACACACTTGCCAGAGTGCAGAACTGCTGGTAAGCTTTCTCATTTTATTAGTAAAAGAGAAACACAGGGAACTGAGAATGAACTCCTTAACAGTTTTCCTGTCTAACTGTGGTGGGGGGAAACAGTTTTCCCCCTGCAGTTATAAAATGGTAAAACCCCAGGGGGCTTTACCGTGAAGTTTTGAAATTTTACCCAGTGAGCGCTTCTGCAAAATATAAACACATCACACTCAGAATGGAAGAGAAGGTAGTTGTAGTTTGGTGGTAGAAGGGGTAGCCATGTTCTGAGGCCACGAGAAAGGGGCTCGGAGCCCCTTGGGGCCTCTGTGGCCCCCCCAGCCCCGGCTGGGGGGGGCTGCAGGGACTTGGAACAGCATAAGGCTGGGCTAAGTACCTGTAGCTGAAAGCTAAAGAAGTTTTCTCCACCGTGAGTGAGCAGAGACAGAGCAGCAGCAGCGTCCAGAGATTGTGGCTAAGAGCCAGCAGAAGATAAGCAGCAGAAACAGCATGCAGCTGAGCAAGGAAGACAAAGAGTTGTCTGAGAGAGCTGAGAGAGAGCGAGCCAGCAGCAGAGAGAGAAGTAGTTGGGGTAAGAACTGAAATAAAAACCCCAAACTCATTTTGTGACCTTTCCTAAGTGGAAAGGATGGACTCCTACTGAATGGAAGTCCTAAAACTGCAGCAGCACTGCAGAGAGGAGCTGAAAAGCTCAGAGAAAGAATGCGGAGGGGGTGACCTTGGCCCCTCCCCCTGCTTGAGACAGAGCACAGAGCTCTGTAGGAACTTGAATGCCCTGAAGATAAGGACCGTCACAAAGACCCCTGAGCTTCGTGATATGACGTGGTGAAGTGACCTTGTCCTGGGAAACGCAGCCCATGGAGGAAGACCCTCGTTTGGAGACAAGTGGCCGAGGTGGCTTGGATACCCCTCGTGTGTACTGGCAGAGATCCAGCTACAGCTGCTGCATGGAAGAGCGAAACAGAGAGACTGCTACCCTAGAGACATTGCTGCTCTGAGAGTGAAAAGGATCTTTCCTTCTTCCCTCCTGGACTTTTATTTGGAGGGGAGAAGAGATTTGATCCATTGTAAATACTTATGTCATGGTAGAGATAGCTAAGATTGTATATAGTGTATTGTAGTATTTATTTGTACAGTCATTGTAATATATATTCCCTTTCCTCCATTTTGAGTCTTGTGTGGTGTCTGGAAACCATCTCACACTGGGTTGAGATGTGGGAGGGGGTTTGGACTAGGGAAATAGATTTTTGGGGCTCTCAAACCATGACACTAACTGAGCCAGAAATTATCTTTAAAAAGCAGATTTTTTTGTTGTTGTTGTTGTTGACCAGAAGGTTTGTTCAAAATTGTCTATACAAATGCTTGCCAATGGTTTAGTTCCTTAGTCATTGTACACATTTACTGCACTGTAATAAAATTTTTATATGGTCTTTTGTCATTCACAGCATTCATGTAGTATCAAAAAAACATAGCCAGTAAAAACAACTACATCTACAAGTCCATTCACACTAACAAAGTAACTAATATGAAGCATTTTAATATATTTTCTAACTTGTTCTGTGCATCCTTTATCAGAAAAAAATGAATTATCTCTCTATTGAAGAACATTCTATTCACCACCAGAAAAGTGTGTTTCCTGCCCAGTAAAAATAACAAGAAAAGAATCTCACATTTTGTCATCCTGTGTGCCCCACACAGCACAGGGATGCTTGAGGCACCGATTTTAAAACATATTCTCTGATTACAGTCACTATGTGACAAACTCAAGATCAGTAATATTTGCTAGTGGAAGTTCTGCTATTTGTTCCCTGTGAATCACTTTGCATTTGAGCCTGGAATGATCTTCAAATAACTCAGCCTAGAGAGCACTGGGCTCCCTGGAAGGACCACTGAGAGGCCAAAATGCAGAACCCAGCTCCAAATCTTCTACGTTTTCTCTACTATTAAGTTTTCATTATTTTGCCCAGTGCAGTGTCAAATGCACCCAGTAAACACTTGGGACACTGATGTGGTGAGTTTTACATCGGGCCATTTGCTGTAACGTTTCTGCAATGTGATTTAAAGAAAAAAATAATAAATAAAAGCAGTTACTTCATGCAGTCAATCCAACCACACTTGGACACATTTAGCTTTGCATTTTACAGCCTTTACCTGTTTATAAGTGATGGCTCTTACTACTTTTCTGTGCCTGATGAGCCAGTCTCCAGAAGAGCTCTTCTTGCTCCACTAATGGGGGGGTTACCTTTGAAGTCCTTTTAACAGGGGAAGCCCTGAGCTCTTTTAGCCATTTTAGAAAGCAGCAGACCTGTGCTTCATTTGCAAGTTCTGCAGCCTCATAATCTGGGTTACTGTGATCCAAAACCCATAAGATCATAAGAATCAGAACTGTTGCTTTGGCAAATTTAAAAACGTTAAATATTCTTTTTTTCATTGCAAAAATTGCTAAGAAATTTCAGAACAAAGGGTCTCCCTCCTTTTAAAACCAAACGACTCAAACATTTTATTGCAAAAGCAAACTGTTTTCAAGTGTTGAACTGATATTAAAATTTTAATTTTGAAATTGGTTCCACACTAGCAGGATGCCAATATTGCAATTTATAGTAAAGACAATCCAATTTACAGAAGGCTAAACAGATATCATGTCTTAGGTCTGACCTACTTCAGGAAGAAAATCTCTCATCATATTAGAACACTATTATTTAATTCTTAAAAGCACAGAAGGCAAAAGAAATAGGTGTACGTTTACTTAATTTAATTCCACTTTTTAACTTAGTTAACTAAAATGTTGAATTGTGAAGATTAAAAGATATTTAAAACAAGAGCCTCCAAAGGCTTATTTTACCTGGGGAGAGCTTTCTCTTAGAGAAGAAAACACAAATCTTAGTGTATCTCCCCCTGCCTGCACAGCCTGGCTCATAAGGCAGCTGGAAGCTTATCAAAGACATTTCTAACCAATTCCTTCATGCAGTTTAATTTTAGCTTTTCCCCCACTTTGAAAAAGGGAATTATTGTACCTAAAAGTAGGATAATTGGAATAATTTTCTAGGACTGTGTGTATTCACAAGTTCAGAAAGCTCTTACAAGAACATTACATTTTTACATTACATATTGAGCTTCTAATTCTTGATAAAGAGCACCAAGTGTAGGGCTAAGAGAAGCATAACTTGGAGTTACTTAGGCAACTATGAAAAGATTACTTTCACATTCCCAAAGGAGAAAACAGTTTCAAAATAATTATTTCTTATGGAAAACTTTTGGGGGATGCTTCAGTTGTTGAGAGCAGAAACCCCCAAGTAATATCTGCCTCAGTACTTGAGCCAAAAATGCAATTATCTTATCTTTACTTCCCGCCATCATAATTCAGGTATATTCAAGTAGAGGTGAGGAGTCCCCCAGTGACTTAATAGTGGAATCAGATTCCTGGAAGATTACAAATCTTTCTAAAACTGAATGACCCAATGAAAAAGTCTTTCTATAAACAAGATACTTGAGCTTGTGGATATTAATTGATATCTAACTATCAAATTCAAATGCATTAGCTGTTTCTAAAGGCATCATCTGTGCATCTACTGCAAAATCACTAATTGTTGATGTATCTCTAAGGTCTTCTGCATTAGCTGTAGCAGGGAATTCCTAGCAAAACTAGAAAGAAAAAGCTTCTCAGCCTAGCTATATTTTTTGAAGTAGTTATAAAAGCTGATGTTTATTCCTTGGAAGTTAGAGAGAATTAAAAAAATGTGCATTCGAACTAAGTCAGTAGGTTCAACTGTACAAATAATAGTATCTACTCTTCTTTCATTGCTGCTTCTGTGCAAGTCACAGAAGGAAATTCCTACTATAAGTTGAGAGAGATTAATTTTACAGGAATGTTAGAGAACAGTCAAGCTTTGGGTCAGGGGAGAATTTCAGTAGCTTCTTCCAGCAGTTGTACAGAACAAATGGAAGTTTTGGGAACTACAAATCCTACTGACCGATTCTGGTATTTTTAAATTCCAAAGTGCTCACAGAGCACTGGTTATACAAAGAGAACAAAAAGATAATCTTTCACTTTTAGATAAGACTGCATAACCTAATTAGAGAGATAATACTTCTCCAACCCTGAATTCATTGAGCTCACAGTAGATTTCATCTCAAAGAACTTATCTTTTTTTCCTTTTCAGTTCTTCTCCTATAGGTGCTTACTTTGTTGAGGCAGCCTGTCTATTCAGAGCTTATCTTCTCTATTATTACCATTACAAGCTGTACTGTAACAGTGCCCAGATGTCCCAGCTTCTGGCCAAAATGCACCACAAAACAGGACACCTGACCTTAGATGTTCCCTCTAAAACATCATGGAAAAAAATATATAGGTGTGCACAGGCAGGCTGGGCTGTAGACAGAGTTGGAAAGAGGGAAAACCCCAGACATTGAGTCGAAAATGTGACAAGGAGAGCTGGCATTATGGGACATGCAAAGCCACACTTCCATGGCACAAGAGAACACAAGTGCAGTGCAGATGGAACCTGAAGATCTTCATAGGTGAAAGCAGTTTTGGGGGGTTTTGTTTTTATTTTAAGATACATAAGACACAACAACACTGCAATGACAATATGGCCAAATACTGGGCCACAGGTCTTGGGTTTGCAGCATCAGGGTGTCTCTCAGCAGAGAAGGTTCTGTTGTCCAAAGGTGCAATAAATGAGTTGCAGTGACTTTGGAAGACAGCTGGAAGAGGCAGTTACTTATCCCTAAGGACAGAATTGACTTCCTCACAGACTTTTCGGATCAAGAGACTATCTAAGACTTACCTATGGCAGGAGGATGACAAAAGTCCAAGATAAAGATGTTGACCACAATGAAGAGAATAACAATGATATAAATATGCAAGAAGGAAAAAAAATAAAATAGTGGCTAAGTACTGGTTTGGGAGAACTAGTAATGCTGGATTTAATTTATTGAGAAATGTCATAAAGTGGATATTTTAATTTGAGGCAGAAGATGGATTTAGCAAACACCCATGTCTGCCTCCCTGTCATTCCCTGTTGAGAGGCAGCACTGAATTTGTACAGAAAAGAGACTAAGTTTGGCATAGTTATAAAATGACAATCTTTATGATAGCAACAGGTACCCAGCATTATCTGCATTTTATTTGTTTGCCTTTTTAATTATTATATAGCCACAGGAAGGGAATTTAACATAAATAGCTCCCATGAAATAATTAGGTATAAAAGTGCCTCTCTGATAAAAATTATACACAACTCTCAATGTCACAAGAGACTTTTACATCTTTCCCACTGTTACAAAGTAATAAGATTTTAAAACTTGTTCCCCAGAAGGCTTATAACACTGTTAGTCTTGGGCAATATAAAAATTAAAAGATATAATAAAAATCTATGCTCTCTCCTGCTGTAGTTTAACTCTCAAATAGGAATTGGAACTGAAGCAAAGTGGTGAATAATGAATGCAATCCTAATGGTAATTTTTCTATATCTAAGGCAGTAGGTTTCTACTTAAATGTTCACTGAATCATCCTTCTAACAAGATTTTGATAAAAACATTCTCTTATTTTTCTACCCACTCTCAAAGAATATGCTTGATAATTAATTAATGTTGTCAGAGAATTGAAGTTTCAGACAGACATTTCAGATTTTTTGAAAGGAAACTCAATTTTGAGGTGAAGGGCTTGATGCTCTTAAGTATGTTCCCCTTTATTTTCTATAATCTGCTAATTCAAAAGCTGAGAAAGCACAGAAAAATCAGAATCTGTTTTATTCCAGAGATCCTTTCTTAGTTTCTTCACTAGGAAGACATTCTAACAAAGTTATGACATCTCTTCTATATTTTGTGAAGCATTAATGCATGTTATTAATAAAGATGCTCTAATTTTTGCTTCCATAGGCCCTCTCATGATATATTGTTTTCTGCTTTAAATGAGATGTGTTCCATTTCCTGAATTCACCTTTTAGTTCATTCCTACAGAGAATAAAACATGGAACTGGACAACTCAAAAAACTGCATCTAAACTGGGAGCAGCCTACTCCTCTAGTCTCCTTGGCTACATTCTGCTGAGGAAAAGCAGTTCTAATACCTGATGGCTCTTCCTGGCTTTATCATGCATATATTACACAGGATTTATTTTGGACTGAGCTTGTTGAGGTCCAAAACTAAGCCACGGAACAAATTAATGGCTCAGCACTATATGTGGTCAGGGTGCAAGCTCCCTCCATGTTCCTATTGTTTTGAGCCACACAGAACCATTTGGAATTAAAGCAATTTTGATGTTGAACAAATTTTTCATGAATTCCGTGGGAGATGAAGATTGGATACACAATCTGATAAACCTTTACCAGTATAAAATAGTGACAAGAGCTTAAGTGCTACAGCAAACTAGTTTGTTTTCAACAGCCATAAGACATTGTTGAAAACACCTACAAAGAGTTGAGAAGGGGAATATATTTTAATGAGATAATTTTACATAGATAGATTGCAACCATTCAATGAACTATGGATTTGAAACATGCAGCAGTAGGTTGTGTTCAGTATACATGAAAAAGTGAAGAAAGATGAAAAATCTTTTTTTTTTTTTTTTTACATTTTGGCATGGTTTTGAAAATCTGTTCCAATCTATACCACAAGAAAAATGGAGAGGGATTTTTTTACAAGGGCATGTAGTAATAGGACAAGGGGTAATGGCTTTAAACTGAGATAAGGCTCAGTTTATAATATCCAATAGATTGGATACTATAAAGGAAATCTTTTCTATAAGGATGATGAGGCCCTGGAAAAGGTTACCCAGAGACGCTGTGAATGCTCCATCCCTGGAAGTGTCCAAGGCCAGGTTGGACAGGGCTTGGATCAACCTGGGTTAGTGAAAGGTGTCCCTGCCCATGGCAGGGGGTGGAACTTTATGATCTTTAAGGTCTCTTCCAACCCAAACCATTCTATGATTCTATGAAGTACAATAATATTATCCTAATGCTACAGAAAGCTAGCAAGACTTCTCTTATGGCAAATATATATTATAATGAAATAAAGCCTTTTAGTGGATGAAGTTCACAAAAATAAGTAAATAATAAGCAACACTGTCAAAAGCATCCTTCCCTTGCTTTAAAGAGAACAATATTTACAGTCAGAAGAAAATCAAATCAGTAGAAGTAATGATAAAAAATATATCACTGCATGTATCATAAAATTTGAGATTAATAAAACCTCTGGAATACATCTGATAAAATCCCACTGATGTAAAATTTTTAGTTCCAATATAATAAAAAAACTTCAAGCCTAGAACAGAGATAATGATTATCCTATGAAGTATAAATCTTTTAAATTGCTTTCTAGTTGTATTAAATATTTCTTCTTGAGAACACAGGAGCAAGGCAAGTGTGAGTGTACACACAAAATGCATGTTTATATATGTTTGTATGAACACAGACACACATAGACAAGCATTTAAATACACACTGGTATTCTTAATTATGAAGATTAATTTCACCCATATTTAGAAAGTCCATTTCAAAAATAAGTAATGAAATCATCATAAATAAATGAGAACTAATGAAAAAACTTTGGCACATCATTATGTACTAAACTATGCACATATTTATAACGATGATCACACACTGTTGTCTCAGCAATTCCTTAAAGTTCATAAGTCAAGATCGTTGTGTAGCCTAGCCCTAAATACACAATGCCCTGGTTGTTACAGATTCCTTCCCACAGGATACATGTGGAAGTGGTAAGTACGAAATTAAAATCTTTGGTGTTAGGGAAGTAGTTAAAGACACTGCAAATATGAAGTTTCTCTAACGTCCTTTACAAATCTTCAGGCATGATCATAACTCTAAATTTTCTCTGAGCAGTTTTGATTGCTTTAATAATAGTATTTTTGCATTTCTCCACTAAAATACTAGTCTATGCTTTTAACTCTCTTTTTAATATAGTTATTAGTGTATATTTTCTAATTACTTTCTAACAACTAATTCGTTTACCTAGGAGCACTACAAAACTCGAAAAGAGTAACAAAAAATTTGGGAAATAATTTAGAGGTGTCCTGAGTACTCACAGACAGTAACCACAGTACAATAACAGTAAGTGGAGTTCACAGCTGCTCTCTGTCATCAAAGGGATGCTAAGCCACTTAAGGACATTAATAAACACAGCACTTTATTTATAATCACTAGTGAGTCTGTATCACAGCTATTTTGGAGGAGAAGCTGGGGCAGAAACGAGGCCAACAGGTCTTCATTCTTGAACCACAATATCCCTTTTTGCTGCTAAAAACCCAAGTTAAAGGAAGTCAACCTTAGTCAGTGACACAGAGTGTATATGTAAAGCTAAACCTTGCATTTTATGTTCCTTCATGTCACACTGGCAATTTAGGAATAAAAGCCATGTCAGCTGGTAAAATTTTAACAAGTAAAGCTGTTTAATGGCTGAAACCTAGTATAGTGTATGTGACTAGTTCAACACTTAAAGAATTAGGAGCCAGGTGGATGAGGTGAGGCCATCACCAAAATGGTATGAACACATTTTCTTAGCTCTGTATAAAGTAGAATTAAAACAGAAGAGCACAGCACATCTTAAATCTGAGTGTGTCTGGTTAGCACAAGTTTTATTTGTAGTTTCCCATATTTTAACCATCAGCATCTCTCATTTTAGCCTGATAGAATACAGACAGCAATGATGGGAAGTATAACACCCCTGGAAAACAAAACATTTACAAGATGTTCAGCAGCAGTTAATTCAATTACAATTTCTTGTTCTTCATGGTAAAGAATTACCTCATTCTTCTAGTATTAGGTGACAAATTATGATATTGCCACTGCAGTATCTGCCAAATACAATTAGGATTAAATTATTCTCACTCCAATGACAGCCCAACAGAAGAAACTGTGTGTATCTGGATCACTACAAATTGGTGAAAATCAATTAGAATCGATCAGGGATAATATAATTTTCAAAATTAGCAAAGAAGAAAACTGCAGTATGTACAAGTTCCAATACCAAGAATATTCTGTCTAACCCACCTGATCCTAGGAATTCAAACCACTAAGTACCTCATTAGTTCACTCTTTGATTTCCTTGTATTGACTGTTTTATGTCCAATTATGAACCGATCAGGATGGTCCACATGATGCTTCAATTAATGCATATACTTCACAAGTGTTACTCAAATTAGGGTTCAAATTAGTTATAGATTTTGTGCTTAGCTTGAAATATTATTACCATTCTAGCTGGTGCTTTGCAGCAAGCTCCATTCATCCGACATTTGATGGTTTTGGAAGAAATCCTTAAAGGCATTCCTAACACCTTACTCTATACTGCGGGGAGTTCTGAGTCAGATTATCCCAGGGAAAACATGGAAATGCTGTGTCTCCAAACACACACTGCTTTCCCAAAAGTCCTGTGAGAGCAAGTCACATCAGCCTTCTGACAAAGAGGTCTCTCACCTCATTGTCCCCTTCCTTTCCTCTCTCTTCCCTGTTCCTGTTGGTCCCCTAATCACCTCCAGGTGATTTATCCCACAAAATATTTCAAAAGGACAACACTCAAATATTCTTAGGCTGTATCCAGCATGTAGCTTCCCTCCTTCACTTCACACCAGGTGCAGAAAGGCAACTTTTGGTAAAGGCAATCTCAGTGTTTCTGCAGTGTTTGGAGTACAAGATATGTGGGATACAGTGCCCCAGAACACGTCACTTAAAGCTTCCAAGTATTAAAGGGTTTAATGATGTGAGACATTTTGAGAGCAAACCTTCAGTCAAGATTCAAGTGTACAGGGTATTTTGGGGACACTGAGGGTACTTTAAATAATTTAGTTCACAGCTCTAACTTAAGGACGTCACTGCTTTGATTTTCTGTTTTGTTTTGGATCTCAAGTATTTGTTTATAAGTGGACAATATGAAAAACCTTAAGAAGGTAAAACAAGTAAGTTTATAGTTTTATAACCGTGGCCAGCCCTGCTCACCCATAGGCTGAGTGTGATTGAGGAGATGACACGATTAGCTCCAGAGCTCTGATCAGGCTAAACAGAAGAGTTGAGTGAACAGAAACAGAACCACAGAGGGGAAAAAGAAATAGGGGAAAAAAAAAAAGAGGTAAGAGCAGAGAGCAAAAGTGTCCTGGATACTGCTTTGGGAGCTTGCATATTTATAGCTGTGTTATGGACTGGATGGATGGACCCAAGAGAAAGCCAAGTACCAAAGCAAAACTCTGGCAGACTCAAATTAGACTTTTCCAGGCCACATTGAAGAAACAAAAAGCATAGCAGCAGCTGTGCCTGCCTCTGGGGATACTGAAAAATGCTTCCCTTGTATGATGCACTGGATTAACTTTGACAGTCAGTAGAAAAAGTTGAGGAGGTTCCAGCAGCTTGGTGCCAGTATTTATATGTCCAAGTCCTTTGGATTGGCATTAATAACAGCACTAGTTTGGGTAAGCTTGGGAGGACCAAAGTTTGCAATTTGGTTAATTATTGTCATAAAACCAAGACAAGGCTGTATGAGATCTGCTCTCCCTTTCACACTTGACTGGCAGCAGGTAATTCTGCTGAAGATTGTGCTTAAAATCAAAGCTTTCCAAATTAAGCAGCCAAATTCCATTTCCATGAAGATCATCAGAAATGTCCCTGTGTAATGAGTTAAAAATGGAAGGTGTTGAGATACCAGATGATTAGTAACAGTACAAAACACTAAGACACAGACATAACTTCAAGCTGTAGAGAGAAGAGGTATGTATGGCATCAGTCATCACCCACACATGCTGGTCTTTTAAAAAGTAGTTTTTAAAAAA
This sequence comes from Pseudopipra pipra, assembly GCF_036250125.1. NCBI lineage: Eukaryota > Metazoa > Chordata > Aves > Passeriformes > Pipridae > Pseudopipra > Pseudopipra pipra. Next base: position 5,602,138 of record NC_087550.1, read on the forward strand.
AAGCTTTTTTTTGCATTTTTGCCAAAACCAATCGCTTCTTATTATAAAATAAATGCTAGTGACTAGAGTAGTCTACATTCACCACTTACAGCTGGACTCAGGGTAAATAACACTGTATGAACTCTCTTATGTGGTCCACCAATGTTCCCTCAAGGGATTAAGTTTTTGTATTTACGGATGGTCCTGAGAAAAACAAAGGGCAGCATATAGAAATCCTCTTTTAAAAGGGACCCCATGTGTGCATTTTTAGGTCTCAATATCATCACTAGTGATGTGAGAGCAAAGCTTCATTTCATATCAGCAGGACAGAGACCACACCCCCATAAAACATCACAGCAGTGTGATCCAGCCTCGGAATACACCCAAGGAATTTCACTACAGCACACATCATTGCTGCACACAGACAAGGTGAAAAATTAATGCCTTAGGTCAAAAAAGGGAACTCCACCACAGAGCAGAGCATTCCAGGAACAAGCCTCACACTGAGATTTAAATCCAGCAAATAACAAGATGTTTTTGGAGATGTGGATAGAAGAAGATGACAAAAAGAATTTGATCCCTGAAAGCATTCAGCTTATTCCTAGAAAAACATACAATCTCAAATAAAATGTCAAGTCCTATGTAGTAAAACTAAAATGGGAAATAGTATTTTTTTTTGCTATTAGGTCTTTGTTTTTAAGTCATATTCATGAGCATTGAGCTCTCAATCCAAATAACATTTGTATACAACAATGGCTCTACCTCATCCTGCAAAACAGATAAAAACCCTATTATTTTGTCAGGAAATTAATCCTCCTGGGTAAAAACATATGTAGAATCCTAATAAAGAATAATCAAAATGCATATTAAATACAATATTTTAAAATAAAATAATTTCTAATAGAGTAATTGAAAATATTTCCCATTTTGCCTTAATTCGAAGCCTTATGAAAGGAAACACAAATTTTATACGCACAGAAAGCAACAGGCTCAACTGAAATAAGTTAAAATAATTGGGAGTACAACAATGTTTAATATCCTCCAAAATTTACAGGACATTTGTCCAAATGAACAGCCTGGACTTAAGACAAAATGACAACGCTGGAGTTATTTGGAAAGCACTGGGGACTACAAGCATATGTTCTGAGAGCATTAAACAATGAGAATGCTTTGGCAGAGATTCCACAAATATTTGAAAATATAATTATGCAAAAAAAGGCCCCAAAACCCAAGGGCCAGGCTCAAAACCATGCCAGTTCTTACTTGATCAATCTAAATCATACAGTATCCCCTGGGAAAAGGAACCAAATCTCTTTATCTAATTGCCATGATAATTATTCTCAGATACTGGAAGAACATGAATGGTCCATCTGTGAAGGAATTCAGCAATTGCATCCCAGAAAAGTAATTCCAGAAAAAATAAGGAATAGGCTCAGTATGTGAGAAAGAGTGTGTGTTTATCTATGGGGAATGTATTTTTAATGTACTTTCAGAGGATAAAAATACCCACAAATATGTGTCTGTATAAAGGAAAATATTAAACAATGATGTATAGTCATGGGTTTCTATAGTATCTTGTAAAATCAATAAGGTAAAGGTAATAAATAATAAGGTAAACCAGCAAAGCATAAAATTCATCTTTCTTTGGAGTGATATTTAGAGAACTTCAAATATATTACTTCAATTATACACAATGTTTCTAAGGTTGTAAGTCCCTCTTTATGGAAACTCATGCTTTTACATAAATTATTCAAGATATTAAAAATGTTCTGTTTGCCACTTACTCCTGTTAATTAAGGGTAAACAATCACCATTTTTCGGAAGTTCTAAGGAAGCATTTAGTGATAAATAGGCCGAAGGCTATTAAGTGTTTCTTTCCAAATGGACTTAGGTCAGTTTAATTCAAGTAAAGCTTTATAAATATTGTTCCTGGACACTTATGTGGTAGGTTAAGTGACTGGACCACGATCTGATCCCTCCTTTCTCCTCCACTGAGACAGATGTTGGCTGTGCTCTTTTATTACATCCCCAAGACATTCAAATTAATTCATTAAGATTGAATTATTGTAACTCCCTCTCTCTTGCCCTGATAACACATTTTGCTCTCACATGTCTTTACATTTCATCTTTTCCCTCCTTCTTCCCTCTTTACAGTATCAAATATAAGCACCTCGTCTTCATGAAAGCTGCTCGTGGCCACTTATCTCAGCATCCAACCAACTCCACGGTCTCTAGTTGGCTTCAGACACCAATCCTCACCTCCACCCTGTCACCTTCCCAGCTGGGCCTGTCTGTGCTTCCCTGCTTCATAAATACCTGGAGAATAATTTCATAATTCCTACAGGAAAGCTCCCTCACTTTCCATCAGCATTAAAAAGGCTAATTCTCAGCTCAGACTGTAAACGTGTGACAACTTATTGACTCTGCAGTTCCCTTATGGGAGCAAAACAGGCTGGAACTGTATTCTTAGGGAAGTTCTTGTGGCAACTTTTAAACAGCACTTAGATAAGCAGGTTTCTGTTCCAACACTACAGCACTTGGTTAATAAAAGTAGCACAATGACAAAATATGGTATTTTTTTAGTATTGATCTATCTCTAAAGAATATCACTTCTTTTCCTGACCCAAAGCTTCTCACTTTTGATATGATTACTCCACCAAGCAAACACATAAGCCATCATTCCACCAACAGTCATCAGTTTGTATTATTTGAGTGCCTTCTCGAAGAAACCTCCTGTTAAATTTGAAATTTTCAATCCTTTTTTTGCCTTCAGCTGCTGGTTGAATCAATACTCTAATAGATGCACTTCTTACTTTCAACCCTGCAACTGGCCAAACAAATGCAGGCAGCTTAAGCCAGCTTAGATTCCTTCTTGCTGAGCCCAGTTCCATAACAATGTTGACCTTGCAAAGCTTGAGATTCCTGGGGCTATCCTATGATCTTCCCTCAATAACCACTGAGCTAACAATTTCTCTTAAGATAAATTCAGCCACAATGGATAAGATCACTTTGAACTGTTTCATTGTTTGAATAATTCAGGCAGATACTTTTTACTTATTGCTACAATACCATTTTAATGTTTTTTAAGGAGCTATGACTACTAAAGACTTTTTAATGTAAAATATGGAACTCCTTTAATTGGGATTCTAGTCTTCCCAGAGACTCTGTGGGCTACCCTGCTGATATATAGAGGTATGTACAGAAATATTTTTGCCAAATCTTACCTTACAACATAAAATTGGCAACACTGCATTTTAATCCAATCCAGGTGAAATCGAAAAGAAAAAAAAACAAAACAAAACTTTTCCATAACCAACAAGATGTTTGATAAAATCCACCTAAAGTTTAGCAAATATACAAAAAAATACCCATTTTTCTGCCTCAGAGTAGTTTGTTTAACTTACCAATCTCTTTGGAAACTATTTATATGCCATTATAGTTTATTGCAATCAGTCCTGAAGTTGTTTTCTTGCAGAGACTGAAAGAAATATTAGTGATATAGTGTTTAATACCAGTTTAGCAGTAGTAGGAACAAATGAAGAGTACTGATACACAGACAATGTGTCTGTTTGCATAATGTTTCCTGGCTATGCTGCAACCAGCAGCAAAACAGAGAATGAAAGCCCAGTTTAACTATTTTGGTCCTAATTTGCATCATTACCTGAAACTAATAGAAATGGGTGATTTCTAAACTAATCCAGACCTTCCAAAACCTTAAAATGTTTTGTGAAGGAAAATAAAAGGTAAAAGAATGTGTCAGGAGACTGACATGCACATTTATTTCACTAGGCCAAAAAAAGACTTGAAATCACGTAGAACTGAAACATGTGTACCTACATACTTAGACTTTGCAAAGTATCATTTCCCTTTTAATATTTCTAAACACTACTAACAAATAGAATGGCAAGGAGTTTTATGAATGAAGTGCTTAAGTTTCTTTTAAGGTAGTCTTGAGATTTCTTTTGCTTTGTTTCTTTCTTGGGGGCTTTTGTGTGTGGTGGATTTTGTTCTCTTTTTTAAAAATATCAAATATAAACTTGCCATCACTATCTTTAAACATGCAGTTCAGAATTAAAAATGAATGCTTATCTGAATGGCCCATTCAAACATTGCTAATTAGAACAGTTCAGTTGGATGGGACCTACAACAACCACCTAGTCCAACTGCCAAATATTTACTTCTGAAAAGTGTCAATGATATGTCTTTTTAACTGGGAAGTTGCAGGTAAAAACCTTTATAATGCTAAGGATCTTTATATCTGAAGTGCCATTTGAAAAAGAGTCATGACCACTACAAAGAAAAACCAGAAGGTCCAAGCATCAGGGTAGTTTTCACTCATTCTTCGTAGCATCAAGCAGAAAGTAAGATTTGACATGTTTTTGTTTCACCATAACTTGTGGCTTCCAAAGTGAAAATAAACTAGTTGAAATAAAAGAAAAGCTACATATAAGCAAATTATCACTGAAAGAGACAACACCCTTGATGAGCTAACCAAGCTTTCTGTCTCTCTTATGAAAAGCCTACTAGACTCTTTGTCGTGATAAAAATTCAGGGACTTGTTGAAGTATTTTTATCTTTTTTTAACTCTATTTGAATAATAATGAGTTTTTCAAGTGGTCTTATTTTATCTCCTGCTCTTAGGAAACCTTTCCAGATGAAAAGTAGGACATAAAATCACCCAATATGTCGTCAGCCTCCAGCACGGGTCACTGAAATTCACAATGTCTGAATATTAATACAACTTTATAATATCTATGCTGTAGTTAGTAGGGAGTGTTTCTACCTCCCTTTTCTTCATGCTTGAGGTGATGCTGACAATATCAGTCCTGTGCTTCATATCCTCTATTAAGTTCTTGTATGGATGCCACTTTACATCACTGTCCTAATTTACTCAGCAATTTAAGTGAAGCAATCTTCATGTTGGGTCCCCTTCGAGCAACACAGAGGACAAAGTTCAACTTATGGTTTTCAAGACCAAAAAGCCCAGTTATGAAGCAAGTTTCTTTCCTTAAGAAATACAGGCATCTGCTTTTTTAACAATCATCCCCTTACAAAAAACTCGATTTCAAACTCCTGCCGTGAACAGGTCCCTCAGAAGAAAGTTATACAAACCAAAGCCTGAGAAAAGAAATGCCAGAAATTGGACATATTCATCTAATCATTTCAATGCTGCTGCTGCTGGGGAATGAGAAGCAGAAGCAAAATGATGAAGGAAACCTGTAAAATGTTCTAAGATATGCAGGTGCTCCTTGTGTGAATACTAGCATATTAGAGATATCTTTGACATATTTGCCAAAAAATAAGTTTGCTGGTTTGCATCCCCACATGACAAAAGATAATTTAGTTACTGCATAGCTACTAAGGCTATGCAGTTGCACAGTGGTTCTTGCCAGCTTAATTTATCCTATGAAATCTTAAGCAAGGGGAAAAGGAAAACTTCCAGCTTCATTCACACATCTATCTCAGCAGCTTTTATTTTGTTTTGTTTTTTTTTTTTTTTTGGTGGACTGGACACACGAGTTGATTGATGACATTTAGTTGAGCCTTTTTCTTCTGCACTAACCTTTATCAAAAAGAAGGCTTCTAAAGACAACAGAGAGGGAGGCCTTTGACTGCCTCCAGCATTCTCAACTGCTGAGTAAATGTGTTAGAAGCTCATAGCTTTAATATACTGCTCACAGACCCCAGTTGAGCTTGTGACCTTACTGGGCTCAGTACCATACAAGTGTAAGTGAAAATATGAGATCCAAGCTCCAAAGAGTTTGTGAACTCATCCTTTCTATGAAAGATAATTTGACTCTCTGGCAGTAAATCCAGATTTGACTTCAAACTGAAATAAAAAGAAACTTCAGCTGATCTTCTGTTTGGTCTCCCAATGAACTCCCACCAAGTTACAAACAGCAGAGTTTCAGAAATAATAAAAAGGGAAGAGGGACCAGAAACTCTGCAGTGAATCTGGATTTTTCATCCTGTAAATCCTGTGATGCAGTCTGAAGGGGGGGAAGGTTGCTTCAGTGGAAACACGTGGAGATGGGAGAGAGCACAGGACCACAAGTATTTTCCTTGCTGAGCCTGTGGAGACCATCATGGAAATAGTAACCAGAGGAACTGCTGTTCCCTTTGGATCCTTGTGAAGCTGCTGCTCAGAGCAGTGACTCCCTGCTGGCACCTGACTGGTTTGTGCTGGATGGAGATGGAAGCTGGATGCTCCCCTAAACTCTGCCTAAATAAACGAGTTCAGTCTTCAAAATAAACTTGAATGCACACACTGAGAATAATGGCAATTTGATATTTACTGGCAATCTCTAACACAGTCTTAACATCAGTTTTTGAGCAAACTCATTCCTTGAAATTACAAAAAAAAAATTCTATTGAGAACTAGTTCAAGAGAAGTGAGAAACAGAAATAAAACCTGTTCTCATTTTCTGTACATACCAAGGAATTATGCTTGTTTTAGAAAACAGTATAAAGAAAATTTAATTTGCAAGAAGACAAAGACATGTAGAGCTCAAGTTTTATTAAAAAAGAAAGACAAGACATTCTGAAATGACTTTTTTTTGTTCCTTTTTAAATATTAGGAAACATAGAGTTAAGAAATGAAGAACAAAGGTATTTTTTTGTCTCCCCTCTTCAAAGAGTGCTGATTTTATTTTTAGGATAGCTTCAGTCAGGAGACCTTAATGGAAAGAAAAACAGCTAGAGAAAACTCTGTCTAGGAATCCTTCATAATTCAAAGCAAAAGGGTATAGAATTAAAGGAGAAAAAAATAAACTTCTTGCTTGCCACACCATTCTTATTTTGTGTCTCAATGGGAAGAGAATGACAGATGGAAGTATAAAGTGTGTTTACTCATATCAGGCCTTTGATATGCAAATGCTTGTTCTGAAAGAATGATAAATACACTGACCAGCAGACAGACATCCCCTCAGCAGAAGAGCATCACAGCCTGATGGAGAAGAGAATAAACACCCCTTGGCAGATGCATTATGAACACTCACTATGGCAAGTTCTGCCCCAACATTTTCCCCAAGTGAATTCTGTTTTGAAATGTAACATCTTGACTATGTTTAAATGTAAAGAGTAAAAGAGTACATCTCATAATAAACAAAATCCATTCACTCATTTGTGCCTTTATTTTTTTGTTAAATCTCACAAGTAGCCTCAAATATGAAAGTGTTGCTGTGACTCTGCACTGAAGCTGGAACAGTTTTCAAATGCACTCAACCTCTTTTCCACAAGTGAAAAAACAGGAATTCCTCTTTTCCACCCCATTACAGTTTGAATGCAGTATGAATGTTCCAAGAAGGTCAGAGTACAGCAGTGTAGTAACACTTCAGAGCCAATAAAAATTACTTTAAGAAATGTAGAAAGGGTTAAATTATTTTAAGCTGGTGGTTTTAACAGGACATTAAGCAAGATCACTAAAATGATAAAGCTCAAACAACACCACCAACCTCCATTATACTCAATATACTCAAACTGCACAGTGTACTGATTTTTTATATTTTTTAAGGATTTATTCCCTTTTCCAACTGTCATTAGCACAAAAGTCTAAAGCAGAAGAAAAATACCGAAGTTTTTTTCAAGTTATGCCTTTTTCAAGATACTTGCCACAGCTAATTGCTCACAGCAGAATTGAGATCATGCATTTTTCTCAGTTACAAGTCCTTTCTGAGAAAAAGAGTTACATATTGTTATTTTAGTAGCTTTATCATGGAGTTTTCTCAGGAACTACAGATATTGCCACCATTTGATCATTCCTCAAATATAGAATTGTTCTATATCTCCGTAGACCTATTGAAAAAGAAATAACCCCCCAAACAAACAAAAAACCTCACAAAAGCCAATAAGAAAGTGCAATTTCACTCCCTTCAGAAATGGAAAAAAAAACAGCTGCAGAAAGACGCAAGAGAATATATGTGAAAAGTAAAAGTACTGATATTCTGGAAGTTAAAGCAACAAATAAACACCACATGGATATCTTTACTATTACTACCACTCATTTCTAAAGTAATAGTAGAGTTTCACTGTGTTCCAGTCCTTGATTTTCAGGTTAAATTGCTGTGCTCATTAGCAATTAGGTAAAGAGGGATAAGGTACAGGGATAAAGAACCAATCAAACATCAGTTACTTAAATTGCCTCCGTAGTAGCTACACTGTGGGTTTTTTTGGATGCAGGCAACTGCAAAAATTACTGAAGACAGAGATTTAGTCAAAAATCAATAGGTTGTTTTACAGCTACTGTTCCTTCATTTCTTTCAGGTTTACCTAATTTATTCCTGAAGAGTGGGAAAGTCCATAAATCAGAAACAAAGGTAACAGTTTTACAGGTTTCTCCTGAAAGAAAATCTTTTTTATATTATGCAATTCCTTTTCTGCTACCTGTAAATGTAACTGTCCAGTAGATTCCACCACTGCTTGTTATTTCTTACAAATTATACTATTTTCATTGCTAATAAGACTGGACACTATTTCAGGAGAAAAAAAACCAAAACCCAAAAAACCCAGAACCCACAAGGAATCAAAAAAACCTTTGAACATTGTAAATGAGAACTTTCATGCTGTGGATAAAATGCTTCTTTCTGATCAGGAAATTGCAGCTTTCACAATATATTTACAATGCAGTACTTTTTAGATACAGAGAAGTAACAAAACTAATACCATCCAGGCACCGGTACAAGTGTGGTATGATATTTAAGAGTATTTCATCTTTGGATCTTTTCCTGCCACAGGGAAATTTATTCCAATTCAACACTCCTGGGATCAGATCAATCTCAATGCTGCCTTTTAAAATGATGTGGTCAGTTTTGGATCATTAGACCAGGCCATGTATATTATGAAGGCACACCATTTCATCAGTAGATACCTTGCATACATTTTTACATTTACAGTTTAAAAAAAAAAAAAAAAGATTACTTCTCTCTTACTCTTAGTAGGCTCTGGTGAGTAGCATGACCCATATTTTTAAACTAATAAATTATTTGCAAGTTATTTTAATTTATATTGCCATTATTTCCTTTGTCACAGCTACCTGGAACACAAGTTGTTTTAAAATTTATTCTCATTTAGTCAGGCCACCTTCTCCTTTAGAGGAAGAATTCAGTTTAAGCAAGGTTCTTCTATTCACAGGAGTTCGTGTTGTGGCATTTTTAGATCTAAACACATCACAAAGTTATTTCTAAGTTTTAAAATGTCACGATACTACATCTGCATGTAAGATCACACGCATAAAAAACCCTGAATTTGTAGAATAGATTTTCTCCTACAACTTTGCTTCATCTATTGCACATTTATACTTAAAAAAATCAAATCAAAACAGCCAACAAACTGTCTGGAGAGCTGCTGCAGAAGTATGAAATCATAATGGGGAAGGATGAAGGTGGTTGTGCCTGCTGATCCCTGTAAGTGCTGTCCTCCATCTACCCGAGTCTATAAAAGTGCTTAATAACTATAAAGTTGATGACTAGATTTTTGTTCCTGATTGTTTGCACACATGTATTAACAATTATCTAGTCAACCTCTGACTTCATTCTGATTTGCATGACTTTAATAGAAATTAGTCACTATGTTCCTTTGGAAATTACAAAGCTTTCACTCACCCTCCCTAAATGTTGTCATCGCCCCATCTCCAAAATAACCAAAAAAATCTCATCAGTATCATAACCCAGAGCTGCTAGTGATTAAACAGCCTGATATTGAAAATTCTGACTTTAGTGTGCAGTATTTTCATGAGCACAAATCAGCACTGTAGGACCCAAAACAGAGTCCTGAACTCTGACACAAATGGTAGAGAACAAGCAAGGTGTTTTAGAAGTTTGAATATAAAGGACCCCTAGCTAAGTGATGTCAGTTTATCCTTGGGTTAACAGTAATTATTGTATTAGAAAAACAGTTACAAAACCAGGATACAACAAAACAAAGTCTCTGCCAGCCTGTTTAGAGAGAATTGGACAGGACACATTCTTGCCAATTACCCCCCCCCCCCAAAACACTTATTAAAGGGGGTTTGAACATTGTTATCTGTGTTTGTTCTTGACTGTCTGTGTGTTGAGATGTCCAGTAAACATGACAATGTATAGTTCCTTCTGATTCCAGCTGCATTCACATTGGATGTTGCAGGTTTCCCATGTACGGAACAGTCTCCAGCTCATGACCATTGTTCAAAAGAAACATTTTGGAGAAACTCTGGAAGATGGATTGGCTTTGTTTTCAATTTATCACTAAAATTTCTAGACCACCCCTTAAAAATCCGCTGACTGGAATAAGTGTATTTGAGTAACTATTTGCGAGTCTGACACATCTAACTTGAAAGAAAAGCGCAGTTTGCTTCACGTGGCTCTAAACCACCTCACTCCTGCTTATCAGGGTAAAGCTGAGCTCTCAGACCCCATTCATCAATAAACAACGTTTGCACTGGAATTATTTGCTGTGGAAAGCTCTAAAAGTCCTGTGTTTGCCAACCAGCACAACACAAAACAGGGAAGAGAAAAAGCTTTTTCCCTGCTCAAAAAACACCTTTCAACAAAGTATTTCTTGGATCATTTTCAACTGCAAACAACCAGCATGAGTTTTACCTTCTCTCATTATTCCATTCCACCATTTACCACTGCTGTTGCCCCTACTCTGTTGTGCTCTGGTGTGATCAATAGTCATGTATATCTAGGAGAGAAGTTTGCATTCTTTTAGCTGTTTTAGTGTTCTCTGCTGTCCATAGTGAGAGCTGCAGCTTTGCAGAGTTTTTTTTTAGCAAATTTTCTCCCAATTCCAAACTTCTGAAAGTAAATAACTGGGGATGTTTTCCCAGGCAGGGCAGCTCTACCTTATTCAGGCTCGAGTGAAAACTCTTTACTGAAGAGGAATATTTTGGGGAGTTCTCCGAGTATGAGGCTCATCCAAAACAATAACAACTTTGCATAATTTCTTCCCTCTTCGTGAATTTTTTATTCCAAAATTGTTAATAGCAACTGAGCCACGATTGCAAATTTCAGTGGTAGCAGTGAACAGACTGGGACAAAGAGCTAATAAATCACTGACACAACAGTTGCATAGAGGAGAAGGGTGAAAATGACTTTTCCCAGCTAATCTGAGCCATTCACAGGGAAAGCCTAAGGAAATTCAACAGGAGAAGCACAGCCAGTGTCCCACAGATGGACCAAGTGCCATCCAGAGACCTCTACCAGTTCAAAAAAATCCCTGTAATGGGACTTTGTCAGTGTGGTGGCCATTTCCTTTGGGATATTAATGGTGTCTACAGACCTTATTCCCTTCTGCTAGACTTGTTTAGTTGTTTTTCAGTTAAACACTGCAGTTTATTTAGGGATTTTTCACTAAATATTTGGATTTTCAGCAAATACTAAAAACTCCCAAACATGAAATTTTAGTTCAAAATTTCAGTCACCTGAGCAAGTTACAAAAATCAAATAGCTCCCACAATCCAAATCAATATAAGTAAAACAGTCCAAGAAAAAAAAGAAACACATCAAAAACCAAATAGTAACCACTTGAGATTAGAATATGTTTTAAACATCTTGCATGGTTTGGATATGGTTAAAAAATTTAAAAATCCGACAACATCAAGATATCCAAAGGCCATTTAAAAGTGAGTTTTGAATTCTCTATACTGCACTAACAATCTATAATTTTTTTCATGTTTTACAAAATCAGTATACTTCATGTTATTTAAGAATATAGAAGGAAAAAAAGTAAATCTTTTAATCAATCTAAATTTTCTCCCAGAACTTGCTTTTGAGAAGAATCGAAGTCTTTAATGAGAATTCAAAAAGATTTTTTGCAAAATCAATTCCATCCAAACACACCATTTCTTACTGACATGGTTTGCCATGACCTGTTAATTACAGTAATTGGGTGTGTAATTTGAAACAACTGAGATAAATAGGCAAAATTATACCAATTCATAGTTTACAAAGAGAAATACATGCAGAAATAATCAAATGCATTATTCATTATTAGTCACAGAATCCCTATTCTGATTTTTGAAAAGAAAAATGTTCCTATTCTCCTATTCTGGGATTTGCCTTTTCTGGCATCCTAAATGCTACAAACAAACCATGTCTTCAGGCACATCCCTAATTTTCTCCTCAAGGTCTTTACCATCTCCTGACTCAACGTGACTCTGTAGATTCTTGTTTTTTTTCATATAAATATGGTGGGAAATTTATTCTGAGTGACAAATAAAAAATACTTTTACATCTTTAACTGCTTTCCAATCTCTGATATCCCAACAATTCAACATTTAAGTTCTTGCTATCCTTATGAAGGCATCTTGAATATAAACATGTATGAGACTTCTCCAGAATAAAATAGTTTCCTGTTAAACTGCATTAAAATATTGGTTTTCAAATATTGCTTTAAAAAAAGTCCAATAAAAATTACAACAGGCAAATATGATGAGGAATATTCCAGCACGCACAGCCTATAAGACTGTATTCACCAAGTGAAATAAATACTTCAGAACACTGGAATATTCATTGAATTTGGGATGGGGGTTGTTGTCTGCCCAAGCCCCACCCCAGTTTCTCGTCTATCTCAGACAGATACTGGTATATAAAATACTGCACATCTTAAAATAACTTTTGAATATGATTTTTCATTTCTTCTATCTTGTCTACTCAGTTTTTCCCTTGAAGATTAGTTTACACTAAAATTGAAATCTACATTTTGACTCTGCATAAAAGATAGGCTGCTATTAAATTTACTGCTCTGTAGGGACTTTATTAGGGCTGCTACTGAACCGTGCATCATTTTAATTAGAATTAACACTTTCATCTTGTTTATGAATATATGTAAGATAAGCTTTGAAATATTTAACATCTGGGAATACCATCAAGCTGTCACAGCAAAATTAAGACATTTCACATACATAACTATTATTATATAATAGCCAGATACCAAATAACTAAACAGTCATTGTTAGCATTTGGAGTATAATCTTTCTGTGCATACATTTTAATGTCCTTTGGGAATTTACTCATGCTTTGATCAGTCTCCCTTTGAAGCAAGGCTTCTTTAAAGAGAGACATTTCAAGTGCAGTCCTTGACTCTGGGAGATGTTTCACTGGTAGGTAGAAGACCTATTTTACATAAATTTATTCTACCATTAGCAGACATATCCCTAGAACAGCACAAGCAGGTTGGTTCCCAAGGATCGCTTCCTTTGCTGAGATATTTACTTTGCAGGATGGGAAGATTCACTATTCAAAAGGCCACCATCTCCAGGTCTGCCACCTCTCAGGAACTCAAGATTCTTCCTCTGGGATTTGATGGGACTCTGAAAAGTAAAATTAGGTGGGGTAGAAGCTAATCCAAACAACAAAAAAATCCCAGAGAACCTTACCATTAATAATATTGCATTTACCATCCACTTATTTTTGGTAGTTTTTTTTCTTTCAGCTGACAAGAGCTTAAGCTCGTGAGTACCCTCCAAAATAATGCTCAGTGTCTCTGACATGACACAAAGTTTGGTTGGTGTGATTTCTGAGAATCTCTTGAACACCATTGCCCTCACAGTCTACGTTAGCTCACGACACAGAATTTTATAGTCTACATTAGTCTTCCTGTGTGAAACAACTGCTTTTGACACTCTTTCCACCCTAAGTTTTAGGAAGAAAAGGATATATCTGTTGGCTAAAGCAAAAATTGTCTTACTTGCATTATTACTAAGAGTTACAAAAGGCAAATGTAGTTCATGTTTTTAAATAACTGTACATATTTTCTTCTTTTCAAGACAAACCTCAGAAATCTCTTTATGCTTGTGATTCTTCAGCCACACTATTCAAGAGGAAACCCTTTATTGATCGCTTTTGAAATTACATTTCTCAGCATAAATGCTTTAATAATTGACTGAATGGAATGATTGGAAGCCTCTATGGGAACAGTTTTATTACAGAATGTGTTTTATGGTTTATTTGTGAATGTGTTACTGATTAATAACCTGCCTTGGAGGAAGTACTGGTGATTATCTTCAGATTCTGGAGCTCAACTTTATGTTGAGTCCTCAAAGGAGACATAATCTATATTGAAATAATAACAACATTTTAAAAGGTTTCAATTATTTCAAGGCATAAATTTAAGTCCTTGTGCTCAGCAGAAGCCTAAAAAAAAAAAAAGTCACCTTTAAAAAAGAAAAATCTAATTCTGACAATTTCTGAGCCATTACATTATAAATATATTATAATCTCTGAACACTATACATTCTTACATAAACAGTTTTAAGATTTAAGTCAGATTTCTTATCATTATTGAAAAAAAATCCACAGTCTACTGTAGTGTAAAAACTTCGAAAATTTTCACTGAGCACCATGACTAAAATTTTTTCTGAGCTATTATGTATTTTTGCTTTTCAGGGCTCTACGACAAAAAGTCAATGAATGACAAACATCCTAGCAACTGAATTTTCAAAGGTATTTTCAAAGGTAAATATTATGTCAGAACTGTTACCTTATTGCAACACATGGCTCTGGAAGTCCTTAAAACATGATTTTTCCATAGTTGTGCCACACAAACAATGTGTCCCTTTGTCCGGTTGGTGGCCAATTATGTCTCACAGCTTTCTCACAAAGCATTTCTCTTTCACAACTTTCAATGAGTTCCATGAGTATCACAAGGCATTTTGTATTCAACGAGTGCTATTAAGTCTTGAACCATTATGGTTTTACTCTACTCCATGTGCTTGTCACAAGAGACCTCTTCTGAACTCCTAAAGATGTCCACTTTCAGCACACTGAAGAAACCTGCTTACTGAGGAGAATATACTCATCCACAAGAAAACCCCATCCCACTTCTCTTCCAGCTGGAGAAAAGCCTCCTACAGCTGTTAAGAGATAAAAACAACCAATGCTGAAATGTTACATTCATTAAATGCAGCGGGCCAAGGGTTTCACTCAAACAAAACTCGCCCACATTCAATATATTTGACTGCTGAAACAGTTCAGGTTGATCATGTGTAAAATGCAGTGAACATTTCCCAAGTCAAATTAATCTGAAATGTTTGAGCTCAAGCTTTTAGCTCCTGACTGCCAGAACAAGAACAAAAATGTTGTGGCAAGCAAGAAAAAGCTGCATTACCTAAGAATGGGGAGGCACTGTTTCTGTTAAGTCTCTTTAGGATGTGACACACGAGGACAAATCCTGAGACAGTAAGGAACACAGTACAATAATTCAGAATTAGAGCATTCTTTCTTCCCTTCCTGTCATACTGTAGGATCCAACCTATCAGTCTTTGTTACTCACATTTTTACCATTTGTATGTTGGATGCAGCTGTTTATTTCTGACAAATAAATGTCTTTGAATTTAATACCAGATTTCATTTAAAGTCTGTTTTGGGAAGGCAAACAAAGTATAAGGCTTGACCAAGAATTAAATGGTGACTAGGCTGCTATCGTTCAAAGACAGCATCTCATCATATATAGGGAAGTCCAGCTGCACACAATCTATTAACAATAGATTTGGGAATGAGACCTAAAGACTGTCCTTGTTTGCCACTCTGGCACCTCACACACAGAGCACAGCACATGAGTCCCCGTTCCCAGGCTGTTTGTTACAGTCCCTCCACACCTACAGCACCGGAGTCTGGGCAGCCAAACTGTTTTTATCCCCTGTTGCAATCCTAGGCCATGGCCTCACCACCCATCCTACAGTGAGGAGACAGGACAGAAGTGAGCTGAATGGGGGAGAAATCAATGGAGCTGATGTAGCTCAGCGCGCTACAAAATGACAATAACAAATCAAACAACAGTTTTACAATGTACTTATGCACAGTTGAATAGATGCACAGTTGACTGGATACACAAATACGTGTATTTATGCATACTTGATTAGATAAACGAATGTATTTGTATTATATGTGCACTTCACAGAAGTTAAACTATTTATTTCCATCAGTACTACAAGTTTAGCATGTGGCCATCACTGCAGTTACTTCCTTCAGCATAACAAGAAAAAAAAAATAAATTTGCTAGGAGCTGTTGCTGATGTCAAATCATGCAGCTGTGGTACCAAGTCATACACAACCAAAACAGAAATCAATCCTTGCTGTCCCTTGGACAATTATTGTTTACTGTTTATTAGGGATAGCTGGTAGGATCAATATCAAACTGTACACATCAACACAAAACCTGAGGCAAGTCATATCTGAGTTAACAGCAATGCTTTGGTTTCTAAGTTTCATATCTTTGTGTACAAACGAGAATATTGAAGTTTTTCAGTTTGAAACTCGCTATTTAACCTGAGCTGGCTTCCTTGTTCCACCCTCAAAGTAGGTTTCCATTCAATGCACATTTCAGTATCAAAGTGAAAACCAGTAATTTCCAAGAATTAATTCGATTTGCAACCATTAAGTTTTCTATTTGTGCATAATTTATTCAGAAAAATCAAGGTTTTAATTTGAATTTTTACAGAGACATATTCTGGAAACCAAGCTGCAGTGCCTATTGTAAGGTTCTTTATTTGCTCAAAATAATGCAAGTACGTATGACATGACAAGTGTGTGAACAACTTCATTTAGTATCACTGTAGTTTCCTTACTACGTAAAATCAAATAAGAAGGTTTTTATTTCTTCTTTAAATCCTCACTTCTGAAGCAGCACTCCTTTCCAGCTGTTTTATCAGATTTTTTGTGTTACAATTTATCCAAATCTGCAGATGGCTGTAGATTAAATAAAAAGGACTGGGTGTGAGCTACAGTGGGAATTTATGAAGTATTGAGATTTTTCTGGCTGCTAAATCAGGCAGTCACTGAAGACAGGTGTCCTTAGGGACTTATTTAATTCCTAACACTTTGTTGCAGTAAAAAAAACCCAACAAAACCACAAGCAAACAAACAAACAAAAAAAAATCAGTAATAAACTTAAACATCTACAGTTTTAAGACACTGAAAAGACAAGGCAGAAAATTGTAACTTTAAAGAAACATAGAAGCCATCAAATGAACCTAAAATTGTTGAGAAAAAGGCAAAGTGAATGAATATAGGCAAGTCAGACCTCTTCAAATTGGTACAACTCACTAAAAATTCATCTTTCTAAGAGTGACTAATATCCCCTGCATTTCACCCAGTCCACCATACAGCATTTTCCTCCTACTTCAGCTAAGCAACAATGTTATTTTTAATTCACACTAATTAAAAGCCTTAAGGAAAAATGGTTCTCTCTGAGCAAGTGGAAAAAGTAGAAATGAAAGAGAGATACAGTGTAAAACAGCTTGGCACATGACCTGCCATTTAGAAGTTAAAAACAGTATATATGAACATAAAAGTGCTGCCAGTAGCATCTGTAGTGTCCCTTCACAACAGATAGTTATTTAAATTTTCATCTACTGTAAACACAGACTTTTTTCTAACGTACACATTTTCAGATTTTTTCCGTATGTTAACAGTTATATGTAGTTGGATATATTCAGATGCTTTGATCAGGTCATTATTATTTGCTTTTCTGTACTGTTACCTACAGACCTACTACCCACAACTCCTATTTTTCCAGTGCACGTTCTTGGATCATGCTAAAAACATCTATTTAGCAGTTTGACCTAAAAACTGAATTTGGAATTGCAAAATCACGATTCCATCTTACCCATATTCAGAATTCTAAGTTATAATACTTGTTGAGTGTTCACAGGTGTCCTGTAGCCTTACATAGGCTAAAGAGTAGGATTTTTAGGGAAAAACAGGTATCACCAATAATCAGAAAGGTCTTGAGCACTGCCATTGAAATAGTGAATTCTAAAGCTCTTCAGACTCACATAAATTATGTAAAATAAACTGACATTACTTAAGCACAGGAAAAAACGGTGAACCTCTTTCAGAGCAGTCACACATTTAAGAAGCTGCTATAAATGTCAATAAATTATATGACTATTTATTTGCAAAAAATAGTGCAACTATTTAATGATTTCATTATTAAAAAACCCTCAACTAATTTAAAACCAACTATTTTAATTATATCCCTAAGAGATCAGTGCAGAGAAGACTGTTACGTACAACTGCTCTCCCTGACACTCAAGAAGGGAGGAAGATTTTGGTAAATTTTGCAGGCTCCCCATCCTCCCTGCTCTCTGGAGCACTGTCGGGGGTTCTTGCTAAACAAAAACCACCATGAAATAGTGCATAGGAACAAAGGATAGTGGAGAACAACCACAGAGTCGAGCCTGATGGGTAAATAACCATCTCCAACCACTCCTACCATTCTTCAGGCCACCTCTGATGTTGCTCTACACGTGCCCTCACTTCTGTCCCCTTCTGACCCTTCTCCAAGTGACTCCTGTCTGACAGTGATGATCCTTGAGGATCCCTGTGGGCTTTCACTTGAGACTTCAGTTGAAAGGAGGAAATTGAAATCAGAAGAAGAAAATTGAAAGGCTTCGATTTCCAGGGGAAATGAGACTTCAATTAGACTTATTTTATATAAAATTGAGAATTTGCGTTATCAATCTTCCTACTTGACTGCCTTCTATTTTGAAAGGAAAAGGGTATTTAAGAGGCCTGCAGTGGTCTAGGAGACAGAACATGTCAGCTAATACAGCCAGGAGCTGCAGGTAGTCCCAGGAGACCTTCTGCACTTGTCATATTCTGTGACAGAGAAAAAATAGTCAGTGGATCATCTTAGTCTCCAATTGTTCATCCTCTTTGACAAATTCCTATCTTTGGCTATCCAAAAAGTGTTGGCAGGAAATAGAAATTTGAAATTTTACACTCTGTATCTTGGGGAACAAGGGAAAGGTCCCATCTCTGCTGCAGGAGGGGCTTTCCATGGTGGTAGAGTTTTGTCTTAAAAAGATAAGTTGAAGTCTTCCAAAATTTTAAATTTATTTTTCTCTCTTTTTTTTTTTTTTTTGTAGTTTAAATCTTACTCTACTTTTTCTTTACCGATCTTCCTTCAGTGCCTGGCGAAGATTAGATCTCATGAGTAAATAAACACATGGAAGAAAAATCGAAAGGAACTTTACAGTCCTCTATCTGTAAGTATTAAACTTGCAGTTCCAATTTACATTCCCCCCACTTTTCCTGTTTTGCTGCCAACATACAGGTAACTAAAGCATGACTAACGTTAACTGCTTGCTTTCCCAAAAACAAAGACATACTACAGGTACATGTATGAGGAGGGTATTAGTTCATATTTGCAAAATGAAAAGTTTTTTTTAATTGAATCAGATGAAATGGCTTAAGAAGAAAAAGCCAAGGTCCTAACATTGAGATATTCCACAAATTCAAGTAATGAATAAGGAAAAGAAGTGTTTGTTCAACTAAAAACTCAATGTGTTCAGGCATTAATATCCCTAGGAAGCATTGTTCAGTCAACTCAAGGTCAAAGAATTTGAATGTTGCATTCCCACTTTTACTGTATTTGTTGTAATTAAAATAAACCAGGTGAGTCTGTCAAAGCCTATTGGTTTACATTTTTAAAGCTTCTTCAACTATACCACATAACATCCTTTAGGGGTGCTGGGTTCCTGAGAATGTTCCTCAAGAAGAATCAATTTTTATGGTTGGTAAAATACATTTCTGCATTGTGTTTGATTTGTTAAGAATAAAATATATTCTGAAATCACTATAATAATTATTAATTGCTATATAAAATTAATTTTTAATCTGCCATTAATTGCTAACCTTGATAATTCAGATAATTTTTGGTAAATCATTACAGAATTAGACTTCAGTTAACAATAATCCAATTATTTCTGTATCATGCCCAAACAAAGCTATTACAATTGAGTTTATAATGTTCCTTATCATGATTGTTTGTTCCTGTGTAAAATAAACCACAAACACCATAAAATAAAATATAAATAAACCATAAAATAAACCATAAACAAAGTCCTGATATGACCTTTATATATTATACATTTGTTAAATTTAGTACAACTCTTGTCTCGGGCTGACAGTCAGGAAATATATGACATTGAACTTGCTACTTTTAATTGATGTTTATTAGAATCCTTTTTAAGCTGTAACATTAATGGGGCTGGCATCAATGGTTTAGCAAAGCAGTTCAATTAGAGCCATTTATGATTAATATCACCAAATTATTGGTATTAATTTATTTATTAATGCCTACAGAAACAGAAGAATATGTGAATGTTGCTGTTATTTCAGGATTTTGAGGGGACAATCTAGAAAGTAGATTGAAACCAAAGATGATAGATTGTTTACACAGTAAGTTTAGAGAAGATGGTATTTTTTCAGGTTATCCCCTTAAGAAATGTACATAACACACAAATACCTGTGAACATCTTGCAATCAATGAGACTTTTCCCCACTGACCTCAGAAAAGGAAGACATTTCCAAATTAATGAAAAACTCCCCATCAATCTGCCTCTGAACTGACTAGACACATTGGGGCATACATTTAATAAGTATGGATATTTTAAACTGGTTGGGAATTCTTCTCACACACTTTAATGCTTTTAAAAGGAAATAGGATGGATAGGGAATACTGATGGATTCACAGACAAAGAGAGATACACATAAAACCCACATATATTGAAATAACTGAAATGTTGCCAGTCGGGGAAGCAAATAAACTAGATTTTGGCAGTTAAAAATGATCTATGATTTTAACAGCAGTAGTAAAACTGATCAAAGACTGTTTTTATTCCCATTCTTGCTGCTTTGTAAAACTGTGTGCAATGACAAAGGCAGAATGTCTTTCCTTATGCCACTTAATACTTCCTGACCAGAGACTGCTTGTCTCCAAAAATATCAAAATAGAAATTTATTTTTTAAGTTCTATGACGGATAAGCCCTATATACCACGAAGTGCTTACTCCTCCACTGAGCCACATGACGGTGTATAATCAGTTTGACAACATTTACAAGTAGGAGAAAACATTACACTATTAGCAAGTATTGCCCACCACCCAATTAGTTGTCAGAACAGATTTCAAAATGCAAAATTATTATTTTGGCTATTATTTGCATGTAGAGGAAAGAAATAATTCTCTCTTTTGAATATTTCACAGAGCATGACTACAGAGAAGTACCAACACAACGATGTAAAATACTTTCAAGGCTCAAATTTGTAACTCCAGCAAGGGAATGGGAAGGACAAAAGGGTTCGGGGTTGGGATTTGCAGGAAGGACCTAGAAGACATGAAAATTGTGTAAATACATCTCAGGTCTTCTTATCAGACTGTAATGGTTTCTACTCTTCCCCCACCTAGTCCCCACAACCCCGCTTCTATGAAAATAAGCTGAATGTAAATATTTCAAATTTTCCCTTAGAGAGTTAGTCACATTCAGGTATTTCATGATTTGATGGGTATTAAAGAGTTAGTTAAGGTCTCATTGACACAACAGATCTTTTAAACTAAATTTTTGATTCACGCCTGAGCCAAGAAGGAAAGTCTCAAAATAAGACATTCTGACTATTTGAAAGGTTGCTCTCAATCTCACTTCAGTTCAAAACAGTCATAGTGTAAAAATGCATTCCCAGCTGTCCAAGTGGCATCTCCACCACCAGCTTTGGCACAAAGAGAAATATGCCCGCCCTCAGACACTGGAGAGTGGGCACTAGTGAAAAATTATTCGTTGCTCTTTAGTTAATAAAGCCTCTTCTGCATTTGGGTTTTTCTTAGGCAAGATGTTCATGAAGCAATGCAAGAATAATATAGCTTGGAAAGCTGTCAGAAAAAAGTAGCACTAATATTGAAATACACTGAAGAAGAGCGAATGGACAACATCAGATACCAGTGAAAATGATTTTAAAAGATATGGAAGTTCTATTAGATTATAATTTTCTAAAATACTAATTTGTTACTCTTGGGGCAAACAGATAAGAACATGGAAACATTTGTGGCTTTGGGAACTCTATTTCATTTAGAAGGTACCTGTTCAGTAGCAAACTGGACAAATTGAACAAACCAGAGGAGTCAATGTACAGCAGAAAACATTTTTGGTGAACTCTGCTGGCTGTACTGCTCATGTAGAGATCCAGAGTATGACTCACTCCCATAATGGACAGAAATTCATTCAGCATTAAAGTCTCAAAGAAAATCCTTATCCCATTAAGAGAGAAACCTTTTGACCTCACGTAGAAAATGATGCTTGCTTCCAGTAATGGCATTGTCAACATTGTATCTTTGCAATGAGTATGTTTTGATAATTAATGCCAGCAAGACCAGACAACAAAGTGACTTTCATTTTCTGATTACAACGCACAGTGCTTTTAATGCTCTGCATTATCTAAGGTTGCTCTGCTCCTTGCCTAATACCATTGAATCTGAGAAACTCTGCAGCAAAACAGCAGTCATTTATGTAACTTATGAATATGGACCCTTTCTCTCCCTTTTTGCTAAAAAGCAAATGTAAATCACAGTAGACTCACATCTCAGTGGTTTCTGAGGCTTTCTTTACAATTATTACTACAGAAGAGAGCATCTTATTCTCGAGTCATTGTGAAATTATTCTGAGCAGCAGAAGAGAACATACAAGGTACATATGACATTATAAGACTACTTTTTTAAATTAAAAACAAAAAAGAAAATAAAAATCCGCCAATGTTTTCCTACCATGGCAGGAGCCCTCCAGTTCTTCATATCCCACGGTGCAGATGCACCGTCCCAGAGGCACGAGCCAATCCCCATCTGCCCCACAGTACAATTTTGGGGTGTCCCGTTCCTCAGCGCTCTTCACGCAGGAGCCCCGAACCTCCACCAGAGAGGAAGAATCCACCCTTGGAATCGTGTCAGGAAACATGGCCAAATTCCGGACTGTGAAAGGGCACTTCTTGTAATAAACACGGACTGAAACCAAAGCAATGCAGGCTCCAATGTCCTGAAAAGCAAGATAAAACCCTTTCTTGTTTATTGGCCCAACCTCACGGACTTCTGTGTTGAGTTTAAGGATGCGGTCACCCAAATCCATCTGGGTAAAGCTCTCGTCAGCTGCAATAGTGTCAATCTTACTGTACTGGTTTGGCTTGAATTTTACTCCATGAGACTCATCTGACTCCATGTAGTAGAGATTGAAAGTTTCCTTGCAGGTCCCCAGTACCCAAGGAATGCTGTTGCAGTCCCTCAGGGTGAACTTCATCTCCACGTAGATTTTCTGTGCAGCATCCCGGGAGATCCAGTTGGTTTGAAGCCAGTTGTTTTGGTTTGGTTCCATCACGTTGCACACCTGGTAAGTGTGAATGGGACGGTTGTGTTCATCCATTTCAGTTATGGCATCCCACTGAAAAGAAAAGGAAAATATTTATTGTGCATGTGCATACCCAGAGAGCCCATTCATACATACACATACACATGCCCCATGTATATGCACCTGTGGCTAAACTAAGAATAATTATTTATTTCAAGTTTGATGGAAAGACAGTAGTTAAAAGCAGATCCAACTATAGAACAGAACATGAACTATTTCAAAAATGTCAATTAATAGAAACATTAAAAAATTACCAGGGCTCAGCAAAGAAAGAAATACTGGCCATGATTATATTAGCAAATTTATTAAGGCTGAGAAGATTCCTGGGTATGTCACACAGTCACCTATGCAGATAAAGTCTTTTAGACCATTCCTGGTTGGTGTGCCAGGGGCTGGCTCTCCAGCAGTCTTCAAAGCAACTTCCACAGCTCAGGCCCATGGCACTCACTGGTTTACACAATTACCCTAAAAACATTTAACTGTATATAGAGATGTTTCATTTCTAGCTCCATAGGACCTGTATTACACTTATTTCCCCCAAACAAAAACCAACCAACCAAAACAACAAACCAAAACCCAGCTGTCACAGGCATTGTTCTGTTGTTGCCTTTATGAATTCTCTTGGAGTTCAAAGGTGGAGGAGCCTTTTTCTCCTCCCTATCCCCCCTCCAGGTTTTCCTTACATCAGCTTCACCAAACATTCTCAAATTCTGGTGGAAATTCCAGCATAGAGGTTCTCAAAAAAAAACCCAGAAATATTATCCATGTGTTTCATATCAAATGCCTAATTTATTACATAATCAGCTACTCCAAAAGATTACAAACATCCCCAAAATAGCTTCAATATAGTCAACTTTTCACTAGGCACACAAAATATCAATGCAGCATTAGATAGAGATGTTTTCATATCAAAACACAGGACTAGTTATAGTTCTGTATCCAAAAATGTTGTGCCCCCCAGAAGTTTTAGTGCATCTTTTAAATGTGCTGATCCATCACGGTAGAAGCAGCAGAAAAAAAAAAAAAACAACAACAAAACAAATCTCACAAACAACAAAAAAACTACCACTCCAACCTGTGGAACCTGTGGCTTCATTAGTCTGAAAACTCAGAATTCAAACAGTTGTTGGAATTCACATTGAAAAAATAATTCCAAGTGCTGCCACTTGTAATCATAGGATTGGAATTCCTGGTCACTGCAGTACCCAGCTGGGACCTATGCAGAAAAATAAGGGAAGTGAAGACCTTTACAGGCCCTCACTTTTGATGATTCCTCTTGTTACATTTAATCATTATTATACAAATAGGTGTTATACACAAATATAGCCACAATGTAAATTGAGAGAATAAACAAACAGAAGCACAAAAGGTTTTCTACATTTATTTGTGTATCAAGTCGTATTAAGAGGAAGGTATGTTATGTGCTCCAGAGAGGTCTCAAAAAAGAACAAAAATTCCTCAAACAACAAAATACAAAAAAAAAAAAAATCAAACACCAAATCACCCAAACAACACCCCACTGCAACAAGCCCAGAATTAAAAAAGTAAGTGTGTGGTTTAAAAACAATGTAATTTTTAAAATATAGAACAGTCTTCAGAACTGGCCTAAACTAGCTTAAAACAAAAGAGCCTCAACATACTACTATCTCTTAAATACATTAAGGAAAACATATCCAACAGATCCTACCCTTGCCATGAGATTCTCATAAGAAATATTTCTATATTCACTCTGAATCAATATCTCAATCTGAACTTAGAAATTAAAGCCCTAAAGTTAGCTCTTAGTTGTGTGTTTAATAATACAAATCTACTAGTTCTGTAAGAAAGTAAAGGCTCAGGGCTTCAGTAACTGGTTTCAAAGACTAAAACAAGATGGATTGATCAAAAATGGATGGTGCTTTAGTTGGTTCAAAGCAGAGCTCACATGTTTCATGCCTGTGCCTTTCCATTTTGCTTCCAGATAGCCCAATTTATAAGAATTCATCCACTGGACAAGACAAACATTTTATTTAATAGAAACAGTAGCCTAAACATCATACCTATAAAATATTTCAAAAAGGGTTGCCATGGAATATTTCTGTGCAGCCATTGCATGGGGACATGGTTGTAAATACAGCTGTGAGTCTGTTGGCTTATGCTCTTTATTACTGGTGTCAGATATTGAGTGCAAACAAGGAGAACTCCACCATCCCAAAATGCCACTTTAATGCTATAGAAAAGTCTGTGACAGAACTCAGTCTGTGACAGTCTCTGACAAGGGCACATTGTTCCTGTGTGAAATACAATCTGCTTTTAAGTTTACCTAAGTGTTGCATTTCTCTTCTGGTAAAAACAGTCAGAAAAAGCAATAGTTAAATTCAGTGCAGACAACAAAAAGTCAAACAATTTATCAAATACACTCCAGTTTTCTTTAGGGTGTGTTTCATATTAAAACTCCTAGTTAATAAAATTATAAGTATTTATAAACATTTTACTTGTAAGAAACTATTATTCCCTGAAACCTCAAAACCAAACAAACAGAAGCATCTCATTGGAGATTCTTACATCTGGAGTTCCAGAACTTATGAAGAAGAAATGCCCAAAATATGTTTGGGAGGAAAGACTTAAAAATACTAGTTTAATACTGTAATCAACAACAGTGTGTATAAGAGGTTACATTTTACATGTATCGTAAAGGAGGAGTCTTTTAAATAGAAGAACATACAACTTGAAGACTGGTAGAAAGAAGATTCCAAGATTACTTGTCACATCCAAGCACAGAATATGAGATTAGGTTACAAATCACACTGAGATTTTAGTTAGATAAGGTCTCAGCTGTTTTCATATCTCTACGAGCTACTTTACAACCTCTTTGTTTCATTTTTGGACTTCACTAATATCTAACAGCTGTACAGAGACCATTATAAAGAGTTAATTATCTAATTTAAATCTTGTACTGGCTATATAAGACTGAAATTTTCTTTCAATGTTCCCCACTTTGGTATTTTAAACCAAAACCCTGCAGATTTACAAAATCAGAATGAGCTAGTTATTAAAATCCAGTAGGTTGTATCACCAAGGGCATTATAAACACCATAAGAAGAGATTAATGTATTTCATGGGTTTTTTTAAACACATCACTGTCTGATGAGAAAACATCTTGGTGACACCATGCTACAGAAAAGAACATACAATGGGCCACTTTCAGCTTGACGAAAACTGTCATAATTTCCCTGAAGACACCAGTTATTTCAACAAATCCTGAACCTTGACTTATCTCTAAACTATGCTTGCTCTCTTAAGTGATCCCTTTTTGAGGTCATATTGTGCTGTTTGAAGAAGAGAGATGGTAAATTCATGATTGGCATGATTTGCTCAGTATTGGCCACATGCAACACAGGATTTAGCAGAACACAAAGGACTGACACACTGGTTACTTAGGCCCAGGCCCTCACTCAGCAGTTTTGGGAAGAGACCATCTGCTCTTAAAAATTTTGCTGCATTTTTATCCTAAGCTAGAAATTTCCCTCCCTGTTTTCTGCTTGCCTTTTTGCTCAAGGCATAATTGTCTAAAACTGAAGGGTTATGCACTTACTCCACCTAGCCACTGGATCTTAGCTCACTCGAGTAAGAAAAGGTTGTGGCAGACTTAACATCAACACATTTGGATATCAAGCACACCATGGGACCCCTGGGTAAAATATTCTGCACAAATAGTTTGTTGTTGAGTAAAACACAAAGGTATAAAGACTGGATTTCCATGCAGAGAACTGAAAGAAAGAACATGGGATATGAGATTGGGGAGCAAAATCTGTTGACTTCAGCTGTCCTGCATTTTACTGCCTGCTAAGAGGACACATCTGTTAAGGCAAATCCTCAGTGGTGAGGAGTCTTATTTCTTATCTGTCAACAGAAGAAAGATTTCCATTCTAAAGTGAGCAACAAAACATGTAAGATTCATGCCACACAGATCTGGTTTACTGGTTAGCAAACCAGTTCCTTTCAGCAAGGTAGGTAATTTCAGAAATGTAGTTGTCAACTACTTCTTACACAAAAACATAAGCTAACATTTGAAAATTCACTGAACCTGAACTGCAGCAATGCAATTTGCTGACACATATCCCTCACTGCACACAGGCATCCATTGAAATGGTCAGGTCTCTGTCAAAAAGCCCATCCTATAAAAGGGATGGACTATATTTGTTATATAGAATTGCTGCTATCCTAAAAAACAGTCTGAAGAAAATTGCAAGTGTGTCCACACAACTCACATGCCCAAAAACACTTAAATAAGCATTTCCTTATTTATCACATCCAATGAGGATAAAAACAAAGCAGACAGCGTTTTTTCTAATATCTTAGTTTGTCCTTTTTTCTTGTCCTAAATGGTTTATTCCTTATTTTGCTCTCCAGTATTTGCAGATCTCAGCTGGGAGTCACCTAATAAAATCTACAAGTGAATTCTCACTTTCAGCTCTTTGCTACTGACAATCTTATAGATCCCATTTCCATGGAAACAAGCTGAATGGTAAAAATAAAGAGAGTTTTAAAAGTTTTATAAATTCCCTTTTACTCTCTCCAGTGAGATGATCTCCATAGAAATGATATCAGAAAGATCTAAGCCAGGAAACAATAGAGAAGGACCTGCACTTGGCATGCACAGCTGCTGGCTGCCACCTGACAGGGCACATTGAAACATCTCGCTGCTGTAATGACATTCAAGCAGAACCAGCCATGCTACATAACACAACTGCAGGAAAAAAAACAAACTTCCTTCACATTAACATGCTTAGAAAGGGAACAATTTTAAGGCACAGTTGGCATTTAAAATGGCATCAAAACCAGCAAGACTAAGGAACGTTTAAAAGAACTACAGAATTGCTGTAAATTAAAGGTATCAAGTTAATATTTTCCCTCATTCCCTCTAACTCATTTTTCTTCCCTTTTCCCAAGATCCACAATTCTGAATGTGAAAATGCTCAGCCCTCTGAAGCCCAGTAAGAGAATTGATAAGACTGAACTCATGTAATGCATCTACTTAAAAAAAGAAAACCAAAAGCAGACAAAATTCCCCAGGTATTCATGTATGTCCCAGCAAGTACAACCTGACATAGCCAGCAAAATAAAAACAGCAATTAAACTACTTGTGTTTCACATTCATGATTAAAAATTGTTTAGGGAATGCATAGAAATAAGTAGCACACCTTTTATTAGCTCTGTGGAATTATAATGACAATGGCAACACAAGTTTAGAGAAAATGAGACAACTGTTTTCGCACAGGCAGCAGCACACAGGCACAGACTACAGCAGTTGAGGGCAAACCCATCCTAAAGTCTGCAGAAGTAAATGTATTTAAAAGGAAACAGAAAAAAAATCATAATTAAATAAATAAATAATGAATAATTAGGGCAACGTAAACAGAGAATACAGAAAATAAAGTGGCAGATTATTCTGTGTTCTCCAAAGGCAAGGTGTTAATAAGGCTCAGGCTGTGGAACAGCTGCTCCACGTCTGAAGTGGCCAGGATGATTCAGAAAGTTGTTAATGCCCTCAAAATTTAAAATCCAAACCAGTGAATCCCTTTTCTGTTATTTACATGAAGCACTGAATGGTGAACAACTGTGAGATGAGCTGCGTCAGGTGACCGAACTTCACTCTGCCCTGAAAACTGCTCCTGTTCACATGAATGTTTTCTACAGGCAAGCAAGACTAGGATTTGGTGAGATTTGGGGGGTGAACCCTGGAATTCAAGCAAGACCAACTTCAGATATAAGAAACAATTGACTCTCACTTGGGGGTTAGCCAGCACAAGACTTTGGGATCAGAAAGAGACAGCCCTGCTCTAGCTTTGTAAAGTGAATTGTTTCAGAAGGGCAGAGATCTTGAACATGGACCTTTACGTATATAATAGAAAAGATCAGGATGACAGAAACATTTAAATCTAGAAATATATAATCTGTGAGGCAGTCAATTTATTTGACTGACCAGAATCTAGATAGGAGTATGATAATGCACCAGTGAAAAAGTTACCCATGGAATGATGTTTGGACACGGCAGAGAAAGTATAAAACAGAAGCCAGAGAAAATAACACATCTTTGCTTCTATTCTAGATAGTGAAAAAGCTGAGTACGTTCAAGAAGAAAAACAAAGAGAGAATTCACACATATATGCACACATATGAAAGGTATTTATTATAAAGTGAAATACAACTGAAACCAAGCACTACTATATAAAATTCTGTCCAGCACTTTGGAACAAAGCCATTGTTTCCCTGAGTGTGTATAGTTTATAAAAGACTCAATGACTTGCATCAAGGATCTGCAGGGTAGTGTGCCATACTGTAATTTTCTTCTAAAATGAGACATGCTAGTAAAGCCTCAGCAGGTGGTGACAGATGTCACAATTCAGTGGTGAAAATTGCTGCTGATCACCTTTCCATGGGCATCTTATCTCTTTGTAATGCAACACTTCCTATGGATTTGGAATTGAATAGAAACTGAGAGCAGAAAGTCTACACCTTTTCATGGTACTATAGCTCAGAACACTGAACCCTGCTGTGTATTCTTCAAAATCTGCCTATGCACTGTCCCTGGGACCTGCACCAGAGCTTGCTGACCTCTGTTTTATGAAAGAAATAATAATATTGAAAACCAGATACATAAATCTGTGGTTTATAGCTATCTGCTACTAGAATAGAGTTTGGTCTAGCTAATCATAATAGTTGTGTGCTAGGCTCTAGAGTCCCCCTGCTATTACAAAACACAGAATAATGATGTCAGGGGATGGAGAATAAGAGGCTAGAAATCCTCACTTGGCTGAATGACATTTATGTGATTAACTAAGAATAACTGCAGGATGTGAGAGCTCTGAACATCCATACATGCGTGTTGAAATACATGGGGCTGTTGTGGAATAACAGACGTGTGTAAGAAGCAAATTTTGTCACTCATTAGAATCATAGAACAGCTTGGGTTGGAAGGGATCTTAAAGATCCTCTAGTTGCAAAACCCTTGTCATAGGCAGGGACACCTTCCACTAGACCAGGTTGCTCAGAGCCCCATCCAATGAACACTTCCAGGGTTGTGGCATCCACAGGTTCTCTGGGCAACCTGTTCCCATACCTCACCACCCTCACAGGGAAGAATTTCCTCCTAATAACTAATCTAAACCTACTCTCTTTCGGTTTAAAGTCAGTTCCCCTTGTCCTATCACTATCTTGTGAAATATTGTAGTAAATTAGTAAATATCATTAGTAAGTGAGATATGTCATGACTTAAAACACATTAGTGTAATTGCTTATACTTCCTTATAATTGGAACAGAACAAACAAGGACTGAGAAATAAATTGAAACTAAAAAAATAACTAAATCACACTGTAGGAATAGTTCAGTCAGGCTCTAACAAGTGTGAGCTGTTTAATAGTAGAATACTTATTTGCTTTTGTGTTTCTTCATTTCCTGAGTGTGGGGAGCTGGAGCAATCCTGACTCTGCCCTTCCCACCTAGTAAAATCAGTAACTAGAGCAGAATGTTACAACACTGCTCAGTGAAGCCAATGTGCTGGGTGCTTTGGCAATGCTGCACAATAGCTGTCTGCATCAGTTTTGTGGCCTGGGAGACCTTGCTAGATCTCCAAAATAGCACAGACAATGTTACAGTAAATGTTTGTGTGCCCTCAGATAATTAGAAACACAGAAAAACATTATGGAGGAAGCTTTGAAAAAAACCCAAACTCTAAACAACAAACCATGAGCAATCTCTACATTTCTAGTTTAGAAATGTCTACAAATTCAGAGGTCATCTATTAATCTGTTCAGCTCTTTGTAAACTGTTCTGTGCAGTGGTGTCAGTGCTGCACTGGCTCAGACTCAACAGGCTCTGTGATATCAGAGCTGCTTTTTAGACTCCCCTGCTGCCAGTACCTGCACTTCAACCCTGCAATTTGGTTTGGCCTGCTGAGAAGGCAGAATAACATCGGGGCAGGGAGAGAGACTTGGTAGAAGGTTTTCTCAGCCCTCAGTTTGAAAGCTGACCTTGTCTGCCCTATGATTTAATGCACGTACTGAGGCAAATGACTGCTTTTACCAGTTAAGGCCTTCAAAAACTCTGCATTGCATCATGTCACAAACCTGCCTTAAATGCACAAATTTCCAAATATTAGTGCCCTTTTACTTGCTTTACCGGGTTTTAATCTACCATTCTGATATTTGAAATTACCCTTCAGCAGCAGGAAGACTTTTTTGCCTTTACCACTCCAAGCTTTAAGCAAATACCACGGAATCCGGGGAAAACAGCAGTCCTGGCTATGCACCTCCAGAAAGGGGGCTGTGACTCAGACTTTCCCATTTTCATTTCCTTCATTCACAAAAAGCATTTCAGTACCACTGACAGCAGAAATTGTATAAATAACTTTTCAAGCTCCAGGTTTTCCCTCTGAAAAGCAGTGGATCTCAGAGTCTATTTTTATGTGGGCATTGGCATATTTAAATTACTGCCATTAGCAAGCAGTCAATGAGGTTAATATGAATGAAGTGAAAGCCAGAAGAATATCTATCCATTCCTTCTTCCTATCTCTGCCCAATTCTTTCCTAAAGTCTACTTTTTCTAAAAAAAAAAAAAAAACCTGCCTTTTCTATTTGTTATTGAAGTAGTACTAGTCAGTGTTTTTAATTGAAGCTATACCAAACAGAAACAATTAAAACCAATAATTCTACAAAGCACCTATGTAAGGCTTTTTCATCTTCAGAGCACTTTACAAACACTAACACATTAATTCAAACTAAGACATAAAACCAAAGAAGCAAAACTAAAGGTAATGAGAGGAAGGTTAAATGACAGATCAGTGATTTTTGCCAGCACTCACTGTATGTTACAGGAACAGCATCAGTGTGGGTGCCTTCATGTGACACCACACATACCCACATGAATGGGGGTGATGACATTGCAGAGCTCCCCAGGGCACAACAGAATTCCTCTAAGGATGTTACTGATGGGCTCCTTCACAACCACCCTTCATTCCTCTCCAACTCTTGTGCCACCAGGTGGAACAGAGCCCATTCCTGCTGCACATCTGGCTGACATAGCTGTTACCACACTGCTGGTGGAGAACTGAAGACTTGCATCTCTCATGAATCACCTCAGGCCTTCCACCATCATCCTAACAAGTGTTATCACCAGCTACAAATAACATGATTCATCACTTCATTTTATTTGCAAGCTACTTATCCTTTCTAGGCAGAGGATCAGAAGGGAGGAGAACCAAGACTCGAGCTATGTGAATAATTACTGGTAAAGCTTGTATTTACTGGCTTGAAAGGGATGATATTGATATACTCAAGTGAAAGCCAGAAGCAATGCTATTATATCCTGCCATTTAATTGACCTCAAAACTTCTGGAAATAAAATCCAAGATGTGAACAGAAGAACCAATTATTAGAAGTGGAGCAAGCTGAAGAACATAAGTAGCAGTTTATTTGCATGTAAATTCCTAATTTTATTTGTGTATTCCAGCTACCTGCATGATAACTTTACTCATTTTCTAGATTGAAGCAGAGTGGTGCATAAAAATTCTACAGAATAAGTTTCATTACATATTGCAAACATCTTTAACAAAGTGTCCAGATATATGTGGACAAATGAATACATAAAATTCAGAAGTCTGCAGCATTTTTAAAAGAAAAAAAGATGCTATCCATATGAACCTTCTACATATAGTCTGTGAGCTCCAAGGCAGGAAGGGAGGAAAACAAAAAGGGAAGAGAAAGGAAAAGAAAACAATTGCCAGTGTTTTCCAGCAAATCAGTTTGTTCATACTTCCTATGTAATTACTTATTTACTGAGAATTTGTAAAACAGCACTGTCTCCTCAGGGAGCCCACGCTCAATCCTGCTTGTTAAAATGTACCAGAAGAAAACAACTTGCTCCCCTTCCCCAGTGCTCCTTCCTCTCATCCCATTTCTGAGTGTACAAATGGGGGAAGCATCAATCTCTTAATTATTCTGTACCATAAATAAGCTGGCATTGAAAACACTCCATGTAATACAGTTGAGGAAAGTATCATCAGAGCAACCTCTCAGACATCTCTTTTCTACACTATCCTGCATTCTTCAGACATATCTGAATAACTCCTGTGCTCTTTCAACCTCCCCTCTCTCATTACCCATATTTTCAATTACATTAAAAAAAAGTACTTTGTAAATCAACTTCTGGCAAGCCTAATGAGAGAAAAGGAGGAAATTTCATTTTACTATATTTCAGTTTACTTTGGTAGACAATAACATTTTGTATAGCTCAACTCGCTCTGTGTAATTGTTCTATCTCCATATCTCTATTCTTTGTGTTGTATGCACAACTTGGAGTTACATGGGTACATATTAGGCCCTGTTTTGTTCATGTCTACAGATTTGGCAGAGAAGGCCAGTTTATCTTCTTAGGTAGGTTTGCAATCTCTTTAGATTCATCCAAATTAGAAAACAGCTAAAAGTTCTTAACAAAGAACTTCCTATGACAAAAAAATGGAAAACTTCAGTAAATACATTTTTCCACAGGTCTATCATTCTGATTTCTGAAGGGAAAAAAACCAACAACTATGGAACTGTGGAGAGATTTATCCATTTACTTGCTCTATTTTTAATTCACAGTTTTCTTAGAATGATACATAATTCCCCCTTTCCCCCCCCCCCCCCGAATATCTAGAACAAGCTCTAGCTTTCCAGAGGGACCCTTTTCATGACATGAGGCAACATTCCCCATGTGGGCACTCTGTGATCATCAGGAGCATGTCCTGATCAGGTCAGCTGCAGTTTCCAGGAAACCATTCCTCAGTGATGGATAAAGGATGTTTATGTCTCCATCTTTTATCCTTTTGAAGGGATGGGTTGAGCACAGAACTGACAATAAAAGGTAGAAATGTTGCAGTGTAACAGATGATTTACCTCCACTGAATGTGACACCTCATGTGATGCATTTGCTGTGCTCTTACTCTTGTGGCAGAGATTTTGAAGCTTCTCCAGAGACTTATTGTCCTGGAAATGATCCCTTCCTAGCTAAAATAACATCGAATCTCCCAACCCTCAACTGGTAAATATCTGTTTCAGTTTGTGTTCTACACCATGATAAAACTAGAACCTGAGCTGAAGTATTTCCAGCTGTCCAGTGTTAGTGTTGACAAGCAAAGTCAGCAACTTTTGACCACCTTGCAGTTCCCCCCACAGGGTGTTTCCTGACCTTTCTGTGAGCACACACCATATGGCTGGGTCGTGGGTTTGTCTAGTACAATATTCACAAAGGAATTTACAAGGCTGAAAATTGCAAGTCAAAGAGAAGATTGTAAAAAAAAAAACCCATGTACCAATAACAGGCTTTTAAAAACCTCCTAAAAATTACTACAATACTTAGGCAATTCAGTGAAATTCCGAGTGCTTGAGTTCAAGAGCAACTCCTTATTTGACACAGGATAACAAGGTTGAGCTGCAATTTTCATTTTAAAAGCATACAATTTAGGGCAAAGATATTTAAGCATGACATTTTTTCATTTGCCTTTAACTCTAGGAGATACTAAACATATGCTGATAATTTTTAGCTTAATTTATTGCTTAATTTTTTCCCTACCTTTTAGAGTTGATAATAATCCTTAAATTTTCCAGACACTGCAATTGCAAGGGTAGCAATTGACTTTAGTATTTAAGCACAATAAGACTTTTTTTCACTTAACTGAAACTTAAAGCTGTATTTTGAACCTGCTGTAGATAACTTGGTTTGCAGATCCATTGAGAAGCTCCAAGCTCATAAAAACAAAAAAAAAAATCACTGCAGGAGGGAGGGGGGTCATGGAATGTCAACTAGAGGTCAGATTAGATGGCAGGTTCTTTTATAATTTACAGAAAGAAGGATTATATTTTGCACATTTTTCTTTGAGAACTTTCTGTTTTCACAATCAACTTTGCCCTAAGAGAGCGAAGCTTTATTCAATTATAGTTGAACACAATGGTTGAGGTGTTAGTCCAGTGTCTCTACTTCATATATTGCCTGTCAGCATGAGGTCCTTTTAAAGTAAAACCAGTTCATGGATGTCATTTCTGAGCAGCCAAAAGAAGGAATAGATTTTTTTTTTTGCATGTCTTCACAGGGTATTGTTTTTCATGAAGGACATTAGAAGGTTTGTTTTTTAAAAAAAATCTAAACCAGTGAAGGTCTTCACATATCATTTATTTAAAATAGCTCCACGACTATCTAATTCAGAAACACTGAGAAAAGCTTTCATAAGAGTTAGATTAATACCATTGAAAGAATGCACACCAAAAGCAGGCAGTAGTTACAACACATCATTAAAAATCTTTAACTTCTTTGTAGACTGAGCTACGTTTTTGCTATGAAACAACTATTCTTTAGGGATGTTTGTTATTAAGATTATGCTTTTAACCATTCTTCCAGTTTTCTAGAACGTACACAGGGCTGGAGGAAGAAAGCAGGACAATTCAGCTTTTAGAGTTACAAAGTCCCTCCTGTTTAGGTTCCACAAGAACCAGAACTCCAGGGGAGAGGGAGGAAAAGACAACTTCCTATTCAGTTTTTTAATTTCTGTTCCTCTCTCACTCCAGGAACTGTCCTAGGGACCACAGCAGTAACTACACCTGCACTGCAGTCTGTGACAGCCCAAGAGAGGCTCTTCAGGAGCTTTACAAAAGTCTGGCTCTTAATAGAGCATTTCAGAATGTAAGCTAATCATTATTAAAGAAAGACATTCGACTATATAAAACTGTCATTTTTATAGGAAAAATATCTATTGTACTCATACTCTTGTCATCAAATGATTGAACATAAGATAATTGGTTAGTAGTTTTCTAACGTTTATACATTTTTTGTTAACATGGTTAATATTCTGCAATAACAAAGAGTAAAAACAATGTCCTTACTAGCCTATGATCAATTCAGAAATCTGAATGCAAAAGTAACAATAAGCAACATTTTTCCCTTTTTAAAGACGTGACCTTATAACCTTCAAAACTTCCCAACTCTTTCACACTTCTGTATTTGGGATGAGACCTCAGAACACACCATCTTCCTACAAACCCTGATTATTACAGAGCCTCTAAGAAACAAAGGAGCCACAGAAGGTAAGTCTTCTCATATAAAGGAGCAAGGGCCTGAGACTGCCCAGGAAGCCCCCATAACCCAGAGGAGGCAGAAAGGAACCATATAACCCACAAACATCAGGGACCAACCTGTCATTCCTTCACAGCACATTTTTTTCCCCTTCATCAGTCACAATCATGTAGATGGCAGTAGACAGATGATAGTTATGTATGATTAATTGAAATAAACTCTTTCTATCAACATCATGTAAAAAGATATTATTTTTGCTGCAGTGTTCTTGTTATATACAGCCACAAAGTGCA
Source organism: Pseudopipra pipra (assembly GCF_036250125.1). NCBI lineage: Eukaryota > Metazoa > Chordata > Aves > Passeriformes > Pipridae > Pseudopipra > Pseudopipra pipra. The sequence continues at coordinate 5,638,641 of NC_087550.1, forward strand.
CATTCTTCTTACATACACCACTTCCAATACAAAGAGAACACCCATCTCAAGATTTCTGTCCTTTTTTATCAGATTTGAGAGTCCTGCATATGAAGTGTAACTTAAAAAACCCCATGAAATTGTATCATCCGCTAATCCTAGACACGTAATCACTTTTGTTGAAATTACATGCCCATGAAAATAAGAACTTTCTCTGAGCACAATGTGCTGAACTGGAGTCCTTTCCCTCCCACCACTGACCCAAACACAGTACAGTTTTCCCTAATTCTTCTTATTCTGCACCTCTGCTGAAAAATGAGATGGAGGACAGTAAAAAGGAACAATGTTTTTGGTGAAATGATTTATGTAGAATATTCACCTGCAATCTCTTCTCACATTTGCACAATCCTTTCCCAAAGCAGATGTGTTAAAATAAGCAAGCACAGTCTTGTGTGTGCATCTGTTTTCTAATGAGATCTGACACAATAATTAGTGTGCAGCAAGCTGGGGTACTTTAATATACTTCCCTCCTTGTTTCTATCCAACTTTATAAAAGTTTCATTAATCTTTGCCACTACCAACAGGAAAGCAATAAAATGCCTATAACAGAGCAAGTAACAGCACTTAATAACAATCTAAGCTTTTATTTCAGTTCCACTATTAAGTAAAGGTTTCTGAAAATAACCAGGTTACTTTTCAGAAAGGCCAATTAGCTGGTTAGTCACATACTTCAGGTAACCCAGGTATGCTAAAGTTCATCTTTTTACAGTTGCTGCAGATTAAAAACATCAGATAAAATTTTGGGGGTAACATGGGATTTTGATGGGAAAGAGTAACAAGGTTGTCAATATTCACTTTCTTTTATGACTTGTTGCATTGCTTGTTGGTCTGGCCACAGCTAGAAATACTTGATCTTAGCCTTGTAAATACAAAAGCAAGGAGATGATTAACCAAAAGAAAAGACAGACAAAGAATGAACTTTCAGGTTTGATGTAGCATTTGTGGTATGGAAACAGAAAAAAGAAAATGATAGTACAGCCTCAAGCTGACAAAATCATAAACAAACATGAAAGGATTAAAAACTTCTCAAGTGTAGGGTCTAATATTTTTGTTCTCTTCATAGCTGAAAAAAAATAATATTTTTCCCGTGAATTGGAATTTCTATATCCAACTTTCCATAGAAAATATTTACTTAAAATTGACGCAAAGCTGCACTATAACTTCACGTATTTCCTAATTCTTTATCCTGCATGAATATTCCTGCATAAACTTTGTATATTCAAGAGAGACATTCAAAGCCAGCATTAGAAGGGAAAAGAAAAAAATTACTAAAAATTTCATATGAAAGTCACTTTAAGCAGCTTTTCAGTGATAGGGGAGAACTATTTGCCATACTCAAAGATTTTTCCACCATTTTGCTGCAAAGTTGTCAAGAAATCACAGAGTGATAGTATAAATAGAGATATACACTGTAAATATACATACAGAGCTTATGATTGTGGAGAAATAATTAAAAAAACCCCATTGTTTCCTGATAAATCAGCTCAACTGATTCAGAGGCTCTCACTGGAAGCTTAAAAAAAACATACACCTAAAAAAGCGAGAAGAAAAGAACCCATTTAATCAGGACTTTGGGCATCTTTGATATTAAAACCTTTTTTGTCTCCCACCACATTTACGAAACATCATTTAGATTTTAGCAGGTCCCAAAGAAAGTGATCTTCAGAGTTCTGCTGCACGGAAACTTTTTGTGGGCTTGTTCTGTTGGCAGGACCTTCCTTGTTGAAATTAGTAGGTACTTAGAACCAAATGATGTACCTTTGTAATGGTATGCTATTTTAAATAGTGCTTTCAAATAAAGTTATGTTGGAAACTGCATAGGTTCTTGCTTTTTCCAGCAATATATCTTCCCACTGAATATTTGGCCTTTAAAATTGCTGTTCTGCTGAAATGCGCTGCCAGAATACCAACAATTATGCTGTAAAGTGCCACAAGTCTATAGCCCTGCATGCAATATTTAATACAAACTAAGATCCAGAAGCCTGCTCTTTTATTTTATAAAGTCAGTTTTTGCTTACTTGAAACATTATATTTTGAAATGGATATTATGCTTAAAAGAAACAAAGTGCTCCAATAATCTTTGATTATACCGATAACACAGGCTTCACCCCCAATAAAGTCTTAAGAAATACACAGGAGCAATAAAAAGACAATTCTAGGCAGCCCTTGCATTTTTAACCTTTTTCATAAGTATGCTTATGCCATTTAATATTTTTTTACTCCAAATATAAAGTGTGTTACACAACAGTATTTTAATCTTAGACGGTTTTTTAATCAAATATTTTCATTTTAATATCTCTTTATATGGGAACATTTAATAGAAGCTGGAAGTCCACAAGAACTAAGATTAAAAACTTGAAGCAAATGAATACCACTTATTGTCAAAATATGGCTTATAACACAAGGTCTCATTATGAGTACATTCCTCATCCCAGCAGGAACCCAGTAGTTTATGATACTACAGATCACAAACCTGACAAATCCTGTCAGAGATACAAAAATCTTTTGCAAGAAAAAATAGTTTGGGAGATTTTGCATTGGATTTTAAAACACCCTATGTTAACTAAAATATTCTGGAGGAGAAAAGAACCTGTGAACACAGGAAACAAAGTGTTATATGCATTCTAGAGTGTAATTACTCAAAATCTGAACAATGACTGAGTAAACACTTCCAAGTGTCACCCTGATATTTGGGAAGAAAACAGAGGAACTGATGATCTGCCAGATAACTTCAGCATGACAGCAGCTGCTTACAGATAACCACTTTCCAACTCCACTTTCATGGCATAGTTTCCAGCGTTATAAAACAGCAAATGCAACCAAAATGGATGTTCTAATTTAGAGCTGTTTCCCAGGCATAGTGGGAAGTAAAAGCAAGTTTGATCCATTCTGTCTGCTGAGCAAAACAAACCATGCTCTATCTTATTTTTGTCTTAAAATATTCTCATTTGCAAGTTCCTGGCTAGATGTGGCTGAAACAGCACATAAGTTGTGCAGAACTAATAAACATTTTCAGAATAGCGTAACTGCTGCTTTTGCCTTTCCTTTCTGTAACATATTTTGCAACCACACAGCTTTACCTTAACATTCTGCTTGTGTGTTACAGAGAACTTTTCACAGCGAGAACATTAAGTTTCTTGATTAACAGCTTTAAGTTTCTTAGAATAGCTACATCAAACGATGAATGGTATTTTTCTGTGGCATTTCGCTCTTGCTGAGGGTGAAAACCAGAAGCATTTGTACACAGAAGTGTGATTTGTGTGAGAAAACACGCGGACGAGAATTTTCAACTTGCACAGACTAGAAGGCCGCGCTTGTTTCAGCAATAAATACTTGCTTGTTTGCTGCCTTCAGGTTTTAAAAAGCTCAGGAATTTATGTCCATGACAGCCTCCCTGTGGTGTCTGACATCACCCTCCCATCCTCCCCCCCTAAAAAAGCAAGGAGAAGGAAGCGCTTCCTCGCACAAAGGACCTCTCGTGGCTGCACAGGCCGTGTGTGGATGCACAGGTAACACCCAGCATTCCCAACACCAGCCTTCCCCTGTGCTCAGCCAAGAGGCTACCTGGGGTTTTTAATTAAAATGCAGTCAGCTGAAAGTCATTAGTAGTGCCAGAGAAAGAAAAACAAGCTTTAGTCTGCTGGGCACGGGTAATAAAGTTTTGGGGGTTTAACTTGCTGAGCTCCATCTGTGAAGGTGAGCAGGAAGGTGAGCTCGGAGGGGGTTGCAGCTCTGTTTTGTGGTTGTGTGTCATTCAACCCTCAGCTCCACAAGCTGAATCACAGGTTTTATTACAAGATTACACCTTTTTTTATTTTTTTTCTTAGAAATTAACATTATTTACTCTCCATAACAAAAGCATGCCTATAAAAATGTAAATTGAAGGCAGACCATCTCAATAGAGCATGCTTAACTTCAGCACACCAGGCAGGACTAATCTTGCAGACTTCTGGTAATTTAAATTCTGACAGAGTAAGAAAACTGCAATTGATATTCTGCATAATGAAATTAAACTGAGGCATCAATATTCTGCTGCAGACTGTGGAAAAGTTATACTTTTCAGTTCAGTCTTTTCATTTAGTGAAAATTCTCCTTTATTCATTTGTTAAACATACTGAGAAACAAAAAAAATCATCTCACTGTTAAAAATGAGTATTTACCACTATTGTTTGTCATGGATTTGCCTGGGGAAGGGAAATGTAGGTATGTCAGTGCATACCGACAGCTACCCTGATCACTGTAAGAAATATGTCTCTCAAAACTGAATACACAGAAACTTTCTTTAAAATTCAACACCCATAGAAATCTACCTGAATTTCCATCTACATTTTTGCCCTCATTCAAAATTATGTTGTACTCCACATCGCAGCAATACAAAGATTATAATTAGCAATTGTAAGAAATGTTTAAAATTCATACTAAAACATGGAAATTAATGTTAGTTCTCGTACCATTCTTACAATGTAAACCTTTTCAGTACTTAAAGAAAATAAAATGCCCTTGCTCAAGTTTTCTAAAACTGGGAGAGAAACATGGAGTCTTCAGCCATGAGGGTTTTAAGTAATAGAAATCCCAAACCACCTTCCTAAAAGACAGATTTGTGCCATGGGCTCTCATTCTTTATCTAAGTGATGTGGCAACAGGACAACAATAACCGGTTGAAAGCCAGAAGAATCATTTGGGATTGGAGAACTCAGCTGCTGTTTAGGAGATACAGTGCCACTTGTGCTGCCAAATTTCTCTGCAACAACTGGGTAATAGATTTAACCTCTTTGTGCTCTAGTTCTCCCTTAACTAAATGTTTCAGGTCGTCAGTCTGCAAGTACAGAGATGTACCATTAAGGCCATAAATCTAAACCATCAGATAGTCAGTGACAAGTAGAATAGTAACAGGAGAGCAAGGAAAAAACCAAGCAATGATGTGTGGAGTTTTTCCAAGAAATCTTGGTATATCTAGGCATTTCAGACTTATGGATATCTAATATAGTAGGTTTAATTTTTCTTAAACATAGTACAAAACCAAACAATAAATCTGAGAATGTGAGGGTAAGAATTGTTCTGAATTCAGGACCTGCACTTAATCACTACAGATAAACCTGTCCTTCTGTACCTACAGTTCTTTGGTCTCTGTCTTCTTCTAATAGTGTGCACAAGTCCCTCCAAATAAAGACACCTCAAAGCCAACACCGCCTTAGTTTGCTTTTCATTTCTGAAAGTCTATTCTCCCTTTATTTTCTGAAGAAAGGAAAGATTCATTAGACTTTGCCTTATGTTAATTTATTTCCTATTCAAATTCTGGACCCTGTTTTATTAGCCTTAGTGAAGAATATTCTGCATTTCTCACAACCACAAAGATAAGGCTGCTTTGTAGAGCTGGCTAATATGCTATGATATAACAATTCAATTAATTTGGAATGTGTCTTACTGATTAATAAAGCCTTTTACAGAATTGGGTGTTTCATCTGCATTCACAACCTGACACTAATGACTTCCTTAATGCAGCAAGTTATGCAACACAGATGATCAAATATTTATGTTAAGGTATTGTAAATTTAATATTATTATTAAAATTTGATAATATTATCAATTTTTTTTCCTCATAGTCTAGTTTAGTTTTATAATTAAATTCTTCACATCTACAGGCTAAATGAACTGGGTAAGAGAAGCAGATGTAGTTTAGTACATTCTACCCCCAGAAACTGGGGTATTTGGTTAGAAAATGAGAACAGAATTGATGAGATGCTGATGGAACTGCTGGGACAGAAGTTAGCAGGAAAAAGTCCAGCATGTGGTTTAAATAAACCATTATTTTTGAGGGCATACTCAAAATATACATTCGTGCACAAAACTGCTAAAATGCACACGATAACATCAGTATACTAAATTCTTATATTATAATGGGCTCCTATTCATACTTGTGGAGAAGTTTTCAGAAGAGTCCACATGAAGGTCTCAAAAGGGCCATGAAGCTCAAGTCAAAAATTGAGAGGAATTTGCTCAAGCAAAGAGGTTTCGAGTCCCTCTGCAAACCAAACTCTTGCTGCTTTGATAGTATGAGACAAAACCTCATTTTTCAGTATTCTGTAGGTTTTGCTCTGAATTAGAAAGAAAACCGATATTCAAAGTAGCTTTGAAGCTGCTGTAACATATCAAGTGGATAAAAACCAAATGGGTCCATTGATTTTTCTACCACTCAAGTGGAAAAAAAAAAGAACAACAAAATGACAAACCAGAATTTTTTTCATGGAGTGATAGTTTCCTGGTGTTCTTCCAAGTCGCACTTGTCCCAGAATTCTGTCTTCAGTCCTATACAGCACATATATTCCTGCCTTGGCTAAAAACTACTCTTCTATTAGTTTTGTTACTGTGTTAACAAATAGCAGCGTTGCCAACTCATGCTCAGTTTCCAGATTCAATCCTCACACACAGTCAGGACAAAGATTACAACCCTTAATAACAAATGTTCTTGTTTTTTTGTGGTTTTTGTTTTGTTTTTTTTTTTTTTAAAGGGATACTTTTCAACTTTTGCAGAGGTACAGTTCACAACATTGCCTTGCTCTTCAAAAATAAAGATTTTATTTCACTTGCTGATCAGAGCCTATCTCTTCCCTCCCATATCACTGCTAGAAGTATTAGGAGTGAGTCTATTTTTTCTAGTAAAAGTGCATATTGTTCATTTTAACCAGACATTCACTTTCAGGTGTCAGCTACTTATTTATTTTTAGTTCATTCAAACAGTACTTTTCAGTGGCGAAATGCAAATAGCACCTCCAAGGTCCATTTAATACAGGCTTTATATTACAAAACAAGGCATAAACCACGGCCCTGAAAAATGGCAAAATATTTGTACCACTTTGGTATTTAAAATAAGTGTTCCTGAAAAGAATCTAGAAGACAAAATGAGCCACCACTACGATTCCTCAATGGCTGTTTGAATTTCCCTGCACCTTTTCACATGTCTGCACTTCCCAGGAATCACCTTCAGATGCTGCTGCTTACAGAGAGCTACTGATTCTGGACTAACTTCCTCTGACAATAGAAATATTACAAGTAATGAAAAACAAAATATGTCTTTAGCAATGCCAGTCAAATTGTAAAATGGTTAAAAAAAATCTATAATTCGCATTTCTTATTCCCCAGTATAGGCAAATCCACAGTACAAGGGAGGCCCTTGGGAAGTAAATCTAGAATCATTTCCTCTGAGTTATTTAAATCTTACTTGAAGAGTTTTCAGTCCTTTTACAAGTGAATAGTTATTCATCGGTGTAGAAAGAATAATACCAAACAGAAATACTGCAAAAGTGAAAAAGCCTTTATAGGAGTTAATAGTGGAAGTAACCCAGGATAGGAATGGATGTGTGAAATATACTTTTAATCCAAATATTTGCTATGTCACACCCTTGCTGGAAGCATCTGGATATCCCCCCCACCAAAAAAATTCAAACACAAAACAAACAAACCTCCACCCCCCAAAACAAACCAGAAGGGCTTTTTTTAGAAGTGTGTGGTATTTACAAAGGAGTTATGTATCCCTTAGTATGAAATATAGTTCAGAACTAAATGATGGTTTATTCTGGTAACATCTTAAAAGTAAACATCTGTAATAAAAGAGGCGGCTGAAGTTTATGGTTTGAAAGCATACTGACTCAAGTGAAAATAAAAACCAAATCTCTTCTGCTTGTTAGACACTGAGGAATTGATTGGGCAGATACTTGACTAAAGGCACTTCCCTAAAGAAACATGCCCAATATACTTTACAGATATGAATTTGATTGAATTACTTTGGTATTACTTACAGAAGTTATTTCAAGATGCGCTTTATAATTGTAATGGAATTAAAAAAGAGCAATTAGTATTGCCTTATGATTATTTTCTTTGCATTAAATAACAGTAACCCCAAGCAAACAGCTGATTAAGGAAAGCACTTTAGTCAAAGCTACAGAAAGACCTTTCCCTCATTCTCGGATTCTGGTGCCATCACCTTGTTACTCGCAATCCAGAATTAGTGCTTCAAAACAAAAAGGTTGCAAAATATCTTTCCCTCACTGAAATTTTCAGTGTAATGCATTGGGACCCAGCTTTGCACACATATATAAGTCTGCAGTCTAGCATGGAGTGTGTACAACACTAACTAGTTTTACACGTTATACAAACTAAATGCTGCTTTTGCTTGCTTAAAAGGCCTTACTAAGCATGAGTTCAGCAAGTCTCAAGCAGGTTATTTATCACTCCAAACAGTACTTTTTAATATAATAGTTATCCCCCCTCTACAACCTACCAGCAGTATAGGGAGTAATAGTTTTCCCACTGTTTCTTAGAAAGTTCCCCATGCTGCACAAAAGCAGTGGTAGCATGGATGGCTCCGTGGAGGAAAAGGGAAAATAAAAAAGAAGGGACATCTAGAGGTCACCTACTCCTATCTTGTCTTCCCAGCAGATATAGAAGCAAATATGCAACAAATATAAAAGATGGTGTCTGGGGCCTCTCTCAGCTCATCCCTGGGGATGAACTCCCTCCCCTTGGCACCTGCTCTAGAGTTCGACAGTGAAAAACTGTTGTCCAATTAAAGTCACACTCTCATGGGCTGGGACCATTGCCACTTTCCTGCTGCAGTTGTGTCCCCTGAGCCTTCTCCTCTCCAGGAAGGGCAGCTGAACAAACCCCACTCCACTCTCCAGCAGCTCCTTACATATCATACACTTCAACCCCTTTTCTTGGTGCCTTTCAGCTGGACTGATAGTTGTCTGTAACATGGAATTTCCAGTAAAGCAAACATTCCCCTTATCAACCCATAAATAGAATCATCATCTTCAAAAAAAAGCTTAAAAGATAGTTCATCATTCTAGTATCTAAGAAAGCTACTAAAGTGGTAAATGAGGTGTAGAGGAAAATGGCCAGGCACTGGCACATGATTAATTATTATTTTCTATTAATGGTTTCCATTAGACAATACTATATTGTACTATTATATAGTAAGGGAATGGTCCCTTGCACATTTTGCACAAGCCTGCCAGAGTTCAAGAAGTGTTTGAACAATGCTCTCAGGCACAGGGTGGGATTCTTGGGGTGTCCTGTGCATGGCCAGGAGCTGGACTTCCATGATCCCTGTGGGTCTCTTCCAACTCAGGATATTCTATGATTCTATGTCTGAAAAATTCCCTAGGCACAGTTTTCAGAATTAAAAATCAAGTCTTTCCACAGGCCCTTTTTAATATGCAGCTTGCACACTGTGACCCTCTTCTGGAGGTTGAGAGGCTCCAAAATAGCTGCAAGTTATTCCAATCAACATCCCCAAGAATGTTTAATTTACTGATACTGATGTCTCCTATGCTTCCATTATCTCTGAGGGACTTCACCAAAGCCCGTGCTTGTGTCTCTGGTTAATATTAAACACACATTCATAGCTGATGTTTTGTGATAAGCAAGAATAAAGATACTCCTTTTCTCTCGTAATTGTGCAACATCCACAACAACCTGTATCTGTATCCAGTTAAATTGCACCAGGGAAGAGCAGACAATCCTGCAAAGAGTAACTCAGCATCACTTTTGCCCTTTGCCATATCCACCAGGGAATGTGCTTCCCTGCAGAACTGCTGCTCCTCAATACATCATGCAGGAATAACAAAACTCTATCTTTTGCTTCAATCTCTCTTTCTCTAGTGGTTTTGCAAACTAAACAAGGGGGGGGGGGGAATAAGACTCTGCTAAGAGCTGTGGTAAGTACATGGCATGAATAGTAGGTGCACAAAGAAAACACATTAGCAGGAGATCCTGGTTTAAAAGACTTTATTCTCAAGTTCTGTGTGTTGGAAGATCCCTTCTCTTTTTGAAGTTTCATCATGAGAAACTTAAAAATGCAAATACCAGGACACAAATGAAGAGTAATTAAAAGTATATCCAAGAGAAATTTTAGGTGGTACTTCTTCCTCCTTAATACCTACTATGAGTTCTATTAGCAATAAATCAATTTTTTTTCCAGTTATTTGGAAACTGATAATAAAAATAAACTCTTTACCTGAGACTAGACTGTAACTAGTCTCTAGCTAAAAAGGTAACTTTTTAACATTATTTTACCAATAAACTACAGTTAAATTGTTCACATTAAGGTATCTGACATTGAAAAGCCTTCCTTATAGGTCACAAATTTAAGAGGAAGAAAATAATCACAAATAAAATATTTACGTCAGATTTTTCATTCCTTTACAGTTACTACACCACTGAATATTAAGATGCACTTTTATTTCAAAAATTGTTTTCCTGAAACATGTGTAATATTACTACTAATTAAAGTGCAATTAGTCCAGCAACAATAGTCATACAAGATTTTGTTTCTTTACATTCCAATTCTTTCTATAGAATTTTCATTTTACTGAAATACTTGCACATTTAGAATCAAAACATCTAAGAAATAATTAACAGTAAGTACTCTCCCCTAAAGGTCTATTTTCATTTTAATTATTTTACAGAAAAATATTTAAAATCAAAGTTTATAGTCAAATAAGTCACAAGGAAGGTTATTGCTAGTGTTTAAAAAAAGTCCTTCAAAATCATTCTTTTATGATACAGTTCGCTATCTTCCTACTAATAGATTTTTTTAAGCTCTTCTGAACATTAATTGACATAATTATTCAAATACTTTACCATAACAAAAAAGCCAAGGAATTTAGAAGTATATGTTAGCTCATTTGGGAGAAAAAGTTTTAATACAACACGACAACACAAGAAGCTAATTTCATATTTTAAAGACAACCAGAAACTTAAACCGCAAATATTATCCTAAAAGATAAAACAAAGAGATATATTTAAAAGAAATTGAAAAACATATTTCATAACCAGCCCTAGAACATAAAGAATGCTTTGATATTTGCTTGCTGGGAGCAAGGGATTGATGTTTTGGGCCCCTTTTCCCTAGTTTATTGCTTCTTTTCCACAGCAGTCTCCCAGAGGAGCTTAACAGTTCTTCAGGTATCTTTAGAAATCATTATGCATATTTAACTGATAATTACAGGCATTAAATAGACAGACCAAATCAAGTGGTTAATGAACAATATGACAAAAAAACTACACAAAAAGTTTGAATCCCTTAAGGAAACACGTATCTTCTAAGCTGCACGGTTGTGTTGATATTCTAAATATTGACCATTTGCAGACAAAACAACAGAAAAGCAAATTTAAGTTTATTGGGTGGCAAGGAACTGACATTGTGAATCGATAAATCACTCTGTTACATTTAATCCCCATTGATCTGAGGAGTTCAGTACATCTTCCGAGCTTGTCTTTATGTCATACCGTGAAGTGTTAGGCAAAGGGAAATTTATTAAGCTATGAATCCTTTATTACTTAAATTCAATAAGCTCTAAATGGCTCATCCATAAATGGTAGCTCAAGTTCTCCATGTTTAAATTTTTTAATACAATAAAAAGCTTTAGGGGAACGGACGTGGTACTCTAGTGGCAGCGGGATGTGCTGCAGTGAAAGGACCTGAAACGAAACCGTAGCTTGGAGCCCAAGGGAGATGGTCAGGCCACAGCAAGCAGGGGCACAACCCAACAGAGACTCAAGGTTATCACTGAGCTCCTGATCCAAAGATGAATGTGCTGCACACAGAGAGAACAAAGTCCTCCCAGCAGAATTAAGATCTCCAGGATATGGGGTAAAGATGAAATTACGTATTGTTTCCTGTCGAGGCAGCAACTGGTCACTGATCACTTTGCTCCCTAGATGGACCCAAATGGTACAATAGACAGGTTGCAACATCAGAAAAGGACCAAACCAGAACAACAAATCATCTGTGTTGCAAATCAATGTACCTCTCACCCCCTCCAATTACAACAGGTTTCCAGCAACCCAGATAAACCTGAGCAGCAGCTCAGAGCATAATAAAACATGTAATAAGGATGCTTTCTTTCATCCAGATCTATTCTCACAGGTAGTGTTGTCCCAGTGATGAACAGCAGATGATGCTGCTGCTGACACCAGTTTTGTCTCCTCCTCTGGTAATCTTGGCAACAGAGGCTGGACTTAAAGGAAGTCACAGCCAGGAGAGCATGGAAGCCTCGTTGAAATGTAAGAAAGATTGGTGCCTAATGCCTGCCAGCTGCTACAGAAATCCTCCTCCTAGCCATTAACCAACAGAGAGGTGAAATTCTGGTTATTAGACAGGGTGGCTGGAGCTGCTGACAAATACATAGCACAAAAGTTCTTCAAGAGGTAGTAAGAGACCACCAAACTGCACATCAGAAACATTTACATCCCCCATTGAACTGCTGCAGCTGACAAACAAGTGCCATTGTCATTTAGCTCCTGGACAGAGAAGATTTAGCTCTCCCAATTCACTCAAATGCAAATATAGGAATGCAACAAGTCAATTTTAGAACTAATTGCCTTTTGGGATCCAATTCTAAATTAGTTTTCATATTCAGTATGTCTAAACAATATTGAAGTCTGACGTGGAATAAGTTGATAATGTTTGGAAACACCACTGGTGTAATTCTGTAGTAAAATAGTAGTAAAACACTATGGAAAAGTATCTCAGACAGCATATTTGGGTAGAAAATAAAACTAACATAAAAACCTCAACACAAGTAACAACCCAAAGCACCACATTGTCAACTTCTTGGCGAGGTATCAAAGCTGACTCCACTGGAAGAGCAGCAGTAGGAGCAGGGTTGGATGTGGACATTCTTCTCAAGGTCCCCTTTTCCCCCTCTTGTGGAGTGTTGGGAGTCAGTGTGGAAAACCACAGGAAATCTGTATCAAATATATTTTTATGGGGACAATTTGGTGGCCTTAACAACTTTGGGCAGAAAGAATGGCACCACATCTTCACCCTTATGCTTTTTCACACTACTTAAGGAATTTACTGTGTAGTAATTGATATACAAAGATGAGGTAATTGATGGACAGGACAGGAGTTTAACCCCTGGGATGTGCTAAATGCCAAATAAAGTACTGATCTCTTTCTACTGCATGGGGATACAGTCACAGGACCAACACTGAGGGTAAAAAATGTAAACTCCTGACTGGAAAGACTGAATGCTAAGCCAATTTTCACTGTCAGAAACATCTAGGAAATTATTTATTTTCTTATTAGTCTGATATTAAATCCATCTGTTGAAGTTTATTTGAAACACAAGTTATCATGCTTCTGTAATAAGATCTCCAAAATTCTAGACGAAATAGCACATCCTCATACCAACAAAATAAATGTAAACTTTCTCATAACTTCCACAGCACAAAAATTTGCCCCAAAATGTGCTTTTGAGATTGGATTTAAGTCTTTGTATAGACCTGCTTAAAATGGACCAAATGTAAAATTCTGGACTAGCAAATCTGTGAAGCTTTTGGGTAATTTCTTCAAGATATTCATAAGCTGTTGCCTATTTTACCAACAGAAGCAATCATCTCTGATTATTATGGCAGCGCAGAGCCAAGTAATTATTCTGTCATTTAGTGACCACATGAGGAAGACAACTGAAGTAAAATAAGATTGTTTCTGTTTGTTAACAAATAAAATAATTAAAAAAAATATGCATACACAGATTTTGTCAAGTGACACAAGAATATTCCATTCACTGTGAAATGAATGGTGAATTAAAACAGCCCATCCTATTCTTCCCTTCATTTTTGGGAATTTAGAGCCCTTTTAAATGCTATATGCTTGGATTGTTCCATACGTCTCATGTGACATTTGACAAGAAGAAACTAAGAGTAGTTTTGCGGAAAAGATATTTATTAATAGTACTACTGGAAATCTAACAGTATTCAAGAGTAAATATTTCTCATTATTCAATATAGACTCCCCTTGAATCTTAAAAGCCTTCAAAGCTTACAGAATTTTGAAGGTTTTGTGCCCCACCCAACTTCTTTATGTCTTTACATACATATTTAAATCTAAAAACAACAACAAAAATCAATTTTTGAGACAGGCAAAGACAGATAACTCTGATATGATTTTACCCTACAATTGTGTAAGGAGAAGTGGTTTGTTTTTTGGGTTTTTTTAGTGTCTTCAAGTTTCACACAGAAACATATGTTATAATTACCAGGACATTACCTGAAGGAACTCTTGGGACTGTATGTGTTAAAATAAGGATAGAAAGAGAAAAATTAAAATTCCTAACCAAAATAAAGTTACTTTCATAAAATATTATTCAATTCAAACCTTTTTACTTAGGTTGATTCTGAGAAACTAAATTAGAAGAATATGAAGAATAATTTTAATTTGAAAATGCAGTTATGTTAATATGCAGAATGACTTAAATATTTAAAACACATAAATGCAAAGAGTTTTTTGCTACACATTTCTGGAAACTTTTCATTATGTGAAAATATTCATTGCGTAGTCTTTTAATCCTTTATAGAATTTTAATATGCTTGGTAGCTCAACTATTTGAATTTCCCACAGGTCATGAATTCTACTTTTTAAACATCTCTACAGGCAGATTTCAAGACTAGAGTGAGATTTAGATTACTTGCATCATTTTCTGTCAATTATCCTGCTATTCCTTATTCACTTGAGCTATCCAAGTGTTATAGCGAGACATTAAAAAGTTTTACATTAATTAAATGCATTATTTTTCAGTTGCCACCATGACAAATAACTGTATCTTCACCCCTGTTAGAACTTTTTAATCAGTAAATCACAAGGGTCTTTGTAAAGAGGGAAAACACTCAGCAGATATCATTGCTCTGGCAATTCATTACTTCTTCCCTGTTTCTTGTTGAAACAGGTTTCACAAAACAGGGCTGATTTTTCCAGTTTCCCCATCTGGGCTTCTTCAGGGGGCTGGGGGGACAGCTGGTGATGGGATTTTAAAAACCAAAATATTTACTACTCTGGCAAGTCAAAATTTTACAAATATTCTAAATTTCAGGCAGTTTTTAGAAAATGAAAGAACCTGCATGAAATGTTCTGATGAATCCAATTTCATTAGTGCTTTTCTTCACTTAGAAATAACTTAAGCCATGATATTTTATTCTGATGTGAAAGATTTCTCTTAGTTAGTTAGTAAATACTGTATGCCACCTACCTCCAATAAGCACCTCAGCCCTGTGTTGTGGATGAAAGAAGAGACCCAGAGATCTCTGGAGAGATTGGAGAAGGCAGAAACGTGGTCTTGTTCCACATCTTCCAGGCTGCATAAGCCCCAATTCCATAAATTAACATTTTCAGGCTGCATTTTCACCTTAGCAGAACACATCCATGTATTCCATGAGAACTCACAGCACAGTTGTAAGCTCATTGAAAGAAACTACCCTACATTTATTGTCCTGTCTGCACATCACAGCACTGAGAATTTTTGTTGAGCAGTTAAATGGGAACTGCTCATGCTTTGAACAGATGCTTCAGATGAGTCTTCAAGGCAGTCCAACACCATCTCTTACACATAAAAAAAACTTAGCATTTCTACTCCTTCTCTCAAAAAAGGCAAACCCCTTACCTTGTTTACACTGTACAGAGGATATTTTAGTAATAGACTTGTTATAATGTACTCATTCTTAAGAGAGAAATGGGCTTCTGGAGGAAGTTTTTTTGAGGGGCAAGAGACGTGTACAGAGGTGCTTTTACAAAGCTTTTTTTGTCTATTAAAATCTGCTGGGGTTGTTTGGCCAGAAGAGAGTTGATAAGTTGCAACCATACACTGCAGGAAGAACTAGATAGTGTTTAAGTATCAAAATATACTTTGCTTTACAAAATAAAAAGGTAGCATTAGGTGGAGTATAGAGTATAGGAACTGAACATTGCCATCTGTGCTGAAGGGAGCAGAGCCAATATAAATAGTGCAAAGAGAGCTGGAGTGATTTTGCTGAAGTTTTGACTCCAGCTAAAAGTTATTTGACAATAGCCAAGGGAAAGAGCCTAGCTAGGAAAAGCAAGTTACACAGGCAAAACTGTCAGAGGGCACCAATTAAAGAAGGGTATTAATATCATTTCAGGAACTTCAGCAGCAGAGGTATTGCCTGCTTGTACTCACACAAGTAGATCAATTGTTCCTACCTGAACTCCACACAGCCTACCAGGCAAAGCAAGGACTTCAAAGCAAAGCCAAGCTTCAGGAATTCAGCTTTTCACATCAAAAAAGGTCAACTCCCAGTCATTAAGGGGTTGAGAAAAGATTTTCTCTGTGGATAGTAGTATTATGCCAGAAGTAGACCATAAACTCTATGAAGCAAGGACTGAACCTTACTAGGAGCTTATTTAGGATGAATCCAGACTCTTATCTACTGAACTGCAGTGTAGAGCCACTACTACAATCTTAATAAAAACAACAGTAGGACAGGAAGGATTTATAATAGTGCTAATACATCTTCACAGAACATAAAAACATATAAATCCTGAAGGCAGCTGACCTTCAGCCAGACTTATCAGCAAAGTGTTCAAACGACTCACAAATGGGTCATGTAGTTAAACTGAGATTAAAATTCATATAAACATCTTGAAAAACAGAGAATGGGAAGCTACACACACAGAAAACCTAAAGCACAGAGCCTTACCTATGAGAAAAACACCTGCAAAAACATTTTCTTTATAACACTGATTGGAATTATCTAGATTTTAAAAAGTCTCCAAGAACAGTTCAGCCTTGCTTCTTATAAAAATTACATTCTAAATCCACCCCCAGCTACATCAACACTTCTCTCTGAATTAAACATGGTTCTTCCCTCTCCTTTGTTCCTTCATTTCTGCCCTTCCAGCATAGCCAGCTGAAAGTGAGGATCCTGATGGGGCAACAAGTCACACCTGCAAACTAGGAGGGTGCAACTGCAGCTGTGCCCCTGCTGCTAAAAACCTGCATTTCTCGCTCCTCTGCAAGCCTTAGTTTTTAGGAGATGCACAGGAACTGCAGATCTTTGAGGCTTTTTTTTCCTTTTGACATGGACCTGCCAAATAATGCAAACTAAGAATGTAAACCAATATTTTTTCTCTGTGTTCATAAACCCCCAGCTCTAGAAAAGCCTGGAAGATTCATGAGCAAGTGTATGAAGTCCAAGCTGGTCAGGCAGGAAAAGTGCATGTTTGACTTGTGACTGCAAGCAAAGCTCATCCAGGTGCTTAGGGAGTGAGGCAGTCAGAACTGCTGTATTTCCAATGTTGTCTTAGAAAATAAGGAATTTTTAGGGCTCACTGGTAGTAGTATCCAGATTACAGTGTCCAAGTGAGTGAAAACGAATATTGCTGCTTGAAGCAGCAAAGTAAAGAGAGCTGAAAGAAAAATGAAGAGAGCAAAAATAAAAATGGAGAGAGCTAGTGAAGGTGAAAAAAACAAAATCAAGAAGTTTTGCAAACAAATCCATCAGCTTATCTCACTCTTTAGCTGCAAGAGGTATACACTGAGAATTAGAAGACTGCTTCTTTCTCCCTGCTCTGTGAAGCTTTAAAGCATAGTATTACTCTATCAAGAGAAATATGAATAAATTGTACTGATTCTGGGTTACCAAAAAGAGCCAGGGTCACACAGAACTTCATTCTGATTGCTTTGGTTATTACATTTTTGGGGACCCCTTGGAAAACTGTCAGATTTTCAGGCAGAAATGAAAAATGTCTCATAAGACAGTAAGAACCATTGGCACAGGTTAAAGCAACAGTATTGAAGCTGTGTGAGAAGGACGTTTTATGTTGGTGGGCAACTCCTGTTTCCTTACTGGGAAGGCAATGAGAGAGACAGGCAGTGGGAGGGCAGTGGAACAACAACTAAACACTTCATTAGCAAAGGCACCAGAAAGGCAAAGCTTCTGATGCAACAAAGAGCAATCCTGGAGCTAATTCTGGCCTCCTTGAGCCTGACAGCTCAAGGCATTGCTGGTGGATCTTTTTCTGCAAACTCTGATAACAAATATTTGTGGCAGCAATTTGCCTCTAAAGCAGTGATTCCCAGATTTTTGGAGGGGGGGCCACCCAGGATTCACAAGGCCACGGCATTTGTTAAATGGAAGCACTTGGACACTCTCTCCCAGGAAGACTGTAATCCCCTGGGGTCTGCAGCTCAAGGCTGAGGCCCCTCTCCCATGGTTCCTTTTCCTACTTTACCCCAAAGGCAAATCAAATGTGGCAACCACCAAATTCTGCATTCCCATAGAAAACTGGAGCATATTGATCTGGTGAAATCTCAGTTTGTAATGCAGCCAACACTCGTGATGGTACCATCTCATTGGTGAATGTGTGCTGGAGGGAGCTGAAGACCCTGCTGGTTTGTGGCTAATTTGAGATATTTCTTTTGGTTATCTATATACATATATAAAAATATTTTGTAACAAACATGAATAGAGCCTTCCTAAATCTTCATTTGCAAAGCCTAGCCATGATGATGATGATGATGATGATATAAAAATATAACCAAACACTATTTGGTCTTGGTTTTACCTTTAAAGCTTGCAGGAGCTATGATATTTTACCTGAAGAATACCACTTAGCTACTAGAATAGGACAAGATTCACCCTTGTTAAACAGTTTTCATAATGATTTGAAATAAAAATCTGCAGTAATAATAGTGAAACAATGAAGCCAACATGTGGCAAAGCTGATCAGCAAGATGTATTATTTAATATTTTACTAATAACTTGAATAGATGGAATAATTAAGAAGAGAAATAGAATTGAAAGTTTTGCCTAAACATCATATAAATGTATATATAATGATGCTATAAACATCATATAAATGCTTAAACATCATAGAAGTATATAAACTATATTGTCATATAATTTTCTCTCTCTCTTTTTTTTTTTTTTTAATACAGAGAGAGAAGAGAAGAGAAGAGAGAAAGAAAAGCTGGGACAGTAGTAACAAGACTGCCATCTTAAGAGTTATTGTATAATTAAAATTCATTTCCTAGCATGAAATTTTGGAATTAGTACCACTGTGAACACCAGGGAAATGTATATCATTCACAGTATGACTAAGAAAAGTCCATTCATTATGTCATACATATGGTATGCTAAATGGCCTAAATTATACATTAGGAAGCTTCATTGCATATCTGTTAATCCTTGGAAAAAAGCACTAAGAAATTAGGTATATGGAGGTTCACTGTACTTGCATAGTAGGCAGGGTCAATATAGCCTATCAAATATTTCAAATATATAGAGTTTTCACATTTCAATTCTGAAAAAGAAAAGTCCAGAGAGATTCCCAAGAGAGTATTTTGAGAAGACCTGGAATGAACAATGTTGACAGATCACAGGCTCCTTTTTCTATAGCAGATCCTTAAAACTTTAATGTACTTTGCATATCTGACTTTATAAGAAATCCTGACCAATATGTTTAACAAATGACATCTTTCTGGGTCCTAAGAAAACACTAGAATCAAATAGAAGTTCTAAAGATAAAATAATTCAGTGACTAACAGTAAGCTTTGTGCTTCTGAACAGCGTAGGAGGATGGTGGGTTGTTGGTTCTCTTAGTTCAAGGCAAAATATGATTTCTCTGCATGGAAGTAATTCACTTCCCATCATCTACATACCTCCCTTTA
Organism: Pseudopipra pipra; assembly: GCF_036250125.1. Classification (NCBI taxonomy): domain Eukaryota; kingdom Metazoa; phylum Chordata; class Aves; order Passeriformes; family Pipridae; genus Pseudopipra; species Pseudopipra pipra. Next base: position 5,658,149 of record NC_087550.1, read on the forward strand.
CTAACCAAAATAACATTTATAAGTGCAGTCCGTGCCAGTTATTTCAATACTGCTTCCTACACTGATGAATAACAAAATTAATGCTGGTTTGTGCTATGAATTCAGAACTTCTTCAAGGCTTTATTATGTTTATTAGCAAATAACTCCAGCCAAGTGATACATGTTTTTCATCTCTGAATTGGCAACAGAAAAAGCAAGAAAATATTTAATGTGGATATCAGTTCAGGCAGTGCTGTTCAACAGTGTCTGCTGCCTACAGTCATCCAACACCTTGTTTTCACTCTTCAAAATAATTTTATTCTGGAGTAAACATGGAGGGAATACAAGACAAATCAATTTTCCTGCAAGTCAAATTGAAGACGGTTGACCATAAGGCAAGTGTGAAGGATGCCACAGTGGTTTTGTGTTGAGATAATTGTGCAAGTTATAAAATCATGCATGAATTAGTGGTAAAACACTCCTCTTTAGTCAGTGAAAAACAGAACTTTGTTTCAGGGGCTCCTATTGCAGCAGCTCTTCATTAAATTCATACATGTGTTAACACCTTCCCTGCCCCGAGTGCCCCCGACCATTTCTGTTTGGTTGTTGCTTTTTTTTTTTCATAATTTTCATTCAAATCAGACAGAATTTTTAACTAACATCATCACTGGGAAAACTCACCTCTTCCACTGACAATTTGAGCTATATCCTCAGTGCTAGTGATTAAATTAGCAAGTCAAACAAGGTAAATGTGGGAGGAGGAAACAGAAACATTTTTGCTGCACCTTCTCTTATAAACTGATTATGCTGATGGGCCACATTTTGTTTTTAAATCACTGTTGTATCTGCCCAAACAATCCATTTGACATCATTTTCATAAATAAATCATTTCAGCCTCTGAAATTTTTCATAGAGCCTAATCTGCAAGAGGGCACTTGAGGGGGAACTTCCAGACACTGGCAATTTGCCTGTACTTTACAAACCTAATGTGTCCTTTGTTTATTAAGATGGACAAAACATTCCCTACTTGTTCTGCCAAAGTTGTTGGCAAAACAGGGGCATTTATTTTAACTACCTTAAATCCAAGGGCAATCCAAAGAGAAAGGAACAGGAGAACAAGCTATTTTACAGAGCATTAAAAAATCCATCATATGGACACAGCTCTCTACTCCAAGGAACCAAGAAAAAAATCCAACACAAGACAGAGAAGACATCCCTACTCTCGGGTATCTGCATCACTTAGAACTGGGCAATAAGACAGCTTTTGTTCTTTGAATACTCAAATTCATTCAATTTTGTTTACTTGAATACTCAATTCATTCACTCATTTGTTAATTTTTTCAGCTGGATTTTAAAATTATCTGGTTTGCTTTGAGCAAAGCCACTGGTCAGACTGTGTATTGTTATTTTGATTAAAGCTATTGCTACCATTTATTTTAACCCACTTTGTATCTTCGTTTTTGCCTTTTCATTGAGAAACTTCCTCATTTTTTTAGTCAGTCACAAGGGAAGCATCACCTCACAAGTTGCTGTCAACAAATAAAAAAGAAGCTGTAGCTTCTTAGAATTGAATGGAGACATTTATTTATTTATTTATTTTTGGCCAGAAAATACTTTCAATACTAAAAAAGGGCTTATAAGAAAGATAGGGACAGACTTTTCAGTAGGGCCTGTTTAGAAAGGACAAAGGGGTAATGGTTTTAAACTAAAAGAAGGTAGATATAGACTCGATCTGAGGACGAAATTTTTGACAATGAGGGTGTTAAAACCCTGGAGGAAATTGCTCAGAGAGGTTATTGATGCCCCATCCCCGGAAACAGTCAAGGTTGGATGGGGCTGGATGGAGCTCTGAGCAACCTGGTTGAAGATGACCCTGTGTGTTGCAGACGGGTTGAACGAGATGACCTTTAAATGTCCCTTTCTACCCAAATGCTTCTACAATTCTACGATTCTTTACTCTTTAAATTCTCCCTCTGCTCATATCCAGGGATAATGCATCTGTTAAAAATGTCACAAAATGTAAGGTTCATAAGAGGTACACAGTCACCCAAACTTGAACATAGTATTTTTTGACAAGGGAGGAAGATATTTATTAAATTGTTTTTTTTCTCTCAAATTTTCCCACCAAGAAATCTCCCAGGCAGACCAATCTCCTCTGACTGATAGTAAACTATCCCCACACTCTCCTCTCTGTAATAAATTGGCATATTCAGTTGGTATTTCACAGTTCTACATTAACAAAATCAAGCATCAACTGGGGTGTTAATAAGTGTGGTGATTCTAGGTTTTAGTGAATTAAATTAGTGTACAATCTTATACACAAGATATGAAAAATTAAAATGTTCTATTTATAACTACCTTCTAAAAAATAAAAAAGGAGCTGTATATTTATGTATATTTATACGTATTTACTTTTAATGTTTAGTGTCAATGGAAGGCCTGCATAATTGTAAAATTCCTGTAAAATTGCAGGAAGCTGCAAACACTTTGGTGCTCAGATGCCCTCCACATTTTCAAGAGTAACTTTTTACTGCACAGGAATAGAGCTGAACCCACTGGGTATTTGTGCTGAACCATTTCTTATTAAATAAATTACTTTTTCATTTAATAATGGCAGTACGACATTGCCCATTGGCAGTGATAACTACTCAAGCCAAGTTCAAGGTTGCTGAAGCAAAGACACTGATTTAAATATGATTGTATTATGAATTTTTTTATTATTATTATTTTTTATTTAGGGCAGTCACATTTTGGATATTTAAGAAGCATAAAAAAGTTAAGCCATACTGTACATTTTATCTTGACTACTAAGCCAAAAGGAAAAATTTGTACAGATGGTATGAAAAAAATTGAAAGCTAAAGTTATTTTGTGGAAGAAAATAAAAAAAACTCATGTGAACTACAGCAGCCCCAGTTTGAAATGTAGATCACGCAGGCAGATCTGGTCAGCAAAAGTTTTTGTCCTCTATTACTGAAGGGCTAACCACTGAAATATGTAACATCTGTATACAGAGCACAGTTCACATCATTTGTAGATAAGTTTTGGTTAAAAGTCCTATGTGATAGATTATTTAGGCTAAAAACTGTGAGGAATCAAATTGGAACAGAAATTTTGAAATGAACTAGTTAAAGAACAAGCAAGACACTGAGAGGAGCCCTACTTGCTGGCATTAGGGCAAGAGCAGAATATTTGAAGATAAAAAAGAGTTATCCTGACACATCCAAGGATTAAAAAAGAGCAGAAATGTGGATAGATAAAGAAAAAAATTCCTGATCAATGTAGCAGAAAAGACAGCTGTGAGGGAAGGGGCTGGAAACATGTAAGAGTACAGAAGAGCTACATTGCCTCACTTTTACTTACACTTTAAATAGAAAAATCAGACAAAATCATATAAAAAGAGATTAAAGAGAAACACAGACAGGACTTCAAAAAGGCACTTTCTGAATTAAAAATACATCCAGTAGCTTTCATCTAAGTTACAGAATTTGAAAAAGAAGAGAAAAAAGCCTGCATCCATTTTGCGTCAAGCAGGATGACAGCTTATAGAATGAGAACTACCAGCCACTATAAATCAACACTGTAATGCACTTTAATGCGCATTTTCCCTTTATTTATATCTCATGTGAATGCTGGCAGGATAAGAACAGATGTTAGGGAGTAGAAAACATGTATTTTATCGCTGTGTTTCTGTTTGTGTAAGGGAACATTGGAATTTCTGTAATGAGGACTCTGCCCACATTGACCATGAAAGGATATGAGAAAAGGTCTTGCTTTGTTACCTGAAACAGCATGTTCCCCCAAAGCAACAGATTTCTTCAAACAGCCAGCTTTTAAAACTGCTTTATTGTCGTTGCAAAGGAGAAATTTCGGGGATTTTTAACCCCAGCTACATTGTTGTTTTAAGTAGCTGTCACCATATCTGATCTCATTGAAAAGACTTATACTTGTCCTAATTACAGATTTCATAGAATATTCTGAGCTGGAAGGGACCACAAGGATCATGGAGTTCAACTCTTAAGTGAATGGCCTGTACAGGAATCAAAGCCATGACCCTGGTGTTACCAGCACCATGGTCTGACCAGCTGAGCTCATCTCAGGGCACTGGTGAGGCCTCACCTTGTACATTGTGGTAGTTTTGGTCACCACAATATAAGAAAGATATGAAGCCATTAGAGAGTGTCCAAAGGAGGGCAACGAAGATGGGGAAGGGCCTTGATTTGAAGCTGTGGGAGGACACTGAGGGCACTGAGGGCACTTGGTGTGTTCAGCTGGAGGAGACTGAGGGGAGACCTCACTGCAGTTCCAGCTTCCTGGGGAGGGGCAGAGGAAGGGCAGGCCCTGAGCTCTGCTCTGGGGGGACCAGGGACAGGACCCAGGGAATGGCCTGAAGCTGTGTCAGGGCAGGGTTAGGTTGGATATTAGGAGAAGGTTCTTCCCTCAGAGGGTGGTTGGGCACTGACCAGGCTCCCCAGGGCAGTGGGCAGAGCACCAAGGCTGACAGAGCTCAAGGAGCATTTGGATGATCCTCTGGGGCACAGGGTGTGACTCTTGGGGATGATCCTGTGCGGGACTCAGGGTTGGACTCGATGATTCTTGTGGGTCCCTTCCAATTCAGCATATTCTGTGATTCTGTGATTCTAATTAGATGTTTTCATCAAATGTGTTTGATAACACATGGATTGATACAATGGGGAGGTCAGTCATGAGGGTGGTTCATCATAAAAGATGGAAGAGTACAGAGCTGGGAAGGGGGTGGGATGGATCAGCCATCCCTGTGGGATAAGCCATCAAATACCCCATGTCTTACAAAAGGACAAGTGCAGCTTCAGATGCTGAAATGCTGCTAAACATGGGTAGAGGAGTGCTGAGACTGAGCAGCGCTATCTCCTGAATAAATTCAAATTAAATGTTTCATGAGCAAGGGCTGTTTCTCACTACATTTGCTAAAGAATACTAGAAAGATAGTAAGCTACAAAGACCTACATGTTACACAGACATGGCATTTCTTGGGAAATACAGTTGATGCAGGAAAATAAAATCCCTATGAAGATATATTTCAGAGTAACATCAACAGCAAGTTAGCAGCGTTTTTATCTGGGACATTATTCAGGCTTAATCCAGAGTAAATACAACAAGTGTTCTTCCAGGTTTTTTGCTTATGTCTGTTATTAAAATAAAAGGTTGTAGTTGTGCTGTTCAGCTTGGATACTGAAGATAAATACTTTTCAAGGTATTTTATCTGAATCTGAACTTGAATCCATGTAGAAAAAGCATTTAACTGCTTAAAAGGAAGGTATTGCCTCAACACAACAACAGTAACTATAGCCTATACATCTGTGTGAATTTAAAATAGCAGGGACTGCTATTTTGTTATTATTTATTTAAGTATGGCGCATAAATCTTATTTCCATGACTCAATATAATCCACCACCATGGCACTTCCTACCACCATACACACTGTAATATGAGTATTTTTTTACTGTGAGGAGAAAATTCCTGAAACAACTTCTTCCCCACTCAGGTTTTCCAATAGGATTTATCAGATTACCTTCCAATACAATCCTGGCACAGACTTTGGAATGCTGTGGAGGCTCAGTATTTTACTTGAAATGCTGTGCTGGGTGTCACCTACACTGCTTATGTTGTAGGAGGGTTTTTTGTTATGACTGTAAGGAGAACATGTCAGAACACCTTTTGGAAGAGCTAAATTAAATATAGTACTCCTAAGATTCATTTGACAGAAAATACGTCTTTGTACATATTAAATACAAACTATAAACCAATCTATTCTCTAAACCTAATTAATTGATCTAATTTAATCAATCTTATTGATTGTTTTACTTGTAATAAGTAGTTTATGAAAGATTCTATGACAATCCCTCTGTGAGGCATCACAGAGTGAAAAGAGTGTCCTAAACGTTCTCTTCCATCAAGTTGCATTTTTAATTTCATTAGACTTGTCACAGATGTTCAGGTCACAGAAGAAAAGAGTCTTCAAGATGTCAAAGAAATTCTTAGTAATTTACATATGGCAAACTACTGAAGCAATTGCTGTTTAAAAAAGATGATGTGATTGTTATTTCTAATTACAGCATTTACAAACAGAGAACCATTTGTCTAACCTTCTTTAAAGTACGTATTTGAAGATAAATTGCCAATATGTAACAAATCTATTTGATTTGTTAAAGAAGATGTGAAAGAAACTAATACTGGCTTCTCTGAACTGATACATTCTGTGTAATTACTGGTAGAAGAAATAGAACAGTCTGAGGATAAACCGATGTTGAATAGTCTAAAATAACTTGAGGGTACAAAGGATTATCAATATGAAATTGTACTAAAGAATAAATTAATCATCATATTCTGAGAGCTGAACAGACATTCTGGGTTGGATATCAATTACTGTAGATGAAGCAAAAAATTCATCTGTCTAGAAAGAGAGAGATGAAAGTCCACTATATATTAAAATGCTTAAGTATACATTTATTGTTTTATACTTTCGTGCATGTTTTATTCTTTACAGGCATGATTCACAGAAATCACAGAAAATATATGAAAAAAATCCTATATTTCAGCTAAACATCCAGAGGGCTCAAAATTTACTCCCACTCCCACTTGTGTTACACTATCACTTGACCCTTTTTTTTTCTTCTCATACTTTCATCATTTTTTTTATTCCTTCCTGTCCAGGGCCACCTTTGGGACTCAGTACCTTTGCTCCATTAAACTGTGTGCAAGTGACTTTATTGATGCCTCTGCCACCTCACATCAGCATTTCACAGGCATTGAAATGACTTTGACTCAGCTTCTGCAATAGGATTTTAAAGGCAGAGTCTCATTTGCCTTTTACTGAGAAAAAAAAAAGGAATGTGAGACTTTAAAGAAGGAAAAAGACTTGAAGGCGACTAATACATGAAAGGAGACAGCTGACCTCCTGAAGAAATGAGGTTTCTGTGACTGCTGCCTGCCTGTAATTCCTTCCATTAATAACTGGTGCTTAGCTAAGCTCACAGAAAATCTCCATGCTACACCAACTCTGATTTTTTTGTGAGAATCAGAGCATGAAAAGAGTGACCCAAATGAAGGAAAGGTCAAGAGAGCACCTCTGCTGTTTGGTCTCTTCTGAATGCTGGCTGGCAGAGAACTGGATGTGACTGGAACCAGTGACAGCACAGGTTTGTTCTTGCCTGGGCTGTGGTTAATTCCAGCACCAAACTCTTGTGCTACAGGTTCACAGGAAGTGGGATGAAATGGAGCTGTAGGACACAGATTTACAGACAAGTTGGGTTTGCTGTTAATGTGTGTCATAGATCAACTCACATTAAACAAGCTAACCCTTTCCTATTACTGTGTTCCTGTCTTCCTTTTGGTATGTAATGTATTTGATGGTATATTTAAAAAAGGGCTGAATTTAATACACTACATAGAATGCTCTACATTAGAATGTATACTCGAATTCTCCACTAACATACCACATTTCTCAAAGTGCTGAGGACACAATGAGAACCACCCAAAGCTTGAGCTACTTATCCTGTAAATTGTGCTTTATATCTTACACAACTTTTTTTACCCTGTTTGCAGGAAGGCAAGATGTAAATATCACTTTTACACATCTGTGCTCTTGAAAGAATGTGCATTCTGACCATCTTGTGCTGGAGACTATTCTAAATGTCTGGCCCAGAATCTTAGCATCTAGGAGAAAGCAAAAACCAAAGAGCTTATTGCTGTACACAGAATTAACACATTCTTCCTCATTTTGGAAATAAATGCATATTCATCATTATGCACTTCAATATTTCTCTAGAATCCAGTTCTGTAAAAAAAGTACCTTTGTTAGGTAGTTTTGTTGTGGTTTATAAATATCCCATCTGTGCCTTTGAATAATGAAATTACAGAGTGTTGTCAAAGAACTGTGTACCAAGACATGACCTCACACTTTATTTTTCACACTTAATGTTAAAAACCCATAAAAATACATGAAAGAGAAGTCAGTAAATTGATGAGAAAAAAATCCATTTAACTTTCTAACTCATTAGCTTTTCTGAAGAACTATTTATACCTGTTATTTAAGCTCTCTTACTGAAATGATCTTATGCACACAGACCTGTACAGACTACCTTTTTTTCCCAAAAACCCAACTAACCCCTCCCAGTCAACACCAAATTCTGGCTACCACATTGAAACCCTCACTTGAGTTTCTAAGTCAGTTAGAAATGGTTTCAGTGCTACAAAAATGTTTTCATGTATGAGGCTGAGCTGCTATAACAGCTCACACTTAGTCAGTCCTTTCCCACCACCTTGTGCTTTCCAGTGCTTTTCATCTTCAAAATATCTTTTTGAGGCAGGAAAGGATCACCTTCTGTATTAAAGGCACAAAACCAGGAAAATTAAGTGGCGTGTGAGCAGCAATCCATCCCAGCTTATTTCCCTGGGAACAGCTGATGGGAACGTCCCTGGGAACGTCCTCTCAGTCCATGTGCAATCTGTCATTTCCACTCATGCCAAGGGTAAACACAACCACACTGTATCTCTTGTGACATTTACTCAGTCTGCAAAAAGACAGTATCAACAGCAGTTACAAGCCACCTGCCTCAGAAACATGATGCCTCTGTAGTGACAAAGTGTCCATCTTCCCTGGGAAGTGGCATGTTTTGTGCCACACAACACCAACATGTGTCAGTTAAGGTGCCATTTACCACAAGTCTTGTGACACTCTATCAGCAGATTTAACCATTTGCAATACGCTAATATTTTAAAACCAGGCTTAATATTCTGAATACCAGGACAGGATCACAAACAGCCAAAATGAGATTTGAGCCACAGCAGTGTGAATTCACTATTATGTTCTTCTCTTCTTTGAGGTGCTACAGATGAGAAAGAAAATGCTTCAAAATATTTTCAACTTTTTAGGAGTCAGAATAGATATTCCAGGTTATCAGAGAAATAAATAAATAGTGTGTGTAGTTACTGGCTGGGTATTGGATTGAACACAAACCCTAGGAGGGTTTCCTACCACATTCTGTTTGTTCTTCAGGGACATGCAGCATTGCAAAATAAAACAATCAGTTTTCTGTCCTTACAGTATTTACTTCAGCATTATCTCCTATTATGTACTAAAAGACTTAAACCAGTAAAATCAGAGGCTTAATATAGTAATAGAAGAAAATGATCTATATGTTTTTTCCTAATATTTGCTGCCCCTTGCCCTGTGATTGATTACAAGTAGAATGCCTGTTTATTTACAGATTACATAGTTCTCTGCATATTCTGGCCTCAAACCTATTCTATTTTTCTTTCTGACTTAAATAGGAGCAGGATTAGATCTCTGATGGAAGCTTTACTGCATAGGAAGCATTGATATGAGAGATTAACAATACACTGTTGTGGCAAAAGATATTTGTCATCACAGCTAAGTAGAACAGCTTACAAGACAGTCTGTTGAGATGCCTTATGGGTTTTCATTTTTTCCAAAGTATAGTTGATTACTTGGCCTCATTTCATCAGTAAACTGGAATGGCATTAAGGAAGCGATTTCTTTGTGCCATGGAGTGTTCCAAGGACAAATAAGAAAGATATTTTCCTTATGTGGAAAAGAAAACAGTGTCATTAAAGGCATTTACTCCTGATTTTGTGTGTGACATGACACAAAGGTAACACTGACATGAAGAAAACTCAAAGCCAGCTTTGGAGTTCCACTGTTGGGCACTTCCCTGGAGTGATGTTCCAGCTACATTTAGACATTAGACTGAAGGTTGCTGTCAGGATTTTCACTTTTCCTTTTTGGGAGCAAATTTTGAAGAAATGCTGTGTCTGTGGGTGCACTTTTCTCAAACTAATTGCACTAAGCTGACTATATACTGTAGCTTTTTTTTTTCAATGAACTATCATTAATTTTAGAAATAGAGACTAAACATCTGTGCTATTCTGAATATAAATTTCCTTCTTAATAATTACAGCCTGGGTACCAAGATTATTCCAGAGAGCATAGAAAGAGATTTTTTTCATCTCTTCCTACTGACTTCCATCAGAAATCAGAATCAAAACTGCTGCAGTCTTTGCTATGACGCTCAGAGACATTTCCATTTACAAAATTGAGCCACAGAAGTCTGCATTTATAAGCAAACAGGGACTAAACTACTATGTAAAGAAAGCACCTGAAGAGGAGCACTATTACTAGAGCTGTCCAAGGTTCCTGCATTTTCATAAAATTGCGGTGTTACAGAATGGCTTCACATATTTTACTTTACAGATTGAAGCATTATACTCAGCCTATACATCAGAGACACATAATATTCATTTATTATCACTGAGAGGCCTAATGACCATCCCTTGCATTGAGATATGAGTAGTATTAGCAAAACATCACAGAAATACTGGTAGAAGCAGCATAGAAATTTGAACGAAACTCTGCTCTTTATTAAGGGCTGTCCACATGCTTTTCAAAAATATCTTCGTCTCCTTCCTTGATTCTTTTTCTATGTCTGCTTAGGGCCTATATCAATGATTTCATTGGGTCCAATGCACATCTGTTAAACTATATCATTTTCTCCCAGACATTCTTAACAGAATAGGAAATAAGAGGATAGTTGCTCAAAACTTTTTATATATGGTCCTGACATTTCCACAATTTCATGGGCTCAGTTTTCACTGAATTGAGTGGAAATATAAAACAGTTGTTGATCTCACACTGCCCCAAGCTATACAGAATATTCAGAGTCCAACTCCATTTCTCTAGAAACATATAATCTTTTTTAATCCTTCATATCGCAACCAGTTATTTACTAAAACTTGTTTACAGGAATCTCTTAAGTGTAGTTATTTCTATAAATCCTTTACATATTTAAATGAACTTAGGCTAAAGATTCAATTATCTACAATGCAGGCCTAGTTATTCCCACAGAGCTCCGGATTTTTTATTATAAATGTGCATTTTATGCATTCAATTGCACATGTTGAAATTTTTATTTTTGTTTACTCCCACCAAAGTATGCAAATTTGAAAGATTGTATTAAATTCTGAATAAAAATACTATCAGAAACAATATTCCTAATGTGCTCTTAATCATGCAGTGCTTAACTAATTCTTCTAGACAAATAACATTTCAGTAGTTATTGTATTTTAAGGATTTGCAATACTTGTGGTTTGATTTTAAAGAATCAAAATTTTTCATGCTGTTTAGATTGTGTTTAGATGATTACAGTTTTACATGTTGGACCAAACTTATTCCATGGACAACAAAACATTTGTGGAGTGGAGGTTATAGCTTTTACTAATTAATTAATGGAAAAAGCAGATAAATTTTCTAGTCTATCTCAAGCAGAGCAGAAGGAAAGCTTTTGTGCATGAAAGATTGTGTGCTGAAGTAGTTTAATGAATTACATCCCCTCCACCTATAAACTTTGTCTTATTTATGTCCCCAAGCACCATCACCTTAATAACAGAATTATACTTGTTCACTTATATGGAGTGATAATGCTTCTCTTAGCAGCAGTTTTTCCTACAACATTCTCTCAATAGACATCCTATAATCCCAAAATCTGAGAGCAAAATAACATGATTAGAGGTGATATCTGAAAGCAGAAACAGCCCCACTAAGGCCTGTGCAGTTTTCAGTGAACTCTGTATTTTGAATGAATGAGGTTTTTTGAAAGCTCCACTTGTTAAGATTTGTGTAAATTACATTGTTAAGGACATGATACATTAAATCACAGTGAAAAAAAATGTTCATTATTTTACCTGCAATGCCAATGGTTTTCTCAATACAAAACCCACTCATTATGTAAGTGAACAAATCCGGTGTTAACCCTCCCTTCAAAGGGCCAGGAAACAGCAACATCAAAGGCAGCAGAGAAGCTCTGCTTAAACACAATTTAAATTTTCATAGATCTTCAATAATATTCAGCCTCTTAGGAAGCTTTGTCCTTTACTGAACTCACACAACTCACTAGGAAGCCTAACTTGGGAAGATCTGGGTCATCATCTATAAAAAAAGCAAAAGTTTTAAACACACTGTTCTTTGCAGAATAATAAGCTTTTAATAAAGCCTTTTTCCCACTTACATGTATATCTCATTTTTCATTCCTTATAATATCTGAAAATAAAAAATGGAAATAAAATGAAAATATTAGAATATAGCAACACATATTGCATTTCTAATCTATCTATTCCACCGAAAAGCATTAAATCTGCTAAAAAAATAGTTACATAGGCATGCTGGAGCACTATTTCTCATAAATTTTAACATTTTTATTATAATTTTGGGAAGTAAGTTGAAATCTCGATTTTTCTACGTGGGCCAAATTATTTTCACATTTTCTTTCTGTTAGAAATATTAATGTGAAACATTTGTTTTGAAGAGACCCACTGGAAAACAATCACATTTTCCTCTTGTGCTCATATTAAATATGTTTGGACTTGCAAGTGCATCTCAAATCAGATGAAGAGGGGAAATCTTTACTTAGCAGAATTCAAATTTATTCAACAACTTTCACTGTCAATGAGTCTCCGCGAGTAAAGATGTGACTATTTGCTGTGGCTGAAGAAAATCTGAAAGCAGCTGCTGTAATTTAAAGCTGTGAGATGAATGTTTCATTCTTGACACCATATTCCTGAAAGTCTTTATCTGAATGCCACAGTTCCGAGCTACAAGTGCTGGGCTTTTTGCATCCTGCCCCGGAATGCCTGTGGTCACACTTGGTATCTATTGCAGATCTTTCTTTGGCCCTGGACAAAACAAAGTGTTGCTGATTGCTGTCTGAAACAGCACTTTGAACTTGAAAGTAAGGTTGAAGTAGGGGGAAAACAATAACTTGTGTGATCCTGCGAAATAGAGAACTTTCCATGTGCCACTGCTTGAAAGGTTTAAGTAACGGAGAAAAGGCTCTATTGTGATAGATCAGATATTTTTATTAAATTTACTAACCTCTTGCAGTGAAACCAGGTTTGGCATAAAGCTTTCCCACATAAATTATCACTATAATAAATATTGTTTTTAAAATGCCACGTTAGAAACCTGAGCGTGATATCAGAAAATACACTTGTAGAAAGGCAGATCGTTGTACACAGTGTAATAGTGTGAGGGGAAGAGAAAGAAAAAGCTTTGCCAAGATTTAAGAGCTTCTTAATTGCAAATATGGGTCTGCTACTGGCTGACCCTGAGGTAGCTTGAGTGAGATAAGCCACTTCTTTTTTATTGCATTTCAGGACTAAGACTTGATCTTTTTCATGAGAAGAATTTGGCATTATATCACCAGCACTATCTTCACCTCAGGAAGCCTGAAAGGTTAAACCCTGTTTGCTTTAAGGAAATATCAGGTGTGCTGAACCCATTGGAGTCACAGAGGAGAAATCCATGGAAGGCAGGAGGGGAATGTATCTCCCAAGACAACGAGCTGTGCTGCTGTAGGTGCACTAAGATTCTCCTCTGCTCTAGAGAACTGATTGAAAAATTTAGTAACTTAATAAAGGTAATAATAAAACCACAGCAAATCTTCCTAACTGATGCTCTAATACACAGTCAAAGCTCACAGGAGATGTATCACAGCCTCAAACTTGAGATTACATTGCAGAAAAAAAAAACCAGTCTTGTGAGGTTATAGAGAAGAGAGAAAAATTCACTTCATCTGAGATTCATTCTTCTCAGGAATTCCATTTTACGACGCTATTTACAATCAAAATGCCAAAAACATCTTAAGTTGATCAAGGCAGCAACTTACATTACAGCTTTGCTTCAGTAATGTGGATTTGTAGTGCAGAAAAAACCCTTAAGTGTCAGGTTTTGCCTTTTTTAATGCTTCAACTTTGCATCTTTTGCATTCCTTTTTATTAAAGATAATGAATACAAGCTTTATATCAAGACATTTTGATAAGAAAAAGCCCAAACAGGTTTGTTAGCTAGAAAATGTTTTACAAAGATAGGAAAAATAAGCAACTTGTCATATATTTTTTAAATGAACTGTTTGTTCCTGAATGCTGTTAAACCCCTGGGTCAAAATATGTTTCAATTATTTTATGTATTCATTCAGGTATCTGCAAAACTTTGAACACTACATGTCATGGCATCACATAAATTTAATGACATGGCCTTAAATCAAAATGATTAGTGCAGGTAGAAGTATTTTTGTCTCTAATATATGAATTAAAGAATTATCCAAGGTGGAAGAGACTTTGGGAAGTGATCTAGTCCCAGGTTTAGCTCAAAGCAGGATCAACAGTGAATTCAAAACATACAGCTCTGGGGTTTGTTACGTAGAGTCCTCTGAGGCCAAGTCATCTAGACTATAATGTCCCAGGATGGATGCAGAACCACAGTGGGGATATCAAAACCAACCAAAAATCCAACTCCTCTTTTCTGAAATGCTACCAGAACTTCAAATTCATCAATACCTATTTTGTTTTCTCTCTTACACCGATTGGACAGGCTGTGAAGTCACATCGCAGTTTAAACGTCACTTCAATCTCCTCGTAGGAAGTCACAAACGTCTACCTAAATTTAAAATTCCTCTAGGTACTACAGTTCAAATCATGTACTAACTCAGTGTTGACTATGAAACCCATAAATTTTACAAGAGCTTACACAGATTCATTTAACATTATGGCTCAATGAACTTTTATTTGGAAACTGCTCATCAAGTACAAAAAATACTTCAGGTAGGAGAAAGGGATTAATGACCACAATGACCCCACATTTTAGTTTTGGTTTACATAATCTAGAGCTTCAGTATTATGTACAACAGCCTTACATCCAACTTCCAGTTGGAATCTTTATTAGATCTTAAAAGGTTTATAAGATCTACAGGTCTTAAGACCTTATAGATCTATAAGGTCTTTATCTCATTCCCTAAATCTTCCACAGTAAAATTGTTTATGCCTGCAGGAATACATATTAACACTGAACTAAAATGTCTTTTTATTTGTTTCAGAAATCCATATGCCAGTGTCTCACTAGACACCAAAGAATTGAAAATAGCAGGGAGAGGGGACTGAATAGGTCATGTTAATGTCCTGACATTGGCCATGAAAAAACCTTCAGATTAACTGAAATTGAGTATTTTAGTTTTCAGGTCTTATTTGTATGTAAATGGCAACAACATATATGTCATATTTTACATATAACTTACTCCTTTACTGGAAAAAAACCCCAGCATCTCCAAGTGTCCCGATGCATTTTTAGTAAATTGAAGTTTCAATATCCATATCCTCAAAATAGTAATTTTAGTAAATAGTAAATAGTAATCTAATAGTTAGATTACTTTTATTCCTTGACCATAAAATTCAAGTGGGTAATATTTAACTGTATGAACAGTTCTTAATGTCAGCATTTGTTTTCCTAACAGAGTGAACTGATCAAAATTCCGTTTCCTGGTAGAAAGTATATAGTTAATACAGAAGTTAACTACTTCTTTAATGAAGCCACTTTTCTTTTCAAAGGAGAGTTTCTTTGGATGAGGATATAATCAGGAAACAAAAGATACTGTCTTTCTTCTGAAGCACCCAGCTAATCAGCATTCATCCAAAAAAGAACTTGCTGTTTTTCTCAAGGCCACGTTTTTAGTGCACCCGGGAATTACTTTTGTTCATATTGAAGGTCTCAGGTGATGTTTCATTTGTTGATTTCCTTTTTTTTTTGCAGTGCCTCACAGAATAATTCGCAGAGAGGCTCCTTGTTCCCTCCAGGCACATTGGTGTTTCCAGTGGAGTGTGACTGGTTTGATAAATGCCACTAATCATTTCATGGCTTCTAATGACTGAGGAGCAAACCACATGAGTAAACCTGAATCATAATACAGAGCACAAGAGTTTCATAGATAAAAATAATTCTATTTTGATTTCCTGAGTAGGTTCAGTTACCCACTGATGCAGAATGCATTGATCCTTTCATCTTTCAGAATTCACATGCGGGGAATAACATGCAAGACTCTCATTAAACACAAAGAACAGAAGGATATGAAATGAAAAGTATGTCAAAATAGCTTTTGACTTGTGGCATAATCACAAGTAGAATGAAAAAAAGATAGTCATCATATGATTTTTGTTATGCTTGCCCTACAAAATAACTACAAAATCCATTGCACTTATACAATTTATTTAACCCGTGTATTTTGTAATAGTAATACAAAGCAGAATAATTTTGTCTTCTATAAATTAACATAACTAAAATCACAAATATCAAAAATCTAATAAAATAAAACCTATCAAACCCCCTAAAATTCCAATATTAAAAAAAAAAATAAATTTTATCATAACAGAGGTTATTAAAATCCCATATCCTCAAAGACTCTCCAGTTGAAAGCATGTTGGACTATGCTCATTAAGATTGCCAAGGTTTTCTCCAGAAATGTTGCCATCATAGCAATATCCATATTTATATCTTTGTATTAACCACAATATATTTATTTCCATAAATATTTGGTTTTCTATTCATATGTGTAATACTATTAGCAACAATAATAACACTGAAAGTCTCTTTCACTTGTTCAGGATATTAGGATTTAAAGACCTCATGAGCCTTCTAGCGCTTGGAAATATAATTGTGGTAGGTTTTGGCATTTTTTTATTCACTGCCCTGAGTGAAATTTTGGGGCAGGTCTTCTGATTTCTCAGAAGATTCATGAAGGAGAAGTATGTGACTGCGAACACAGATCTACCAAGGGCAAATTTCACCTGATTGATGGGAGAGCAGTGGTCACGGTTTACCTTGAATTTATTGAGGATTTTGTCATGGTTTGCCATTGTATCTATGGATAGACTAGGATAAACCCTTGGCTATTTTGCATATGACACTCATTTAGAGGGATAGGATGATAATATGGAGCACAGAGCTCTAATTCAGAGAGATTTTGAGAAATGGACCAACAGAAACTTCTGCAAGTTCAACAAAGGCAAGAGTCAAATCTTGCATGACCATGTGGTGGTAAAAGCTGGGGCTTGACTGGCCAGGAAACTGCCTTCAGAAAGGATGGGGAGTCTTGGTGGACAACAGGTTGAATATGACTTGCCAGTGAAAAACAATATTGACTTACTGGGGTAATTCTCACAGGGATTCAGCGAGATGGTGAAGGGAATGGAGCACACAAGGTGTAAGGAGAAGCTGAGTTCAGCCTGAGAAAAGAACACTTCAGGGGGGTACCTCCCATGATGTTTGCAGCTAATCTGGTCACAGAAAAGTCACAGCCAGACTGCTGTGCGCACAATGAAAGGACTCAAGCAAACTTCTTCAGCTTGAAGCAATGAAAACTCTGGTCACGTGTAAAGGAAACAAAAAAGTTCACAACAAAGAGAGTCAAGTGCAGAGCTGGGCTGCCCAGAGACTGCGGAATCTCCTTCCTTCAAAATATCTTCCAAATTTTCCTGGGAAAAAAATCAGAGTTATCTGGTCTAGCTTTAAAAACAGCTTTGCTTGAGCAAGAGGTTGGACTCCCAAAACTCCCTTCTAACCTAAATTATTCTATGGTTTTATGATTTTGTGAGTTTTCTTGTTTGACCTACTGGCACTGCCTTCACAAATCTTAGCATTGTCAAAACAGAATATGTCATTTCCTCTTAACAGTGAAAGGATCTGTCACTCAGGAATCATCTGACCATATTCAAATGTTGATCTCTTCCCTAAAGATCATGGACATGATCCTTTCTCTCCTGACTGTTGAAACTCGTCTCTTAGGAGGGGATATTCTCAGTTCTACCAGCCCATTTCAGTCTGTTGTCTCAGTTTAATGAGACTGAAGTGTTTTGCTAAGGAGGATGAGTCATGAGGAAGACCACCTCTCCAAGCAATGGTAAATTCCAAATTAAGAGGCTCCAACTGAGGAAGTATGGAGAAAGAAAAGATAACAGTCCTTTATTAAAGTATATATGTGCATTGGCAGAACAACAAAAGAACCAAAAACAACCGAACAATAACCCTGCACCCAAAGTTCCCTCCAAAAAACCCCAGTTTGGTACTTTCTGCCTTTTGGTGCAATTCTAGCCACGGCCAGCAGGGGGCGCTGTCGGGCTCTGGCGTGTGGGGCCTCGGTGAGCGGGAGAGCCGAAAGTGGGAATTCACCCCCACGGAGAGGCGGAACGGGAAAGGGGGAAAAGGGGCTCTTCCTATGGACTCACACTGTCTGCAGCTGGTTGTGGCCGGGATTTCCCCCCTTTCGCTGATGGACACAAGCCGCTGCCAGCACGGGAGCGGAGGAGGGAAGGGGAGGCCTCTTCCCTCCAAGGTTCCTCTGCAGTGGGTCAAACCTCTCCGATGGAGTCCGAGCTGGTCCGGGCTGGGGGCAGAACAGGGCACAGGAAAACGGTGGCAAACCGAGGCCAGAAGCAGCCAGGTGACCAGGCCAAAACCAAAATGAACCTCGGAACCCCTCCACACACCCCCCCTCTCTGAGTCAGGGCAAAAGTGAAGTCCCTGCCATTTACTGAGGAGAGAAAAAATCTCACCCCACCCCCACCCCCCTCAGTCTTCTGAGGCCCATTAGCTCGGACTGTAAGGCTGCTACTTCTTCAGTGTGTGTCAACCACCCTAGCCAACCACCCTCCCCCTCCCTTGTTCAACATCTTTCTTTTACAGCAATGCAGGGGAAAGAAAAATCCCCCGCTTGGTTTTTACAACAAGTAAACCTATAACACTATGCAAAATGACTGTTTAAAGCCTTTTGTAATTAACTGCCTCTTGTTCTGATCATGTCATTGCTATCTAAACATCTTTTTATATTATTATTTCTTTGTTTAAATCATATCAGAACTCTGCACATCTTTCCCTATTAGTGTGTCTACTGTTGTATGTCTCCACAAATATTTAGGTTATCTAGCACTTAAATCATTTCTCATAACTCATTTTTGCCGTTTCACTTATAAGGTGACAAATGATAGTTGGAAGGACAACAGGAAAAGTGGGTTAACTGTAATCTGTGAAACCAAATAAAATCTTTGTTGCAGCTTAGTTCACTTACATCTCTTCAGCACGGAGAATTAACTTTCCTGTAGGAGACATCTAAAAGCAAGTGGGAAACTTGAACAGAAACAAATTCTAGTACTCCAACAAAGCCCAACCATCACTATATCAGAACTTTTTACAGTTATAAGATATTGAAATTACTAATATGTGCTTTAAAGGTTTCCTTAGTTGTGTAATCCACACCAATGAAGAGATCACACACGTATATGACCTTTCTGGTCATGTTTCTATTAATGTCAATCTTCTGGATTTGGCCACTGGAGCTGCCTTTCACTGCAGGAGCTAATTATAAATGTCCTTTCCCTTTACTTCTATTAAATCAATTGTGGCCTTTATGTACACTTTTTCCAAGGTAGATTTCTTGTTTTCCTGTCTCAACAAACATACAGCTGGTACAATTCCATGCTGCAACAAAAACAAACGTGGTGGTTTTGTTTCTTTACAGTAAGTGTCCACTCATTTTATTATTTAATAGCTCTTCCTGAACGCCATAAAACACATATGGTAAAATCCTATTAAAAATTCTGCTGTATTTCATCTGTTGTAGGTAAAGGTGGTGAAGCAGCGAGAGTAAATTTTCTGAAGGTGAAAGCAGAGCTAATGTGAACACTGGGAACTTCTACTGGCTTTTAAATTAAATGGGGTATGCAGTGATTGTATCCCATTTCTCATTGTCTTGCTTCTTTTCATAACAGCATCAGAATTATTTGCAGGCTCAGTGTAAACAATTCGTTTTCTGTGGGTCAGGGAGAGATTGCAACTTAAACAAACCACCTGCAAAATATAAGCATTCTATTACAGAATGTATACATTTCAAGGAGATATATATACACATACACAATACTAAACATCACAACTGTAGTTTGAAGAGCTGTCATTTGAAGTCTTTATTGGTAAAACTCTACTTACATTTGCAAAGCCAGTAGTGAGGCACAATTTATATCAGCAAAGTGACTGCTTTTGTTCATGTATGCAAACTATGCACCTGAACATACATCTACTACTTAAAAGTAGATAGTTTCTTGCCATACTTTTTGACCTAACTACACAGTTTAACTGACCATAACCCCACATCTCCTTATAAAGGGAAAACTTTTAAAAATAATATATTAAGATAGTTTTCTGTCTAACAGATGAAGATTGTTTCCAAAAATTGCCCTTATTCTCTTCCCTTTCCTTCCTGTGCTATCAATGAGCAGAATAAATGTAAAGTTTCATCATTCTCAAGTCCATCCATTGATTCAACTTTTTATCTCAACAGCCTCACATAAGGAATGTTTTGTGACAGAAAAAGGCTGTTTGTCAAGATCCTGCCTTTCAAGGTACCTGCAACTTAGCTCATGCAAAACTGATAGTCTTTTTTGTCATATCCCTCAGCATGGGAATACTGGATGGTTTTTCATGTTAGGAGAAAGGACCCGCATTTGCATTTCTAACATTTGTTCTAATAATTTCATAATCTCTTAAATTTATCAGTGGACCAAACTTCCAAACTTATAACTAACTGCACTGTGCCAAAATCAACTGGAGTTCCCTGTCATATGATCCATTTTACTGATCTGAAAGATTTCTATTGTGTATTTTATCACCTAATCTATCTGAAGCAATACTACGCTAAACCTTTACCATCATACTTTATTGATTTTTCTATGCAAACTGTGTCCCAAATAACAAGTGGTCTATCGAATTTATATTGAAAATATACTCAGCTACTAAGCTTTGTTGAAATTAATATTGCAGCAGAACACCCTTGTGTACTTTTCATACCAGTATATTCCACTGTAAGCTAAAATACTATGACTAATAACAGTCTAATCTATATTGCATCAATTTTACCAATTGTCCTATGTGACTTCCATGCACTTTTGTATCACTTACAGTGATTATCTTTAGTGGCTTTTCTGGCAATTTAGCTATATTATAGATGCAGTTCTTCTGAAGCACTAGGGACATCTGAGAAGCATTTTGCATGATGTGTTTTATCTGCTTTAGCCATCAGAATAAAAACTAGAATCCTGATGCATGACTATATTTGGCAGTGAAGTCATACATAACATAAAAAAGTAACAGCAATATACACCAAGATGAGATGACCTCATCATTCACAAACTTTAAAGAAATCATTTATTATCTATTGAAAAGAATCCCTTTTTCTCTTCAAATGATGGCATTTTCAAAATCCCTGTACTGTCCCCTTCAGTGCAGATTTCATCTTTAAACTAGAGCAGTGCCAGACTAGTTGCCAACATCTGTAGTTATTTTCAGTTCTTCATCCTCTGTCCAAAACTAGTTGTTCCTAATGACTCCTGATTGACACATGTAATATGACCTGGTTAACATGACCTAAAAAAGGGATTCACTCTTACTAAGTCCTATTTCTTTAAGTGGCTGCTCTAATGAACATTTCCAGCTTTCATGCAAAAAGTCTTCCTAACTAACAATCTGAGCATATCCTTTTCTTTTTCTTTTAATAAAATTTCCAAGGGAACACTTTAGTATTAATTTGCTGGCAAATTCTTAACACAAATGCAGAGTTGTAATAAAAAGCACTTCAGATTGCAAAAGTAGATGCTATCCTATAGTGTCACTGTGCTAAACAGACAAACATCTCTCTTTCCAAATTGTTGCTGTTTGGAAAAGAGCAGATTTATTTTCAGTATGTACTTGCACAGAGGAAGGCCAAGAAGTTCTGTTTCAGGGGGGCTGATCATCTTGGTATTGTTTTGAAATACAAAATTGGTATTGTTGTGAAAGCAGACATTATTTTCTTTTTAAAGTGTCTAAAATGCTGTGAAGATATGAACTGTTACATACTGTACAAGTTTAAAATTTTGATATTATGAATATGAGCATCACAAAAAGAACTCCAGTGCTCAGAGTAGCATGATACTTCAATCCTGCACTAAGATAACACACTGATGACAGGATATGCTGAGCTGACATGCAAGTCCCAAACCATCTTCAACTGATAGAGCAATATAAACATACACTGGCAATAAAAAAGCCTAGTTTTGATGATGTGGACATGGGAGACTGGAGCAAACCCACACTCAGTGTTAGATAACTCGGATCAAGATATCTCAGGCTGGATGTAGCTGAGGATATTTTACAGATGCTGGCACAAGTTTAAAGACAGAGATTGCAATTTGAATTGCAAGTTATCAGTATTTTACAAAAATAAAATTTTCACAATTTACTCAGAAAATTCAATACTCTGGAAATAAATGAAACACTTTCATATTAAATTATGCTAGATATCACTTGTCTCTTTTGTTTAAAGTACATTAAACTGATGTCATCATAATTTCTTTGTTGTCCTGTTTTCCAGCTGACCAACTGTCAGTTACTATTTGTAGACACAATTACAAATTTGGCACAGAACATGGCAAAATGGATGCAGAACAGATTGAACACTGAGGGGAATCTAAGAAATGCAGCTACCAGAAATGAAAATGTTGCAAGCCTGCTGACAAACTGGGAAGGAGGAGAAGGAACCAAATGAACTGACAGAAAACTCATGAGACAGCAGGGTGGAAAAAAACCAGGCTTACAACAATTGGGATGGAATAGTCATTTCTAAAATGCAACACAGCCCAAGACATGATCACAGAGGATGATCTACAGCTCTGCACTTAATACAGAATTTTAATTAATTTAAACTGAAAATAGTCAGAGTTACCTAAAATACTGTGAATTTTCTGCTGGAAAATGTATTTCATTATCTGTCTATAAAGAAAATCAGAGTAAAAATGTGACATATGTTCATCACTCCTTTGTTCTTCCCTAATCCCAGGATTCACACAGCGAAGTTCCTTTAGTACCTTAGTGTGGTGTTATTTTTTCTCTTAGCTTGCTGAAGTCTAAACTATTCAACAAGCTATGATACCAGATATGTAAAATATATTGTCACATAGATTGAAGATTAATTTCCCAGTCATTTGGATAGAAAAGAATGCACAATATTTCTATGAGAGACAAGAAGACTCCCTTCATAATTCGCAAGTTAGAATCAGATTCCAAGAAAAGAAGATGTTATTTTGTGAGCTGTCTTTAGGGTCTTTTAAATTAGATTGAGCTTCCTTTTCATAAGATATGTTAATCCATCAATTCACTTAAGAAGAAAATCCTTAGTATTTAATTTTATTTTAAAATTTTACAGATATGGAAATTAATTTTCAGCTACAACTTTTATTGAATTTCCTTGTCCTTAAAATGTTCATCCTCCCAGTTGTACTCTAAGCAACACTTGAATCACTGTTGTGCAATGATATAAATTTATGATAAAGTGTCCTGTGTGCAGGTCCCACCCAAGGTAAATGGAAAGTCAGATCCACGGATGCAGACTGCACTAGAAGAGACGTGTGAAGTTAAAGACACTGATTTTTTTAATCTGCATAAACCCCCTGTTATGGTGTGCTTCCATCGCTGACTGAAAATCAGCAAGTCCCTTGTGCAAACCTACAGATGAAGCCAAATGCTGAGTGTGGTCTCAGGTGAGAGGATATTTAGTCCATAAACACAAGCCCAAATATTCGCACTCCAATTCCAGAGGCAGTTCTTTTTTGCTTTTGTAATCATTGTCCTGCCTCCACTCTCATTGTACAGAATCACAGAATCAGCTGGGTTGGAAAAGACCTCTGAGATCATCGAGTCCAACCTGTGACCCGACACCACCTTGTCACCCAGACCATGGCACTGATGTCACATCCAGTCTCTTAAACACCTCCAGGACGGTGACTCCACCACCTCCCTGGGCAGCCCATTCCAATGGTTGATCACCCTCTCTGTAAAGAGCTTCTTCCTAATGTCCAACCTAAACCTCCCCTGGCAGAGCTTAAGACTGTGGTCTCTTGTCCTACTGCTTGTTATGTGGGAGAAGAGTCTGACACCCACCTGGGTACACCCTCCTGTCAGGGAGTTGTGAAGAGTGAGGAGGTCTCCCCTGAGCCTCCCCTTCTCCAGGCTCAACAACCCCAGCTCCCTCAGCCTCTCCCCGTAGGACTTGTGCTCCAGACCCTTCCCCAGCCTCATTGCCCTTCTCTGGACACGCTACAGCCCCTCAATGTCCTCCCTGAACTGAGGGGCCCAGAACTGGACACAGCACTCCAGGTGTGGCCTCACCAGTGCTGAGTCCAGGGGCAGAATCACTTCCCAGGTCCTGCTGCCACACTGTTCCTGATCCAGGCCAGGATCCATTGGCCTTCTTGGCCACCTGGGCACACTGCTGGCTCATGTTCAGGTAATTAATGCATCTAAGGTAAACCTCTTCTATACACCAGTGCTTTGGAGATTTTTGCTATTGCAGGGTTCTTAGGGTTTCACTCATTTTTGAGCCACACAATGTTCCTATCACCCAGATCTGTGACTTTAACAGGTACAAAAGATATGTAGCTGTTAACCCATGCATTTTTAATCAAGGAGTTCCATCAGGTGTGCCAGATGCTATCTGCACTTGTATCAGTGTGTAGATATGAAAATACTCCACTTTCAGATGGTGGCCAGGCTCCCACTTCCTTCTGCGTTCACCTGCAAGTGGTAAAATTCAGTGCCCTGTTTTCTTTCATAAGTGAAAAAAGAGCCAGGAAATCCATGAATGGTAAGAACTTTACATTTGCCTTTAATTTAAGGTCTCAAAATGTACTTTACTCTTTAAAAGGATTTTTAAAAATCCTTATGTTAAAGAAAGTTGCTGTCTCAAATATCATGTCAGTCAGCATTAGCTGTGGCATTATTTTAGACAAACTAAGGTTTTGAATAAAAGTATAATTCTTCTGGTGCCACACTCCCAAGGGTAATGAAAGTAATCACAAATCACGAAATATTATGAGTTTTACAGGGCAGTGTTTCCTTTTCAACATGAGCCACACACTATCTAAAAATTGTTGAATTCCACTTCCAAAGAATCCAGGTGGGATGTATTCAATGCAGAACTTCTTTTATGACACTGCCCAATGTTTTTTACATGTCCTGTGCCAAGGAACTACTGGAGTTATTTATCAGCATTCCTAAAATTTATACAAACCAGCTTTGATGTATCAGTGCAAATTAAGCAGATCCAAAATTAGGAATGAACATTTAACTCTTGCAATGAAGTGAAATTTGCAGAAGTCAAAACATAAGGGGAAAAAGTAAAAAAAAAAAAAAACTACCCAAAGTAACTGGAAACTGAATAAAACCACAGAATTGCATAGAAACAATTTTTCACTAATCTCCAGAAATTTTTTTTGGTGCGTTTGATATCCTTGACCTTATTCTTAAACCATAATTTAGTAGCTAATCTGTTTCATCTTCGGTAAAATCACAGAAAGGAGTGGTTTCAGCAAAGTATAATACATCTTAAAAAGTGGTTTAACACTTTACTGCACCTTGCTTTGACAAAAATTCAATTCTACGTAACACCTAAACCAGTCCTATTTAAAATTACAACTCTAAAAAAGGAACCAGAAATGTAACTTCAAATGCAACCATTTCTTTTAGCTAAAATTTAGAAGCTTTTCAAAAGCATTTCCTACTTGAGTTTTAACACAAAATCTTAATAATATATTTTTTCATAATATTACAAGAACACAAATTTAAAAAATCCTGTTTAGCCAGCATATATAATTAAATATTTTAAACCTGTGTAAAAGGTTAAAGGTTGCCCACAATGAAAAAGTTTCAGTTCACAGAACTTTCAAATTGTAGGAAATTTTGGACTACAGTTATTAATATTCATATTATTAATATTAAATAATTCTTGTGCTTCTCTCAAAACATATCATCTCAGTTTAAATTTCTGTTGAGAAACTTTGCATCAGTGGGTGGCAAGTGAACAATGGTGAGCACAGTAAGGTTGGGTTTTTTGCTTACTGGCAATGTATCACTAATATTTGATTTACTTTGTAAAGAGAAAATAAAAAGAGGAATATTGAAAAGAAAAAAACCTTCTTTTCAATGGGCAAGTGAATATTTTTGTGGGGCTGAAGGCCAAATAAGCTTTATAGGCTTCCTTCTCTGTACAACATAGTACAGTGTGCATATATAGAGAGATAGCCCCATGTGTTATGGCTATTATCCTATTTTTTGACATTTTGTTAAAAAGCCTACAATTCATTACCCTGGTTAAATGTTCCTGTGTCTAAATTTGTCTTCACTGAAGTTTTTTCTTTTTTTTGTGGCTAACCTGAACTCCGTGGACAAAAAACGTTTGTGATGAAAATTTTAATACTATATACAACAGTGCTAAAAGACATAAATATGATAGCAGTAAAAAACCCATCTGAACACTCTATAAAGATTCAAGCTTTACTCTTACACAGAATTTGTTTCATTGCTTGTGATTAATTTGATCTCCTAGTACCATATTTTATTGTATATTCATAATTTTAAAATACATGCAGGAAGCAACATTACTCCAAGGGAGTCTAGAAATATAAAATTTAATAATCAGAGATTATAAATGATCTCTAGCTCAGGCAACCAGGTTGTAGATTCATGATGATTCCCATGAGGAAGGAATACTCAGATTAAAGCCATTGCAGTAACTCTTACCCTGTTATCCTGGCTCTTCTGTAGCAGTAAAGAAGGAAATCCTTCAACCTATAAACAATCTTCAGTATATAAACCAAAATAATTATGAAGAACAAAACATTTTCCCTCAGGAAATTTCCTGTACTGACCCAAATGGAAAAAAAAGTTTGATTAAGTTGTTTTCTTCTCCATCAGATGCTGATGGTATACTGTGGGTAAATCAGCTGCACTAGAGTGAAAGTCAAATTTCTCACAGCACTGCTACCTCAAATACATTACAGAGAATTACATTTTTTTACCTGAAGTGGTTTGCTGCGTTTTTGTCTTGACTTACTATATTGCTTTTTTTTTTCCCTTTGAGAAATCTGTAAAAATTCACAGAAAATCAGATTTCTTTTCTAATTGCTTTGTTCCATTTTATTTTTAAAGGAAAAGGGAAAAAAATGTCACGGCAAAAAAGCCTTGGAAATTTAAAGCTGAGTTAGGGCACTGAAGGGACAAATTCAAACACTGAGTTCTACTGAGCTGTACAAAGGGTGAAGTATATTTCAGAATGTGCTGTGAGCTCAAAATAGGTAATTGTACAACTCAGTGGGCCAGATCTAAGCACGTGCAATCCTAGAGGAGTGTCTATAAGTGCACCTCTCACATGTTCATACACACTCCTGACTCTATATATAAGACTCAAATGGCTGCACACACAGTAGAAATAACCAACTTTTGAGCTGACAGCTCATAACAGCAGCTGCTAAAATACTTCTGCTATTGGGGAGGACTGAAAGTGGAAAACAGCATGTGTTTTCGCAAGTATTCTCTTAGGAATACTGTCCCAAAGACTGTGCCTGGAATAATAAAGTGGATGGGCTTGGGCAGCAGGATTGAGCACATCAGGCAGGAAGTGCTTCCAGCATGGATGAGGCCTGTAGTGAGCTAATGGTTATTAAACTCAAAGCCAAATCTGGAGGTTTTTCTGATTGCTTGCATACATATTCTGACACAAAATGGATATACCAGACCAATTCTTCACAGAATTTAACACCATTTTTAATATTAAGCACACCAAAAGAAATACTTATAAAGACTCACACGTTAAAGTGGTTTTGTAAGTAAAGAGCTAAATTTTCAAGCACTTCTATTACACAAATAACGATTAAGAGACATAATAATAGGGTGTCAAAGAATGAATCTCATTAGTTTCTGGATTTATAGGCTGAAACCTACTCATTCCCTAGACAAACACTCAGATTAGAGCAAGTCTTTCAAATGGCTTTGTGGAGACACCCATCTTCAAAGCCAGGGCACAGATCCTGCTTTATTTAATAGCACAGACATAAATTCATTAGCTGTGCATGAAGTACCTGTTTGGAATTTACATGTAGACATCTCATTTGCTTTTAAGTGGTTTGAAAATATTAATTTGTTCTCGCTGCACAATGCAATTTGTTACAGAGACCTCAGAGCTTTCTCTTCTGGGACTGGTATGTTCACAGAAGCAACGCTGTGCAGGAACAGAAGGAGAGTTTCTGATAGCTCTCAAGTCTAGGTTTTTGCTCCCTAGCTAACAAAGTCCACCCTTACAGAGTGCCTGTTGGTGTGGATTTAGTAATTCCCACCCGTGATTTTACCCAAAGAAATCCTAATGTTTGAATTTCAATGAGGGAGAGAATAAAACACTTGGAATTTCATTCCTTTTCATTAATTTTCCTTAATGGATAAAAAGTTTAGTATGGGCCATGGGCCTTCTATTTACAGGGCAGAAGGCTTGAAGTAAAATGACTTTGGGCAGTAAAAACAGAGGAAGAGAAACTGAAACAAGAACAGAAAAAGCAAGAAAAATCTTGATCCAACCACATGGGCAGCGAAAGCAATTGCCCTTAGTTATTTTGTCATGGAATGAAAAGCTAAAGCTAATCCCCTTAGCTTTCCCATGTGAAAATGGAATCCAAAACTAATCCTTTTACAGTAGCTGTACCACATAAAATGGGGTGTTTAAACAAATCCCCTTAATCATCATGGCAAGAATCAGGGAGCTAAAGTCAATCCCTTTAGTAACCTACATGCAAAAGGGAACCAAAGCAATCTCCTTAGTTATGCTGGTGTTAGTAATGAACTCAATCAATCTTTTAAACTCTTTTGATATAAAATTATTAGCAGCATTCTTCTGACCCAACATGAGTATGCAGTAAAATCTGTGGTACAGTAAGCTGAGCATTACTACCCAAATTTTATGGCATAAATTACATGCCTAAAGCTCATTACATGACCTACTAGTTGTAAGCACAGTGCAAGAGTATCTATGAATCCATTAGTTGAGAGGAAAAATAAAATCAGGAGTATTCCCTATATTCCAGTATGGAAAGCTGATGACAAGTACTAATAGAAATGTAGAGAAATCACTGAACAAGGTCATGTTGAGCATATCATCACATTATTTAGCTGCTATGTTTGTTAAATTAAACTTTCTTTTATTTTATATTACTTGCTCTAAAATATGCCCAGTTTTTAACACTACTAGAGAATCTACAAGAAACATTAATAGACTTCTTAAAAGAACTGTTGCTAGTTGAATTCATACATATTTGTTCCATTTAGTGGCAGACTTCATTGGTTTCAGTTTCTAAACAGATGTAGTCTGTGGGACCCTTCCCCAACATTGAAATATCCAGAGGCACCTTGTCTCATTGTTTCCACTAGAAAACTTGGTTGTCTCTAAAAAATCCCACAGGATCATCAAGCCTCCAGAAACACTAACTGAAATCTCATATTGCCAAGTGAGACCATCCATTTCTGTTAATTGTAAAACTATATTCTTTTTTTACCAGAAAAACAAAAAGTCAGCTACAACAACTGCATTCTTCAAATGTGGTTCTACATCTCAACAACATTTGTGATCTTTCAATTTATTTCTGCAAGTCATGTATTATTTTTGAAAGTCCTAGGAGAGGATTCTTTTGATTAAATATGAGAGCAGAGGATTATCCTCTTCAATCTGAAATACAGTTATAAATTATTATTCATAAATGCCTGGATTTTGTTTTATTTTGTTCTCCCCAGAATTGTGAATATTAAAAATAATTCTGTTTCCTTAGCAGCAGCCAGTAAGTATACATACAAACTATCTATTTTCCACTTTTTGAAGTAGATTATTAGGATTATATGAAGAGTATCCAATTCTGCTATGATTGCTTACACAAAAACATATCCACGTATTTTTTCCATGTGATAAAAGCCTCTGTACTGATTTGGATCCCTTTGCAGGGAAAGCACAATAAGTCACCTGTGAAAACGAATGTGTGAACTGTCTCATCTTAAATCTGAAGTTTACAATTCTCTATAGTTTGGAGTAGCAATTGCTGCACACTTTAAATGTTAACTGTTCTTCAGAGAAGAGTTTTCAAGCTCAAACCTTGTACTGCAGGTTTGGAGACAGATCTGTACTGGCAGAGAGGGAAAAGCAAAGAAGAATTTCTTCGACACCACACTTTCAGTCCAGCTGGAGAGTTGTTTTTTTAATAGTTTCATGCTTAATTTTATACTCCAACATACATATGAGGGTCAGGATCTCATCTCAGCCCTGAGTTCATGGAAGGCTCACGTAGGATCACTGCAAAACAGCAAGAAGGAGGAGGCTGCACAATCCAACACTACTCTACTCCTCCTCCCTGGCCATCTATTGCAAGAGTCATACCCTGTATGTCTACCTGAGTTTCCAGCAGGAACCCATGGACAAGGAAGGATAGGTCACTGAGGAAGCTGGTAAAACAGGGACCTTTCCCCAGAAGATGAAATACAAACAAATGGAGAAAGTAAAAGCAGGGGAAAACCTCTGTCTCTGTCTACGAGGAAGAAAACCAAAAGTATTAAGTCCTTGAAGACTGCAACAAACATGATGGTTGCAGACAATGTTTATTAAATGGTACAGATAAAATCCTTGTTCCATTCTTTCTCAAAAAGAAATGGAAAGGTCTGTCTCAGCACCACAAAGGATAAAATTCTGAGCAATAGAGCAGGATTTAATTCTGCCCCAAACTGTTCCTAATTGCTTTTTTAAGATCCACTGGGTGAGAATTCCAGTGGAGCAGAAAAACTACTAGTATACTGTCTTTTCATCCTTGCAGCTGTTCAAACTCTTGGTACCCAAATACATCCTATAATCCCACCATTTAAAGCACCATCAGAACATAAATGATTTGCTGCAATTTGCAAAGGGGTCTGGGCTACTTTAAAAATTCATTCAATGTATTTAAATATCTGTAAAAGGCTCAAAAGTAAAGTTGGGATGGTTTTATTTTAGGTTTTCTAGCTTTCTGTTCTATTAAGTCTAAGTAAAGGCTTCCAATATAAGGTCAGGCTACTGCAAATCCTTAAGAACCTATTTATTCTTTCATTTTTCATCATACATAAGAGATCTACTTTTAGAAAAGAAATTATTCCTGTAACTAAAAATGATAAAAAGAAAGCAGAAGTTTGGTAGAGTTTCCCTTAATTACTGAACCCAGTATATGAATAAAAAGCAGCAACTGGTCGTGAGATAGTGTAGCATCTTTTGGTGCTGCCACTTTTACCTTTTTCTCTTGGAAAAAAAATAAAATTATGGCTTTTGAACAATCCAAAGAGATTTCTTTTCAGAATACCTAGATATTTATCATCTGCTTTAGCATTTATGAGACCATTTCCTAAGCAGACAGGAATTTCAAGGGATGTTTCCCAGAAGTACAATATAGCAGTTCTTAATTCTCTGAAAATACAGTGGTTCAGATAAAGAAATGCTCAGTATGCACCTGGTATTTCCATAAATATTGCTTTTCTTCCACTTTGCTTTTGTCCTTTCTTTTCCTTTTATTTGTACTGAAGGCAACACTCAATTTGGCATTCCTTCTGGGTCCATGTGTGTGCAAAAGGAAGGCTGAATTATATCAGAAAATATTAGATTTAATTGGGAATGTATATGAGTGAGTTTTTTTGATTTCAGAGTATTTACATGCTGACAAGAACCATAAAAATTCTATAATACTACACTGCTGAGAATACACACCACAGAATTTGAATGAATCATTCTTCCTTCTTTAACCCAGTATATCTTCCTTCTCAAAATACAATTCTTTTTCTACAGAAAAAAAGGCAAGAATGTGTTAATTTTCACTAAATTATACTTTCTTTTTCCTTTTTTTTTTTTCTTACTACCCTTTTTGGTAAGCCAAGATATTGTAACCTTCTGAATACAAACTGTGAATGTGCAACTAAGAGGACATGAAAGCTGTTTTTTGTACACTGAGTACATAGCTGCACACCCCATGGATGGTACTCTTACTTATTTTAATTTCTAACCAGTGTGTTCCTGAAAAAACAATACCTAACTTAGAATTTTGTTGGACTGCACAACTAAAAAAGTTAAATGTTTACTCTGCTCCACTAGTTATAATATTTCTCACACCTAAAATGAGAAACAAAGAAAATATAAACACTGCTACTCTTTGCTACATGATATACAACATACATTGAAAATAATCGATTTTCTGTGTGCATTATAATTAAGGTCTATGTAATACACAAGATACATTAAAATCAGAATATAAAGAAAATTAAGTAAATAGTTTTAAATTTGCTTTTGAGCAGTTTCTGGGCATGAGCTTCTTTAACCAAACCAACTTTTCTAAGGAAAAAGAAGGTTGGTATTTTAAATATTGCTTCTCTTCATAAGGAAGTAAAGAGTATCTGGTGTGAGGAGGGAATCGGGGAAGTTGACCTTGGCCAAGAAAAAGCCCGACTCATTAAGAATCATATAATGAAGTTGATACACTTGAATTTCATCAATGTGGCTTCAACATGGATTTTACCCCCATTGGTATGTTTTAAGTTAAATATTTGAATAGCCAGGGAGTTCCCAGCTCAACAACCTAGTGAGAGGTCATCCTACTACAAACCCAGGGAAAAAATGCTTCTGCTTCAGAGATAGTTCCAGTTACATAGAAGAAATTTTGCCTTTACTAGAAATACATATGTATACAATACCATTTAAATTAAACAGGAATGGAAACAGAATGCCAAAAGTGTATGTAACATTACTAACACAAAGATTTACCACTTAATACACTAAAACCAGAAAATTGCATTTAGTTCAGCAGTTTAGAGACTACTTTTAATGCCTTCCTGTTACAGATTACTGTGTAAGTCTAGAGCTGTTCTGTACTGAACCATGCAAATATATTTATGATCCTCCTTCATTATACCTGCTTTTCTGCAAGTGGTTTGTGGAGGGCTTTTTTTTTGGTGTTGTTTTTAATTTATAGAAAATTATGTCATTGTTTAGACCATGAATGGTTTAGATCTGTGAACGCACAGTGGAGAGCACAAATATGCCCAAATAAATTTGCAATATCCAAATAAGAACATGACAGTGTATTTTGCCACTAACAATCCTCTGTGGAATCTGTTATTAGGTGTTTCACACAAATATAATTAGGATACTGCCCAAATGTATGTACAAAAAAAATGAGGGTGATAAATACTATCTCTACTTCACAGTGCCTTGCACATTTTGGGTTTTTAACTATTTCTAATGGATCATTCTCCCATAACTCTGTGCCCATCCAGTAGATTTTCAAATTCCCAGCACAGCCACAACTAATTCTGTGGCTCCAGGCTTTTCAGGTTGCAAATTAAGATTTTTGCTGTTCTACCAGGAAATACAGGCCAAAAAAAAAAATTTCAGGCATGCACCAATTTACCTAGACATTGACAGTTACTGGGGTATAGAGTTCTCAAGAAAACCTTTTATATTCTAAGAGATGCTCTGAAAAGAAACATGGACACTCAATTCCCACAGGCAAGTCATCTCATATTAGCAGCAGCAACTCATCTAAAAAAGCTTTCCTAGACATTTAACAAGATCTTGGATATGTCTAATTGTTTAATCCCTGCAGATGGAAATTAATCTCAAAAAATCCTACCCCTCAGCTTACCTTTTTCCTGAAATAACACCTTGACTGTCAAAAAGGATTTAAAATATGGCATTGCAGAGGATGGTGTCTGATTATGCCCAAATAACAGCTCAAATATGTGACTTCCAATATTTTTCTTCATGTCATCTCTGTAAATTCCCCATATTGTGTGAAAATCTGATTAGCTCCCTTCCTGTTCCTTCATCCCTGTTAAATATTCTGACAGATAAATCCCTCCCTCCTATTAAACTTGTTATTAAAACCACAGCCTCTGTGACACCTCTGAAATACTGCTGGTGAGCTTTCAT
This sequence comes from Pseudopipra pipra, assembly GCF_036250125.1. Classification (NCBI taxonomy): domain Eukaryota; kingdom Metazoa; phylum Chordata; class Aves; order Passeriformes; family Pipridae; genus Pseudopipra; species Pseudopipra pipra. The sequence continues at coordinate 5,691,830 of NC_087550.1, forward strand.
GGATGTAAGTACATATTTTTATTACAGCTGAACTGCTGTAATAGAGGAAAGAACTTAAGACTTTTGGATGCTTTTTTTCCTCGAGAAATGACCCCAGTTCTTAGAACGTTGCTTCTGGGTACTTCTCCCAGGAAAAAAGTGACAGGATGACAGAAAATAGCCTAAAGATGTGCCTGGGGAGATCTAGATTTGGTATTAGGATTAATTTTTTTTTCTTTTTCCACAGAAAAGGTTATCAAACATTGGAACAGGCTGTCCAGGGATGTAGTTGAGTCTCCAGCCCTGGAGATATGGGACGAGGCTTGGGGTAGACTTGGCAGTGTTAGGTTTGTGTTTGGGCTCAGTGATGTGAAAGGTCTTTTCCAATCAAATTGATTCCATAATTTATTTGGAAGAAAAGTGAAATCCTGCCAGACAGAAGTGTTTTTCTTGTGTTGCCATTTTTTCCTGTTGACTTTCACACAACTTTAATTTCAATTCTGTTACTGTGTCTGTCTGGGATAGAGTTAATCTGCCCATATGGTTCCCTATTTATACTGGTGACCAAAACCAGTGCTGAAAACACAGCATGGTGATGGTGCTGGCACAGCATCAAGACCTTCTCTGTTTCTCACTTTGGCCTCTCTAGGAGCAGGTCAGGAGTGGGCAGGGGATGGGAGGGGGGACAGACTGACCAAAGGGATATTCTACCCCATATAATTTCATGCTCAGCAATCAGGCTGGGAACAGTGGACATGGTAGTTCTTCCAAAGTAGCCTCAGCTTGGAGACTGCATGGCTTGAGGTGGGGAGTGGTGAGGAAGTGGCTTTGAATCTTTTACACACCCCTCTTCACTAGGACTGTCTTTATCTTGCCCCACAGGCTTTTACCCTTCTGATTTTCTCCCCATTCCATGGGGTGGGAGTAGCAAGTGCCTGGGCAGTGGCTGAGGCCAACCCCCCACATGATGCCATGTAAGAGGCAGAGGATGTCTTTGTACCACGATGCCTTGGTCACTGAGCCAAAGAGCAGCCCAGAAACTGAGAAATGCAATTAGACTTCTTAATTCTGGTTTTAAATACCCTGAAGTATCTTATTCACCCCACAAGTTGTGACTTTAAGCTGTATTTATAAAGACACCTTCTGAGATATAACTTAAAAGATGAAGGTGAAGATGGATTCAGCTACACTGAAAGAAACGTTTGCAGGAAAACCTTGGTATCACCTGTGCCCAACAGCACCAAGCCATTCAAAACTGTGTTACCATAAACTATAGGAATGTCTTTTAATCAGCTAAGAAGCAGCTAAAAAAATTAATTGTTGACTGATGCATTTACTGTAAAACCATTATTTTAACAGAAAGGGTAAAATAATCAGTCTGGCAGGGGAAAAAAAAATCAGTACTTTGACAAGATCAGTCAAAAAATTCATAACAGGAAAGGAATCATAACACTGTATATTAGTGACAATTATTAAAAGAATTTAAAAGATCCCCCAAAGCAAAAGATATTCAAACCAGGATCACTCCCATGGATAAATCAACAGGAAAATTACCAATTGACAAGGAAACTGTTCAAATAACTGAAGGAACTAAGATTAAAGTAGTTTCATTACTCACACAGCTGTCAAATAATTTAGAGAACTTCTAGTAGGTTCTTTACTGCTCAGGCTGTACATTTTGCCCACTATGACAAGTCAAGGTAGCTTGTACAAGTCTCTTCCACATTTAAATTTCTCACAGCTTTAACTTATGAGTCACCTTGCCCTTCTTCTATACTGATTTTTCGAGTTTGCGAAGTGGCTACACACAAGTTAAACTTTAGATTAACATTAGAGGCAGAATATTTTTTCATGATGAATTTTTTTCTTCAAATAGGAACATTTTATTCCAAATTATGAGCTGCAAAATAGATTCAATTCAGGCAAAATAGAGCATTCTCAGCATTAAGTCATTCAAGGTAACCCTTGAAAGCAGCCTTGAGGAGAAAGACTTGGAGTGAACATGACCTGGCCATGTGCACTCCCAGCCCAGAAGGCCAAGAACACCCTGGGCTGCATCAAAAGAAGCTTGGCCTGCAGGGAGAGGAGGGGATTATCTTCCTCTGCTCCCTCTCCTGACACCACACCCAGAGTGCTGCATCCAGCTCTGGGGTCCCCAACATAACAAGGACATGGACCTGTTGGAGCAAGGCCAGGGGAGGCCAGGAAGATGATCACAGGGCTTGATTTTCCAGCAAAAATGCAAGGAAAGGTTAAACTGGAGCTGTGCTACAGAGAGATTTGGGAAGAACTTGATGCTCCTCATCTATCCACCCTCTCCCCCACCCAATTCTCTCAGCCTTTCCTCACAGCAGAGGTGCTCCAGTCCCTTAATCCACTTGAAGGCCTCCTCTGGACTTGTTCCAACAGGTCAATGTCCTACCTGTGTGTACCTTTATGGACCTGAAAACAGATGCTCTAACTTCAACCAGAATAGGCTATATATATATAAAATATATATCCTAGGATATAAGATATCCTAGAATAGGGTATTTTTAAAAAACTATGTTTGAAGGTTTCAGGATGGAAGGTGGAAAACCTCTTCTCCTCATGATAGCCTGTTCTTGCAATGTTCCTTCTAGGTTGTTTTCCCCCCAAAATACCACACCCCAATCATTAAGGGAAATCTGATGCACCTTCCAGTACCTAAAGGGGGCCTACAGGAAAGCTGGAGAGGGACTTTTTAGAAGGACACAGAGTAATAGGATGAGGGGTAATGGCTTTAAACTGAAAGAGAGTAGGTTTAGATTAGATATCCCTCACCTCGTGGGGGTGGTGAGGCCCTGGCACAGGTTGCCCAGAGAAGCTGTGGCTGCCCCATTCCTGGAAGAGCTCAAGGCCAGGTTGAATAAGGCTTTGAGCAACCTGGGATAGTGGCATCCCAGGCCATGGCAGGGGGGTTGGAACTAAACAATCTCTGAGCTTTGTTCAAACCCAAACCAATCTATAATTTGTCAGGACTAGAGAGGCCCTTATGACAATAGTCTCCAAATCACAGCTTATGAACCAACTTTGCTCATAAAATTATGTGCAATTGCTTAATGCAATGGGAAATAAATCATAATTTTTTAAAGAGTTAGATTGAAGACAGAAGGAAAAAAAATCTCAAAAACTGGAGTTGTCCAAGGTATGTAATTTTATTAGTGTTACTGCTAATGGGTAAATGGAGGTTGTGGACCACTACATTTCAGGGTTTTTTCCTTTCTTCCCTAATTTTCAAAACCTTGTTAACCACATAAACTGTGCTTAATCTCTTAGAAAAAAACCCTCCCCTTCTAGCAATTAAAGAAGCACAGGCTGAAAAAAAAACAACCTGTGTCCCCAAGGTCAGCAAAGTGACTTTGGTTGGAATTTGGATAATAGTTCACATGCACTTCACTGGACTCATATTCACATCCTCTTGTGAAACATATGAAGTTGTGCCTTCCCATTTTTTGTACCAATCAAAAAAATGCCTGCTCTGCATTTTCAAGGTTATAGAGTGACAGTTTGTTGAGTAAAGATCTCCTTTCATTCCATAGTGCATGCTTCTCATAAATCAATCAGTCATTTTGAACCATAGCCCAAAGAACAGAGGAAGTATCAAATGTGTCCATTATTAAAGTAGAAATTTTAGACATCCCATCACTGAGAAGCTAAATTGGAACTCAATCAACAAAAGTTGATGCTATTGACCTCAAAGATATTAATGTTTTATGCTACATTTTTGTAGCTCTAAGCACTAAATTTATTACCTGCTCAAAATGCAAGCGAAAAAAAATCTGACAGGCAAATAAAGAAAACACAGTTGTAAGAAAAACTATTGTATTCTCATGCTTCAGGAAGGTAGCACAAATAATTTGGAAGAAAATTAAAAAACAAAATCACATATTATGTTACCGAGAAATGGATAACACTGTTGTGCCTGACTCATCTTTGCAGCTAAATGATTTGCATACAAATGCCACACACAGAACTACTATGTTGTATCTTTACTTCCTTGAGTAGCTGCCTCTAGAGGTTACCAAAACTGCTGAAAGCTTACAAAAATTATGTTATAAATCTATTATAAATAAAAACTTGGGAGGTGAAGGTTAAAGTTCTGTAAGTTCCAAAAGAATACCTCCTGATTTTTCCTCCTACTTCTCCCCAACCTGTAAGTTTAAAAATCTCTGAGGCTTACTCAATATTACCCAAATCCCAAGTATTATTATTTCAATTGCTCTTTAATTTAATGGAAACATTCTTGGTGACTGAGTATGGCAGCAAATTAATGACTTTTGTTAGTGTGAAAATCTCAAGAAAATCTTTCGTGCCATTCTCCTAACTCAAAAATATTCATCAGAGCCGTAACTGTATGTTAAGGACATTTTTCTTACCCACATAAACACTACACATACACTTACAAAAACCCCAAGCTTGATTAAACTAACAAGCTTTGTATAGTTTCTGAACAAAAATCTCCATCAAAACCACAAACCATTCAAAATCTGTCACTCTCCTCCAGGAAACAAGAAAATGCTGATGTGCCCATCGTGGAACAAAACAGGTTCTTATTTCTGCAGTACTAATTTCAATCACACCAATAGTTCTACCATAATCTGAGTTATATTAGGGCAGACTAGTAACTCAGACTAGAAGGCACTGTGACCATAAAACAGCACCTCTGGTGGTTGTGCAAGATTTAGAAAGGTAAGAGTTTTACTGTTTATTACTAAATCAGTAAGTCTAACAGGAGTTATTAACCTACCCCAAAAGCACTGTTTTACCTTCCATTTTAAAAAGAATCAATTAACATGAACACTTGTCTTTTGTTCAGAGAGTAGTGCATTTAAGAAACATGAAGAAGCACACAAATGTCATATTCTGTTCATTACATGAGCACTTGTAAACTCAATTTTCTTCTTACTTTTGTGGAAGGTACAGGATCCTAAAATAAATACAAACAGTTTAGAAAGACATTACAATGTAATTTTTAACTTTAGTATCTTTAATATTTTATTAGATAAAGTAATTAATGTAAAGTTTTGTGCTTTAATAGCTTTGTGCATTTCAGTATGTTCAAATATCTACACCGAAATGTACCTTTGGTATATTTTAATGAAGTTTGTCAGAATGATGCTAAATCTGAAAAATCAGCAAACACAGATTTTAACCAGCAGTTCTACATAATTCTCAGTGAGCAAAAGAAATAACTAATTTCATAATTGACTCCATTATTTATTTTGGGGTTTTTTTAGCTTTTTCACTCTTTTAGGCACCATTTCCACCAGGTCCTGTGGCTCACAGCAGCCTGTCCTGGAATGTTGATTTTCATTCCACTGTAAGAAATCGAGGACCTTGTTTGTCTGCATATCCAGTTACCTTCTGCTGCTTGTGACAATGTCTAACAGCTTCTTAAGTGGATTGTTCTTCTCCAAGTCATGTATTCTCATCTCTACAACTTCCCAAAAAGTTTGTTCAAAAACTTCACTGTTGCGGTGCACATGAATCTTTATCCCATTTATGGACTGGAATAATTTATCAACAGCTTGGACATATTTTTTGCCCGAGTTAACAGTTCACACACGCTTTTCTTAACTCTCTCTCCAAACTTAATTAATCTGTTTTCTCTCATAGTTTTCATTTTTACCTCTTCTGCCTATTTTATATCCCAGGAAGCCTTTTTCGATATGTTTTCCTCATGTTGGAAAGCCCAGAGAGTGGTGGTGAATGGAGTTACATCCAGCTGGTGGGCCCTGGAGATCATCCCCCTTGGCGCTGGTGAGGCCACACCTCAAATCCTGTGTTAATTTTTGGCTCCTCACTCCAAGAAAGACACTGAGGTGTTGGAGTGTGTTCATAGAAGGACAATGAAGCTGGGGAAGGGACTGGAGCCCAGGTCTGATGAGGAGCAGCTGAGGGAGCTGGAGATGTTTATCCTGGAGAAGAGGAGGCTCAGAGGAGACCTCCTCACTCTCTATAACTCCCTGACAGGAGGAGGGAGCCAGGTGGGGGTCAGGCTCTTCTCCCAGGGAACAAGTGACAGGATGAGAGGAAATGGCCTCCAGCTGTTCCAGGGGAGGTTTAGATTGGATATTAGACAAAATTTCTCCACCAAAAGGATAGTCAGGAATTGGAACAGGCTGCCCAGGGAGGTGGTGGAGTCACCACCCCTGGAGGTGTTTAAAACGTGTAAATGTGGCACTTAGGGACATGGTTTAGTGGTGGGTTTTTGGTTGGACTTGATGATCTTAGAGGTCTTTTCCAACCTAAATGATTCTATGACTCTATGCTACAAACCACTCTTCTCCCCCATATTTACCTGCTTGGTTTTTTAAAACCCACTTTGTGAATATTTGGGAAATTCTCTAATAATTGAATCCCAACTTCTGATTCCAGTGTAAACTCCTTGTATTCTAGGAAGTGCCTCCAATTCTCAAAACACAGCAAAGGTCCTAAACACACCCAAAAACCTCAATATGCTACAAAAACTAATGTTTAGTGTATGTATGGCCAACCAATATATGTTGCAATAGCTATCTTTTAAATCAACTTTTTTGTGCTTGTATACTACAGTTATTGCTACTGAAGTACCTAAAGCTTTTAAAAATTTACAGAATAACTGAAATTATATCTTGTATGCTTTCCAAATGCCAGCCTTCCTGAACCCCCAAAAATTCCTCATCGTGGTATGTGACAGTATTTGATTTTTGAAAGCAAAAATTCCTCCCTGCAGCTTTTCCTGGGATTTTTGAAGGAAATAAAACTTCGGAATTGTAACTCAGACTGTGTGAGTCTGCATACAAAATGTAAAACACAGAAGTATCTGTAAGAGACAGAAAGAATGTCTAAGAAGGCAAAGAACTGGACAACCCTGAAAAAGGGTAATCCATAAAGTTGGAAACAGGCTGAGATTAAGAAATGTCACATTGCTTGAAATCCCTGAGGGGAGAGACACAGAAGGCATTTTATAAAAATGGATTATTAAGGTGCTGAAGACAGACAATTTCTACTTCCTTCTGGAACAAATCACAGAAAATAAAATGACTGAAAATGAAACAAGATGTTTCACTCAGAAAAAACAGTATTTTCTGAGCTCATGTCAGAGAAGCAAATAATTATATGCCTCATATACAAAAATCAAGAGATAATGTAAACTAATATAAAAATAAGCTATATACAGTATATGCAGTGCAAACTGTACTGCAGTAAAGTGAAATGTAAGCCATTAAACTGGAATTGCAAACTTTAAACCAGAATGGTCAGTGCAGCAAAAAAAAAAAACAACAACCAATTAAAATATTTTCTCTTGATGTTTAAACTGGCTTATTGACATTAACATACTTCTAATTTTTTCTGATTTAGCTAGTGTGATACCATTTTAGCTGATGCTGAAGTCCATATTAATTATCACCTAAATCATTAAAGTTTTGCTCCAATTTAATATAAAACTGAAAATTCTTTTTCCTTTTAGTTCTCAAAAAATGTAGTCATAACACATTCCTCCAGCGCAGGAATTTTTGATATGAAGCTTCACGATATGTAAGAGTCAGAATTGGATTTAAAGTAAGATAAATTCTTAGGAAAGTAAGAGAAGGGCATAATAATGTGTACTCATGTCATTTTTGCATATTCACACTCACAACCCTGAGAACAACTTAAATCTTTCTGACAAATCTGTGCTGCAAGAATATCCACACAGGTACCGAAGCCACTCTCTTCCAGAGTGTCAGAATGCCTCCAAAAAACCAAAATGGTGAGACTTACCCCATTCAAAGGGAACGTTTTCCACCCCAGTTCTCCAAGAGCAGCTGTGGTATCAAGTAACACAACTGAAAATGGAAAAAGAAATGGTGTGTTTGTGGTATTGCTTGGATTAGACAAACACAATTATTAGACAAAGTAAATTACTAAACCCCCATAGACTGAACTTGCCATATTAGCCAGGAACATTTCAGCTTTCACGGCTTACATTTCATTACCTACTAAATTTCTTAACACATATACCTGGAAAAAAACCCCACACCCTAAATCTTTTGCAGAAATCATTGTCAAATCACAACACACTACTGATATTTAACCATTAAAAGGTGTCTGAATAAACATGCTCATTTCTGCAAACCCCTTCCTGGGAATCCAGAAGTTCTGCACATGGACTTAAGCATCAAAGCTAATAAAATAAAGATACATAGAGTTTCAAAATTAAGATTTTTTTTTTTAAAAGCCATAAACTTCACAGAAATAAAGTTATACAATATACAAATTGTATAACTTGGAATACAGAGAGACAAGTAACTTCAGTTTCTATTTTAGCTGGAATATCAGAGTCTTGAAAGCTGCTACAATATTTGGCATCAGTTCTGTAATATTTATTATTTGACATAAGACAATGTACATTATTGTATTTATATATTAAAAATGTTTCTGAATTATTTTAATACGTTAAATTACATTAGTGAATGGAAGAGAAAAATGAAGCTAATGATAAACAAAATATGCAGCACATGAGACATTCTACCCACATGTACTACTGCCCTCTAATGGAATTGTTTTATCCAACCCTCTAATTTCATAAAGCTAAATTACAATTTAAACATAAAATTAAGTATTGCATAGGGCAATTTACTTTAATTATCACATTGATGTGTTTTGAACACTCACTTCCTTCTCACAGCCCACAAACTCCAATTCTACTGGTTAAATGATGGAGAAAAAAATGAAGCTGTATGTTTGGAACATGGCTACTCTATGCATACATTTGTGGGTTTTATATTGTTGTGCACTGTCTTCCACCTCAAGTGGAAGCTGTCCAAATAATCAATGTACAGCTGCCTGTAATGTGTTTCTATAACGTGGGTCAGCACCAGCAGCAGCCAGGTCATGCTTTCTTGCCCTATGGAAAAGGCACCCTGGCAAGGACATAGAATTTTCCAGCTCATTAGAGGAACCTCAACCCAGCATCTTCCTTTGTCTTTTGTATCAGTGACAATTAAAGTTCCTCTTCATTTCAATGTATGTTGACTTTTAACCTGAAGCAGAAGTTTGCTGTCTCATCAGCAGACTTATAAGCAAGTTAGAAGCTCAGCATTAACCAAATAAAAGTTTAATGATTTATTTGAAGAAATTAATAACATTTTAAAATGATGTTCAACAAAGAGGGAGTATTCTGCCCTCCACCACGTCATCACTTTATGAAGCTTTGGGAATAATTTGAGGATAAATTAACCATTTTTTTGCAATTCTACTTCCAAAAAAATGGGATCACTATCACCACTGAGACTCTTGCTGGCTTCTGCTTACTTAAAAAGATGATTTACAGCACTCGCGGTATTTTCTATTTGTGTCAGGAGACTCTTGTTGAAGAATCAAGAAAAGCATCTCCCCATTTGACACGTGAGGCAGCAGTTTCCTGTGTAAACTGTGTAATGTACTGGGAATCTGTTGGCTCCAAAAAAATTAAGATACTGGGTTTAGATATTTCCTTTCCGTAGAGAAGACCAAATGCTCAACTGGTTTCTGGGAATATTTAAATTCATTTTATGTATTTGTTTTCTTCTTTCCATCTCTCCTCCACTTCTCTCTCCACCCAAAAAACATAGACTATTTGTTATGTGCTTTGTTTTCAGCTGAGTTTCAAGTTATATCTTCCTCCTTATCAAGTGCTATTCTGATGATAATTCTTTAATACTGGATTAAATAAATAATCAAATTAAATACACTATATGTTACAGCCAAACCTGTGGATATGAAGGCAGAAACAAATTCTTTCTACAAACAGCATCAGAGTTTAAAGTATCATTTTAGTTTTTACAGTTTTTGTGGTAGCAGGATGAAAGTTTAATAAATATCACCCAGGTATTCAAAAGTAATAATTCCATGGAACAAGCCCTAAAATACAGGAAGGAAAACTAATTCATTTCTTCAATGGAGCCTGAATTAATTCCTTGCCTGAATTAATCAAGTACTACTTGAAAGCTCAGAGCTATACATTAAAAAAACTAAGAACTAGAGTAAATTCATCACTGAAAGTATATTAAATTTAGATTTAGTTGAACCATGATCTAATATTCCTTATACACATTTATAAATGATCCCCAACAAATAATTGAATTTTGTTAAAATGCAGTTTTTTATGCATTTTACATACCAAGCCTCCTGAATGCTCATATAAGTTCACTTATAACTCTGAAAAACCTCAAACTGGAGAATTCAAATAACCAAACAACTCCCAACCAGGATTAAACTGGCATCACCTTCAGAGTTCAAAATGAATATTGTAAAATTTAAGAGACTGTCTTCGCAACAGTACTTGTATTACAAGGCAGTAAATAGTTATCAATCAAAACCATGTAAATACTGGCACATCAAGTAAATATTATGTTTATACCACAGAAATCCAAACTCCAGTAAAGCTGTGAATCAACAGAGCCTGACATAGAAATGAGGACATGGATAGAGTAATAAAACCCTCACACACTTGAGTGATTTGGAGATGTCTGCATGATAGACTTCAGTGTGGGGCAGAGGTACCCAAGCTCTCTCGAAATGAGGTAATTAAGAAGCAGTCTATCCCCAGCAGCACAGACCTGATGGCAGACAAAGCTGCGCTGCCAAAAAGCTTCCAACTCAGAAAATTCCGGCTGCCAAAGGGATCCAGACTAAGAGGAATGTATACATCTGAACTGCAGGCAGGGATGAGCTTCCCCTCTGACTGTGGGAGAGCGGAAGTTTCAGAAGAACTGGAAATCTGCATGCAAAGAGGCTAAAAGGAAATGGTGGATGATGCTCAAAACAAGGAAATCCCTAAAAAGTTAATGGAACCAGGAAGGCACATTTACTGACCCTTGTCCCTCTGTTTCCTTCTTTATACTCCTTTATTTTATTTAATGGATTCTGATGGATTCAACCCTTGCTGAGTTGTAAGGGAGCCACAAAGATCATCCAGTCCAACTCTTCAGTGAATGGCCCATATGGGGAATGACCCCACAACCCTGGCATTATTAGCACCATGCTCTAACCAACTGAGTTAATTGTATTTATAGACCATAAAAAGTCTCATTCCTCTTAAATGAGACTCTATGAAAAGTGGCCATTCTGGACAAGCCAGCATAAACAACAGTGTCTGGAACTACTGCAGTTAATGTTGATGATGGCTTCTAAGGACATCAGTTGCAACTAAGCAATGGCACTGACATTTCTGCACCCACTCCACGTGGGGCAGCCACTTTTCTGAGGTGACATGGAGTGTAAAACCTGCAGAGCTGAACAGGAGTGAAAGAGCACAGATCTGCCATTACAAAGTCATGTGTCATAGTTTGGAATTGGCCCCCCTGAGAGGCTGGGGGGGCTCAGAGGTGATTGGATGCCAAGACAGTGTTCCCTGGAGAGCCAGTCACCACTCATGTTGTTCACTTCTGCTCAAAATCATATATCACAGCACGGGAAGCTGTTGGCAGTTCTGTCTTGGTTGTTTTGGTGTTGGTGTCTGCTGCGTGTAGGTGTTGAAGGCCAGGGGGTGGCTGGGCTCTCTCTCTCCCCCTCCGGGGGGAAGAGGGGAGCCCTGCAACCCCCCAACTCAGCCTTTGGCTAGAGCTAGAGTCAGCATTTGGAGTGTGTGCTGTGAAGGAAGAGATTCACAGCACCTGAGGTAAGAGGAGAGAGGCAGGCTCTGCAGACAAGCCCTCTCTCCCCGCTCCTTTTCTGCAGTGAAGCTGTAGAGGGGGGCTTTTCCTTTCCCTCTGCTGTAAGTGGAGGAGAGGCTCAGCATTGAAGCTGAGCCAAGAGACTGGGCTGTGGAAGTAGGCCCGGCGCTCGGGGGAGAGTCCCAGGCGAAATTGAAGACGAGCCTGGAGCTCGGGAGCTGCTGCCAAAGCTGAGCGGGGGCAGCCGAGAACTGACGTGGAGGAATGAGATTCCAGGATGTGGACGCTTGATAAGCTGCACTGCAGCAGCCTACGGACTGAGGGGAGACCCCGAGAGGGAGAAATCACCAGCAGCAGAAGAGCAAGGACTCACAGCTGTCTTCTTGGAGTTGGTGAGGAGAGAAACTGCAACAAACAACTGGAACTTGGTGAGGGGGGAGCGTTCAGGAGCCCAGAACACTCCCACAGCAAAAGACTGTGTTACGTATCAGCCTTGAAAAGCTGCTCCTGGACTAAAGTAGTTAAAAGGAGGGGCTTGAAAGGACTGAGTGATAGAAATGTAATATATATATATAGTTTCCTTCAGTTTGTATAGTATTTATTTGTGTAAATAAATGTATATACTTCCCCCTTCCCTTACAGAAGCCTCTGGTCTGAAAGTTTCTCTCTGATGTTAGGATAAATTGTTGGAAAGGGGTGGGGAGAGCCTGAACATTGGATTTTTGGATTTCTAATGTGGATCAAACTGCCACACGTAAAGAGTCAAAATGAACTCAAAAGATCCCTCAAAAAATCTCTTTGGACAAAAAGATTTAGCACTTGAATACCCTTCCTTCAATAACTGAGCCAGGGACACTGCCACTTGCCCAACAATAATACACAGATTCAAACATACACCTGTAAACCTATTGTTTTAGTTAAGTGCCCCGTTCATTTAGAAGTGTTTAGCTTTGTTTTCCAGTACATACTTTAATAGAAATTACACTATTATAACTCATTATGCCATATTGAGCTTCAGTTTCTTTTTTTTTTTTTTTTTGGAACATATCTTACACTGCTATTATTAGACTTTACAACTGAAATTAATCTTTTCAGAGGTTTTGCCTGGTCCCCAGGGAACTGTTTGATTTAAAATTATGACGAGCAGAGCTCCCAAGGACTGACAGTGTGGAATTTTAATTCTGATTCCAAAATACTCTTCTGAAGATGAACTCTGCAATTGTGTCTGTACAGCCAAAGGAAAAGCTTTCTAAACCGTCATTTCACCAGTTTCTTTTCTCTTCTATTTTCTTTACACATCTCCAGGCAGTCTGACCTAACAGTTTTAAATTAATAAATGATTTTGGCCAACTTCATGGAATCACAGTCCAATATCAGAACTGGTTATAGGATCACCCAGCCTCATTTCTTGTTCTTTGTAGACCAATATATTTTGCACAAAAAAAAAGATAATAAAATGTAAAGTTTCAGTGTCTTCCAGCAGGGTAAGCAATCATTACACATGACACCCAGAAACAGGCAAAACTGGTATCTTTTTTTTTTATCCCTGAGAGCTTACTTATTGACTGCAAACAGTTTATAAGACAAACAAGCTGAGCTTTTGAAGTCTCTCACTTGCAGCCCTCAAGAGAGTTGTTGCTCTCTTCTGAAGTGTCTGTCCTTTTTTTCAGATTTTATGGTATTTTTCATGTTTAGGAAGAGGATCACATGCAGTGTTCTGAAATCATTCCTTCTAACAATATATATTAAGAGCCCTAGCTATTTTATAATTTGTTTCTATATCCAAGGTCGCATTAGCCTATTTTTTGCTTCAGCATTGCACTCGCTTATGACTCAGTTATGACTCTACCAAGACCACTGCCCTTCACAGAATCACTTCTTTTCATCATTATATTTTTCAGTTTGGGTCACATTTTTGCTCTTGAATGGACAAAGATCCATTTGCTTATATTAAAACAAGTTTCATTTTCAAGGGCTGACCTTTTCTAGGTGATATTCTTTCACTGATTCTCTTACCTGTCTGCACATCCTCTTTCTTTTTTTACTTACTAGCGTTTTGTCAAGTATTACTTTTATATTTATTTTCATGTTACTAATGAAAAATGGTGACCAGTTAAAATTTTGAATGGTGTACAATGAATATCTCAAATTCTGTGACTTAACAGTCCCTGAAACTACTTTGAGATTTCTTAGACCTCAGTTTGCTAAAATCTGTTTAAAAAAAAAAAAAAAAAAAAGGTAAGATTTTCACTGTCTTTGTGAGATTTTGTTCCAATAGAAAAAAATCTAAATATATTACTTCTGTGGCTTGTCTGCCTGAGGAGGACACAAAGAAAGAGATTACAATATTCAAGGTACCTTTGGCAATTAATGTGTAATCAACTGGAGAAAATTATTTAAATGCTTGAGTTTTATGACCAGGCCTGTTTTCCATAAAACAAATAAACTGGCATTCATTATACACGTATCAATGGAATCTTTTTCCATAATTTTCATTATTTTGCATGCAGCAGCTCTCTGGTTTAGGCAAGATTAATGAGATGCAGTAACAAAGGATGAGGAGCACCTGTCTAGATGGAAATTCTGCTGGGAAAATATCTAGGAATCATAGCAAATCATATGGTAAACAAAGTGTTGACAATGCTGTTTGCCTGAGATAAGCAGGATTATAGCCAGCAAGATATATGGAGTAATCCTTCTCCTCTCTTCAACATTTCTTTATGTTAGACTTCAGGAAAATCCTTCCTACCCTCCAGTTGTGAAGGAGAAGGATAGCTGTGACTAATTGGGAAGCTGGGGAATCTCCACTGCAGGAGGCTTTTAACACACCTCAAACACTGTCAAACCTGGTTTCTACATAATTTCCCGTTGCCTTGGGGCAGAGTGAGGGAGATAAACGACCTCTGGAATCCTCTCCAATGCTGTGAGTTTTATAAAAATCTAGTTACCTGGTTAATGGTGCTTCCCTTTTCTTTTCAAACCAGGACTCCAACACCTACGCTTTCCAATATTCCTGAATTCCCTGAGTCCCCAAACTCATTAAATTTACCGTCAGTAGACCAGAGATGTCCTCAGCCAATCCTTTCAGGACTCTCGGAAAGAACTATTTACACCAGATGGGGAGTACTTCATATTCTTCACATTATGTGAAAAAAACACTGATTTCCAATTTTCCCAATTTTGAACACATTATTTTCTGCCTCTTTCTAAAAATAGTTTAATACCATTCACACAAACATTTTTATTCATAATGCAATAGAGAAATTCCCATTATCCTGAGTGTTGTGAGACTCGGGCTTTTACCTCACACACTTCCTTTTCATCTTCACTTTTCTACACTACTTATTTTCTAAAATTTATTAATTTCCACATATATCCCCTCTTTGCCATTAATTATTAGAAACGTTCATATTTCTACTTTCTGCTTTCCAGTGTAGGTTAAACTGTTATCCAAAACTGGCCTTTTTTTAAGTGATCAAAGATTTCCTAATCGAGAACTTTCGAAAGGAATTTCCACTTTCACCTTTTTTATTTCCCATTTGCACACTCACACAGAGACATTTAGAATTCTCTTCAAATGAATGAGAACTGATCAGAATAATTTTTTGTGGACAAAACCCAACATCCCATTCCTGATACATTCACCTTCTCGGTCCTGAGAAGTTTGCACTGTTATTAGATGGGGTTATGTTGGATAAATGCCTGTCTTTATCTTGCTGGTGCTTTACTCCATTACACAGGGTCTCCAGTGAGCATCTTCTAAAACTAATTCCCCCACAGCACCATTTTTCTTTCCATACAGATGCTTAAGGAATAACCCTATTTTCTCATTTGAATCAGTTTTCTGGTTCAGCCTTACTATTCCCTACTACTTCCTGGATAGATATAATTTGAAATCCTGTGGCTCTGAGATAACAAGATTAAAAGAAACAATGGTTCTTTTGCAAAAAAAATGCCACCACCCACCTTTCATATTCAACCTTTTTTTCCTAGAACACCTTATTACATGTTTCTTAGAAAGATGATTTTTTAAACGAAATTAAAATTTAGTATATTATTTAATGCTTTCCCACACTTTCATAATGCTGTTTCAGAGCCAATATAATTATCCTTTCCATACCTGGATGTTCTCCTTAGAGTAGAAGGCTCCTGTAATCCTACTGCTCCATCTCTCCCTGGAATGGAAGCCAACATATCCATACCCAAAGCTTCAGTTTTACATTATCCTTTTTTTCACACTGCCTTTCTTCCACTCTCACTTGAAAAATCAACACGAATCCCCTTATTCTCATGTTGTATGATCAGCCGACCACTGCAGACCCTTCAGTCACATCAGAGCAACCTCACTGGATTAAGTGTTAAATAAAAAAGGGAGATGAAGCTTCTTGTGGTTTTTTTTTGGTTTGGTTTGGTTTTAGGTTTTTGTGGAAGACAATATTGAATTTGGATTATGAAATACATATTTTTATGTGTCTGTGCCATGCAAGTCAGCAAGATAAATAAACCAAATTCCCTACTTCATTCTTGCTACTCATCACACAACACACCGAGCGATCTAATTTATGTAATTATTTAAAATGAAAGAGTAATTCTTGTACCCACTGAGAGAACTGATAGAGGCAGAGGCAACTGATTTCAGTTGTATCTTCAGTACCAGAATTCCAAATACTGTCAGACCCCTTAAGGCAGTGAAATGGAAGTAACAACTCATGGAACCTTCGAATGATATGGGATTTCATTTGAACAACTGAGTGGGCAAGACATATTGAAGACCAAAGTTTTGGTCTTCATGTTACATATTAGTTTTACAAGTTTATGTGTTTCTTTCTGTTTGCAATTCATTTGCCAAATATTTACGTTTTCAACTCCATTTGCTTTTCAGCAATCAGCATTTATGAAGGTAGAAGGAAGAAAGAAGCCACTTGTTTCACAAACCACTTCAGATTTTTGTATTCATTATTCATGCTGTGTAATTGTATCATCACATTGCTTTGGAAGAACAAGGCAAGACCATCATACATGATTATATCTGTGGAATAGGGAGTTATATGAACACCCACTCACATTTATATGAACATCAACTTATATTTGCATGAACAAAAATGCAATTTTTCAATTTTTTCCAAATGACAAGGCATGAAGTCATGGTAGGATGGAAAAAACTTTACATTATAAACAAATAATCTAATGTGCATTTCAGCAACTCCAGAGTCTCTATGAATAAAGTAAATCTCAATTAAACCCAGCAATACATGACACTTAAAGCTCTACAAGGAGGCCTAATTAATTTTATGGATTCTATAGAAATAAGGAATTAAGGCACTTGTCTTTTACTAACATCTTCTAAGACTTTGTAAATTGTCTGCTTCATGTTTAAACTTTCTTTTTCTAGGAATGACTGTTGACATTAACATTGCAAATTTTGACAGATGAACATAAAACTGCCCTTCTGGAGAAAGGCTTTGGCTTTCATATTTAGAGGACAGCAGACACTACTCCTTCTGTGCCATTTCAATAACAACTGCAATACTTTAAACACCTATCAAAATGCTCTGATAAACAATTATTGTAATTTGCAATTTATAAACTGTGCACAGCTCATTGAACACACCCATACCTTGTCATACCTCTACTTTAAGTTACATGATTGATATTTACATCTTTTTCATTTTAGGATCAAGAAATATTTGATTATTCTGGACAAATTTAAGTATCTGTTTTATAATGTTGGAGTTTAAGATATAGGAAGATAAAAAAACCCCAAAACTAAGAAGGATAGAGTTATTTTCAGAAAACATAAATCCATTTTTACTTCCTTTTTTCTATATCATAGTGCTGTCTTAGCACACAACATTAATTCCTATATATATATATATATTCATCTGTGTTTTACGTATATATATATACGTAAAACACAGACAAATATACCAAAGAAAGGGGAAAAATTAAACAATTTATCAGTCAAAGGCACGTAACACAAGTCAGTAAAAGATAGTCCTTCCCAGTAAGGTGTGTTCTGTGTTTCATTTTATGAATACCAAGTGGAGCCTTGGGAATCAACTTGATACACTCAGTGGCACCAAATGAACCAGGGATATAGAAAATGTACCTGTCAGTGCAGAAACACATGACAATTTCTGCACTGAAATCTTTCTGGGATAGCAGTTACAATTTCAAATTGTACACGTTAGATCTTAACTACCTATTCTGTCACTCTGCAGGTTGTTTTGCTCTAAGACAGCTGAAAATATTATGTATTTTGAGGTCTAACATAGGCACTTGATTCTCCAGTGTGAGTTTCATTCATAAGCACAAGAACAAATAAAATTGCTGAGGTAAAAAGAAAGCATATTCACATCTAAAATAAATGGGTTTACCTCAGAAACAGATGAGCCCCCAAGTTTTCCTCAGGTAATTGAGGAATGGAGAATGAGTAGTTAATATCTTGCCTCTCCTAGCCTGTAACAGAACTTTTCCCCCAAGAGCAGTGTCAAAGTGATTTCAAAGTGGTTTTGTTGATCATTGTTGCACTTCCAGAAGGAAAAGAAGGCAGGAGAAGGTTCTGAAACCCACAGCTCAGCCAGAAGGGATGAATCCCTAGCTTTGTAATGCCCCAGCAGGGAATGAGCATTGCAATGTGAGCCCTGCAGGACAGGCAGGGAGCACAGAGCTGAGCAGTAAGTCCTGCCAGGTAGAGGCACATTGCTCTATTTAATGGGCTCCTCACAAAGAATGAGATGGGGAAAAAGGGCTTTTGGGTACAGGGAAACAATGTGTTCTTAACCATGGACTCTGCTTTCATTTCTAAGATACTCTTTTACAGCAGAGATTGCTGCTGAAATGAAGTGAGATAAATTAACACTGTTCACAGGTCCAGAAAACACCAGAGCTGGTTTATGTCACTGTTATAGTGACATAATAATAGCTTTATTATTTTTCTAAGCTTTTGGTTTCACATGTGGCATACAAGGAGCTCAAAAGCTAACCCTGATAAAAATAGGAGTCACAAAATGATGAGAGGAGCCCAGCTGCCCTCCGTAATAATTTTCATTCAGCCTTGAATATACTAATTGATATTCAATTCACCATCATGTTCATGTCAACAGTAGATTATTGAATAGCTTTTTTTAAATGAACACATATACCTGACAGTTTTGTCAGCCCTGTTTATTAACCTGAGTGTATCTTTATTAGGGAAATTAGAAACAAGTGAAATTCTGACAAATGGATTTATCATTCCTTGCACTGGCAAACTACAAATGATTTGTGTGTTGAAACCAATTCTCATAGATTGGGACCAATGCTAAATTTAATATTCTTCACTTTCCTGTTTACCTTTTCTATTCTGCATTCTTACAAGCATTTGCTTTTATGTCTTTTACTATAGTAGTTTTTTGAGTGGTGATAAAATTAACAAAAAGTTAATGCCACAACATCCGTAAGTGAAAAAGCCATACAAAAGCTTTTGGAAAAGTATAATAACACCTAATAACTGCCAGCCAGACTAATTACTAGGTTAATAACTTCATAGCTATTGCTCCTATACTCCACCTTTCTTAGTATTTCCTCTTCAAGGGGGTTAGAAACTTCCCTTAGGAGTTCATGGGCATAATCAAACCTACCCTAGGCACCCATTTTTTCTTACACAGGTCTGATCTAAATACCCAGCCTCTCTAATAGGGAAGGATGAAATGGCACTGTAAAGGTTTGTTGCCTTTTCCCCAGGAATAACTCGAGAGGTTGATACAGAAGATTCAAGCTGATCATGTCTCTTTTCAAGTGGAGTGAGAATCAGAATCAATACTGATCTTTTCCTCAGCAGACCCTTTAAGGAAAGAAGTTTTGAAGAGAGCAGCTGATAACATGACAAACAGAGGCTGGGAAGGCAGGTGGGCACTGCTTCCTCAGGTAGTTACTTAATAATCATCATGAAATTTAGCAGTTTGGTGACTCCGAGGGACAGAACAGACAGATGTCAGGAGAGGTACAAAGGCTGAAGCAACTAAAGAGAGTTTGTGTTTGAGTGGCAGCAAAGCCCTATGAAGAGCTGCTGCAGAATCCCCAGCTCATGAACTGAGGCGAGGGACCAGTCCAGGATTTTTGGCAGAACCTTTGAAGGTGGGGTGTTCTCACAAGTGAAGCCAGAGCTGCAGATGTGCTTCAGGCAGGCTGGGAGGAAGAACTGGGAGGCTGAAACTCTGACATACAGACAAATGGGACATGGGAACAACAGTCAGGGAAGTTCCAGACACAAAACATAAAGGCAAGCACTTCTGGAGAGCACAGACCCATCCATTGAAGCCAAGCATTCTTTACTACTCTCTCACTGTCTTCTACCACTTCCACAGTTCAGCTGAACTTCTTAATTCCAGGCAGATAAATAAGAATTTACTTACACTCATTCCATATCTTTACATCATAAAAATGAAATAGGTGCATTCATGTTCTGCAGGCAGAAAAGCTAAAATACATAAAGCAAAGAGTGCATAGAGCCCATCAATAGCAGATCTTGCTTATCCTGTTCTCACAAGCCAACAGTAATGTAACCTTGCCTGTATGAAGTGGTACAGAGGGTGGAAGAGCACAGCTGTTCAATCCCCATATGTTGCATAACTGCAGCCTGAACTTCCACTCAGAATTTATTCACATGACAGATAAATGAGCCTTCAGAAGTGACAGGACATTTATTATTATCCATTACAGACCTATGCCAACACCATTTAAGCAGAATGAAGTTATTATTTCATACTCAAATAAAAGGACATGCTCCTTGATCTCCCCACTGACCTAATACCCTGGGTATGGCTGGGATAGAGTTCATTTTCTTCTTAGTAGCTGGTGCAGTGCTGTGGTTTGGATTTAGTATGAGAGCAATACGGGTAACACGCTGACGGTTTGGTTGTTGCTCGGCAGTGCTTCACCCCAAATCAAGGACTCTGCAGTGTCTCGTGCTGCCAGTGAGCAGGTGCACCAGAAGCTGGGTGGGAGGACAACTGGTCCAAACTGGCCAAATATATTCTGTACCCTAGAACATCATGCTCAGAGTATAACCTGGAGGGTGTTGGCTGGAATGGGCTGATCCCTTCTTGGGAATGGGCTGGGCGTTGGTCAGTGAGTGGTAAGCAACTGTGTTGTGCATCACCTCCTTTTCTTTTTCTCTCTCTCCTTTTCATTCCACCTGTTATTATTACATTTTACTCTGTTTCAATTATTAAACTGGCCTTACATCAATCAACAAGCTTTTACTTTTTTATTATCCCACCACGGGGTGGGGGAGTGAGCACGGGGATGCCTGGTACTTGGTTGTTGCCTGGGGTTAAACAGTGACACATAAGAAAACAAGTGAGATACAAAGGACAGGGGAGGGCTATTAAGCCTACGTTTGTATTTTTTCTGCTTGTTAAAGGTAATGTGGTTAGTAATGACTTCATCTGTCAGCAGATAAGGGAAGTCATCGGAAGAGCCACAAGCTGTGGGCATATCAAAGCAGAAGCAGTCGTGATTTCCAAATGTGTCAAGGCTCTCAAGCAAACTGATCAGTTTTTCTCCTTTGGTTCTTGAAATGGTATCTCATTTGCTTAATAAGTTATCTGCCTGAGAAGTAAAATATTTAATATAGTCAGCCTTACTGCTGTAGTCTGAAAGTGCCCATCATGATGTACAGAAAAAGACTTTAGCAGAAGTCATATGAAAAAAAAACTTCCAGGACGGAACACAAAGGCAACTCAGAAAACATGAGGTTAACATTTGGCTATATTGCATGCTTTCTTTTTTCTTTCTTTTTTTTTTTTTTTTTTTAATGCAGAACCTCAAAAATATACCAAAATAAATGCAACTTATTAGAAGGCAGAGTTGTTACACTCCTGACAAATATTCGCAGAGACATGCAAGGTTTATATTCATGGTGCTAAAATGCTTCTTATCTCCTTTGATTAAATATCCACGCAGCCAGTCAGTTTAATATTTTTGAGCTTTGTAATTCTCTCTTTCACTGAGTCTGTCTGTCACTTTTCCACTAGCTCTTCATTTATAATTTATGGTGTCAAGCACCAAGTTTTCAGAGCATGAACATTTTACAGGTGCTAGGTCAGGCTGTCAACCTAAAGTACATGCTAATAATAAGTGGCTTTGAAAATCTTGGTCTTTTTACCTACATTAAGATAATTGTTTTTACTAATTAATCAGGTTTGCAATATTTTAACATTATCAACCAATAAATATCTTGTCACTTACTTGTCAGGAGATAAGTTTTGACTATGTAACCAAAGAACGAATTGCTTTAAAAATATTGGACAGCATGGAGTACTCACCTCTACTATACACAGAGTTTGAGCTCTGAAAGGTATACTTCTAATGCACATTCAGGAAGATTTAAATTTTAAAGATAATTGAAGATCATAAAATAGATCTGAGAATGCCATCATTGACACAGTAAACTATTACGCCTGATCTGCTGAGTAACTGGTCTCATGATCAAAACCACAGTTACCCTCTTCTTTCTTTTGGTTCTATATACTAATCTAATTGGAGAAAACCTATTTTTTCTGATTTCATATTAAGAAGTGAAACTAAAAAAGGCTGCTATTCCATATCACTTTAGAATTTTTTTCAAATTTTGTGTAGTGCAAGGGGTGACTTGGATATGCTGCAGGGAACATTTTTGAATATCCTCTCTTCCTAGGCCACAGCTCTTTAAACATCAACAGAAGAAAGAAAAACTTTGGAACTTAACAGCATTTTCTAAAATAATTAAACAGCAAAAAAACCTTGCTGCTAAAACTGTGGAAAGTAAAAACAGTCACTCCTGATATGACTGAAAAGAGTCTTCTTGGTAATAAGAGGTTGTCATGGTATTTGTGAGACTTTAACTGACCTGAATGAACACTGATGTGGCAGGTACAGCATTGCATCAGTAAAGACAGCTCCTGGAAAGACAGCAGCACTCCCTGACTTACTTCAAAGCACCACTTCCAAGGGCTACTTAAGACTTAAGTACCTGTTACACAACCCAGTGATGCAAGAGGAATGTCACTGAGGATCCTTGGAGCACTGCCCAGGGACTTGGAAGGCAGTGCCAAATATAGACAATATAATAATCCATGCACACTGTTACTGTAGGACACAGGAACCTTTAGATCTGAATGACTGCTACAAAGGAAATGTTTGAATTAAAATGTGCTTTATACCATTTTTCTTCAAAACTTTTTTTCTGCCTGAAACCTCTGAGCACAGCAAACACAAGAAGGGGACAAATAGCACCACGACTGTGGAGATTAATTACTCTATTAAAGGAAAAATAGGCAGTAATTAAAAAAATTATTCTTCCCTCCTATCTGAAGACTACAACATAATGAAAATGCTCCATTTGTGTGGGAAGGCTTTCCAGTATATCACAGAATTACAGAATAGTTCGGGTTAGAGGGGCCCTCTATAGATTATCTAATCCATGGGCAGGGACATCTTTCACTAGACCGGGTTGCTCAGGATCCCATCCAACCTGGCCATAAACACTTCCAGGGATGGGGCATCCACATCTTCTCTGGGCAACCTTTTCCCATGCCTCAGCACCCTCACGCTAAGGAATTTCTTCCTTATATTCAGTCTAAATCTACCCTTGTCCCCCAGTCTATACTGAGGTTGAGGACTGCCCTGACCCTGCACTTGGCCTTGTTGACTTTCATGAGGTTTACATCTATCTACATATCTCTGTATTCAGTACATACATCTATGATCTAGTGTGAAATATGTTTTACCAACACAACAAGGACCAAGCCTGAAAAATTACTATTGCCCCTGTTCTTGTTGCCAAGAAAGACTGTCATACACAAGTACTTTGAAAAGCAAATGAAGAATGCATTTTATGCTCCTCCTTTAGCAAATTCTGTAGTTCATACAGCTGACTCCTTTTAAAGCCCCAACATACACAATTCCATAGAAATCTTTTCTTTTCACCTTTCATTGAGCATTTTACCAGATGTAATTAAAGCACAGAGAAAACTGGGTTGCGGAGTGACCTAAATTCTGCTAATGAAGCCTTCCAAAACTGCTTGATTTTCTATTCTAGTTTCATTTAAAAGGAATCTGCTATAGCATGGGTACATGCCTGCTTGTTGTATGGGTAAGGGCAGAGCCCTAACCCAGCTTCCTCATCTCCCCGCTCCTCCTGTGGAACAGGAGCCCTTGGAGTCAGTAGGCTGGTTTGCTGGAGCGTCTCTGTGGGACCAGCTGCCCTAAATGTCACAAACAAGACAGATGGGAGAAGAACTGGCTAATCACCCACTCCCAGATTTACTTCACTGCATGTCTCATGCAAGTTTTACATGGCAGATAATTCAATGGCTTTGCCTTGCCTAAAAATGGTTCTTCCCTGATTTTAAGGGGTAGGTTCTCTAACTGCAGAGTCAGTCTTTTTGAGACTATAGAGTCTTGTTGGGACTATAAAGGATTTGGAAGTAAAGCTGGAGAAATAGAGCACAGTGTTACCTGTAGAAGATGCTACTTTGCTGTTTGCAAGAAGGAAGTACTCCCCTGGAAGGGCAGCAAATCAGTTATTCTGTGGAAAGGCCAGGAGTCACTGAGATCAACAAGCCCTAAGCCCAAAGCTCAGCTGGTTAAGGAGAGGTTTTTACCTGAAGACTGAATGAGTGCATTTGACAGTCAAATGAAAACCCAATGAAAGTGGAATGCTTTGGGAACAGCACTTTAAAGAAGGACAGCAGTTTGGTGAAGGACCAACAGACTGACAGAGCCTGCAGAGCAGAGAACGGATTCAGTGGGTGAACCAGAGCAGTCAGACAATGAATTTTCAAGAGTATAATGTGAATTGATGAGGCTAAAAGGAAATACAATCTTATGGAGATAGGAGTAGAGGCCAAAGAACTTTTTTCCTTCATTTCTTCCTTCCTTCCTCCCTCCCTTCCTCTAATTCATTTCTTTCTTTCTGTTTTCCTTTCCCCCTTACCCCTTATCCAAAACCTACTGCCATGTTCTTATGGAGTAGGTCAGAGACTGACATACCAATATCCATGCCAAGTGTTGAATTTACTGATAAAACTGAATTTTTGGGTACTCTCTGACTCCTGCTGTTTCTTTTGACCAAAAGGATTTATGGATCTTGGGTGCTCCCTTCCCCTTAGGGTGGGAACATCACACCAGAGAGAAAGAGGAGAGAGGAAGAAAAGGGGGAAGACAGATGGAGAGACAGAGGAAGAGAGATGTTATGTTGAAAAGCAAAGAATTCCCAACAGAAGACAGAACTGGAGCTGTAGGAAAACATGGATTGGAGAATACTACACAGTCAGGATAGGTACTGAGAATGATAATGTATTTAGGGGCTGTACAGGAACACCACGAACACTGACTCTGTGAAAAAGAGACGTTATTACTCTTTGTACATCAGGAATGATGCACAAGTTAGAAAGCAAAGGCAGCTAACAGGTTTGGCACATATTTGCTTCCATGAGAACAACTTGTCACCACAATTGTATCTAGAATCCAAAATATATCATCAGTAACTCATTTGTCTAAAATTCCAAATCATGATCTTTCAAAATGCAGTCATTTACAAGACATACTAAAACTATAGCAAGTGAAGCTGTCTTCCTCTCTCCTGTCAGGCTGAATGATAGAAGTCTGTCTGCAAGAAGTAAGGTTTCATTTTCATTAATGACAGAGTTATTCTGCACTAAACAATATCCTTGATAACATACATTAAATTAAGACTGTTGAGTCTATGAGGAGTTTCAGGCCAAACATATTTTTTTTTTAATTGCACATCTTTTTTTCCTTTCCCTATAAAAAGGATTAATGAGGTTATAATGAGAGTTAAATAAGGAGTGAGATAAAGAAAGTCAATGTTAAAAGGAAATATTTTATGGTTAAAATTAAGTATACAAGTACCTCCCTGCTTAAAAAAGCAACTATAAAAGGAGATAGTATCTAAAATTGAACACATTGATGTAAAGCCTCGTTTACTACACCACCATACTTGAGCAATTTGAATTACTTACTACTCATGCTTTGCCACCTGTTCAAAATCATTCCCAGACAATGAATATAATACTCTCTCATGGCAGGTTTCTCTACCCTCTCCAGAATGCAATCAATTACTGTTTAACACTGTTTCCCACCAACAATAATGAATGCCTTGATCAGAATCTCAGTGTGCTTTTTTGATTGTCCACAGTCTCTTCATTTCCAGTGCTTGCTCTCAATCAGATCAAGTGATTTAAATCTCATACTTAATTTAAAACAGATGAAGGGGGAATTTAGGATGTTTCATTCATGTAAATGCCAAATTTATAACAATGAATATTATCTTTTATATTGCTATACAGCTTAATTTATTTCATCTAAGAGCAATAAAACACAGTAAGCACTGAGCAGTCCTAATAGCCAAGCAGAATCAAATTATGGAAGAAAAAGCTGACATCTGAATAATAATGCATTAAGGTAAAATTACAGCTGAATTTGAGGATAATTTCATTCAATTTGACTTCAAGAAAGCAGTGCTTCTTTCAGCCTTATTTAAGAATGATACAAACAGAAAAGTGTTTTGAATCCACAGATATTATTTGTATTTTCTTATTAAGATATCATTAAATGCTTATTTGTGTGGCAATACCGTATTGGTAGTGAACATTCTAGCTTATAATGTACATTTCATTGTATAAATGTCAGAAACAAAACTGGGTTAGGAAACTAAAACAAGTTATAAAAGAGTTTTAAGCCACTTTATACAGGGAGCAAAAGAGGTGAGCAAGTTCATAAAAGGCGTGCTTTTGAGACAGGCAGTATTTAACTGTGCAACTCAAGGATAAGTCATGAGACTATCTTATTTATTATTTAAGTAATGTTCTTGGCCAAAATAGGCTTGTCCTAATGAGAGTTTTTTTCATGGAAAAGTGGGGAGGCATTGCCATCTCAACTAAAGGTTGAAACAGTATGTGGGGGGCTGTGAGGAGAGAAGGAATGATCCTTCATATCTGGGATAATAAGGAAGGACATTAAATATAAAACATCAGACAATCCAATGAAAGCCAGGAGTAATTTCTTTTATGCAGTCTGGCAGCAGACAGAAGATAAGATGTCCATGTATTAACTCATGATAAGCCAACCAAGGATCATTGGAACAACATGGGAATGAAGGAGACAAATGCCATCACAGAAAGTGGCCAGTATTTCTAATAAAAGCACTACTGTTGCACAAAGTACCAGTAAAATCTCACCAGCAAAGCTCTACAGGGTTCTGGCCACCTTTGTTCAAGAGAAAGTGAATTAAACAGGATGAAGAACAAGCAAAGGCAACTGTAACTGTCACAGTGATCAGGAATTTCTTGAATGAAAGATGAAAACCACACAACAAAACCCCAAAAAAGAGATATGACTCCTCCTACAATAGTGAGAAGAAGAAAAAAATGAGAATGGAAACATGTTCTTAAGCTTTGGGACAACACCAGCACAAGCATAAATGAGTGAGCAACATTCATTTATGCAGTCCATAAATGCATTTGAATTTCATAGCAGTGGAGTTCAGAACAACCATCCAATGAGGGAATATGGCTTAACTAGATTTAGGATGAGAATTAATCACTTTTTATACAGCATCATAGGCATTTGATTGTGGTAACAAGGCTCTTTCCCCATCCTATGTTACAGTTACAGTCAACAGAGCCCCTCAATGCAGCGTAAACACTCTTGGCAGGTACCACTAAAATGCAGATACTATTCTTTCTCTCAAGAACAATTAAAAACCACTTTCAATGCCAGTAATACTACAGAAACATATTTTCCTCACCTCCAAGGAAATTAAGCCACTTGCTGAATGATGAACTGACTCTTTCACTGCTAATTTCATTTCCCATCTTGGAAGCTGGTGGTGACCTCTCCCCTCCAAACCATTTGCTTTTGGATCATAGTAAAAAGAACTCAAATAATTCTTAACCCTCTTCCCAGAATTTCAATATAGATCTCTCTGAACTACTGCATTTATCTTTAACATAACTCTCCAAAGGACATAATCCACATTATGGACTAATAGCCTGTAAAACTGCATTTTATGAACTGTAGCGGTTTGGAGCAATAAAAATAGAATCAATGGACTCGAGTTGATAACATTTCTTTCCCACTCTACGTCGGAATGAATTTATTTTTTATATTTGTTAAATTATGGACTTTTAAAAAAGCAGTAGAATCTGCTTGGAGTCTACAAATCTCTATGCTTATTACTAGAGATGACATATTACTGAATAAATACTTTTTTAGCACCAGATTAAACCCAAAATTTTGCAAATTAGAATATTCATGTGAGAAAGTCAGGAGAACCAGATTTTTTTATTTTCTCTTCCTTCTTCCTATTTTCTTCTCCCCTTCCTTATCAAAACCCTACTTTTTCACATCAATATCTGAAAAAAAGGATAGCTCAGTGCTATTTTTTTAGTAATAAATTTTATCACTTTACCGTAATGAAAGTCATACTGGTGTTCCTTACAGCTGCATAAATGTTTGTCTGCTCAAAAATACTACCTCCATGAAGCTCACTAGCAAGAATTTTCCTTTATTCATAAAGAATTTCATATCAAGACTATTTATTAATTTCTTTCCCTAGTTTTCTCTTAGTTTAAAGCAGATCAAAAATCTTTTAACACATTATTATACAACAAAGGCCCCAAACATTCCAAGTAATTTTTTCTGTGCATGCTGAATAACTGTGAAGTCAACCTGAGCTACTGCTTGGCAGCTCAAATAACCAGGTCATTTATTCACTGAATTTGGTGCAATCCCACCTCGTCTGGACATAAGAACACCAGATACCAGAAAAGAATCACTTATGTCAGAGACTCAAGCACCCATAATCACAATTAAAAGATAAAATACATAGTGCAACAGATTTAACAGCTCTTCAAGCACTCTTTGCGCAATTGAACATCAGCTCACTAACTTTCCTACACACACTATAAAAAAAGAAGACCATTAACTAAGCAGATGTTTAAGTGAAGAGTATTATGAAGAACCTGTCCACAGCAGGACTTCTTTTTTTAAGATACAGTCCTTATGAACCTCGTAATTTTATTACATGCTACAGCAAAGAAAAAAATCTCAAACCACAAATGGTTTTTGCAGTCTCATCTGTCCTGGAGAGGCAGAAAATTCTTGTCTGCCCAGATGGTGGCAATTGGTTTTCCTCCAGGAATCTGAGCAAGACACACAAACCTGTCACCTGCAAAGAGGTTTCTCCTTACACAACACATCAGAACACCTCACCAAACCCCAATATTCATTTTATCCAAATTTTACTGTTTCAAAGGTAAGATTTCTACAGTAGAAAGAGGAAAAGAACGAACAAGCTTCTGCTTAACAGCAATAAACCCAAACAGACAGTTCTGCTCTGCTGTTTTTCTCTTGCATTCCCAGCTTTGCCACATGTTGACACTGGTATCATGCACACTCCACAACATCAGCATGGCCTGGGAAATGTCTGGTGCTTGGACCTGACTTCTGTGACGCAGCAACTCCAATTCTACCCATTCCTTTTATATAAACCAAACACTGCACCTTGAAATTACAGTGTATCCTCAGTTTTATTTGCACAGCGGAGTGCAGTTCCAGATGACTCACTTCAGCCATCCTTGTTTGTAAATGGGCATACAGTACATTATCCTTGTGCAGTGAAAATATCTGGCTATTTGGGGATTTTTAAATTCACTCCTACTTCTGGAATGTCAAGTGAATTACTGGAACCTTCCAATTTCCTAGGGTAAGTGCTTTACATAAATGACATAATCTGATTCCAGCCATACTGACATACATGGTTACTAA
This sequence comes from Pseudopipra pipra, assembly GCF_036250125.1. Taxonomy (NCBI): domain Eukaryota; kingdom Metazoa; phylum Chordata; class Aves; order Passeriformes; family Pipridae; genus Pseudopipra; species Pseudopipra pipra. The sequence goes on from NC_087550.1 coordinate 5,721,268, forward strand.
CGACACTGGGAATTGGTAGGGAAAGCTGCACAGGCTATAAAACACTAACGTAACAACACATTGAAAATTCCTGTTCTGAGGTATGTGTACAAGTGAAGATACTCAGGCCAGACACCTCAGCAGAGTTCTCAGAATTACTTTTTTCCTCAAAGGGTCACATTGTACTTTTATTCAAATAACACGGAAACAAGACTGACAGCCAGGGAGAGAAAGCAAACACCAGAGCAGGATCTATACCAGTGCAACCACGCCGTGATTTAGTGATTTTTCTCAAAACTCAAAAGCTGTAGTGTTATTAACTAATGTTAAGGAAACTTCCCAAACTGACCATTTATATTCCCAATGCCAGAGACCTTCATGACTGAGACCAAAGTCCTTCCCAGCGGTGGCTCCAGTGACCCGGCGGGTGCCCTGTTTGACTCCCTGCATGACCCAATCACAGTCAGACCAGGTTTCCTCACCAGTTTGATCCTGGTTTTCCCTTAGCAGAGTCTCAGATGTCTCCTTCCATAAAGCCATTTATTCATAGCACGGTAACAGCTCAAGGTCGTGCCTCAGAGCAAGGAAGCTGAACCAGGGAGCCCCATGGCTTTTATCCCCTCACAGTCCCAGTGCCCACCTGGCCATGCCACAGGTGCCCTTTGATTTATGCAAAGGATCAGCAGTTCAGGGCCTCTTGCCCCCTGAGCTCGTCCTGCAGCTCCCACCAACTATCAAACTACTGTTTGTAAAAGAAAACAGTATTGGTTGGAATTGAAAGGTAGAAACACAACATTAACAAACCTCTTGGGACTTTTCAGTCGCTTTTAATCATGGACTGGGAAAAGCTTATGTTTTTGCAAAGGGCAATTGGGTGAAAAGATCAATTTGGTAATCCTGCTGAGGGAGGGAAAACTGTGTATTAAAAACTGACCAGGAGGAAAAATGAAATAAGAATAAACAGCTAGATGTTGTTGGCAAAACCTACATACCAAGATGAAGCAATACTTTCTGTTAGGATCACTTTTTGATATATTTATTAAATGGAAAGGAAGTAACTAAAGACCATAATTCTCACTTTTCTCCCTTAAAAAGAAAGCAAGTCAGGTGCAACTATGCTTAAATTGCAGTGGAGTTAAACAAGTGTATGGTGGAAGGCAGGGTGTAAAATTAGTCCTTCAATTATTCTGGACTCATCTAAACACTCAAGCAATTCAGAATTTCATAGAAAAAAAAAATTAAACAACTGATATTCCGCATAAGGCAAACTGGATTATAAAACATTCAGCCCTCCAGGCTGAAACCTGAACCATCCAACAAGCTGTATGGTAATGTGTCCATTAAGCTTTGCAATGGATGTTCCATGATCCAGCTGAACCAAGAATGGAGGTACAAATGCAAAACAGGAGAAGACTGCCTGTTGTCACTAGATTTAACATAAGCCATGTGCAGCTCTAAATGTCAACATCTAATCAAGCCTAATCTATTATTGATCTTCTTTTTTGTTTGCAAAATATCCATGTGTGACACAAATATCCATCAGCTTTTATTTCTCCAGGCACATCTCTCAAGTATAAAATACATCTATTGGACTATAGCTATTAAAAATAATTTCCTAATTTGCTCTAATATAGTGGAAATCCACTAATGCTAAGGCCTCAGTACATTACTTAAAATCAAAACTACTTAACACAAAATTCGTAAGGAAAATTATTAGTAGTAAAGTGAATAGGCTAAACATTAGTGGAACTTCTAATGTATTGTGGCAACAACAGGTATGCCATGAGAAAGAAATAAAATGGGCAAGTAGCTACAAGTGACCTCCATTATGGTTATGTGACCTCCTCTATGGTTGTGGCTGTTGTTGCTTAACTGTGAAATTATAACATAGTTTTTTGCTTTTCCAACATTTTTCAAACTAAAATATTCTCTTTCAAACCCTATGTTTGAAGTGGACTTCTACAAAAAATTCAAACATTTCCAAGAGTGAGAGAAGGGAAAATGTGTTTTGCATCTTAAAGACCAGCATTTCTGTGATCTGAAGCATTTTGACAGACATTTGCTGATGTCTTCTGCTACAAGCTTACATTTACCCAAGTTGCACAACATGTTCTCTACAGCAATTGGAAACTTTTGCACTGCCAAAACTTAGAGCATTCCACCCTTAACAGACTCTGTGTATCAATTTGCACAAGATAGTCCTTTCATTTTATCTTGTTCCTTCCAAGTCAACAAGTACAGAAGGCTTCCATCTCCATTGTCTCATCTCATTCAGCACTCAGAGAGTGAAAGGACAAGGAAGATAAACATCCAAAAATCAAATGCAACAAAATGAGGAACAGAGCTGTGAAAAACAGAAATAAAAAGGAAATTGTGGGCACTGATGGACAGAAAACAGCTAGTAGAAGAGTAAGGTTAAGAAAAGTAAAAAGAGGAAAGAAAGGCCAGGCCAAATGAAGTGACAGAGCCACAGATTGGGAGATCACAATCCTTATGGCTCTTAAGGTAGAGAGGACAAATCTGGTGTGTTACCTGAAAATGATCCTGTTTCAAATGCAAGTTTCAAAATTCCACTGCTGCTTAACGTAATCTCCTGGCAAGGTGCATGCCTTCATTACCATCTAATGCTTACCCCATGGAAGATGGCATCTCTCCTGTGTTAAGGAATTCAGATGATTTAGTGGAGGCTTACACTCTGAATCTAAATAAAGCACCCTATGTGAATGATATGTGAAGAGGGAAAGAAAAAAATGAACTTTTTAAAATATAAAATCTGCAGTAGGAAAGGAAAGTTCATATTACCTACATTTTCACACTGTTGGGATTAGCAAATCCCACTCTTAGAAGTCAGGGACTACCAGAACTGAAGTCCCAATGGCTCACAAGCTACATCAAAGATAGCTGGTTCTCATGGCAGTGGGAATAAAACAGCTCCCGGGACCAACTGGCCAAGGTTTCTGCTGGGAGGTTGAGGCTTTGGCTTCAGGGAGGCTGTTTAGAGACCAGGTACACAAAACGGCAAAAAAGGCTTTCTTTCATTTGTGTGGTACAAATCCACTTCATCTGCAGTCAACATTTTTACAAACTGAGTTTTGATGTATTATGAATTTTTAAAATAGGAAGACAATGTTTCTGGCAGAGAACAACATGGTTATGCACAGGAAAAAGAAAGAACCCTGAGTTTCACTGAAGACTACACTGAAAACCAAGGTGCTGTATCTACCCTTGCCACCCACCTCTGAGCACAAAAAACCTAATTCCTTGGAACATGCACTGGGTGTCACAACCTGTCCACCTAAACCAAAAGCATTGACCTTTAGCTCTTCTCCTCAGAACAGTGGCTGTAAAGACACACAAGGCTTACTCAAAGAATATTGAGCAAAATAGTACTTCTGAAGAGATTCAACAGCGAAAAAAATAACTGTGTGTGCAGTCTAATGTTTGCACAGAGCCAGGTATTAAACAACAGCCCCAAGAAGTTCTGGATTCCTTCCAACCACCACCATCCATTCTCTGCACTAGATGAGATGCCCTTTAGGTAGTCTATAGAGAAATGGAGTTTGTGATAATATCATTATATTCAGCTGCATCAAGAGGAGCCACTAATGGAAATCCTTTCTGAAATTCTGCGTCTGGAAATATGCAATTTAATGACTTTTTTATCATATACCAAAATCAGAGGGTAAATATTCTTACTGTTGTCTCAGCAGAAATAGAGTTAGGGTTTCCACTGCATCTGAAAGAGAGTTTGGTTGAGAAGCTCCTGTTTGCCACAGCTCTCCCATCATATTTCTTCATTCCTAAATACTAACAGTATTCATATTTACCTAAGTTAAATGTCCCTCTAAGAAATAAAATCCACTAAACTAAATGATTAAATCTAAAATAACCCTCTAAGTGGGTGTTTCTACTGTATCATTCTGGCATGTAAGTGTTTAGCAAACTCTGCAATACAAATAAAGGCAATCTAACAGAGACAAAGGTTTCACATTTCCCTCACCTTCCTTTTCAAAGGTCTTCAGTGGCCACACATAACAGAGTGTGAAGGACTTTGCATTTTTATATGGCCCCATTTAGTTTAGCAGAAATTCCTGGATTCAAACCATATTTTGAAATATGAATCCTTCATCCAAATGCTTTTGATGAAATCAATTTTGAGCCACAAATACTGGAAGCACTAAGGGAAAAAATGGCAAGATCTCCCTCGATTTATTTTTTTTAAGATGTCCAAAATGTAATTGAACAATTCTAAGTTTTAGTAGATTTTTTTTTGATAGAATTTGATTTTAAATCAGCAGCTGGAACCCAAAGAGAAAACTAGCCTGCGGAAATTCAGAAAGATAATCACTTGTAGCAAGATTAAAATGCCAATGCGTTATTTTATGGAATGCTTTCTAACTCATTCTTTTATTCCTTTATTTTAAGCTAAGAAGCAACCAGCAGTCAGAGAATACAAATTACAGCAGCAAGTGCTCTCTAACCAAGGGTCCCCAGCCAAAACAAATCACTCATTACATGCATCAGTGATGCTGTTTGCTATATGTGACTTTTCCCCTTTTGTTCTAGGTGCAGAAACCATTAAATGGATTGAGACAGGAGAGCTCCCAGTAAATACACCTTTTAACTGTGTCCTCCTTCTGTACGTTCCTCCACAGTGCTTTGGTATGGATGGTGCCTCCTGCCCACCTTTCCTTTTGTACAGGAGTGACACAGCACTGACTTTATTCTAAGCTAAAATCTGTGTAATTTCAAAACCACATTGGCATGAAGGAATGCTGCATTACCAAAGCAGTTAACATATTAAAATGTATATTAAAATGTTCACTCTGCTTTGCTTACGTATGTGCTTCTCACACAGGTATTGCTTATCCTGTCCCACAGAGCTCCACTGACCTCTCAGGAGCTGCTGTGCAGTTAACCCTCAAACACCGGGTACTTAACTGGATACTGCTCTTTTGGAGAACCTGTCAGCAAACACCAGACACCTTCAAGGAGTGTCTGGAACTCAGTCAACTCAGAACAAGTAATACCACCTCTCAAGAGGAAAAAAAATCTATCGGCTTCTTAGAAATCTACCTAAACACAAACCAAGAACTTCTGTTTCTACCTAGAGACAAAACAGATTTTAAATCTTCAGATTATTATACAGAAAGCAAACTTTATTTTCAATCTAGATATAATCTCCTCATACAATAAATGTTTTTGAATTTAAAAAAACTAAGTCTACTGAGCTCTCAAAAGAGATGTCAGTCAATAATCTTAGAGCAATTTTTTAATCTAGTCTTAATTTAAAGATCAAAATACCCCTACTTTCTTTAAAAGCATGAAATAATTATCGAAGTTTTATATGTTTAGAATGGGAATAGATTAATTAAAGAAAGTAGTAGAGACTGCTCGCTTAAAGGTTGAAATAATTGTTTAAAGAGCAGAGAACTACTTGTACAGTATCATAAACTGAAGGGGAGAAAACCATCCATGCATTGTTTGGCCAGTGGTTGTTTATTATCTATAAAAGTATCTACAACATTATAAAAATACCTTCATTTATTAAAATTCATCTCTAATTAATAATTAACACTATTAGCAATCCATTCAGCACATTTTATTTTTTTATAGGATGACAGGATTTAGTCCAAACACAGATATCCAAGACAATAAGTGATAGAAATGCTAACAGAAAGAAATATTATGTTGCGTGGGTGAGACAATTGAATCAGCAAAACTTTCCTACAGACTAGGAAAATATTGAGGGGTTTTGTTTTTAATTTTGTTGGGACAGTTTTGGTTTGCTTTGGGTGTTTTTGATAAAATGGATTAGCCAGCTTCAGACATCCGTATACAACAGGCAGTTGATTTAAAGCCAAGATTGGCCTCTAAGCTTTGTGCTGTAACACAGTAAAATTAGTACTCAGACTACAAATGGCTGCCAAATTAATTGAAGTGACTTCTCTTTAATGACTATTTTGAACAGACTTGTTCTTAGATGTGGGAATGATCAGTAGCCTACCTACACAAAGGGTGGTGCAAGATTGATAATGGAAGCATCCCTGGAACTTGTATAAGGAGAGCTGGAATAAGTGTTAGTCTGGAAGACTAACTAAGGGGATTAGAATGGAAATGAATCAGCTAAAGATAACAGCACTTAAATTTCTCCTGCTTTTGTAAGGTCCAGAAAGAAATGCTGCACAGAGTTTCATGTTTTTATCAGGTAAGAGAAATCTTTTCAGTAGTAATTCTCAGTTCCAGCACCTTGACATATCATTTGCAGGTTCAAAACCAGCTTCTGAAGATGTACTTGTTTGCAATAGATAGTTTTTTGTTGGCCTCTTCTGCATGATAATGTGGTTCCCAGAGGTCAGGATAGATTTTGGGCAAATAATTTATTTACCTACTTGTCTGTTCCCATACTATTTACCATTCTCTCTGTCACAGAGGTTAGATGTTAACAGGCTTATCAAGCAAAAGGTCAGTCTCTTCTTTGTGCCAATGCCAAGGTAGAGAAATCCAGGGATCCTAATGGAAATATGCACGGCTGGAACAAGAATATATCCTAACATAGCTATGTTGTATTTCGATATAATAACAATAAAATGCTTCTCCTATTGCACATATTTATAATTTTCTAACTATCTCTAATCAGTTAAAGGAGATTTTAAAGCTGTTACTTTTAATTTAAAAAAGTAGCCAAAAAATGGATATAGACTTGCTCTTTGTCTCACTGACAAAAAATTTACTGAATTTTTAGACTTTTGTAAATTCTCAAGTGAAAAGTCCAACCTCAGATATCCTAAACAAACCCTTAAGTAGAGTTCAGATCTAAAAACATATATCTGGAAACAAAGAGGAGATTTTCCTAAGAAAAACTGAATTTACTACATGTTCTTTCCTTCCCTCTTTTTCCTTTGTAAACCATTTGAAAAAAAAAAAAAAGTGCTATCTGACCAAGGAGTTAAATTTGTAGAAGGATAAGAATGGTCATTCTGTACCAAACCTTAAGATATTTAGCATAAATTTTTACTTGCCTCGTTTCTCAACAAGGCCAAGTTGTAGACTTTAGGAAACCCTTCAGTTCCTCTGTGGTGTTTCCACACCTGCAAATTACATGAAAAACTACTGTATTGATTTGGTTTTAAATTATATCTGCTTAAGCTATGCATTTTTTTTAATATTTAATATTTCCATGCCAATCATTCTCATTTGTCCAATTAGCAAAATACCCAAACAGCACTCAGTACTGCCAAGCACAACACCAGGAATATATCAAGAAGCACGAATCTTAAATCTATTCATCTCATGGCACACAAATCAAGGCTTTTGATTACAGGTCACTTCATGCATGTCTACAACTGCAGAGCTTCCAAAGTCTTCACCAGTACTCAAGTCTATAATGATGTGGGACATCTAAAAGGTTTGTTTATTTAATTTGCTAATTTTTCTGCAAGGTTATTTACAAAAAATATTAGCTGGACAACTGAACAGCAAGATGAACACAATACGGGCAGCAGCACAGCCTTCTTTACAGTGCTTTAAGTCCTCAAAATGAGAGATATCCTCTAGCAGAAAAACATCAGTTTCATTCAGAGAAAAGTTCAGTCACTCCAAACACTTAGTCCTTGGTCTCCTTGTTCCTACAGAAAAATTCTGAGAGCTGTATTCAGAAAGAGCACTTATCTGTGGGGGATTGCACTTCTAAAAAAAAAAATATGTGAATAAAAATAAGCCAACTCCTTTCAACTGCTGAATGACTTAAGGTCATTAGTAATCTGTCTGATATTTTAATACCAGAATCAAATAACTTTACTTTGAGCTGTCCAATTTACATCAAGTGTAGTTGTGAAAATGAAGGCTATGTGAATTTGAGAAGTGACACTTGATGACATTATTTCTTTCCTCCACATTTTTGTAAGAAGAAGAGAATGAATGCAGATGCCTTTTAGAGGTACAAGTAAAGAGACCAAACTTGCATAACCTGACAAGATGCAACAGTACCTGGTAACTGAAAAAGCAACAGCTTCCTTTTACAGTTCATTGACAGACATAACGTGTTATAAACTCTGCAAATTCTATAGTTTACTTCAGAAATTAATTGTGTGGTGATGCATAATGGCAGATGGAACCTGAAAGAAGCCATGGTGCAAAAATTCCTTCTGGTTTGTATAAGTAGAAACATATAAGTGTGCACAGGCAGCACAGAGTACCATCGAGCTGTCACCCGACGTGACCTTTATCGGAAAACCTCCTACATGTCCTGCACAAAGAACTGTACGGGTCTACAGAGGCTATTATCTGTAAATTTAGGTTTTAGAGCAATTGCCCAATTCATTGTGTTCTTCAATCAAAGAGCAAAGCTACAACACAGGCAGAAACCTTGCCTAGTAATGCAACTTGTTCATACTGGATGTCACGGACAACTCCTGGAAATTTGACCCGGACATGCAAGCACTCAACTAACTCCACTAATTGAGCCTTCTATTTCAGGCAGTTTTGTTACACAGAACACCTGCAGGGTTTTTCTTAGCAGTAAAAACTTGCCCTTGGCATGGTCATAATTTGTTTTTGAATTTACCACTCCATTAAGATGAATGACTAAGTTTGCTTTCCTGTCAATAGTATTGTTTGTGTCTGCCTTGTTACAGATACTGTAAGACACCCCACATTGATTTACTGGGTGAAGAAAGGCAACCTAAGAGCCTTGGAACTATACAAAACAAAGTATATATTTCTTTCTGTTTGATGAAAACAGAAAGATTAATCTCAACATAGTTATAATACCAATTTATAAAATGGGATTATATTAATTTTTTGAAAATCCCTCTTTAATAACAGGAAATAAACCAGTAAGAGTGAAGTGGAAGGGCTGTCTGTTTACCAAGTCAGATTAATAAACCTATTGCACTTCCATCCTTTCCCCACAAACAATCAAGAAACCCAAACAAACCATTCCTTTGTAATTTATTGTCAATGCTGATATGTTTCTAAATACAAAATAGAAGACCAAATATACTAGGTAGTAAAACCAAGTTAATATATCAATATTATAATTACTAGTGAAAACCCAACAGCAATTATTGCAAACATGTTTCCAAGAGGCGCATGATGAAAATATAACTTTATGAAAATTTAAAAGATTATATTTCCTCACAAGAGTTAAAAAAATCCTCTACAGACGAGATTCCAAATGTTAGTAAATAGCATTTTAAACTTGCATATTGAAGTGCTTCAACAATGAGGCAACTTTTTTATTGTAGTATTCTTTCATTCAATTCCTGGATTTAGAGAAAGTCATCATTAAAAGGAGACTCTTCATGCTAGAATTTTATTAATCAGGTGGGGTTGTGCACATTAAAGCACCTGTATTAATTCAGTCAGTTTTCAGTTCATCTGGGTTTTTTTGATTTAAACTTATTGTTTGACTTGTATGGTACTACGACCATACCAAAGATAAGAGGTTGCTCCTTTTATTTGAAGTTTTGAAGCAAGAAAGGGAAGTTATTCAGAAGTCAGATAACTCCCCAGTACTCTGTGCAGAACTTGTCGGGGAAAGTTATGTCAACATCAAAAACCCACTTCATCCTTGGCAGACTTTTCTCCGGGCTAAATTGTTTTGGCAACTATTTTCCCCATTTTTCACTTTCCTTTTAAAACACTAATTAAAATTTAATCCTAGAACATCAAATACTAGTTTAAAACCTAGCCTAACTTGCTAAAAATTCTTTGCCTTTGATGCATATGTCTTGAATAGATTATTTTTCAAACTGCATTCGTGTGTCTTGTCAGGCCTTGTGGTAATGTAGCAGATATGGGAATGTACTAATGTCTGTGACATAAAAGGAAAACTGTGTTGTATTACTGTGAGAGTCTGATGTCTCCTAAGCCATGGGAAAGGGCAAAATCTAATATAGCATTGATATGACTCTATCCTATACTATTATAAACTGGAATTATTCATCACATTCAGCATAGAAGATGTAAAGGAATAATAGTAACTTGGAATGTCCCTGCCATAACTCACGCTGATGGCACAGGGTATTTGTGGCCATACTATCGTACTTTCCTCCTTTCTAGGTATTTTATTCTCTGTTTTCACTGTTACTCAGGTGGATAAAATGGACCCTGAAAATAGACTGTAGAACAAAAATGTGAAAATACATGAACCATATATTTGATAGCACTCCATGGCTAAGCCCAGTTTGTTTTCTCTCACCATCATTTCCACCACAACCATTTTCAGTACTCCTTTCAGTACAGCAGGTAAAATAATTTGTGGCAGAAGCAACATTCAGTTGCTTCATTCAACACTCTTCAATTCCCACATTTCAGTCGTATCACACTAAAACCTCAAAAAAGCAAAACTGTACAAAAATAATATTAAAAGTACGTAAGACTCTCAATTTAGGAATAGGTGTATCCTCTATAACTTAAATAGAGAGATGTACAAAAACCAAGCAGTTAAGGAAATACTCTGTTCTACCAGGTGTTTGATAATATGTAACATGTTTCACAATCAGGTCCGGGCTTCTTCAGTCCTTCCAAATCATATTTTATATCCTCTGAGTGTGCTATGCATTTTCATTTTTACAAACAGAATGATTCCCTTCTTAATTCGGAGGCATTTTTCTTACACCCACACCTTACAACACGAATTAAAACACCGTCTTCGGCAAGACCTGATGAGCACGCATCTCTTACAGAGATTTTAAACGGCATTTTTTTCCGGACAATCAGACCGTAGCACGCACAAATTGAGTGTTAAGGACAGTCAGACGCCTTTGGGCAGTTCTCGGACAAGCAGCGATTTCCCTTAACGCTCGGTGAGCTCTCCCAAACCCATGCTGGAGGTGCTCTGCGTTGGGCAAGGTAGAGCTTTCTAAGGTAAACCTTTCTAGGGTAAACCTTAAAACCACATTTCAAGTGAAAGGATGCTACCGCTCCGTCACACCGGGAGGCAACTTCGAGTGACATGCTGCTCCTCCCAAACCAAGGCGGCCGGCGATGACCGGGCAGACTGTGGGGAGCTCCGGGGCGTTATCCCGCTGAGCGGGGACAGCACCGCGCCCTGGCGGGGCGGGATGGGCAGCAGAGCCCCGCTGTCCCCAAACACCCAACTTGTGCGGGGCACAGGCGGCAGGGAGCGGTGGTCTCCGGGCGGCGCCGTGTCCCGCCTCCCTGTGCCCCCATCAGGGGCCGGGTGAGGATGGGCACCGAGCAGAGGGGGATCCACTCCCTCCATCCCCGCACCCCGCCGCAAAGTTGCGGGGATCCCGGACCCGCACTCTCCCCTCGGCCGTCCTCACTTACCGTGGTTGCTGGCGACGTGCCCGGCGGTGGCGGGGCGCGCTGTCACCAGGGGGAGGAAAAGGCCGACTCTCCAGAGCAATAATCCCTTCATCTCACAACACCCCATGGCTGGTGCTCCCCGCGCCCTCGGCCCGCGGGGGCTGCCCGTCCTCCTTCAGGCCGGCGCAGGGGGGACGCGGGATGCGCTGCCCGCACTGCCCGCGATGCCACCGGGGGCTGCCCGGGCCGGGGCGGGAGCATCCACCGGCGGGGTCCCGGAGCACGGCAGCCGCCCTGGGAACCGGGAGAGCTCCGGCAACTTCGAGGCGGTGGCGGCGAGGACTCGGAGGTCGCGCCCCGCTCCCTCCCACGGTTCTGCCCGGTGGCACCTTCAGCCCCGCAGGAGCGCCCCTGGCAGCCTCAGCAGCCTCGTCGGCGGGAGCAGCCTCCTCCCCCGGCCGCGCCGCACGGTGCCCCGCATCCCCGGCCGGAGGCAGCGCCGAGGGGCTTCAGCTTCTCAGGCTTGGAGTGCCTCGCCCCCGCCCCGCCGAGCTCCCGGGGCAGGAGGGCGAGAAGTGCCGGCGAACCTCCTTCACTCTCCCGAACGCATCAAGCAAAACTTGCAGGGCGGCATCGCCGAAACCTTCTCCCGCCGCTGTCCCCCCGTCTCCTCCACTCGACCCGCTCTCTCAGTGTGTGTGTGTCTCTCCCCGCTCCTGCCGCGGAGCAATCAGAAACCGGGCGGCTCTGGTGTGATGCTCGCTGCTCCCTCCTGATTTGCGTGCCGCAGTTTTTTGGTGCCGCCGCTCCGCTGCCGCCCGCGGGAGCGCTCTCGTTGTTTTCCCCTCCTCTCCTCCTCCTCCGGCGCGGCCGCGGGGCCGCCCCGCTGCGCCCAGCGCGGCGGGGGCCGGGTCCGCCGGGAGCCAGCGCGGCCCCGCGCCGGGGGCGCTCCGGCACCGAGCCCCGCCAGCCAGCTGGGGCAGCGGGAGAGGGAGGGATGGAGGGAGGGATGGAGAGCGAAGGAGTGGCCGCCCCTCCTCGCCCGCCCGCCCGCCCGAGGGGAGCGCGGGGCGCGGGGCGTGAGGCGGGCGAGGGAAGCGCCCCCTCGCCTCGCCCGGTGCCGGCGGCCCGCGGGGCGAGTGCGGTGGGCTCGGCGCTAGAGGGGGTTAGTCGACAAGGCAAGGGAAAAATCGCATCCCGAGGGGTGCGCTCCGATCGGGAAGGGCCGCGGTTTAAGGGGGGTGCGGGCCTTTAAACGCGTCTCCTCCGTCTCGCAGGAGAGGGGGGCCCGCCCCGGCGGCCACTGGGATGCCGCTGGCATCGCTTCTTAAAGTTACACCAAGGGGATACAAGAGACAAGCAGGCGTGAGGCGGTCCTGGCATCCCCGCAACATTTACTCTTTTTTCTTCTCTTTTTTTTTTTTTTTTTTTTTTTTTTTTAATTATTAATTCCTTCGCCAGATACCGGGAGCGTGGGTAAGGATAGGGACGCCGCCTCCTCGGGGGCGTGGGTGTGGTGTGTGAGCTGATCACATCTGCCGCCCTCTGCCACCCCACCCCCTGCCAGGTGTCGCACCTGTGGAAGTGCCGCGCTCACAGCACACCCCAGCCACGGCCCTCTTTGGTTTTGTTGTTTGTTGTTGTTTTCTTTAATCCATCGAACATTTCAATTTTTTGATTTCTAAAAAGACAGAGAGAAAAACCCCATACTCACATCAGTATTTCTCAATGTGAATTCCTCAAATCAGGTGTCTAAATCCACACGTAGGAGAAAAAAAAAAAAAGCTGATTGCCATGGCTTCTCAGGGTTCTAAAATCCCATTGAAGTCAATGGGTACTGCAGCTACAAGATTCCGAACCAGAGAACACCAGAGTTCCCGCTGAGGTGCCTAAATGGATGTTCAGAAAGGCTTTGTATGAAAACACCTACTTTGTAATGTGAGAATAAAGACTGTTTTAAAAATTATTAATTTAAGGATTATTTCCAAAGGAGTTGTTCAACGAGCAAAACCAACACAGAAGTAAGTATTTGCGGGTATTTAGAAGGATCTTTTCAGATTACAGAGAGCCTACAACATTGCAATATTTCCCTTTTTTGGCTGTATTAACATCTTACAAGGAAAGCTTACCCAAAAAGAAGGTCATAAGGAAAAGCTTCAGGGTATGTTTCAAAATAGTGAAATAGTGAGTAGTATTTTGCTTTAAGTTCCAGGGGAGAGAAAAAGAGAACCCAAATTACTCTGATTCCATGAGTCTCAATATTCTGTTTTGGAATTAACACAGTGAAAAAGAAAGAAGTGCTAATTGCAAGGTTAGATTTTTGGGGTAATGGGTGAGAATTCAGACTTGAATTCTTCTCCAACTCTTGGTTCAGTAGTGAGATGCTTCCTAACCTGCCTGACATGAAATACTAGTGCAGGACATCATAGATAAAGGTCCCACAGGTTAAGATGACACATCAAGTGGCCACACTGCACGTTATACATCCTTAGTTACCATTAACAAAACCCAATCCCTTCCTCAAGGAGCTTGGAAGGTCTGACTTAACACTTCTGTTGCTTTTACATGTCCTGTCAGACTAGAGCTAAATACAAAGAGGAGGCAGTGAGAGATGTGACAGGAGTACAGACAAAATCTGTGTTTCCTCCCACATGCAAAGTACAGCTTTGCCTCCTGCTCTCCTTGGACTCCACGACCCACAGGAAACTGTGAGGGAACCAAACTGCTAAAAAGGATGGGTGAGATTCCATCTGAAGTGTCCCTTCACCAGCTTTTAATTGGCTGCAGAATTTCCCAGGGAACAACTTTGAAAAAACAGTGCTCATTCATCTACACTCAGATTAAATTTTTATAAGCTTGTGTATTACAGTGAACTCCAAATAAAATCTTAACCACCGTGCTTAAATTTTTCAGATGTATGCAAACATGCTCAACATAATAGAGGATGGCAAAAATATTAAATATAAAAAGTAGAGTCCTATTTGTATACTCACTTTCCCCCCCCGCAATATAAAGCCACTTAGTATAGTAAACACTGAATTAATAAATTTTGAAAGGGATAATTGCACCAGGTCAGATAAAGAAAAGGAGCCACAGTTTGAGTACCTTCATACTCAAATTTCTAGAGAGAGTGTTTTTGGAGAAATAAGGAATTCTTTTTATTCCCATTGTTAAATCACAATGTGATCCTCCCTGTGAACAGAAAAACATCTATTCTGCTTTTATTGTTGTTTTCTTAAATAAAGGGATCATCTTTCTGTTAATAAAAAACAAACAAGAAAGGAAATATAGCATAGAAATAAAATTACAAAAAATAGGTTGTCCTTTCTTCTTTGTGTGGTTACCTATACATGATTTATCTTTAATGTATCATGATAGTGTTAATTATAGTAAAACTGTGACTTCCTTTAAAAGAAAAAGAAAAGCCATTACTTTTTCATTAACATGTTAGTTTTTTGAACCATCATTCACTACTGTATGTTGTTGAATGTGATCAAAGCAAACACTTTAAGACACTGACCAAGAATAGATTTGCAATAAACTTAAAACACCTTTTCCTGCAGCACTCAGGATTCACAAATCTTAAAAATACTGTAATGTTTGGAGCAAGACATCCGCATTTTTTAGGAGGGTAACACTCACATACTGACCTTAACTACAACATGTATACTAGAAAACCACAATGTATTATTGATCTCCCAAAGTCTGAGGCAATAGCTTTTTTAGTGAATAGAATACACTGCTGATTTGGCAGTATAACCAGAAAATGAACCTTCTAATAATATCTCTCTTATTCAGGGTTATAAATTACATCTTTCCCATAAAATCGAAAATTAGTTCCACTTTGTTATACATTATATTCTTGTTTCTGTAGAATTGTACACCTTTTTTTTTTTTTTTGGATGAACAGGCCTTTTAGTTTACCAACATCTTTAATTTTTAGTGTATTTAATGACAGGCTGACGTTAGATCACTACTGATACTTCTTCTTTCCATAGTCCCCAAACATGCTTATGGCAATGTACAGCAATTCACATGAAGTTTTTTAAGTATTTGCAGATTTTGAAAATTTTCTGTGTTTAAAAACACCACTGCTCCACACACATAAAGGGTAGGGGGGAAAGTACTTTTATGAGGTCTCAGGCTTATCACCTTTTCTATTATGAATACAGGGAAAAGATAACAAAAGATAATAATCATAAAGAAAACTGCATATTCAAACAAATCTTCTAGAAAGACAAGAGTACTAACAGCAGGCTCAATAGGTAATTGAATTCTGACATTAAAAATATTATTAGAATTACGGAACTAACTTCAACATTTCAGTCAGGAATTCACTGTCCTGCAGAACCTTTTGTTATAGGCAATGATTCCACTTTGGTATAGACCATGATCCCTACACTTTCAGGATCCAGGAAACTCATTTGCCAAGTCTTGACTGTTAATTATGAAAGTTTTGTCACTAGATTATATTTTTCTTTTCAGTTGGGTTGTGTATGGTAGGGAGCTATTCCGACCTATTACTGAGCATGCTAATTCTAATCTTCTGCACTATGAAAGAAGGTGCAAGTTAATTAAGCAAAAATGAACCTAAGCAATGTTTTAGGGAAATTACTGATGGGTTTCATCCCCATCCTGTTACACGCAAAAACTTTTTTGCTTCAATTTATTTTTTCACTAAAGTACAGAATCATGGTTAGAAGATTATAATGATGTACAAGGTTTTAAAATGTTAGTATTTTTCAAGTTTACACATTGATGTTACAGAACAGCCCATATGCCAAATTTTTCTTAATTTCCAGTATTTTCTTTTTCCTTTCCATATTAATTTATAAAATAAATAAAATATCCAAATTTTGAAGTGGTGATACTGGAAAGTTAGTTACTGTGTTTTTTCACTTGCAGTTTCTTCAAATAAATTGAATTATTTGGATTAATAGGCAAAGTAGAAGATACAGTCTGAGATGTTTATGTTTTGCAAGAAGGTTTAATAGTAATAGAATTGTCCTGGAAATCTTTCACAAATAACAAATTGGTTGGCAGTGAACATTCTCAATATTTAAATTTAGTGAGTGCAGTCTTGCTGCAGAGGAGCAAAGGGATTCCAGATAAAAACAGCAGAATTAATTAAATCACAGATCCTAGAGGAGAGGAATGGAACATTTAGACCACAAAAAAATAAATATTGTGGCCTCAGTGGCAATGAAGGAGCCAAACTTTTCCTCATAGTATTGTCAGAGAGGTGAGTGCGAATGTGATTTAGGAGAGTATCTGAATTAAAATGCAAGAGAGAGCAGAATTACACACTAATCAAACTTTGGAGTCCAAGACAAGTAAGCTTTTATATGAGGGTTTTATCCATCTCAGTAAATTAAATAATTCCAGCTGAATTAATTACAAATTGAATTGAGTCTTAACATGATAAAATAATTTCATTCCCAAACAAAATGCTTTAAAAAAAAGAGGCAAAAGCCTTGTAGTTGCTAGAGAGTGAACCAAATTCTGCTCACAGTACCCAAACAGTCCTCGTGGCATAGCTGTGAGGGATGAAGTGGGGCCATTTATCAAGGCTGTGTCTAAACTGTTTATCTCCTGCAAGTTAGAAGACTTCCACCCTTAATAGCACATAAATCTTCTTAGGTTCTTTTCTGAGAATATGTAGAACCAATTAATGATTGCAGGAGGATATTTCTTTAGCAATTAGAACCAATAGTAAATATAACCATAATGATGTAAAATGGCAATGCTATAAACATTCTGGGTTACATTAAAAAGATTACATGCCCAGTTTTAATGACCTACATTCAAATTGCCATTGAAATGTTATTGCTGAAACTTTAAAAAATCCATATTTACAACTTTAAAAGATACTTAATTTAAAATTTAGACCCTTTTATGAGGAGGCAAGAACTTAAGTCTTACACTGTACCCATATAAATGGTGAAACCAAAAGTAAGTTTAGAATTATTCATTCCTATTGTAGGTTTTGATAAAACTGGAGTTTTGCTTTCGAATGGACAAATTGGAGCTGTCTGTATCTAAATACTCTACTTGAGATTTATAATACTTGAGAAAAATGGAAACATTTTCACATGCTTTAGCATATATTGCTTCTGAAATCAAACCCTGTGGGTATATCCTATTTTACTTGAACTAGCACAGTATCTACGTAAAGATTTGAATCTTTCTGATTGTTTTTCCCTTTTGGTGCTGCTGCCTTGTAGACGAAAATGAGAAAACATTGAGGTTGGCTCAGTACAAATAACAATAAAGGCAAACAACCAGACTTATTATAAAGACGTATCATTTTGCCCTTTTACAACCACAGTGTAATGCAGAAATTGCTCCAGGCACTGGAGCAGACGTGTTTACCATTACCACAGATTAATGTTCTGTTTGAGCAGGAACTCCTATACATGTTTGCATTATTTTAGCAGCTGGTGTGATGTGATGTATCCATTTCTGCACATCAGGTTGAGTTAACCTCTACAAGAAGCAATTGTTCCCATGTAAAACCAGCAATAGATGTAATAAGTACGTCATATGTGAGACATAGGTGATATAAGCTGAACTACTCCTGGAAATGATGAGTCAAAATATTTTAAGTCATATGCAAAGGTCCTTGATACCACCAACAAATCTGCTGAATTTAGTCTTAAATTCTACACAAGATATAACTAGTATTGAATAAGTATTAGCGTCAAACAGGCTATTCTAGACCTGAAAACATCTGTCTTCAGTCCACACTCACACTGACATATAGAAGTAGCCAAGCACAGTGACTTCAGTAAATTTGGATCTCTCAGGCAACCTTTGCTTTGCCCTTAAAGATGAAAAAGACAACTTGGAATGCTGAGACAACCTGATAATTGAACTTGGCAAACCCCTTGGAGGGCTTACTTCAAACTTGGAAACTTTCTCTGCTTGCAGTGGTTGTCTCTGCTCTGTCTTTGCTGTGATTCAATATTTCTCTAGAACTTCTGCCTGACTTTGCCAGCTCAGATTCTTTCCTGCCACAACTTTATCTGTCTGCCTTTTACTAATCCTTGCAGTGTTTTCTAATAATGTGGAACAGGATTTGAACACCTGCGTTCTAGGTGCATGGTTGGTTCTATTCAGCAGGGTTTATTCACAGTATAATTTATTGTGGTGCTGTGTAAGTTATATGAAAACTACCACCATGCATTGGCTGTTTAAAAAAATCCCATCCAGGTTTAGAGGGACTGAGGGTAAACAAGTAATGTTCTTTAAAGGCTTTAATGCCAACATTTTGTTCCATATATTTGATCTCCAATCCCCAAGACTCCTATTGGGGTCATCCTATCCAGTGAAATTAGTGGAAACCCACAGTCTGTCAGTTAAGACTATGCTTTTTATTTTTAAAAGATGATTAACACCCCCTCAAAAACCCTCATATAAACCAAAAAAGGTTCCATTTTGATTCCTGAAATCTCTTCATTTTGATCACCTTAAACACTTTGTCAGCTTTGTTAATAATTATTAGATAAGGTAAGACTGAATATAAATTATGATGACCTCCAAAAATAACTTTAAAAGACCACCATCACTTTTTGGAAGAATAAGATATTTCTGTAAATACACAGAACTAAATATATCTGTTGCAGTCACCAGCTGCTGATGTAATAGGAGAAAACTACAATAATGAAGGGTAGGTGGTATATCTGGAAACCTAGCAACTGAATTAGTAGCCTGAATCTTACATTATTATTTAACATTATACGGTATGAATCATTTCATCTTTTGATCTGTGATGCTTAATTCCAGATTTTGAAAGACATATATAGTCACTGGACATAAAAAGCAATAAACAGCCATTAAATAAATATGCAACTAGACATTTCAATTTAGAAATGGACCTATTTCCAAGAAAAAAAGAGCCTTTGAAAGAGAACAAATCCGTCTGAACCCCTGATTGTGGGGTAATCAGTCACTCATAAGTCAAGCGGGAATTTGAAATATCCTGGTGCAGATATTGTTAATATCTAAGCCTAAATTTCTAAAACATCCTTTCAAGGTGGATTGCTGGTAATTCTGAAATGATTACGTGATGTTATATGGTAGGTAAACAGTAGGCAGAATTTAGTGGTTTTTGTCCTAGGAAGTATTAAGGTAAATGTTATTCTCATGCAGATGAGAAAGATCAAATAAAATAGTGCCTCTGACTTTAAAAATTTTATCATTTATAACTATTTTAAACAAGGAAGAGTATTTTCCAAATGCAGAATACAAAAGCATTTTAAATTATTTTATAGTCAGAAGCCACAGAACAGGTGAGAACATAGAGTTCTTAATTCTTAATATTTCATAACTAACAACCAACCTGACATATCTTACTCCAAACATTGTTTTCCAAGGCTGAAAGGCCACTGATATCAACAATGCTAATTTTCCAGGAAAACAAGTTAATCATCAGGATGCATAGTGTGAATAACATGAACACAATTTGAACTGTTACTGGGACTATCAAATGAGCTGAAAGCTTAACATTGTTCTGATTGTTCAACTGAAAGATTTTAAGTATTTTGTAGATAAAGAATGAGGAACAGAACAAAGTTTTCATGGCTATCTGTTACATAAGTGGTGCCACTAGAGGGACTTGTACAGTCAGGAGTAACATGCATGGGCATCAGAAAGAATTGTAGATAATTTATTAGCAAAAATGGAAGTATTAATAAAAAGTGGTTATACCTATATATTTTTAATCACACCTAAAAAGAACTCTGCCTTTCAATCTCTGTCTTTTCTTGAAAGCATCCTAAGTTTTTTTTGTTTGCAATATCGATATCCTAAAAAACATCTTTATCTATGTCACATAGCTAAAAATAGACTGTTTTGATTTCTGAGTGTGATTTAAGGGCCTTTAAAGTTATTTTCACTCCTCTTGGTTAAAATTTCGGTTTGTGCAATTGGAAGAGTTCATTTGTTTCTGTGCAAATGACATGATGCAAAACAGTGCATAGTCCAGGGGGAAACCTCATATATACAGGCAATAAATGTTGCAGGAGGTGAAAGGATTGAAGGATTTCCAAATGAATTTTTAGAAGAAGTTTTCATAGTGATCCACATAAGTGTGCAGCTAAAACGGGACAAGGGATTTTCCACCCTGCATTTATAAAATGAACATTTGAACTGCAGGAAAAAGGTACTTTTGTCCTTTCAAGTTTTTCTACACATCTATCTCAGGTAGAAAAATATACAAGAATGTTTCTCTCCAAGAAGAGAAACATTGTGTTGCTATAAGTATGAAATAAATTGACAGGAAAGTATGCAGCCAAACTATCACAAAAAGATATTTGTGTGATTGCCTGCTGTAAAACTTGAAGTGTGGTTAAAATACATCGGGAGTTGGATTCATATTTATTCCAGACAATTCACGTTAGTGAGCAGAAAATGAAGTGTGGCTGTTTCCTTTTGTCATTGAAGGGATATAATCAATTGAAATTTGACAGTAGTTTTAGATCTTACAAAATTTAACACTTTAAAATCACTGTTCTGAAATTCCAGACACAAATGAGTTGAGGCATTTAAGATAATGATAATTTCATGCTCCTGAAATTGTTGGATATAATTGAAAGCAGAAAGGACCATTATCTGTTTCTATTACCTCTCTAGTAATGCAAGCTGTGTTTATTATATCTAGAAAAATATCTTTGGCAGAAAAAGAAACACCTTTAAAACTTTCCAACTCAAATTTGAAAGTATTGCACAGAAATGCATGCCATCTAATGTCTTTAGAGAACATGTTCTTATTTTCAGGTTGAATCAAATGGTAAAAACTTGATATATTTTTTCATATCAGTGGGAGAGAGAAATATTACAGTAGAGAAAATATTAGAATCAATCTACAAAACATTATTAGCTTAAGAAGGATGTGCTGCTTAAAATGGATCAAGAGAACTCAGAAAAGAATACTTCTAGTTTGACTAAAAGTTTGATTTTATATTGATATCTTCCCCACATATTTTTTACCCCATTTTTATTTAAATTATCTTTTGCCCATGAAATACATGAGAACAGATCAAACATTTTGTGTGTGTGGCTTTTCTGTTAATTCTTGTAAGGAGAACTGCAAATTCGACAGCACACCATTAAAGAAGATTACTCACTTTATCATACTCGATGAAAACAAAAACAATGAAAAAGAAAATCCTGTCAAACTAAATGTAGAACATTTTGATTACATCAACAGCACAAGTAAAGCTTTCCCTCGAGGAGATTCCAGTCACCTCTGCTGAAGCACAAAACACGGCAAGTTCTGTGCTGTGGTGATTACTTGAATGCAGAGATTATAAAACCAAACGTCAAAGAAAACAGACATTTATAATCAGTAACTGCCCTACCATTTCCCTGGCAGGGCAGTTTTAGGGAGGTGGGTGTTGTGGGATGTACCAATGAAAGCACAGGGAAATCCTAAATGCATAGAAATGGGAATCTCTCAATTAAAATTGGTTAAAGGACAGAGGAATGCAGGCATGGCACACAAGCAAAACCCCAAATATCTTAATGAATATATTGTGATCGGATATGACTGTGTACCCTAATCTGAGTACAGAAACATATATTTGTTGGCTACTGGGAACTCGGGTGATTTCTCCTCACCTTTTGGTTATCACACACCTTTACTTGCACCTCGTGTACTTCCCGAGTGTGTAACATACACTCAGCCTGGAAAGATAAGTTGACTTTGCAGCCTGTAGTAGCAGCTTACATGTACTGAACTACTACTCTGTCATCATATATTCTTCTGTATATTATCTTGTTCTAGCTACTAATAGCTGGATTTACTAAAAGAGAATTAAATGACTGGTCTAAATATACATATATATTTGTCAACATTCCAAGGCAGGAGGGATATATGTAATTCCTGAAAAGTTACTTAAACCAACCATGTCTTGTAATATTTCCATGCTATTACACTTTCTGGTTTCGGATCTAATTATAAGAATCAAAAAAGAGTATGAAACCAATCATTTGAGAGTGACCAGGTAAGGATGAACTAAATAAGAACACCAGGTATAAGAATATTATCAATACAAACTTATATCTTAACTAAATCCTGACATGTGAGAGTGACCAAATAAGGATGAACCAAATAAGAAGCCCTGGCATAAGAATACTATCAGTAGAAATTCACTTCTTAACTAAATCTGGACTGTAGTAAAATATTATATTAAAAAATCACTCATTAAAAATAGTTTCTTTTGAAGAGAATGATTGTTTTTAGAATACCTACTGCACATTTTGGAGTGCAGAGAGAAGCAGTGACTGTGCATACGTATCCTGTGCAGGGAAAAAGTGTTTGGATTCCACATAATTCCAAGTGGCTCTAATGTGCAGCAGCTGTGCACTGTAAATTCCAAAACCATGCTGGGAAAGCTTACAGCCAAGTTCTGCCAGCATTAGAAGTGTGCAATGCTGTACTATTTAAATAATGTTTATTAAACTCATGCTCATCTTCAGGAAACAGCAGTTCAAAGAGCAAACAGATCTCTGCTGATCAGACTGATCTCACCTGTCATGGTGTGTGTCCCCATGGACCACTTTTCCCTCTTTCCTTTTCTACCTAGGAAAACTTACCCTATAAAAAGCTCTTTTCAAGCCACTTAAAGGGCTTTTTTGTTATTCAGTGCAGTAATTCCTGGAATGATGAAAAGAAAGAAAAGAAAAGAAAAGAAAAGAAAAGAAAAGAAAAGAAAAGAAAAGAAAAGAAAAGAAAAGAAAAGAAAAGAAAAGAAAAGAAAAGAAAAGAAAAGAAAAGAAAAGAAAAGAAAAGAAAAGAAAAGAAAAGAAAAGAAAAGAAAAGAAAAGAAAAGAAAAGAAAAGAAAAGAAAAGAAAAGAAAAGAAAAGAAAAGAAAAGAAAAGAAAAGAAAGGAAAAGAAAAGAAAAGAAAAGAGAAAGTTATTTGGACATAAATAAAAATTATCTAATAAAAATAGCAGATCAAATGCAAAGAAATTAGTTTTACGCTGTTTTAATCAAGTTATTCAGAATTTTACTAGTGATATTTCTAAAATCAGAACTTGTGTTCCAAATGACTTGCCTCCACAAGGATTTGACCTTAGATTTTAACTCTAATCCTGTCAAGAGCATTTTATAGATGGCACGGGCTTCTGAAGGTGTTGTTGAAAGATTTCAGCTGAGAAAATATAAAAATTTTTTGACCTAATAATATAAGGAGACTCTTACATAATCTAAATTCTCTTTTCTGAACAAAATTCTCTTTTCTGAAGTCTTTTGTGGCATGGCCATTCCACTGTTAGTAAACTTGAATTTACTTTGCTAATTGTCCACGTGAAAAATGTCCTTCTCTTTCCAAATATATTCTTTATTAGCTCTAGTTTTGCTTGAGATCTTTGAGTACTTTTCTGACCCTGAGTTGTTAATATGAAAGCTTTCTTACTATACAAAAGCAACCAAGCATCCATTGGGGGAATAATTTTTTAAATTAAATTGGATATTCCTAAGCATTCCCGGAATTGCATCCCTCTTACAAAAAACCATGAAATCTGGAAGAAGCATTTGTTTGAAAGGATCTTTCCTTTTACAGTACAGTGCACTAAAGTGCACTAAAGGAGCCCTACTGTAGTATAAGAAAAGAACAAGCAAAAAAGTCAGGAAGTTAACAGGTCTAAGAGATTTTTAATTGAGACAATGAAATCATTGGCATTTCAAAACCAGAAAACTCTGCATGTTTGCCATTTGATTTGTTATAATGTGTCAGTGCATATCAAAAGGTCACATGGAACTGTGCTTGCTCTGTCTTCACCTTTCACGTGTTACCAAGACTTACTCCAATGTTCTGTTGTTGGGTGTTTTCCAGTGTCTTCCCATCTTTTGACCTAAGTCTCGAGCATCAGTTTTATAGACAATAAATAGGAAATTTATTGATCTACATTACAAATGTCATTTTTTAGGGCTCTTAGTGTTCAAGCTACTTATTCAATCCTGCCATTTTTGACAGAGAACTGCCATTATATTTTTCCTTTGTGGAAACTCCCACACTTGTGAGTTCCCTGTGCCTTGAGGCATCTCTAGCAACACTTATCAAGACATTCTCCATCAAGTGAGAGACAGACAAAGACACAGAACCATCATTAATCCTCCATGGGATACACAGAGACATCAACTCCAGCCTTCCAAGCCACAGGGGACCACTTGCCTGGAATGTTGCTCAGCTGCTGCTGTTTCAGGAAACATCTAGTAATCACAACTCCGGGGCACAACAGCATTTCAACTTTGACCCCCAGAGAGTCTCTTTTACACACCTCATTTGCTTCCTCTGTGACATCAGAGACATGATTTGCTGTTAATACCGGCTCCTGTAGCCAATTTTTATTCCAGAGCATAAAATACATCCAGAAGCTTGAGCACTGAGTTATGACTTTGGTATTTGAGCATAAAACTTTTAGAGACTGGATCCTGTAGTGGAGTTTAGTCTTGATTTACACACTTCTGTTTTCTCCAGTGCATATAGGAATAATGACAGGCTTTAGAATGGAATTCAGAACAAGCAACACACCAGGAGATGTCTGAGGGAAGTAAGAGGAAATGATCAGAAATTCTTAACTTCTAAAATGCCATTTTTTTCAGCTAGAATTTAAGAATCTTGATGCCACAGGTCTATGGAGTGGGTTAGAAGGCAGGGCAAGGTTTGTGTTTTGCTTTACAAGTAAGAAAACTGCTCCCTATACCTGTAGTTAGGGTTGCTTGTCTCTTGAATAATTCCCATTGTTTCTTTATTGTGTAATGAACAAGGAACATATTTTCCTTGATTTTATTTTTGTTGAGTTGGGAGGGTTTTTTTTCTGCTGATGTAAAACAGAAGGTGGTATAAAACATAAGGTGTTTTTTTGTTTTGGTTTGGGTTTTTCTTTGGATTTTTTTGTTTGTTTTTGTTTGATGAGGGGGTTGTTTTGGTTTGGGGTTTTTGTTAGTTTGGTTTTTTTTCAGATGATCTAAATAAGGAATTTCCATTCCTAGATGTTTGTGTTGTGTTCTGATTCCTATGGATCGAGTCTAAGAGGGGGTGGGGTATATGGAGAATAGTCTTTTCTTTTAGCTGTTCCCACCATCCACATCAGGTTTTGTCTCTTTAAGAAGTTGCACACGAAATTCTACGAAGAAAAAAATGGGTTTATTTGCAGCTGATACACTGGAGAATATCTTTTGATTTGCAAGAACTATGTCAAATGCTGAGATTTTTCTCAAATTTCCCGAGTTCGCAAATGTAAACCAGAACATCTCATGTGTGGCAATGGGAAAAGCCAATATAACTGAAGGGAACAGAATTATTAACATTATGAAACTCCTTGAACTTCTGCTTGTAACTAAAGAGCCTTGAAAGAGACTTTAGGGAAAAAAAAATCCACGTTTTCGTGTCTTAAAAATGGACCATGTTAAGCTTCATTTCTTTGAGAACAGGTTGCTTAACTCCTGCAATGAGAATTTTCAATTTTAATTACATCTTCTCACAATGGAACTCAATGTACTTTTCCACAGACACACGTGGTATACATGATATCACTCAAAATTATTCCTTCTTAAAACTCCACTCAATTCATTTCATGGTAATATCTATCATCTGCCATGCATACAGACACTTTTTTCCCCTAGCACATCTATTTTAAACACATTTGTTTTAAATGTGGACAGTTACATTTATGCATTATTTTATTAGCATTACTATCTTATACGAATTTATAAAATATCTTCAAAATTTCCCCAAAACTACTGTGAGGTTCAAAGGTAATGAAAATATACAGCCATATATTCTCAGTGTTATATTTCACACGCAGACTTTATATGATTTAAATAGGACTTAATGTTAACTTGAAAAGTTGCCATTTCCTTCTGTAATAAATATACTTCCTAATTTCTGAAAAGCAGAATTCTCTCAAGAAAAACTGTAGTCACTTGGTTTATTAGACTTTATTACCTTTTAAAAAACAAAATCAATTGCTGAAACAATAACGTGTATGAGCACAGTTTGATAACAGACTTTGATTTCTTAAATACACCACAATTAAGTATTCAAGATATCCTGCAATATTTTATTTTTTCCATTAGAGATTTCCTATTACACCATTTTCAGA
Organism: Pseudopipra pipra; assembly: GCF_036250125.1. NCBI lineage: Eukaryota > Metazoa > Chordata > Aves > Passeriformes > Pipridae > Pseudopipra > Pseudopipra pipra. The sequence continues at coordinate 5,747,638 of NC_087550.1, forward strand.
CTGTAAATTATTTAAGTCAGTTGAACATTCTACCTTGAATTATTTATTTACCCTGAAATTGTAAATTGGAATATTCTGTCAATTTTCCTACAATCCAGGGAAAATAATCCAATTTATTGAACGTTGATATTATTGGTTACATGAGATTCCCCAGTGACTTGTAGAAAGATCTAAAGGAATTCTACTATAATATAAGAAAGGAAAAGATTGGAGTGAGCAAAAAGTCAGGAAGTTAACAGGTCTAAGAGTTTTTAATTGAGACAATGAAATCATTGGCATTCCAAACCCAGAACACTTTGCATATTTACCATTTGATTTGTCATAATGTGTCAGAAATTTTAATTATGGTCTAAACCAATTGTCATTTAATTGACTGTTTTATTTACATGGCAGTAACTGACTGAAGTGGTTAGCTCTCCTGTGAAAATCAGTGTACAATTTGCATGAGCTAATAAAGAATTCTATTCCAAAATGAGAATGTGTGATTGCTTTTTCAAGATCTGTTGCAAAAAACGACAGTAATCTTTCTTCACTTTTTCAGTCTTTGTGAAACCATGACAAACAAAACTTGGATGCTTTCCAATCAAACATGGAAAGTATTCCTTTATTAAGGTTAGTTCCATTAAACTTTATGAAACAAAATTTTCTGGGCAAGGCAAATAAGATTTGGCCAATGAAACAATAATTCTGCATTCTTTGGAAAAATAAACCAACAGACTGTTCACCAGAACAATCCAAACTTGGACTCCTGCTCACCCATATGGGCTGTTCAGTATCAGCCAGGGATGGTGTTCCGGCATAACAACCCATTCCATGGGGGGAAAAAGTGAAAACCTTGTTCTCACAAAGATAAACCCCCTCTTGGACACAAAATTTAACTGTTCTGAAGTCAATATTGTATTGGACCATTTCAATAAGGAGACAATTTACAGGCAAGAGTTTTTGTGACATGCTTTTTAGAATGCACTTAGCTCTGCTGCTCCCAATCTTATATTTGTTTCAATACTTAATTCTCCTGTTTGAGAGATGTCTGACATGCCCTGATTCTCCATTTAAACCGGGCCAAGGCAGAATAACCACCTGGAAAGCCAGTGGATTACAGGAGTGTAATGAGCAGGAATGAACATTGCAATTCCTGCCCTGATATTCACAGGTTGGATACCAAGAAGATGAATTATTTCTGTAAATGCTAGGCTAGTGCTCTTTAAATGGCTATCTCTTAATGCTGCTTTGTTTTATTTAATAAGTAATTTAGTTTGAAATGGAAGACAATAGATTTACACCAGGTAGAGTCAGATATTCCTTAATAATTACCAAGTGAATTATGCTGTCTATGAAATTATGTCTGCATCCTGCTTTTCCAGAATAAAAAAATTGGAAAGTAAAGCTGCTGCACATTACAGCAAGATATTCCTATTATTCAAAGTGCAACCAGCTTCAGCTTGTTCTAAACCTCAATTTCCATTTACTTTCAAGTACTGTATGGACACTTCTTTCTTCCTTTCAATGAAAAATGAGTTCAAATACTAAGTGACTTAGTTGTTGTCTTTCTTCTTGCAGATCTGAAACTAAGGAAAACTTCAATTTTCAAACCAGCCAAACTATTTAGTCTACAGGCAAATCTGAAGTGGATACCAACTAGTGAAAATAGGATTTATGCTTCCTGATTTTCCAGCCACTAGAGGGCAAGGTTTTTCTGTGTCTTTTTCCATGGAAGAAAGTGCTTGACTCCAAACACAGAGCTGTTATTTCAAGTATATATGGCCTTGAACAGGCCATTCTATGAGGTGTGTTTGAACTTGAAGCCTTTCACCACACATTAAAGAAACAAAGTCTTGAGATTATGATATTTTTATCATTATATTATGATCCTACATAATATGAGGATTTTCTCAGGTTGGTGGTCACAGTAAACAGAAGACAAGATAAACTGTCCTTTGACATGAACCTCTGTTAACTCAATTCCTCCCTAACTTTGAATACACAACCTGCACCTTAGTTTCAAGTATCATATTAAGCTCTTAAATGTACCAAGGTCAATTGGAATAAGGGTGTCAAGTACTTCAAAACTCTGAAATTTGAAAGGCAATGTTTATTCTCAGATCAAAAATAGTCAACTACCATTTTTTTATAAAAGGGAGTGTCTAACCTTCCCTTTGTTTTTTTTTTTTGCTTATGTTTTTTTTTATCATTATTATTTTTCTCTGGAAAACAAATTTCCCCTTCTTCAAAAGATACATAAACTCTCAGTTTTCCCACCAGAATTTTAATCTCTTTTTTCTTTTGTATTCTACCACTGTGACTTTTAACACATTGCAGGGGTTTTTGTGTGTTATATTTGGGAAAAAGATGTATCTGTTTATAGCCTCCAGAGATTTTAATTGATCTTCCTCTCTGTTGCTTTTAGATAGTCTGGATATTATGAGGCTCAGTTCTGAATGACTATTTTTAAAATCAATAATATTTTGAGGTGTGTCTCTAGAGCCTATTTGGAACCCAGCTGTTATTGTTCTATTCTGATTATCTTATATCAGGTCCCAGCGCTGGCACAAATGGAAACATTGCCAACTAAAGCAGTGTTAAGTCATTATCACCTCCCTCAGAGCTGCTCCACCCTCTCTGATAACGCTATCTGCCTCCAATTATTGCTAGTTAGACCTTTATTTTAATACATTTCTTTAGGTATTTTTAATCCTAATGGATTTTTTTCCCATGGTGTTTTGGAGAAGGAAATATTTCCTTCATGTCTTTTCCTAAAATTTGTTCATCTGTGCACTAGAATTTCTTGACTTAAAATCTGTCTTCACTGCAGTGTGGCACATTGAATAAAGCAACACATCATTTGACTGATAAATTTGTAAGGACAAATCTAAGTTGTATAACATTTGAAGTATATTCTCATGTTCAGCTTGAAAGAGATACTTTGATAGAGTTGTCTGTGCACTCCTGATACCAACCTGAGATTGCTCAGCCTGGGCTAGTGGAAGGTGTCCCTGCCCTGGGCAGGGAGTTTGGAACTGGATGATCTTTAAGGTCCATTCCAATCCAAACCATTCTGTGATTCTATGATCCTATGATATAATGTTGGTTTTGCATTTTGCACATCTCAATCCCTCCCCACACAGGGATGACCAGAGCTGGTAACACCGTGTGTTGTCAGGCTGTTTTCTGGAATACTTAGCCTGGGAAAGCTGCATTTGTGCCTCCTTCTGGAAGAACCAGGGTTGGCACCAAGCCATCTCCTCTCACAGGCTTCAGTCCCATGGCTGTGGTGGATCTTGCATGTCCATTTCTGCCTCAACTCAATCCCTGTTCTGGGAGTTTTGTGGACCTCTTTCTGTCTGGTCCATACCTTTTGTTCTAGTCAATGTAGACAAATTATTTGAAGGGAGCATTTGAATCCACACAGATTCTCAAAGCCATAATGTGGTTGCCAAAAAAGTCCATCAGATACATGAAACAAAAACACAACATGAATTTAAATAAGTAAGAATCCAGAAGCAGATTGGGTTGCATTGTAGGAAAAGCTGTGTCTGTGAGGACAGGGAGATAAAGGCCCCAAGAATGTCTTAGTTGCCAGACACTATCTTTTTATCTAAATATATTATCTTTTTTGACAGATCTTCTTTAACAGATAAGATGGAAAAAAAGGACTGAAACCTTCTGTACAACTGATATTCTACCCTGGAGAGGTGTTGAAGCCACCAGGGCAGTGATATATCTGCAGGCAGATAAACTGACTCTCCGGAGCCCTGTGGAGTCAGCAGAGCTGTGCAGTGCCAGTGAGGAAACCACTCTCAGTGGAAAGACAGATACAACTTTTACAGCAACCTCTCGGTTTAGGATATATTGTCCACTATTGTTCTGAGTAGTTGCTACTGTCCAAAGTGCAGTTCTCTGACTGAAGAGAAATTTTAAATACTGTTTTCAAATCAATATTATTTTAAATGTTTTCAAATCAAAATGTAACACTTGCTGAGTTAAATCTTAATGCTATATACAAAAACATGAACAATGGGGGACCAAATTACAGGAAAGTGCTATGGTTGTCTTAATTTGTGTTCCACTTTAACATTATGAGCTGTACAAAGATTTGGCAGAGAAATAGTAAACTCTGCATTGAATGTATTACTAATAGCAGTCTAAGAATGAAGCATTCTGTAACATTTAATACAGTACAGTATAGTATTATATGGTGTTTAAAATGCCACATATAAATATATATAAAGTACCAATAAAACAAACATAAGGTTTGATTGCTACTTGGTTGAAAGTACAGGGGAGTAAGGTTCATTTGTTCACCACTAACCACCTCCTTAAATGTAAGTCATATTTAGGAAATCTAAGAAGAATGACTTTATTTAGTTGATCAAATTTATCCATAGGCATTCAAGTCACAGGAAAGAGTTTGTTGCTGCTAAAAGTTTACTTGCAGAAGGAAAACAAACTGTCTGTAAAATGATTTTCAGCAAGGATCTAACATGCTTCTACTGCATCTACAGCACATTCCTGTTGCACTGAATATTAAGAGTTAGAGACAACAACCAAATTAAATGCTGAACTTAAAGCTGAAGTCATTAAGTGTATTCCTTCCCCTGTTAGGAACAGATATGAATTGCTTGTAGGGAAAACTCCTTTGCCTCCCCCATCCATTAGTCTGATAATCTCATTACAGCAGAAACAAATTATCATTCTTGCTTATATAACATCTGGGGTTTAGGTATTAATAGTTTTAAATCTGTAACACCTTTTTTAAAGAGAAATATTCATCACAAGTATTTAGTGTCTAGTGTATAAAGCAGTCTCAAACTTCTCCATCTTTCAGTGTGTAGTTAACACGTTGTAGAACCAGATTAATTGTGTGCTTAGGAAAAGTTACAAGTATAATTGCATTGGTTTCCTCAAAACATTTTGATTTGCAGTTTGAGTCACTTAAGGGCAAAATTATGGCTGTTTTCTTTTTAAATAGAAAGAAAGCAACACGATAATTTTTTAAACTAGTTAATATCTTTTCATTCTTGCATTTTTTTTATTCTTTATTGGTGTTTTTCCTTCCAAAAAGACTTAATAAAGTCTTTTTAAAGATGCTTCTGCTCCTCCCAGTGACAAACAAAATCTAAAAGTAAAGGTTCCAAATGCAGCATTATGGAAAAAAAGATCATTTTGAAGCTTTAATTTCTTTCCAAGGATTTGGGCTTTGATTTTTTAACATATGGGGTAATATCCTTCATTCCACGTCTCCCTATTTGTGAAATTGCTTTCAATGTTTTCTGTGTGTGTGAGTTTTTCACGTTCCTACAGAAGCTTGTACTGATGTGAACTGCAAAACACAGTTCACATAGTAAATTAACTTTCTCTAAGAAGGTGAAATTTGTAACAAGTTTCCTTCTGTTGCAGCCAGAGATGATTCAAGGTACCTCAAAATGCAACAATTCTTCAAACAGAGCATGATTATGGGTCTGGCAAGACCCTGCAAGGTCGAGCAAGATTAAGCCACCTGCCAGCTACAGGGCAGGTAATGGAAAACATCTCCTTGTCTTCAATCACCAGAGGGAGAATTAATTTAAATCCCTAGTTATAAATTATATATATGCAATTGCCTTATCTCACCAGAAATTTCAAAATTTTCTCTTTGGTCAGGCCAGTTGTGTGAAACCAAATTTTCATGGGTGATTGGAAATGTGTAACTTGTGTTCTGAGTGGGGTAAAATGAATGCAAGATGGAACTCCAGGTACATTCAGCTAAGCTGTAACTCATTATGATCCTTTTTAAAGCAAACACAAGCTTACAATACACTTCAAATCCAACATTTTAAAAGTGTACTGTTCTAACCAGCCTCCAACAAATTTCTTCAATAAATTATAGAGAGCAAATGGCAACCAAATTCCATCAGGGAAATGGGTGTTGTTACCATGTGCAATATCCTGGACATTTGTAAGCTTTGTGTTATCTCTTTTCTATCTAATTTCTAGCTTTTAAAGCTAATCCAGTAAATGTTGATGTGCCTCTCCAAGATGCATGGGAACTGTATCACTGGTACAGCTGCATGATTACTCTTAAGTCTCAGTGGTAGCTGCTCTCCTAATGAGCCAGGATAAAATCATTAAAAAGTAATTGTGTGCAGGTTTTACAGATAAGTCTCCGCTCTGGGACGAGGCAGTCCTGACAGACTGTAATATTTCTAAGATGATATACTCCTCCCTGCTTGTTTAATGAGCTATAGATTTTTAATCTAGAAGTTTTGGTGATAGGCAGAAGGAATGCACAAGAGGCTGATCTGGAGAAATCTGTGTGTAATTCATGGTTGTATTTTTATAGACAACAAAAAGATGCAAAGCCAGCTCTGTATCTCCCCAGAAATTCTGTGTTACCGCCTGTGTTCCTGTTTCATCTGGTAATTTTCAATCATAGTACACAAATCTGAATTGTTGTTCACTTTCCAACCATAGGCTGTGTTTACTACTACCCTTTCATGTAAGTAAAAACATACAAAACCAGGACTTGAGTTACACAGCAAAACTGGAAGAAAATCCATTTCTAGTTTGTAAAATCATTCAGGGAATTATTGCAGCAGAGGATTTTCCATCCTCTAAAGGTGGAATGCAGCTACTTCATGAATACAAAAAACCAGCTCGTCTCAAAAAGAAAAAGGAAGTGAAAGATAGCAATTCCTTACAGGAATTCAAATATTCTTGGTATACTATAGTCACCATTAAACACAGTCCATTCAACAATCATTTTGTAATAGTACCTATGAAAGTAGGAAAAAACCCCGTGTAAACCAGGTAAGATATCTTCCAAAATATATTGAGGAAAAGCATGAAATCTAAAGAAGATAATTTACCATTTGTAAGTACCCATTCTGCTGTTCACCTCACAGGCATTACTTCACAAAAGCAGTCACTGTACTCCACTTTTACCAGGCTACTCCCAAATTTTCAAGTTTCCAGCATTCACTACACTGCATCTCCTCCATTCCATTGTACCTCAGCTTTGCCTGTCATGAACAGACATCCGGAAAAAAAAAATGGTGAGTTGGAAAAGAGCAAAGTTTAAAAGTCTTTGAATTATCTGTGCAACACTATTCTTCCAATTGCACCCCTCAGGTTTCAACATCTCTTGATGAGAACAGTAACAAAAGCAAACAGCAAATGGCATTACAAAGGTCTGAGTAAAGATATTTTCATGCAAGTTTAGCCAATTTATTGTGATTTATTCTCCAGATATTGATTCATGCCCCCAAACTGCAGACACAAAATAAAATTATCCTGACTAACTTCCTTATGGGAAGTATATTTTGTGAAATCTTTTTATGCACATTAAAAGATCAGAATATAATTTCAGCACTTCATCAGATGAACTTCCTTTTCTAAGACCCAAAAGAAGAGTTTTTACTTAACAGGAAAGATGGGAAAGCTCTATTTTGTCTGATGGTCTCTATCTATCATTTTTTCAACTATAATTTTGGTCTGGAGGGAGAAGGAGACAATCAGCAGTACACCAATGCTAGGGATGATTGAGAAGTTTGGTTTTGCAGTATTTCCATTTGGAGTCTTCAAAGATAAACCATGGGAAGATACTTCAGGGAAACCTCTTAAAATAGAAGTATGAAAAAGTACATAAGTATAGCAATGTGCATACTATTAATTGACACTATGTCTTATTGCATACACATTCTAGTACTTCCTTAACTTCCCTGAGCTCAAGTTACCCTGAACTCTTTCCATGATAAAAGATTTTCAATTGCTGTCTTTGTGAGAAAGGATGAATCTCTCACATCATAAGGCCCATTTAACTCCCCCAATCATTACAAAACAAGTGCTGCTTTTTTGTCCCATACACTGTCTCTCACCTTCTCTCACCCCACCTATGCTGACATTTTTTTCCAGACATTTATGACAATAAAGGCATCTGTTCAATGCATTTCTCCTGTGTTTACACCTCTCCTCACCACCACATTATATTATACTACAAAGCACTGCACCACAAAAGTGAAAAGCTTTGGCCAGCCCCTGATGCTGCTTATTCACAGGGGTTGTTCTGTGAAATCTTTGTCTTAGTACAGAAATATCAAATCAGAAAGATTTTCTCTTTTTTTTTCTATGTGTTTAGAAAATAATTTGATACATCAAATGAGATGTTGTTAAAATAACATTGCTACTTGTGGCAAGATATCTACTGAGAAAATGATCAAAGTCTGAAAGAACCAACTATTTTTAGGATGTTTTTGAAGTCTAAACCCAGAGAAGACCCTTAAATTCAAGGGGGTTCCCACCTATTGCAGTATCTCATGGTATGGATTTGATTGTTATTCTATCAAATACAACAGCACAGTTGAATATATTTCTCATGGTACCTGATCTACACATTTCCTTTACATTGCAGTGCAGCTCTGCTAGAAGGGCATTTTATTAAAATAAAGCAGCATTTTTCTAATGATGATGTTAAAATGTATAAGGCAATTAGTTCAACCTTGTTAGCTACACAAGCTTTTTCTTAATTTTAAGGCCAGGAAAGAAGAAATGACTAAAAAACTGGGCTGAAAGGAGAATTGACTTTTGCACCTGATTTCAATATAAAATTTTTTATGTGCCCTTGAACAATTCTCTCAACTATGACATGTTTCCCCCTCCGTATAAAATATGGATTACATTTTCTTACGTCTTTGCTCTATAAGAATTGAGGCCTTGTCTCACAAGGAGCACCACACATTTTGAGCTTTGTTCAAAACTGACACCTGCCCCCCATCTAATGCTCAATGGACACGGGGTAGTTTTGGAATAACTCATTTGTGAGTTCAGAATACGACACATACACACAAAATATCAGTCCCCTATTGTGAACCTTTAGATCAGATTGAAAGAGCAAGTGTAGTAAAAGCATAAGCATTTTTTCTTTGTCTGGATCATTCTATTATCCATCTTACAAAATTCAGCTGAAGGGCTATATTTTAATATTCCTCTGTATTCTGTTCTTATTCCTTGAGCTACATAATTTTTAAGAGCACTCATGTATCACTGATGTTATAGGAAAATATGATCAGAATCCATAAAGACAATGCCCTGTTGTAAACTCTTTTGTTTTCTAACTTCATCCCTGGAGAATTCAACCTTTATATAGGTAATTGCTGACATTTTCAACAGTTTCCAGTCTCCTCTATTGTTAGATATTATAAATTGTACACCAAAAGTTATTGATTACTGAGTTTCTTTATGCAACTAAGGACGTTCAATGCCTTAGAGGAACTAACCCTGGCTCCTCAGCCTTCTTTAATATTATATCTAGAATATCCACCCCATAAATGACGTCACCCATTCTGTCAACAGTCCTTTAAAAGGCTGAGAGTTTCTACAGAACCATTTAATGCATTTTAATAAATCTGTTCACCTTAAAGGTAGGCTAGGAGAATCTGAAACTTAGATGAAAGTTGGAAAGTTATTTTCTAACTTCCCATCAAATATGGAAATCAGTGTAAGAAAGTTAAAGCCAATAAAGGCGCTGTGATGTAAAGAAGACTTCATCCAATATAGGAAAGAATTGAAAAAATAAGCAGATAAAAACCAGAACAGAGCATTAAATTTGGTAATACTTTATCTTTTTGCATAACAAAGAGAAACCTTTTCTAGAAAGCAGTTAATTTCATTCCTATAGTGTGCCTTCCAAAGAGAGTTTGTGGTTGTGGCAGACTCACGCTGCAATGCAGAGTTCCATTTTCTTCCTACCTCTGCCCTAAGGAAAGTAGATTCTTTTTTCTTAAAAAAAATCAAGGTTTCCTACATGAACATTCCTAAAAAAGAGACCTAATGAAATTTTATGCTCCCCCAAAAATATAAAAGATTTCTATCTGCACCTGTGTCAGGTAGCTGAAAAGTCTCAAAATTCATTACAGGTTCAGGCTTAATACATATTCTTGTTCTAAAGTATATTTTACTTTACAATGGTTATGTTGCATATTTAGTCAACTGCAAACTTGTTCCTCTTCTTAAATTTCATGCAAATGAACCTCAATAAATAAATGTTCACCCTCAGTAAAATGGAGATGTGCAGAGATTAAAAGTCTCAGGAGAAATGTGTCTAATCTTTGAAACACAAATTAAGAACTTGTTTAATTTTTTTTCAGACAGTACATGAAGCAAGACCTACATGCCTGCAAATGTTACCATCGAATTGATAGGAGAAATTTTATTTATATAGAACTTTTAAGAACATTTATCCCCTTTTGAGTTTATAGCAGTAGTTTATCACCTCTTTTTCTTCTACAGCTTCAAGTTGTGCCACTCCACACAATAATATATCCCTCTGAAAGGACTGACTAGAAAAGTCATAACACAAAACCTTTAGAGAATCTCAATTCCATCTGGATGGACATTGTTAGCTTCTACACTGCCAAATCAAATTTAAAGAAGCAGCTTCCTTCTGTCTGCTTCCCATAGATGTAGATGGATCCTCATGGAATTTAACTTACATTTGGACTTCTGGTATTCAAATAAATTTTTTTCCAGAAAATCACAAACAAGCATTAGACTGACAGAAAACAGGAGAAAAAATAGAATTAGCATTAATTAAGTGGAATAAAGAAAAACAAAACAAGTAACATTTATTATACAAAATGGCTTCTAAAGAGCTATCTGTGCCATACAGGGCAATTATTGGCAAAAACAGTGGGAAAAAACCCTCTAAAAAGGCCTGTCTTAATATAAAATATGTTGCATGATGAAAGTTGTTTTCTCTTTTGTTTCTATGAGCAAAGATTTTTTTGGTTACAAGAATAATGATACTCTCTGCTTTTGCAGTCTAGCTGACTCTTGAGTAACAGAGATATAATTATTGTTTCAGAGTTTTAACTGGTGCTGAGTAGTTCATCTTTATTATTCATTTAAAACCCATTTAAGAGAGATCTCTTTGTTCCACAGCCTATGTTCCACATTTTTTAAAAGAAATGGGGTTGAAGGGGACTATATTAAAGTTGTTCTGGTATATGTTCAGTTTTTTCTCAGTTGCAAAGCATAAACAGTCAGCTGAAGTGAAAGTGGAGCAAATTGGGAAGTCAGGAAAACTGTTTGTAGGAACTGCTTCAAGGACTTCAGGATCCACAGGCTGGATATTAACTCAACATCTCAATAAGCTAATATTGTTTTGCCTGAAAAGTTCTGAAGGATTGAAATGGAACATCACCATCCACCCACAAGCAGAACTTGACCTCAGACAGAATGTAGTGAACTCCAATCACCACTGGTAGCACAGAAGCTTCTGAAAACACCCGACATCCTCGAAAGGCTTTCTCAGGATGTTGAGCATGGCTGCATCTTGCACAGTTGCACAGTAAAAACAGTGATTCAAGAAGTGAATCTGGGGAAAAAATAAATTTTGGCAAAGTCCACAATTCCAGATTCATTCCTGATGAAATACTTCAAGCTTTTAGGCCTGCCATAATGTTTTGGGCAGACACTCCCTAGACACTCTGCAAGAACATGGTCTCTACAAAAATTCTATCCCAAAGGCAGCAGTAGAAAGATCAGATAATTTCCACTGCAGCTATTTTTAATTACTGTAATATAAATTTCAATGTTTTTACTAGAATAAGTATTGACCTGAATTGATTCAGTGGTGTTTCAATTGGGAGAATTATTTTTTTTATCAAGGTCACAAAAGTAGTTTATTTCAGCATTTGCTTATACCAATACTCTGTTTTAATAACTTCATTTAAAAAGATATTTTTTTCTGCTTAAATTGAGTGGGAGCTGAAACCTTTGCTGTTTTGTTACTTTCACAAAGTGACATTTTTCTGCAGCTGCATGCTGCCAGCTGATTTTTTTCACTAGGCAAAGTATTGCAGCTTTTCATGACAGCCAAGGCAGTGAAATCTGGTGAAACTACAAAAAGGATAAAGGCAAAAGCAATGTCTGATAACCCCTCCAGTGAACAAGCCATACAGTGTTCTCAAACTGAGACACTGGCTGGGAGCTGTGAAACCAAAGAAGGTTTAACACCTACAGGTATTAAACCCACACACCTTTTCACAGCTTTTGGTTCTCCTTTGCTTCTACTGCAGCAGTACTGGAAGAGTTCATGGTTAGAATTTGTACTAAGGGCTTGTTTTCACCAATTTACTGCTGTTGGAATTAATATGCCATATTTGCCAAGCTACAGCCCACCATTTCCAAAAATATAAGTAGGTTTAAAGCTCCTCATAGCAATACAAGGGTTAAACTAGTCACTAGGTTAGGACTACTGGAAGAGGATTGAGAAAGACAAGATAAAAAGCTCAGTAGGACCACAGGAGAGAAGTCATCTGGAGCTCACAGCTTGAGAAACTCAAAATGCACATCTTTTCAAAAGTGATGCTTCTGTATGTCTGGGGGGAACTAGTACGTCTGGAAGAAGGTCCTATGAGATTAATGTGGTTAATATCTACTGTCAGGAGTAAATAAGGATAGTGATGGACATGTGGATTACAAGAAGATGCTCCAGAAAGAGGATTTTTTCTATGTGACTTTATCTCACTTAAGGCGGATGTTTGTATTTTAAGGGCTTTATGGTTATGACAGTAATAAAAAATTAAAAAAAAAGGCCAAATTCTTCTATGAAGATAGATGTTTTTACTGCAACAAAGCTTTAGTGTAGGGGGTTTTTTTTGTCCTTCTGTAATCAGAATTGGTCTTTCAAGTATATACAGTACCAAAGATGTGCCACCAGGAACCAGGCCAGTGGTTGCAGCGCCCAGGATGTGTCACCTCTACTGCAGACTGATAGCAGTGATACTCCAAATCAGGAATCACTTTACCAAAGCTTAAATGATGGGCTGTTTTATTACAAGTGACTTGAGCTGAGTAAAAAGTTGAGCAAGAACCATGATCTAAAGAACTGAAATACAAATATCTTCTCGGCAAGAATATTATTTTTCCTCATGTGGTAGAAATAAGTTTCTGTAAGTAGATCACAATAAATATCTTGGAAAATTAAAAAAAAATAAATTAGTGGTTTTTAACGTGTAAGAAACTTGCCATTTCTCAAACGTGTGCTGTATCTTTTGTCAAATACAGCTAAGAAAGCTTACATGTAACCAGAAACTAGCTACAGAAAGGTGTTCTTTTTTTACTCCTGAAACCATCTTGTGATGGTTTCAAGACTAGTTAATCCCAATTAGTACACTGTTTTGAATTCACTGGACTTGTTATTTTGTAACACTAATGTATTGGCATTCAGTATATGCCTATGAGCAACCAATGTGGAGGGCTGAGTGACAAATAATCAAATTATAAATGAACATCAATTTGAAGATTTTTATCTAGGCTTCCACTATTCTGAACTTCAAAAGAACCAACAAGCATCTTAGTATAGTTCCTCAAAACTCTTGCTATGCTTCTTGGACAGTGTTGTATGTATTTACTAACTACAGAGTGATCTGTGCCCCCCAAAAAAGGGAAATATTAGTAAATATTAACAAGTATTAATTTTGTCATAGGTCTGGATGTTGCTCATCCACATGGACTGTGTGGAAAAGGAAGCAGTATAACCACTTGAAGTAAAAGATTTTAAAAGATCAGATTTGTGAGATGTAATGAACCAATAGGAATGAAGTAGTTAGAGAAGAAAAGGTAAAATGTCTGGATGTTTTCTCCCAGTCTGTGCCACAGGAGTCTGGGCAGTCACATCTCTCCCTTCTTACAAGGCAGCAAAACATGAAAAACTTAATCCTTCCTGTTTATACAACCTGCAACATGTTTCTGTCTTACAGTCCTGTTTCAAGAGGGCAAATGTATTCTATTTAACACGATACCCAGAAGCCAGGGAAGTGCTTAAATGTCAAAACCCCTTCTATGACTGGTGTGTCAGAGGTTTATCTCACACTACAAAATTGTTCCATAGCTCTATGGCTCCCATGAGAAAAAAAGTCATTTACTCTCTACACACTGAAGCACAATTGCTGGAATATATTTACAGTGACTAATTAACGGTGAAGAAAAATGCTAAGCTGTAGTTTTATTCTCCTTGCTGTGGCTGTGACATGATTTAAAGTGCTGTTTTTTTCATCTTGACACTCAGTCTATGCGTGCAAATTACTTGGGGAGGAGGGGGGAGTGAGAGTTATATTTCTTCATCCAGGAGCTACACAAAAAGCTGGATAGCTCCAAGCACTGGGAGCTCCTCTGGTGCCTGTGTACTGACTCAGGGCTAGCACAAGGAGTGGGAACCAAGGACCCTGACAGGTTTCCAGCACTCCAGCAAGGCTGTGGGAAATGCCTGCCTTGCCCCTGCATATGCTGATGGTGAAGGGAACCTGCAAGCAGAGTGAACCACCTTCTCCTGAACTTAAAGTGCACACAAGCAACAATTACCCTGAAATCATTGAGGCATTAGGTCAGTTTGGCATTACCTCTGTTTAGCATTAGCTCTGCAGAGGGGCAAACACCAGATTTGGAGATGTGAGCATTCCGTGTGTGTTTTGAGGGTTACCGTGTGCCAGAAGCACCTCCTAAATTCTGACTAAAATTTCAAACACTGGTAGAGAGGGTTGTTTTAACACAAAGTCCAGAGACTAAATGGCTTGAATGCCACAACCCAGGCTTGAATATCCTGGCACCTTGGCACCAGGGCAGCCCCAGCCCTAGGCATTGGGTACCTTCCTGGGCACAGGGTCTGGGATGTGGGGACCCAGAGACCTTCTGTGGCATTGCTGGGAGAGGGGCTGACAGTCCCCAGGGGCTGACATGGGATCCTGGACTAACCCCAACCCTGGGAAAGGCCATCCCTGGGTGCCTGTCACCCACCCTGCTGCTCCTCATCAGGTGCAGCCTCAGGGAACCTCTGGCCACCAGAGAGAAGGAGCAAAAAAGAGATAAGAAGACAAATAAGTATTTAAATATGTAATGGTATTTTGTTGTTAATAGCAGCATAATGGTTTTTAAATTATTTATTAAATTGTTACTGGCTGTTTTTATCACAATAACTTATAATTTATAATGAATATAAAAGAAATAATTACCTTTTTTCTCTTATTATTCTTAGGAGAAGGCCACAGACAAGGCCAAGATCTTTCCTTCACAAACAACTCTCTCCCTGAAGTCTCCTTTGATAGGTATTGGAAATAAACAGCATACTACACAATATGTTGGCTATTTTTTTTAACTGACTGGCTAGCAGTTCTTCTACTTGTAACAGTTTGTCTAGAGTTAGACAGGCTCCACAGCTTTCAATATCTGAGGTTTGGCCTGTCATTTCTGTGTTCATGTGTTTATTCCTGCCTCTAAACTCCAGTCTCATGCAATGCATTAGAAAGCAAGCTCCATTTTTTGTTTTTTTTCCATTGTTTACAGCAGTTCTAGGGTTTGTCTCTAACACGCATAAAGCATAATTCATGGAATACCTTGCTGGTAGATATGGGTAAAAAGGCTGTTGTGGACAAATTAAAATAGCAAAAGTGCATGGAAGAGAGCTCAGCTATAACAACCTCAAACTTCTAGTAGTTCAGAGCAAAGAAAGTATCTAAAAGAACTGGGCTAGCATAGTGTTTAGGCAACACTGGAAAGTATACACTACATTATATACATTCCTGTTATATACATTACTACACGCCCTAGACATCTCTGCAGAAATCTCACATAATGCAGTTATTCAAATCTGATTGTTTTTTCTTTGATGAAAATGTGGTTTACCACCACAGCTGTAGAATTTCATCCAGTTACCAGTGAGGAAGACCAGTGGGTTTTCTGTGTAGCAAGACTTCTGGTTTAGGAAGAGAATATTCTCAGAAATGGCATCCAGCCTTGAATTCAGAATACCAGTAACTGATAATCATCTATGATGGCCCTAATTAAGCTGTCCCACTGGCCTTTATTTTAAAAGCTTCGTTTTGTTTCGAGACTCTTTCTTCCCTCTTCTTTTGTTTAGTCTCCTTGTCAGACTTGCTGTCATCTAGTAGATTAAATCCCAACAAGTATTCATTATTGTACTGTGAGAAAAAAACAACTTCTTGGACTGCTTCATATTCACAGAAAACAAATGGTGCAATATCAGCCCTCAGTGAAATAGAATATACATCTTAAACCCCTGACACTTACTCTATTTAGTTTAAAAGCTTCTTTATTCAAAACATACTTTCCCACTGTCTTTAAAGAAACAACTGCTTGGCTACTTAGTATTTCACAATAAAGTGTCACATCTTTTGCCAAGGAAACGATTACTCCACAGCAAAGACAAATGATAGAGAGCTGAAGCAAGTCCAGGGCACAATGCTAAGCACAGTTGAAATTAGAGAAGCTGCGAATCAGCAATACACTGACATACATAAATAATTAGAGGAATTTGTTTTGTTTAGAACGAGCAAACAATTCTGTGGTGATGCATGATATATTTAATTATTTTCTAGAGCTCCTACTTCACAGGTACCAAATTACAAACATCATCACCTTTGGCTTTGTGCACCATCTCTTAAATAGGGTCATAGATTTACATCTAACATGTCCCATGCCTGGCAGCATGACTTCTGATTGTTGTTGCAAATTCTACAGTGATTTTTTAAAAGATGAGCCAAGATGATTTTTTTTTTGTAACCTTAGGGTATCAGTCAAAATAACATTGTATTAATAATAATTATTGTTCATTTTTTTTCACCAATGAGAAAAAATGTTGCTATCATTATGTGACTGTATGCATTTCATATGTAGTTTTTAATTGTCTGACTGCTTCATGCCTACGTTATTTCTGTATTTTAAAGCTTTTTTCTGAACTCTGCATTAATGCTTTAACATCTTAACAAACTTTCCTTAAAATATCCTTTAAAATATCTATGCTTTATTCTGTAGATAAGTCTTGCATAGGAGTTGATTAGAACTGTTAAATGAAGCATCTAATGTGAATTTAAAGTCACATGCCATCTTGTTTTCATCACTTCTCAAGGTATGTAAAATTGTCATTTAACTAGGGGTATTAACACAGCAGTGCCTAAACACATCATTATCTTTTATTCTTAGCTGGGAATTGAAACAAATAGCTTTTAATTTGTATAAAATCTTTTTTTGCCTTCAATATTTGATTATTTTGTTTCCTCACTGTACTATCAGCAGTGTTTCTCAGTACTCAGTTGCATCTCTAGGACTAAGTTATGGGAGCTTTAGAGGCTGAGCTATTAGACTGCAAGAGAGGAAAAGACTCAAAGGTCACAGAAAATTTAGAAGAGCTTTTAGCTTAAGCTCTATTTCCAAGACTGTTGCTGTGCTAATGAAGACTACGTGGTGAAAACTGCAGATGTTTGCAATACAATTTAACTAACACTTTGTTTTTAATTATATCACTCTTCTCCAAACCCACTTGCAGTATAAACAGCCCTATAAAGGAAATCTCTCAAAGCTGGTAGAAAAATGGGTCCAAGTGGCAAACAGAAAATTTCCATTCATTTGTTCTTCAGGGATTCACAGGATTAGTAATTGCAATACTTTTCCTTATTTGGCCATCTCAACTGCCTGAAATGCTGGGGGAGTTCTACATATTTCTCCTCCGTTTTAAGTTTTAGCATTTGTACTTTTAGAAATCAAAAGTACGAGAAAATAGCCTGGATGGTCTTAATATATTAAGGAAAGTATATTGCAGCCTGGGAGTTTGAAAAAGTAATTCCACTGATAAGTAGAAAATAGTTAATGTAGAATCATCATTTGATATATTCTGTAGACTCTGATAGGAACTTGCAGGTAAATCAGAAAGCCATCTATATGCAGTTCAACTCTTGAAAACATTAATTAAAACTTCCATATCAGATCTTCAGGATTAACAATGAAAAGCATCAAACTGTTGCATAATAATTTCGAGCACCCGAACTACCGTCGCACAAAGCAATGTGAAAAGCGTCTTGTTGTGTTCTTAAATGCAATTCCATAGCATTTTTTTGTCTGGTCATAAGAGATTTTTTGTTAGGCTTTTAGAAACACGTAAAGTTTTCCTTCATGCCCTGTTTTTAGGATTTTTATCCTTAAGAAGATAAGCTAAAACAAAAGTATGGCTGATTCTTCCTCCACACTTGACTGTTAAGAGAACAGTACAGATGTAGCAACATGTTTTGCCTGCAGATCATTTTCAAACATCAAATATCTTAGATGTAACTCGGGGTATAATTTGGTGATAGAGATACACTGGATTTACTTAGAATAAGTGTACAGAGTGAGTTTGAATGCCTGACAGTTAAATATTCTCTGGTTTGTTTTTTTTTACTTAAAATATATATAATGGTTAATTCTGTACAATGTTTTGACAGATAGAAAATATTACCAGGGTATTAGCTGGTATTCCAAGTCTAAGCTCTTGCCTTAGCATGAAATCAAGTACAACAGATCTGCATCCAAGCCTTGCATCTGTGGTTTCATCAAGCAAGCCCAGATGTCAGGGGATTTTCTAAATTAACAATCACCTTTTTCTGCTCCTTCTATCTCCAGAGTAAATTGCTGATAAGCCTTTTTACTGGTCTTTTCAAATGCTTTCAGAAGTAGAGGAGACCGTAAATGTAAAAATTATTTTAAAGTAACACTCCTTAGGAAAAAAAAAAAAAGTTATTCTGAAGCACTATTCAAAACAGGGAGGATTTTTCACTTGTGAAATGGTACTCTGTGAAAGTGCCACCATTATGTCTCAGGTACAGACTGGGGAAGGTGAAAATTAAAAGTTTTTAAAATAACTGTTTTGAAGAAGCAGAGGTCAATGCAGAAGTGACATGATTGATTTTTCATGTAGAAAAGCATGGTCTAAAGGCTCCCCAACTCAGGATTTGAGACCTGGGTATTTTCACAGCTGCACAGTGTGATAGCCCAGAGGGTGTTAATGTCTAAGCACTGAAATTAAATTTTATGTGAACTAAGAGCCTTCCTTCATGGGAACAAACCATTCTGAAACATCTATTGGGGGTTTAGAGTAAGTAAAGTTGTTTGTACAGATGCAGCTGTAATGTCATTTATTATTAGCACCAATTACTGTGACAGACTTTGACCTAAAAGTCCTGAAGCAAAGTAATTCTAGGGTATTAACCCAGTTTGTTTAGCTCAAAATGTAGTTTAATAAAGATCTTGCATTCATGGAAAGTGGCATATTTAACCATGATTACATAGGTGCAACACTTTCTGCAAATTATTTGGAGAGAGTATTTGTGCTTCCTACAGTAATGCCTTGAACCTCTCATATTTGCAGAGCTCAGAGGTTTGGCAGCAGGCCTGCAATATGCTAAAGCTTGCTGAGCTGTTTTTTTTTTTTTGTATCTCATTTTTTTCTTTTAGCTCAGCATAATTCTGAACTGTTCTCTGGAATTTACCTGTTACAGTGCAATTTTGCCAATAGAATTCCTGTACTGTGTGTTAGGCAGGAGTCAAAGGGCACTTCCCAGCTGGTGTGAATAGAAATTGTGTTAGAACTGCTATATGCAACAGAAATAGGATTTATTTTAGTTTTAATGTTCTGCTTACTTAAGAATTAAAGATCTGGGCTTTTTTTTCCCCCTGTTCAACAGCTTCTAGTCAGGACATAGGACTAGGTTTCATAATCTGCTCTCTATATTAACTAGGAAGCTGCTTTTCTTTAGGCCTAGGGATAGATTTTCTGTTTGGTTCAAATGAGACAGAATACAAATGGTGCTGTTCTTGGAGTTCTCTACAATAGGTTCTCTGTGATAGCTTTCTCAGGTGAATAAGCAAGATACTAATATATGATTATTGTAGTGTATTGTTTATTCCAGATTCATTCACAGAAGGGACCAATTCAGTTAAAAATTGACTTAAGGGAAGGCTTCTGTATAAATTGTCTAAATTCCTACCACATAAATTGGAAAAATATCCATCCTCATCTGTGTTAGAAGTAGACAAGAAAATAGCAGGAAGGTCCAAGTTATTTAGGATGGACAGGAGTTGAAGCAAGACTTCAAAGCAAAACGAAACCAAGGGAAAAAAAAAGAGTAGATGGTGGAGAAGTGGTCTGTATTTTGCAGCTTACTCCTGGTTAATAGCAGATGTCTTTTAAATCCCTCAGTTCTTGTCCCAGAAATGAACGAATATTGAAAAAAAGGTTTAATAAGGTATTCTTGACTTACATGAGAGAACTGGGATGGCTAAATATTACTTTAAGCATCTCCTCATAAATAAATTGCTGAATTTGAAAAGAAAACTGTGACTATGTTCCTGTAAAACAAAATTTTTCTCAGTTCCTTCTGATATTTTTAGTACACACGGAGAGCCTGATACTTGAGGGTTTTTATTTTAAAAGTTGATCGAGTTTACCAGCTTATCAAGTTGGCTACGAATTCATACGGACGGCAGGAGTTCCGGAGCACATGCAGATGATCAATACGATCAGACGATGTTCAATTGATTATTTAAATGAGTTAACTTTTATACAGTTTGGTTTGTTCCGGGTATGTGATTACAACAAGGTGATTGGGTAGCTCGGTCTGTGCACGCGTCTCATGCCTTCAGTTCGTTGGCTCTGATGCTCTGTCCATACGGTCAGAGACCATTCGTGCCACCCAAAGTCCCTCCTATCCATCCGCCTTTAGGGGTTTTCCCAGATTTTCCAGCTGTCCCTTTATCTCTAGTTTTCCTACAACTTTCAAGTATAAACACACAATTTTCTCATACCTTATAACTATAAACATACAGTATTCACCCAGCTAACAAGTATAAACATTGCATAGTTTCACACAGTTTGTAAGTATAAACACACAGAATTTTCACACAGTTTGCAACTTTCAAAGTTATGTCAAGCAGGCCTAGTGCTTCTCAAAAATATGGATTGTTCAAAATATGCCCATTTTCCTGCAAATACTCTACAAATTCATGCTAGAAATTAAATAGTGAAGGTGTTAAACCAGCATTTGCCAAACAACTGTTTAAAATGACAGACAGCTTAGTTTTACTTCTAAACCAAAATCTCACAAATTTGGTATCATTTGCTTAGTTACCCATCACCCACAATGCTTACAATGGCACCACAAGCTTCTGCAAGTCTATAACAAGCAGGACTAGTAGATATTCCTCTCCTTTTCCCTCTGTTGCACATTCTATGTGGTGAATGAGGAGCTGCATCAGAGAGTCACAGAAACCTTCAGCCTGAAATAATGGAGAGGAGAGTAAACCAAAAGAATACCTGTAGCAAATGCTAGCAAAATACTAGCAGAACATTACGCAGGTTTTTAGAGCAGGGTAAAAAAAAAAACAACCACGCTTGGTTCAAATATTTTCATTTGCCTCAACAGCACATGCTACAGGGCTGAAAGGTGCCTGAAGCTTTCTCTTGCTGTAATCTCTCCTGGTGATTGGCTTGGTTCTGTGTCAGACTACAACTTTATTGCCACTTTGGTTTTTATTTCTTGTGTGGGACTGCCAGGACTCCCAAGGAGAAGTTCTGGCAGCCCAAGAGTTGGAACCCAGTTTTTTGTTTCTCTCTCTGATCTTTGCTGTCTGTGCCTCAGCATCCTGGTTCCTTACCTCGCAGTGGCTGTTGCAGGTGTTTCCACACTCAGCTCCTTTGATGTTGGCTCCTTTCTGGATGACTCCAGGAAAAAAAAGCCAGAAAGAACCTGTCTGTGCTGGAATACACATTGTCTGCACATCTGAAGGATCAACTTCTGCTTTTTGTATCCCCACTTAATGAATGAGTACCTCGTAGTTCTTTGAGAATATACAACACAGGTGCTAAATGTTGCTTGAGTGAGCTGTGAAACATAGTAATTGTAATGTGGACATAGGGAAAGGATCCGACCTGACACTCCACAGACTCACACCAATCATAATATCTCTCTGAGTTGAATTTATTTTCCCATGTCGGCTCAAATGGCAAAAGCAGTTGAGATTGTGTCATGAACCCCTGTGCAAAACTGAACAATGGTATCTGAATTCCCAGGTATGACATTGTCCTTTCCTGGGATACACAGCTATAAACAGGAGTCAAGTCCAACACTATACTAGGCAAAACTAAGGCATGTGTGTGCAGACAGACAAACAAAACCAAAATCGAAAGAAAATAAAGCTTTAATATCTGAAGCTGTGGAAATGAAAAGTATAGGGACAGAGAAAGGGATCATCAGGTGACACTACTGAACTATTTCACATGAGCCAAGACTGAAATACATTCTTATCATAAGTACAAAAAGTGAAATATATTTTTTGTACAAAAAGTGCATGTAAATCTTGTTAATAATTTTCCCCACAGTCTCTGTATCAGCCACAGTGAAGCACTGCAGAGATCTACTGTCCCACTGCTGTTCAGTGAGGATGACTCCTGAAGACAGTATCTCCCTTATTATTTTGTTCCTTCAGTTCATGTAATATAAAATAGAGTTGTCAAATTTGCTAAAAGAAGAGTAAACATATTTCTTTGCAGTGAGGAAACAGCATGACAAACTGCAAAAATAACAGTTTTGGTTTGCTAGTATGCATGATTCTGGGACTACACTTGCCTATAAAGGCTGACCCCAGGAGATCACATCTTGTCGAGGTTTATCTTAAGCTGACACATAGCTTGACTTAGGCCTGTTGACCAAATGTGGTTGAGCCACAGATATGACAGGGTTATTCCAGCTGTCTCATGCTTTTTGTACTGCATGGGAAACAAGAATACACTAGAGAATTTGAAGATTCATAACTGCTGTGAAAAAGTTTCCTGCTCTGATTTATAGGAACACAGGATTGTTTTCGATTAAAAAAAAGGCAAGTTGCTAGTAATTTTTCTTTTGTAATTGAAACAACTTCTCTAATTTGTAAAGATTTTCTGTTTTTACCTGCATCTCCTAATGCTCCAACTGTATGATAACTAAGATATTCCAATTCAGAGTATTCTGTGATTGTAATACAATTTAAATGAATGTTGTGAGCTTAAAGACAAAAACAAAACTAGCAGGTTTTATGTGCGCAAAGGTTTGTTTCTTGTCAAAAAAACATTTCTATTTGCAAGTTTTTAAAGATTAAATACGAGCATATTTAATCAGGTGTAATTGCTCTCATTTAGTCTGAATCAGTGCTGGGAAACAAATAGTCTTATCTGAACCACAAATCAGCTCCTAAATAAAATCAATGAGAAGTACAAAAGTCACCTGAATTATGAGCTGACCCTGCTAAACAGGACTCAGGTGACCAGCGTAGATTTCAATTATTGTATCAGCTCCAGGATTGGCTTCATACTTTACATTTAGTTATTGATTTAGCCAACTTCCACACATCATTCTTTTGTCTCTAAATGTAGTGGTTTTGTTATTCTTTTTGAACTCTGCAGTTGTACAGCGACGCTTATTCCCAAGCCTAAACGTTTTGGGTTTTTTCCTACATGATGTATCCCCTGAGTGACTTGTCTTGTAATCACTCAATAAAGAAAATCTAGATAAAAAGGGTAACTAATCAGGGCAGCCAGGAAGAGTTTATAAAGGTGGATAACAGGGCATGTTGAAGAAATTAAGTTCTCTTCAATTAGAACCAAGTTTTCACATTCTCAAAGGTATCCTTTCAATGGACAGAAGTACTTAATCTTGTGAATACTGTTCTGTAGTGAAGTCTAGGAGCAGGACTTTCAAATGTAAATGAAAAAGAAGAATGGATACATTGTGAATAATATTATTGTAGTGAATTGTATTTTGTGGTCTTTTTGAAGGGTACAGAAAATGATGTTTCATACAATAATAAAACAAGTTACTGCATGGCATAGAACAGTTTGAATTGTTACAAATGCATTGTGCTTGTCCTGAGAGGTGTTTTGCAAGAGAAAGGCAGAGCCATAGTTGTCGTTGTACCCAGCTGATGGTCTTGAAAGTAATTTTTCACCCACAGTTCTTGAAAGCTTTGTCAGGGAATAAAGGAATCATAGTAAGCAGCAAGCTAAAAATACTGCAGTGAAATGGATAAGTACTGAAAACAAGGAGAGGGGTTTACTGTCTCTTTTTTCCGTTTGTTATCCTAACAATTGCAACTGCAAGACGTGCTTAGAAAGTGATAAGTGTAACGTTGATTATACTGATTGCAGGATCTGATAGATAAGTGTTTTTAGCAACAAGAAATCAAGCTGGAGTAAGCATGCCACGGAACTTCAATGTTCCCTGTGTGCAGGCAGAAGAGGGGAGAGTTGGAGAAAAAGACATTATCTTCTTCTTGGTGTGCAGGGAGGCCCAGCAGCTCCACGTGGGCCAGGAGTGGTGTGAGGGCCCCCATGGAGAGAACCAGGGCCTGTCCCACTGCCCCCAGCCAGGGAGCAGGGCAGGGACAGCTCCAGCCCTGGGCACCTCTGAGCCTGTGCTGGGTCAGGCTCAGGCTCAGTGAGGAGATTAAAGCCAACCAGTGTCAACAGGGCCCTGACACTTCTGGCAGAGAGCTCTTAGTTCACCTGGAACATTGTTATGTGGAGTTCAGCTTAACTGTTGACTCTCATTGGGCATAACTACTCTCTGACAGATCTTTCTTTGAAAAGGCAGCTTGCTTTTGTAAAATCATTAGTAGTTCTCAGAACCTGAGATGGTTTTACCAACATTTACAGTCAATTATGGTTCTGAGATCCCACAGTAGCTCTCAAAGTGCTTGTGCTAAAAGCAGTGAAACGGTCACTGAACTAAATTCACTGTGCCAACATTATTACAGAATGTCTTTTTGTTTGACCCATTAGAGAGTATCACTCGTAGTGAGGTCGCTAAGATTGTTCTCCTGGTCTTCTTGGGCTGGCTTCCTTTCAGGTGCATTTAAGAACCAGAGTGTTTATTCCCTCTCACAGTGACTGGGACATCTGTGTAGTGCTAAAGGAAGCCCTGCAAAATCATTTGTTATAATGAGAAAGCTGTAGTGAAGCATCTGTACCTGTTTGTTAATGTTTCTGAAAAAGCTGTTCATTTGCATAGATACCTTAATGAAACATTAGTAAATGCTGCAGACCATGGCTTTTGCACATATTGGACTGTTCCAAATGAAATGGAGGAGTGAAATGTTGGTAGGAGTTGTTGGTTTATTGAATTGTGTATTTTGAATAATTGTTTTTTTCTGAGGTGACTGTATGTGCCCAGTTATAACAAGCCATTGTTTTCTGAGCTCTCATTGTGTGGTCTGTCACCAGCCATCAAAAGTTCAGTTGTGTGCTCTTTTTTCTAGCTAAAGTGGGATGACTTGTAGGGAGTTTGATTGCAGCTGGTAACTGAATAGGGATTTGAACTGAATTTTCATATCCCTCCTTTGTGAAGAGAAGTCCCTAGCAAGAAACCCGGAGAATTTCTCAATTAATGTAGGAAAATCTTATAAAACATGCTAATGGTGACGGAAGAAATGTAGGCTTTCGAAAATTGTGTATGTCCATGCTTGCCTATAAGTACCTTTTGGATTTTCCAATCACTTTACACTTTATTATTTTAATTGAACCATCTTGTCCTAGGGAGATTAAACATATTCCCAAGTGTATAATCTTATTTTGCTCAAGAAGAAATCTGTATTCCACATTGCCATTAATTCTGGTGGAGCAGCTGGTTACTAGTTAATTTTATGTATTACTACCTGATTGCATGAACTCTACCTTTGTCATTTCTTCATCTAATGTGAAAGGTCTACATGATTTACAAGCTAAATGAAATTAGTAGTTTATATAACAGGGTTTAATGACATGGTGTGATTTTAAACGATGATGCTGTTTTTGTTACCAATTAGCGTTAAATTTCTCTACCACTCTTACTCTGTATTTTCATCTTGGGGAGGGTAAACAGAAAACGAAAATTTCCACATCTGGCCAGACTGATGTGAGAAATAAACAGGTAATATTTTTATTTTTGATGCTTGACACACATTGCCATAAGAGAAAATAATTGTAAACAGTCAGAAGATTTAATAGATACCCAACAAAATTGTTTATTAAAATTCCTGAGGGAGTGTTATGCCAATAAGATAACTTGTTTATTAATTAAATCAAACAATATGATGGATTTGGCAATGTAACATAGAACACTTTTGCCTGACTTTTGCAGAAGCAAACTTTATGCTTATTTTGAAAACAATTTGAGAGATGAAGGTAAGCTTTCTCAAGAAATGGAGCATTACTTTCATCAGATCTTCAAATATATGGCATGAAATGGCTGCTCAAAAGTTGTTCCCATTTGAGAGGTGAATGAGAAAATGATTATACCACTGATGAAGGCTCTTCAAAAGAGAATGGGAACAATATGTTCCAACTTCTTTTCTTTCCTGTAACTGAATGATTTTTATTTTTGCTTTCATCTGTATTTTCCTGCATCTTTTGTAACATTAGTGAGACTTTTGAACGTCTTTCCAAAAGTACTGTGGGCACACAAATCTGACCTGTGCCATGAACTTGAATCTAAACACTCACAGCTTGAACTTCATCCATCAATTGAGCTCAGGAATTGCAAGGACAAGCAACTTCCTTTAATATTTTAGAAATTAACTGAAAAACAAAACCTGCCTTTGGAATTGAAAGTTTTCTTTAAATTTTAGAAGAGGTAATAGTTTTCTAGATTTTTTTTTAATTGAATTATCTTTTCTCTTGGATTGTGCAGGCTTTTAAGTTTGTTGTTTTCTGCAATATTCAGTTATGCTTACAATATTCCAGCTTAATGTCCAATCAGATATATGTTACAATCTGTATTTCAGGACAGAAATATTTGGAAATGCCATTTATCTAAACCCAGATTTTCATAGATTTTGAATCTCCAATGGAAATTTAACTCCCAAAAATTGGTTCCAATGAATCTAAGCTAATTCAGACTTACCAAATATGAAAATGTTTGCTGACAATACAAACGTTTTTTCCTCAAAACCTCTCCCTCCTTTTCCCTCTCCGCTTCTTTAAGAGATGTCTCTTTTATTCCTTTTCTTTAGGGCAACATGTTTTACACCCATTATCTGTACTGTGCTCACCCACGCCTTTCTCAACAATCTCACTCTGCATTGTGATGTCTCTTTTCTGTGCAGTTGTTCAGCTTCTTTGTATTGTGACCTTCACTTCTTTCTCTTTCCAACCTACTACACACATTTATGTCTCACATTCCTGCCTTCCATTTTCCCCTCACCTGTCTCTTTCCCGTTGCTTTGTCAAACTCTTGTGCCTCCCATCATCAGATTTTCTCTTGTTACATGTGGAATACACATAAATTCTCTAAAATGGGAGTTATTATTCACACTTTCTTCTCATTTGTCACTAACAACTCCCTCTCTAGTGACTACTCAGATTAGAGCACCTCAGGAGCTCTTTATACTGTCTCCCACTAACTTACCAGTGACACTTATTTTGTTCTCACTGCCTCATATACTCATCACTTTTTTCCCACCAATGGATTTTGACTACATGTTCACATTGCCATTGAATCGCAAACTCTGTTTGAGATTATTTGATTTTAAGAGACCAAAAATATATATTGGGCTATACAAAGCATGAGTCCCACTCCCTGTCATGTTAATCATCTGATCTTACTGGATGTTGTCCAGCAGCCTTTTCAAGTCTCCTATCACACGGCCTTTCTAGTACTGTGCATGAACATTGTATATTTATCTCTCTTTTTGCCCTTGCTTTGGTTCAGATGTTTTCTGGTTCCTTATAAGATCCTTGTTTCTCTTTCTTTTTTTTTTTCTCTTCTGTTGAATTTTAAGCTTCCCTACCTTTCTAGTGATTTCTTCTCCTTCCTCTATCCTCCCTCATATTCATTCAATCCTTGCTTTAGAGTGCAGTCACCAAGTGAAGAATACAACTCTAAACAAAGTTTATGCTCACCAGCTTGAGATTAGAAATATTTGGGTCTGGCATTTATTGAGTTGACTTTGTTATTAAACCAAACTATAAAGCTATGAAATTAAACTTGCCTGATTCAAAATGGTTTCTTCTTAGATATTCATTGCCCGATGAGAATAAATATTATGCAGCGTCTCTGTAAGAAAACTCATTTTTGTCAGAAAACAGGCTCTGTTTAGACTAAAAGTCAAATTGGTCCTTTATGAGAATGAAAATATACTATATTATATTGAATATAATATTATAATAAAAATAAAGCACAAATATAATAAAATTGCTAAATATTATAATGAAATAATTAACATTTTAAACTATATATAAACATAAAGGTTAGTCTGTCTCCAAAAAGTGTTTGTAATGCTGATCTACTGAAATCTTCTGAATCTGTCATGTGTTGTGCTAGAAAAGTAAACCTAAAGCCAGAGAACAAAACCCGACGTCTGGAATCCTGAAGACGTGTAAGGGGGTGTTTTCCTGTTTCTGTTATAATTTCTTTTCACTTTTCCATATCTGACTGATATGCAGATGAGCAGAGTGGTAACTCCACTCAAGATTAAAGCTGAGTGTTCTTGTGTGAGTAACAAAGTTTATCTTCCTCCCCACAATTCCTTTAAACTCATTTTTCAATGCACCCCACTGCTTTATGTAAATGTTATAGTTACTGATTGGGGTTTATTGGCCAAGTAATTGCTTACCAATATTCAAATATGTTCTTTCTCAACAGATCCTAAATAGGAATAGTTGAATTCAATGTATTTAGTTATTTATTTATTTGTTACTAAAAAGGGAAAAACAGGTATGTCCACATATCTGTCATGGTAAAGAGAACAATTAAGTTTTAATTAACCTTTAGAATTCCAAAGAGCTTAGTGGTGGATGATGATGAACAGAGGGAGGTGAGGGGATAGCAAGGTTCAAGTACATGAATGCTGTACAAAGGGATGTTTGAAAGTGCTTTAGGCAAAGCAGGTAAGCTTCAGCGCGTTTTTTTACCTGCTAGAAAAAGAAAGGGTTTGTTTTCAGATAGATTGTTTCCCTCAATACCATTCAGTTTGGAAGCTCAACATTCTTAAGACAATGATATCTTTTTGTTTGCTCTTTTCTATGGACTATTTCAGTGGATACAATGATACATTAGGTGTATATGCTCTAGATGTACTGAAAGAATCTTTCTCTCATCCTGTGAACCAATCTTTTGGGGCACATTAACCATTATTTGTGTTCTGTGGCAAAGTAATCTGCACAGTCAGACTAAGCTCCCTCTGGGACAGAGTCTGTGGCTCTCTGACCCTTTGGTTGCCAGTAGATTTTGGCAAACAGGAAAATAAATGTTAGAAAGACTGTAGTAGACCACACACAACTTCAAAGGTTAATTAAAAGAAAGAGGAATATTTTGCTCTAGCAAAGAGTTCAAACTAAATGGACTCGAGAGGAGTGTCACTGGCAAGAAGTAAAGAACAACAAACATCCTTCCACAGTGGTAAGTTTTGCAGTAGTGGTAATGAAAGTCAAGGATAATCCCAAAGGTATTGTTGAAAGTAGTATTAAGGCTTCCTATTTGTATATTAGTCTATTTATCATTGGTGGTCTGCAAAACCACCCTAATTCCAGTCATGTCTTTTTTATAAGCTGGACTGCCAATCAAGTTAAAAACTGTGAAAAGTTTCCGATGAAAGATCAATAATTTTTACAGTATTATGCAATCATTTCTGTGGAACATTTATCAGACTAAAGAGTCTTTTATCTATCTGTTAGAGGTTATATGAATTAATGGTTTCAACATACTGAAGAAATGGTATGAGAATATAAAACATTTCCATTCTCAGTCTGCAACTGATGTGTTTCAAATGCCTTGCTAAGCTGCTGCTGTTGATACCAAGGAAGAATTAGGGTGGTACTTGCTACGGAGTAACCAAGAACCCAGACTCCTGACCACGTGGCTTTGTGAAAGTTGGAGAAGTAAGGCTTTTGGAAAAGAGGCCATCTGTCTATAAGACTTCTCCTGTCTCTGCCAGTGAGAAATCAGAATGTCTTTATCTGTTATTTTTCAATGCAATACTGTAAAACAATTGCTTTACTGATTTTTTAGTGTAGCCTATCAGCGTGAATGTGGAACACTGAGAATTCACCAGACCTTTCTGATGCAGCAATTACTATTTGTCATGGAGCTTCTGCACTAGGATATAGAAAATGAAGCAGATCTGTTCTGTTATTTTTCAAAAGCTACTGTAATGAAACATTGTAGTCGTGGCAACAAATCACAAATGGTAATTTGCACTCACTATGCAGCCAATTAAAATTCTGTGTAAAAGCATTGGCAAGATAATATTTTCTGTCTAATATCATAGATTTTTGCCTTAACTTCTCTTGTTCTGGGCACTTTAAGTGCTAATGCACTTATCTGTCTAACATTTGGTTGCCTGGTTGCCTATAGATTTTGGAGAATGGAAATGTTTTATGTTCCCTTACCAAGTTTCCTCAGTATGTTGAAAACACTGATTTATATATTTTGTAACAAAAAGATAAAATATTCTTTAGTCTGATAAATGTTCCACAGAAATGATTGTATAATACTTTAAAAATTATTAATCTTTCATTGGAAACTTTTCACGGTTTTAAACTTGATTGGCAGTCCAGCTTATAAAAAAGACATGACTGGAATTAGGGTGGTTTTGCAGATCACAAGTGATAAATAGATAAATATACAAATAGGAAGCCTTAATACTACTTTCAACAATACCTTTGGGATCATCCTTGACGCTGGGGACAGAGTGGCTGCAGAGCAGCCAGGCAGAAAGGGACCTGGGGGTACTAATTGACAGGAAGCTCAACATGAGCCAATAGTGTGCCCAGGTGGCCAAGAAGGCCAATGGGATCTTGTCCTGTATCAAAAATAGCGTGGCCAGCAGGAGGAGGGAAGTGATCCTTCCCCTGTACTCTGCGTTGGTGAGGCCACACCTTGAGTATTGTGTTCAGTTCTGGGCCCCTCAGTTCAGAAAGGATATTGAGGTGCTGGAGCAGGTCCAGAGAAGAGTAACAAGGCTGGTGAAGGGACTGGAGCATAAGTCCTATGGGGAGAGGCTGAGGGAGCTGGGGTTGTTTAGCCTGGAGAAGAGGAGGCTCAGAGGTGACCTCATCACCGTCTATAACTACCTGAAGGGAAGTTCTAGCCAGGTGGGGGTTGGTCTCTTCTCTCAGGCACTCAGCAATAGGACAAGGGGATACGGGCTTAAGCTGCGCCAGGGGAAATTTAAGTTGGATATCAGGAGAAAATTCTTTACAGAGAGAGTGATCAGGCATTGGAATGGGCTGCCCAGAGAGGTGGTGGATTCACCATCCCTGGAGATTTTTAAACGCAGATTGGACGTGGCACTGAGTGCCATGATCTAGTAAATGGACTGGATTTGGACCAAGGGTTGGACTCGATGATCTCGGAGGTCTTTTCCAACCCAATCGATTCTATGATTCTATGATTCTATGATTCATTACCACTACTGCAAAACTCACCACTGTGGAAGGATGTTTGTTGTTCTTTACTTCTTGCCAGTGACACTCCTCTCAAGTCCATTTAGTTTGAACTCTTTGCTAGAGCAAAATATTCCTCTTTCTTTTAGTTAACTCCTCTTGAGAAAATTGCATTTCCTTTTAAATGGAGAATTCTGTCCCACTTTTCACCATGGCAGAAAAAACTCCTAACATGTGTCAAGTTTAGTTACATGTTTCTTTTGAGACAAAGCACTGATGAGAGAACTGTCACTGGCACTCCAAGAGATGCTCACTAGAGAACAGATGCTGCTGCATCG
Source organism: Pseudopipra pipra (assembly GCF_036250125.1). Classification (NCBI taxonomy): domain Eukaryota; kingdom Metazoa; phylum Chordata; class Aves; order Passeriformes; family Pipridae; genus Pseudopipra; species Pseudopipra pipra. The sequence continues at coordinate 5,779,168 of NC_087550.1, forward strand.
GGCTTTGTCAAGCAGCAATTCCATGTGTGGAATTCTCCAAGGAGCAAAAATCATTCATGCTTCAGCAACCTCTAAATACAAAGTATGGTGTGACCATGCTGGCACCAAAGTAGTTTCTGAAAAATCTTTGAGAGAAGTTTTGTGCCTGTGGTGCTAGTCAGGGATAAAATTCTCTGGGATAAGCAGTGTCTGTAATAATGAAATCAGACACATTTTGTGCAGAAGCACAGAATATAAATAACTGTCAGGTTCTGGGAGGACAACTGCACATGGAGTGATCTCCCTGCCAGTACGTGACATGCCAAAGTGACTCCAGGAACCCTTGCCAAAGATGACTCCTCCCTCTAATTGTCACTTCATACAACTGGCTCTGCAAGCTCAGAGGAAGAGAGACTGACAGAATTGTGGGAGAATTATTTTGAAGTGCTTGACTCAGAGAAGGGAGGTTAATATGTGCTGCTGGGCTTATCAGGCCTTTGAGAAGCCACAGTAGCCCTGACAAGCTTTGAAATAACTGAAAAAAAACCCCAAAAAATCTTACTGAATTGCAAAGCTTAGTCAACAGTTATTCTGTTTGGAGACAGGTCCAGAAGTCCTGTACACTGAGTCCACAGTGGATTTGCACAGTGCCTGGTTTCTGAGTTCTCTTCAGCTACAGACTCAGGTCCAGCAAGAACTCCCCAGAACTGTAGTCCAGAGTTGCAGAAAAGGCCTTCAGAAATGCTCAGAAAAATAATGAGGCTTTGACTTTCCTAGGTATGTCAGGCAGAGGTTTCAATATATCCTTATATTTTTTTCAGTAGGTTTCTGAGTTTGGAACCTTTGGTCTTGAGAAATGAATCAGTCAGGAGTATCAAATGATGCTTCACTCCATTCCTGCTCTGTGTGTGTATGTCCTGTCTGATATTGTGTCAGTCATGATGCCTTTATGATGCCCCTCTCTGCTGCTCTAGTCAGTCCAGCTCAAAACCCATTCACCTACAAACAAGCCTCTTTTGTAATATAACTGTCATAAAAAAACCCTGTACCTTGATATTTGACCAAACCATTAAATAATAATAATAATTAAAAAGTAGGAATTAAAGTTTTTCTTTTTTTTCTTTTTCTTTTTTTTTTTTTTTTTAAGAAGACAAACTTTCAGAGGTACTGTAAAAGTATAGAAACTAATAACTTGAGAAAGTGAAAACTGGTTAATGCTTAGTATTTCAAGAGACATCAGTGCTGCCAAAGAAATCTGAGATCTTTGAAATAAATAGCCCTAAACATGACTTACTAGATTTGGGAGAGAAGACAGGCTTAGGCTTTAGGATGCCCTGACAACCACTGCAAGTAAATAATCTAATGAAAGTGCAAGGGCCAATGGTTTTGGATCTCAGTCACTGCAGTAGCTGTGCAAAGACAAAATTTTAGCCTATAATTTATGAGGGGTGTTTGTGTGGCAGCTTCATGAATCCATTCTTTTCCTTAAACTTCCTTTTTATGTCCTTGTTCCCACTTTTTAGCAGCATCTTGACATTTTTTTAAACACAGTTGCTTCCACTGGGCAAAAGACAGCATGTCTTTCTTCACCTCTGTTTACCCTGAATGCTTTTTTCTGTCACTTAATTCTCTGGATGTCACTTCTGCCTTTGCCTCTGTTTGCTGTCTCCACCTTCATCATTCCTGACCTCCCTTCCTTAATTTTCTTGTCTTCTCAGAGTCCCTGAATCCTCCTGAGATCCTTTTCCTGGTCACAGGAGGTGCTCAGGAACACTGTCAAAGCAGAATGGAGCTGTTTCATCTCAAAGAACTTTTCTTAGGCTCACTTTGAAAGGAGGTATAAAGACAGAGTAACTGTCTGCAGGTCATCAGACCCCAATTGCTTCCCCAAGTCCTGTGAGCTGGCAGAGTAGTGACACTGTCACCTGTCAGCTTTTGTCCTTCCCTGTGAGTCGTGTTGTTTCCTGTTTTGCTTTTCCTTCCCCATGTGTAAGTGATGACATGATTATGTGACCACTTGGTGTCATTGATTTCCAGAAAGCCACTGCTACCATTTACATGTATAATTAGAAGAATGGAAATACAATCCTAAGGTTTCTAATACCAAACACCAAATTAAGATCAGACTTATTTTTAAGTACCATGACTTTTCATCCAGCTGTGATATAGACTAGAGTAAACTTCTTTTAAAAAATAAAATAAAATAAAAGGTAGTATAGAGGGAAAAGAGATGTCCACTATTATGAAAAGCTACTGCTGAAATAACAGCTGTGATGATCTTTTGCTTACCCTGATTGCTAGTGCTCCACCATATTGATCTGGAAACAACATGTTAAACTATAATATCTGTGATTTTAGTCCTTGAATTCTTTAAAGCAGGAATCAGGTAGGTGTGTAGGGATACCTGTGTCATGGAAGTGCAAGACTCTCACTTTTTTTGTCCTTACAATGCTCTATTTTACCATATTTTTTCAACTTTTAAACATTTTTTAAGAACAAAATAAACTATGACAAGCATCTGGACAGTGTTTCTTTTTCCTAACTCAAATTAAAACTACCTTGCAGCAGCACAATGCAAGATGCTGTGGGTTAGAACCAAATTTCTGCAAGTCTTTTGGTGACAGTGAAAGAGATGAAAGAATATGCTTGTTGTCCATTTTCCACTTTATCTGACAGTCTGTGCTTAGGGCAGTAGACTTTTGAGATCTTTTGAGGATGCAGGCACAATCCCTGCACACAGAATCTGTTTCCTCTGTGTGATCCCAGGAGATGATGTACTAACTGAAGAAAAGGAGTGTTGGAGAAGCTTCCACGTGTTTAAGCCTCTGGCTTACAGAGTCTGGCTTAGCAGGGGGGCACAGGGGACACTTCCCTGATCAAGGAGAGACACCACCAGGTCCCTCTTAGTGTTCTTCAAGTAAAAGGCAAGAAATAAAACTCATATGTGGTAAAGAAATGGAAAAAACCAAAGTACATCAGATAAGACTGTGAAAAACTGCACATGGAGCTATAATGGACAGAGGGGCCAAGCACTCAATAGCAAGGCACCATTAAATTCTGCTACTAAAGTGTCCATAAATATATCAGCTAACTAAACTGCTATCAATAGTGCATTCAAATTTAATTAATTAATTAAAATAAATTAAGGTGTAGTTTTGCTTGTGCTAATTTTAAAAGTTAAATGCTTGCTCACAACCATAATGATAATTGCAAAAAGAAGTGGAAAAGTTGGGATAACTTCCACAGTTAATGACAAACCTGGTGACAAATGAAGTCAAAATATCAGAGAGAAAAACTGGATGAAAGAAAGCTGGCAAATGTTTATAGCAGCTACATTTCTAGGCTGTCACTGTCAGGTATAGTAAAAGCAGCTACTTGAGTGTTTCAGTACCTGACAGACTTAGGAGATGGCTGTTAAATCTGGGGTGGGGAATGTTCCTCCTTAAGGCTGGGTAAGTTTTGACTCCTGTTCTATGATTCCTTTGTTACAATACTGTAATGGAAGTATTGTGTAAAGATATATAACAGACATTGAAAGAGCTTTATCTGACAGTTCAGAAATGCTTTATGTGAAATGCAGCTCATGCAGTTTAATGTATTTTCTGGATGCAATATGTGAGTGTTTAGGCAGGGCCTGAAGTGATTGTGGTGCTTGTCAAGTCCTGTGCAGGTTCCCACACGTGGCCTGTTCATCAGCTCTGTGCTGCTGCCAGGGGAGACAAATCTCAGATATTCACTTCCCACTCCTGATTGCCTTGGGAAGGCAGGTGCCTTGGTGGGAAGGTATCCATGGCATAATCCAGCCAGGTTCACAGCTTTGACAGCTGGGAGATGGGAACAAGGGGCAATGCCACACACTGTTCCTGTCTGGCTCTCTCAGTGTGACCTTCATGGCTAAGAAAGGCAAATTCCATCTTGGGTCAAAGTATGAAAACTCTGACTGCTTAAAACACTTCTTTTTTTTCTCTTTTTCTTTGACTCATGCCAACCTGTGTTTCCATGGCAATAGGAATGAAAATCTATTGGCAGCTTGTAGGCAGGCAGCAGATGACAGCTCTCAGTACCAGATTTCGGCAGTTGACTTTCAAATAACAGTTCTAAGAACCCACTGCAATAAAAAGCACAAAGATTTTAGTACAATATTGGCTCCTCCTGTATGTATTACTTTAAAATGGAGGGAAAGTGGCTTGAGGATAAAAATATTGTTTAGAAAAGTGTTTATGCCTCTCTATTGTCAACTTGTGCTTTTTGGCATCAGTCCTGCAGTGTACACAGTGTGCATAGATGTAATTGTATATTTATATGCAATTCAAATATGATAGTGTAATTTTTGATAATCCAAAAAGATATTTGATATCTCTAACAGTGATATAGTTTAGGTAAAAAAAGAAACTTGCAGAAAGGAAGAGAAGAAACTCACAAAACTTTGGGGAGGAATTTAGGATTTCTTTTCTTAGGACTCATCAAACATAAAGGAAGATTCTAAGAAAGAAACATCTAAAGGGAGAAGAGGTGATTTGGGGATTCTCTGAAGAGCTTCCCAGGTGGGAACACAGCTGTAAAACCTTGTTAAAGAACAGATTTTTCACTCTGCTTGAGAGTGTTCCAGGCCTGATCAGAAGCAGCCATAGACAGTCATCTTGTGGGTGCTAAACCTGCGTACCCTTTGCAACCACATTTGCTGCCAGCAATAAAACTGCCCTTTTTCCCTCTGCCCAGTGTGGGACTTGCAAGCAACTACTGGTTTGTAAACCTGATCATGAGGAAAAACTCTTTTGCTGGTTTGTTTTTTTTTCTTTACAGCACACAGGTGGTGAAGCTGTTTTGCATGTTAAGAAAAAAAAAAAGAGCCCTAATTCACTGTCCTACCAGCACTGGTCAATATTTATTTTAACCGGAGCTGGAAAACTCTGAGTCAGCACCTGTTTGGATATTTTATGATTTGTCCTTTATATGTAGTTTGCATGGTTTGCATACAATTTTCCTAGTGATATTCACTTTTGGAAGAGTGAAAACAAATTAATTTATGGTATTTAAACCAATTTCAATGATGTCAGTATTTCACAAGCCTTGTGGAAGACTTGGGTTCATAGAGAAATTTCTAAGCTGTTTTCTTTCTCATCACTTTGTTGTGAGTGTCTCATAAAAGGTCAGTCCATTAAATCACTTCTCATGAAAGGCATTAAAAGCTGTGAATTGGTAATCCTAAACTCTTCTCTCCATCTACAGGATTAAAAAAATTGTATGTGATGGAGTTCCTGCTGAATGCAGACCAAAAGTCAGTGACTTGAAGTTGGATATTCAAGATCACTGGCTTTTCTCTCTGCTTGAATAACTATGAATAATGATAATGTTTTGGAGAAAACAACAAAATGAAAGATTTATCCAAAAGGAGTAAAAAGAAAAAAAAGTCATTGTCACTGGTTAGGTGGTGCATTAGGATATTTAATTTTCTCTGGGTGACACTATTTTCTGTGGAATGCTCCTGCTTGAACGTGTACTCACACAGCTCATTGTTCTTGGCAAGAAAGCATATTTTTTTCAGAGCTAGGGCTTTGCTAGCAGAGTTCCAGCTTCCAACCCTTCTTGGCTTCATCCAGCTTTCTCAATCTACTTTCTGTCTTGGATAAAGAGAGTTAAAAAGACACTAAGTTTCTCCCCCCTGCACATATTTGTATCACAATACCCAGTGTTTCTCAGGAAAAAATACATGCATGAAAAGTCTCTTTTCACCTCTTGCCCTCAAAGGCAACTAATTTGAATTCAGTTTTTAACAGCTTCCATGCATCCCAATTGTCTTGATTGAGCAGAATGAGGATTTAATGTGCAGTTACAGAATGTCATCCTGCTTCGGTTGGAAAACAGTCTTGCCAATTGTTCTCCTGGCCTGAGTGTCCCAAGTGTCTTATTTAGAAATGAAATGCAGGTTCAGGAGGCTTCTGTGAGATTCTGGCTATTCCTTTATCTGTTTCTGTATAAGCATATTATCTTTAGTTAGTCACAAAACACCCAAGATTAACAGAGGAAGTAAATTTTCATGAGTGCTTCAGCAGAGGGAAGGTAAAGATGCCATTTAGAGGTGGCAAAGTGTGTGTTCCAAAGGCCAGAATAAAAGCAATGTTTACAAATGGGGTCCAATTTCCCTATTGTGCCAGCCTTGGCTAGAACACTCTATATCCTAAGCTAAATATTGAGCATTATGGGGTTAAAATAGGGAGCTGGAACAATTCTTAAAAATTTGGGCTTCAAACAGAATCTAAGAGTTAGACCACTGTTTTTAGCCTTACACGTGACTACAGGCTTTCTTCAAGGCCCTTTTTTGTTCCAGACATTAGCAGATTTAGCTCTCTGAGGAATATTACTGCTCCTTTGCTCAGGACAGCCCATCGCCTACATTATGATTCCTTGGAATTAGATTGCAAGGAACGAATGTCTTGTCCATCTAAATAGAAATCTTTTTGTCACAGCTGTCGACCCCTGTCATGGGAACCATTCCCCACAAAGATGCAAAGCTCTGGGAGGTGCTGCTGACTGGACATCAAACCAGGAGGTAACCAAGTTTATTATCTGTTAAGTTTTTGCTGAACTTTCATCCACCTGCAGTGTCAGGAACACCATGCTGAGGAGTATTTTCTCCCATAAAATTGTGTTCCAATTTTTTAGAGGCAGATGACATATTTTGTCTGCATTTCTGGGAACTTGGCACACTAACCCATGTAGTTTGCTGAGCTCACTAATTCCTCTTGCTTTGGAGAACCTAATAATTAAAACCCCCTCAATTCATTGCAGTGATGGCAACTGAAAGTCTGAAGTGATTCTAATAGGGTATTGAAAGGCAGCCTTAAACAACCCAAATACAGTAGTGATGACATTAAAGACACAGGAAGCACTGCTGAGCCTGTAAGGATGATGTTGGGAAATCATGTCTAAAGCTGAGTGTGTAGTAAATCATTGTTTCTGATGCCTGTGTTGATGTTATGATTTGCTCCGAGTAATGTGAGAAGTGTAGATACTGAATAACTGTGACCTGCTAAACTCGTTTGTTAATGTCCAGTGTCCCTCATTAGAACATCAGCAGATTTCCATGAACAGGAAATGAAGAGAAGGAAAAAAGTGTTTTTTGACTAATGAAGCTGGTTGAAGCCAGAAGAATATTCACTCGTCAGCCACCAGTCATTTGTGTTTTAGTTCTGTGACTTGGGTACCTGTTGTGGCTGCATCTCATAAATACTAAAGCACCCCACTGACACCCTCCTAAGCTCCAGGTTTCCCCTTGTCATCTAGATCCAACCTTTTCCATTGAATCCTGATCAGTTAACAGATGTCATGATTTTAATATCTGCTTTTGTCTAAGGAGGCAATAAAGTAAACTACATATACGAGAGGCCCAATCTCGAACTATTTGTGAAAAAGAGTATCTAAAACTCTCATATCTTTGGGCAATGGAGGGGTTTCTCTGAGCAACTTAAGTGCTACAGTTTAAATTCCCGGTCTCCCGTGGTTGCTAATATAAAGAGTAGGAGTGAGAACACTCCATGGGCTCTGACCCTGACATAGAAGAAGACGTTTTTTCTAAAAAGCCAAGCTTTTGCTTTCTTTTGGGGTGAAATACTTTGCCTCCAGCTAATCTGCCAAACCAGAAAAAGCTCTCAGCATGAGTTTCCTTTCTTTATATTAAGGGTATGTTTGTAATACGAGACTTTTCTTTGTGGGGAAGTAGCTAAAATCTTTAATATGCTGAAAATCTTTACAAACAAGATGGTTGTGTATGAATAAAATATCTAATTTTATATTAATATACAAACTCTGTTTAACAGATATATCATGTCTAGGGTTTCTTAAGGTCTTTTAATCTACTTTTTTGATATTAGTTTGGCTTTGGTTTGTTTGGGAGTTTTTTTTGTGAGTTTGTAATGAGAGTCGATCTATTGATGGTTTAGACAACAACGGAACATATTGCAAGAATGCTGATGGTTTGCAGTGTAATTTTGTTTTTATTTAAAGATTTTTATTTAAATAATATTTAAATGTTGACAGCAACAATAGAAATTAGGAGATAAAGTAGGGCAAGAAAAGAAAAGGGAGAGTGTGGGTCTGTTGTCACTAATTTCCATAGGCCAACCAGTTAATTGACACGTGAGAGTTTATGGTCGTGAAGTACAGCCCCAGAGTTCAGTGACTTTATTACTTCTGTAATAATCTGAATTGTAACTCTCTGCTGAGAATCGTTAAATTTCTCAGCATTTAATGGCCCTTTGAATTAAATCACAATATATGAAAATGAGTACTTGTGTGTTTGCCCACATATGCATATCTCCTTATGGATATTTATATTTATTTTCTTTTTTTTTCCTTAGGATGTTCTAACATCTAAAGAAGGAATAAAATGAAAGTCATGTGAAATTATGTGAAATAATAAGTTTTAACTTTGTGCATCAGGACTTTTAGGAAACTAAATATATACAATATCTTTTTAAAGCATAAACCTGCCTCTTTTATGTCTCTGGTTCTGTTGAACAGCGAAAAAAACCCTGAAGCATATCAAAAATCAGAGGTAAAAATGCAATTCTGTGGCATGCATCAAAGAAACTATTTTTTTTGCATGTGCTATACAGAATTTACAGAATTGGAACAAACTATGCCTTTGAGATGACAGCTATTCATACATATTCTAGCAAGGTAGTGCAGGGATGCAGGATACATTCATTTCAGGCTGAATTAAGGAATCTTGTTTATTACTCCAATCCCCAATTTCACACTTCATCAAGAATTTGGAAAACACTGGTTCTTACAAAAATCCACTGAATCTTTTTTTCTCTTTTCAGATAACCTTCCAAGTGGTGTGCACCAGGGCTGCTGTGACTACAGGAAAAGAATTATTCCTAACTGTGGGCAAAATATATTTATGACCCAAAAATGCCAGTTTGGTATAAAGTAGACATTTTAATAGTAGGTTTACATGAAATAGTGAAAACAGATGATATTAAACATATATCATCATGGCCAGTCTTGGCGAACGAAGATTTGGAAACATACATATAAATCAGCTAAATGCACTATAACTTCTATATCTCATGGAAGACTTACAATGATTTAAAAGTACAATTCTGTTCCAAACTATTCACACTTAAAGAAGTGGTGCATGATAACAGTGAGAGCATTTCGTTACTCTGTTCATGAGGTGCTATCATTCTGAATTAAAGAAATAGAAGTGTTTCAGGTTATTGATATGACCAATGTATTTATTTTCCTAGATTTATAGAATGTAGGGTTAAGCTTTACAATAGATTTTGGCACTAGGTTTTTGTAACAAGAAAATGCAGGACTTTGCCATGAAAGTGCTTACAAAAATATTCCTTCTTTCTTCCTTACAGAAAAAAATAGTGAGCCTCCCATGGAGGCTGCTGTATTATACTCACAGGCTGGCATGGAAAACATGAAATTGGTCATTAGCAGGCTCAGGATGAGGATACTGGATTGGAAAAACAAGCGTAGCTCCCCTGCACTGAGCTGGAGTGCTGAAGTTCTCTGTCAGCCTCATTATCAGGTACCATGGCAGGTGAGAAGCACTCCTCTGGCACTTGATCAAGAGATCTAAGGGACATTCAATCCTCTTAACTGGGGTCAGTGGTAAGAGAAGCAAAGGAATGAAGGTCCTGAAAATTATAATATAGTATATAAAATGAAATTACTGGCTCAAGGAGAACTCTGTATTACAGTTTGGGCCGGACCACCTTACTTTGCAAGCCAAATCTTACTTACAAATAAGTGACCAAATTAATTTAAAGAGTATCTCAATACTTCAGGCCATTGCCTGTAATCCTGAAAGTCAATTATGCCTCCACTATATTGTGTGTTTCTATTTCACATCCTACATGTGAGTCCTCTCAACTTTATTTTTGTCTAACAACTTTAGCACAAATACATACAGAAGAATTGTTCTTCTGTAGTTTTAGAAGACTGTGATGCTCTTGATAATCCTGCCCTTGCAATATCCTATGTACATAAAAGAATTAGCCCCAGAGATACTCTGCCAAATGTTCTGTCTCATTTAAACCAGAGTACTTCAGGCTTTGTGCCTTTCTTTTTAGATTTGGCCAATGATAAACTGCCTCTTTCAGATTATCACACAGCTATTTTTCTTCTCTGACATAAGTTTAATTTACTCGGTAAAAAAATAAAAGCTTGTAGACTAGTGTGGTGGGGGAAAACAGTTTTCCCCCCTGAAGTTATAAAATGGTAAAACCCCAGGGGGTGGTGACCCTTGAAGTTTTACCCAATGAGCGCTTCTGCAAAATATAAACATATCACAAGCAGAACGGAAGAGAAGGTAGTTGTAGGGGTTGTTGTTGGAGAGGTGGCCATGTTCTGAGGCCACGAGGAGAAGGGGCAGGAGCCCCCCTGGGGGGCTCTGGCCCACCCAGCCCCCGGCTGGAGGGCTGCAGGGACTTGGAACAGTGTAAGACTGGGCTAAGTGTCTGTAGCTGAGCTGGGGGATGTTTCTCCACTGTGAGCTGCAGCAAGAGATACTGAAAAGCGGCGGCAGAACAGCAGTGGATGGAGAAAGTGGCAGAGAGCCAGAAGAGATAAGACCGAGCAGCAACGACAGGCATGCAGCAACACAGAGAGAACTCCTGGAAGGAGAGAGAGAAACAGAAAGAGAGCCAGCAGCAGAGAGAGCAAGACTAAACTACAGAGACAGAGTTCTGGGGTAAGAGCTGAATCAAAAACCCCCAAACTCCTTGGAGATCCCTCCTAGAAGGGAGGAGTGAAGTGCAGTAGCACTGCAGAGAGGGGCTGAAAAGCTCAGGTGTCCTGGAAAGCTGGACCAGGACGGCCAAAGGAATGCGGAGAGGGTGACCTTGGCCCCCCTCGCTGCTGCTGCTAAGCTAAGCTGGCAGCCTGAGATCAGAGCCCAAGAGCTCTGTAGGGGAACTTGAATCCCCTGAAGATAAGGACCATCACAAAGACCCCTGAGCTTCGTGATATGACGTGGTGAAGCACCCCTTGTCCTGGGAAACACAGCCCACGGAAGAGAAGACCCTCACTTGAAGACGAGTGGCCAAGAGGGCTTGGATACCCCTTGTGTATATTGGCAGAGATCCAGCTACAGCTGCTGCATGGAAGAGAGAGAGATAGACTGCTACTCTGAAGAGAATGCTGCTCTGAAAGTGAAAAGGATCTTTCCTTCTTCCCTCCTGGACTTTTATTTGGAGGGGAGAAGAGATTTGATCCATTGTGAATACTTTTATGTCATGGTAGAGATAGCTAAGATTGTATATAATGTATTGTAGTATTTATTTTGTACAGTCATTGTAATATATTCCCTTCCCCCCTTTTTGAGTCTCGTGTGGTGTCTGGAAAACCCATCTCACACTGGGTTGAGATGTGGGAGGGGGCTTGGACTAGGGGATTGGATTTTGGGGCTCTCAAACCATGACAACTAGACAAACTTGGCTGCTGAGTTTAAAAGACTTGTCACTCTATACAAAATACAAAATATGAGAGAAACCCCCAAACAAATCCATCTCAAATCTCTTGATGACTTGGGTCCCATCTTAAGAATTTTTTTCTGGTTTTGTTACTGCAGTATTTGAAGCAATTTCAAAGTGTTAAATGGTCAAAATGTTTTTGGTCAAGATTTCTGTCCTACAGTTTGGAAAGGATTGCTACAAAAAAGCTGTTGTGGCTTTGCAACAGCAAAAAAGCTGTTGAGAAATTGCCCTGGGGTGTTTGTTCTGGAAGGCACAATAAACCATGAGGAGGGAAAAGGAGATGAAGGGAGATTTGCAAAAAAAAAACCAACAAAAAAACAACTCTCCCTTTTTGGTTAAGGGTCATTCCTTGGACATTCAAATTAAAAAAATAAAAATCTCTATGAAACACTGCATAAAATACTTTCAGTATTCTGATTAGTCACTTCAGACTATGTTTTTAAAGTAACTAATGTAACTAATATGGAACTAATCCTCAGTTTGCCCCATTCTCTCTCTTTTCCAACTACGTTTTCTTCTGAAATGCTTCCAAATGAAGCAGATGTGAGTTTAGATTCTTAATTTCTTTAGTTTTCACTAGTTCTGGGTTTTTATTCAGTAGGTCTTATCTTAAACAAAAATCTCTACAATCTGATTCATAAAAGGAACTTTTTTCCTGCTCTGTGATCATGGTTTTCACCCACTACTGGGTCCAGAGTTTGTTAGGAACCACAAGGACGCTCTCTAAGGAAATTTTTGTCTGAATTACTTAACAGAGACCATTGACTGGCTGCAAAAGTGTAAGAACAGCAACACATTTAGGACTTGAAGATTATTAGGAAGCTCTTGCACGTGTAGCTACACGTAGAAAATAAGATGATAGACAAATAAGATAAATTGGGGCAAGAAATATATTGAAAGGTCCAAGATATTTCCACATAGAACCTGTTGACTGTAAAGTTTCAGTGAGTTTTCATCGCAGAAACAAGGAGTTGCAGGTTTGGAAGGTGCTGAGCACTGGTAATTCCAGTGTAAATTGTGGGACTGCACAGCCCAGACTAAGCCTGGGAGCTAAATCTCTGTGCCTGTTGTTTTCTAAGTTTTCAGACCTTAAATATGAGGCATTTATTCTGAACTTGGAGCTCACTGATCACCATCATTAAAAAAAACATTTAAAAAAAATCGAGATGGCCTTTAAATTTAAATGCCTAAATAGAGTTTTATAAGCTTCAATCCCACATTTGAAAGACTATGTTCCTCCAGGGAATAAAGTAAAACATGTATTTTATTTGCTTGTGTAATTACTCTTTTTTTTTTTTCTTATAGAGAAATATGGACTTTAAGGACTGTCAGAGGGCGGAACAGATGTGGAAGGCTTCATTTTAGTTTAAAATGAAATGTCTAATAAATAATCTTTGGTCTTGCTCACCTATAGAAAAGAATTTATCTTCTGATTCAAATCTTTATTGTATTTAAATATATTAAGGATGTACAGGATTGTAAAAGATTTATTTTGGGAGCATGTGAATATTCTAAAATGATTAACTGAAAATTCAACATGAAGTTATTCCCATAATAATGAATTTGATTTCTACTGGTTAATTCTGACATAAAAATTCCCAAACGAGGGTAGAGAATTTTCACAGTTCTCACAGTTAGTTCATAGATGTATCTAAGGCAAATCATGCCTGTATTCATAATAAAATGCTCCCCCCTCAACATATAGCATAAAACTGCTTTTTCTATAATTGTATCACTGCAACCAAAGTTCTGACTATGCCTAAAACTGCTGAGCATTCCTGGTGAATCATGCACGTACAATGGGCAAAAGAGAACAGAAGTGGCATTTTTCAAGGGAGTGGTTTCCAGACCTGTGAAGTAATGAAAGCAGTTATTTTGGTTGTGGAGAACATATTGCTAGTTGTTACTGAAACTTAAAAGGAATTAGGTTGTGTTCAATGAATATCTTTTATCAACCTGTTTGCTGAGAGAATGTAAGTGTAATTTGCCTTTTCCTTAGATTATTAACAGAGCCTGCCCACACGTTCACCTTTGCCTTCCCACTATTTATTTTTCAGTTGGTTCTTAATTATATTTCTTTCAAAAAATGTTTTACTTGATCTTTTGCTCAAGTATTGTGTACAGATTGAATTGCAGGGAGGAAGCATATATTTTGCATATGCTGTGGAAATGTGCCATTTTCTTTAAAATAGAAAAGTGTTGTTGTACTTTATAATTCATCAACATTGTCCATAGACTGAAACTAGAACTAGAAATGCCAGAAAGAGAAGGCTGCAGTCTTTGCATGCAATATAAATGTAAATTTTCTTCCTAAAGTTTATGAATGTATGTTCACATACATTTAAACAAACTTGCTCTTTGAAGCCTTTGTCAACACCAAATGTCTGCCATGTAATAAATAAAAGAGGGTCACAAATGTATTAAAAGTATTTAACTTAAAATACTTGAGGACAACAAGCATAATATTAGTTATGGGAAGTACTGAGCCAGAAGCAACTCTTGTTGCTAATTGTGAGGTGTGACTGTTGAGGAAAGACTCTTGTCCTTTAAACAGCCCCAGGTGTAGATTTCTAATTGCAAGGAATGAAAGCATCTTGCCACTGCAAAAACTACCTTTAAAGATCCTCATAGCTCTTTATAGATATAGATATTTTGAATTTTGCCTCCGTTGAGCAACAGTAAACTCAGATTTTAACTACCCTCCTTTAAGGAGCAAGGAAGAAACCCACCTGACTGAAAATTCCTTTGAATTCTACCCATGTAATCACACCTGCCAGGAGTCTTGAATATGTTCACCAAGTAGTCTCTCTTTGCTTGTGAAAATGTCTTTTGTTGAAATAATCATCCTTGTTCATCAGCATTCTCTGTAGCTTTTCACTGCTAAAGTTTTGGGTCCTAATGGGGGCTGGATTCTGTACCTTATTCATTCTGGGCAAGCCCTTGAAGTAGAACTGAATTGAGGTATTAACTCTCACAAGGTTATCCTGAAGCTCAGGTTGACTGGGAAAGTGATTGATTTTTGAGGCATTTGTACGAATCCCATGAGGTTTTCCCAGCATTATTAAGAACAAGTAAAATCTTTTAAAGTCAGAAGAAGTCGGAGCTGGAACTTCTAAAGGGACACTAAAATGGCATCAGTGCAACTCCCTCCACCAGGGCAAAATCTGCATAGATAACACTGTCCAGCTCCACTCGAGTCTATAAATATAACCACAAGTGCACAAAGCCAGCTCCAGGTCCAAATCTAGAGGGGGGATGCAGGGGTCAGATAAGGAGACAAGCTGGCACAGGAAAAGAGGGAAAGCTATGCCAAACAGGGGGACTAGGAAACAATAGCCTCCTTCCCAATCAATGGCAGATGGCAACAGAAGAACGAACAAGGAATTTCTGCAGCGTTAATCGTGCTGTTCCCCCTCAAGGGAACTCCTCACTAAAGGACTGACCCCTTGTCTGGCATCCTGTGAAGCATGATTTTGTTAATTAAACACCAGCCTCTTCAATGTGCCGGGCTCTTCAAATTAGCCTATTAGCAGTTTAACACAATTAGATGAATTAAAAACAGCATTCCTACTTGAATTAAGGCTGTGTTTGTTCTTTCTTTATAGCCCCTTTTGTCTCAGGAAATACCCATTTCCTGGCTGTTTTAAAGTAATGTGTTGGCTCGACATTGCAAAGGCTGTCCTGGCTCCTCTGCCCAAATTCTGCCATTCTGACTCAGGGTGGATAATCCTTCCCTGCCTAAACTAAATCCCTTCAACTACAGGGAGCTGTTCCTCTTGAGCCAAGTACGGCTGTATGGAGCTGAAGTGGCAGAATGAAATCCTTGCTGGAATTATGCTGTACAAAAATTCACAACATGGAGTTTTGGTGGGTGACATTGTTAACTTATTTCAGTGAAATTTTTGTTCCCCAAGACTTCCTGCAGAAGTCATTACCTAAAGGGCCCCTATCAGCCAGCACTCATTATTAGTGGAAGTAGTCTCCAAGAGAGTATATAGATATTTGGAAAGCTAATGTTGAAAAAGGAAAAGGTCTTTTGTTCTAATTTTGTCTTAAAAAAAAAAAACCAAAAAACCCCCCTAAATAACTGTTCAGATGTGATAGGTTAATGTCACCCTGCTACCTGAATTATTTGAATGTGTAGGCAGGACGTGGGCAGCTGTGAGTGGTTGCATGTGATGTAACTCAAGGAAATATCCTTTGAAGAGGTTTTGAATATGCAGCAACTAAAATTTAAAAACTGACAGATTTTGCACAGCGATTCTTGGCAGCTTGAGTGTGATAAATAAGCTGGCTAAGATTTGAAACGAGCTTTTTTTTTTTTTTTTTAGACTAAATTTATGTCAATTACAGATACTACCATTTTATCCATGTCCACTGAAAATACTCTTGTTTAAAAATTGGCAAGATTATATAAGTAAGGTCTTCTAAAATCCTGCAGTTGCTTGTATGGAAATTGATGGGAATGGCTTGCAGAAGACAAGTAAACCATTAGTAATGAGGAATTTTATGAGGGAAATAACATCCTCATGCCTCTCAGCAAACACAGTATATAGGGATAACTGCACAAAATTTTTACTGATGTTCCTCTTTACCATGGCAGAGACTTCCATCAAAAAGACTTTTAGTTTGCCCTGCTGGATCGCAGAGCTGGACCCGTTGAGTCAGGGCTGGTTTTGGACAAGTGCAGCTACAAAAACAATCCCAGTTAAGCTGCTTTGCAGAGACCAAATAGAAAAACCCATTTGAATTTTTGGTGTGCAATGTAAACTGAACTCCAGCACTTCACTCTTCACTGGATATTTGTTTCCCTAAACATGAAATGCTAAAATCATCAATTGCTCTAACACGTGGTTGCTTCTTAAAAGAACAAATGTTATAAGGTCAAAGTATAAAATGTATACATATATAAGGTCAAATGTATGAAAGTGCAGTTCAAAGAAGTTTTTTCCTTAGATACTCCTTAAAATTTTCTTGCAGTGGCCATTTTTGAGAACCGATTTGACAGAAGACTGGGGAGTTTTATTGTGAATTGCTGAAATCATATGAAAATCTTACTACATTTTATCTTCCATTTCATCTTAACTCCAGAAGTTATGACTGAACTAAGTTTAAATCCTGTATCCAGTAGGCCTAGTATCTTCTATCAAGTTATACCACAGAAAAATAGATTCTTCTTCATTTTGTTTCATATTGTACATTCTACTTGTGAGTTAACTCATCGCAAAGTTGTTTTCCCTTAAGTTCAAAACATTGAAAATACAGGGTCTGTCTCCTTCCACCTCTCTCCCTTCCATATAAAGGCATATATAGATACACTGCCATGAAAAAAAAAAAAAAAGACTGTTTTTTGTTATTTTCATGATAGGAAATAGTTATGCTTCAGGGTTTTCTAAGTTTTTAGATGCTCTACAACCCAAAAATTGGGAACTGGTCAGCAGTAATATCCTTATAATCCAAGAGATAAGGAGTAGCTGCTGCTACCTGGACCAATGTTCTCTCAGTAAACACTGGCTTAAGCATAACTTAAACCATATTTAATAGTTAGGATGGTTGAGAAGTGTCCTATTCTTAGATGATTTTCATTTTCTTTACATTTTTTCTTTAAATTTACGCAACTCAGCTGAAAGTCCATGTTCTTCAGCTCATGTATCTCACTTTTCTTCCTACAGGCCACGTTCTTCCATCAGACCAGAGTTATGACTCACAATTATCTCTAAATCTTATAGGAATAGAGAATGCATTGTCATACCTCAAAAATCAAGGGCAGAAGTGGAATGGGGGCATAAGAAACTCAAACTGTGATCTTGTATTAATTTCAGAAATTAAGATTCCAAATTTTGTCTGAAAACAGATTCTCATGTATTTTCCAGTGGAAAAGCAGGAAGATTTTGGTTGACACCCCAATTCTAATTCCATCAGCCTTCCTAAAATGGTGCCTTTGTATTAAGTCTTTTATTCATCTGATTAAGTAAAGGTTACTTAATAATTAGTAAAATTTTATTATTATAATAGTGTATAGTCCAAAGCTCCACAAATCTAATGCAAGTGAGCTCTGTCATGCTGGCTTTGAAACACAGAAGAGATTTTGTCAATGTCCTGTGGATACAGGTTGAAGTTTTTTCTTATTTCTAGGTTTGTACATGGATTTATTTTTTTTTTCTCTGAGAAGACCTTTAGAAATGTGATTTTCTGAAATGTGACTTCCCTTTTTAGTCTACTTTTTTACTCCTTTCAAATCATCTGCAATTTGATTTTCCTATAACACCCTCTACATGCAGTATAATCTGTTAGAGGTGCAGAGTATCTGATTCAGTCATGCTGACAGTACTTTCTTGCTAAGTATTTTTTTCATCAGTTGTAGAAACATCTAAATGGAAAGTGCCACACCAAATAGTGACAATGACAGGAGAACAAAACATACACACAAATCTATAATAACAATAGCTTCCTGTATTTCAAGCATTAAAATCAAACACCTAAAACCTCCAAATACTAAAAATATGAGACGGCAGTAAAAAGGGAATATGGGGTAAATGGAAGAGAACCAAAACACAGTAAAATTGCTAAAGTCATCTGTCTCTTCATTAAACAATTTTCTTAGAGCAGAAGTGAATGGTAAAAACCCATCACCTATTGATATGTGATGCTGTGGTTCAGTAAGAAAAAATTGTCAGCTTTACTTACAATGAGTAGGAAAGACATCCTTAAAAACTGGGCAAATATTTTGATGTGTGATTGTAAAAGTCCCACAATCCTCTGTAATCTAATGATCTGTAAAATAACTACTATATCACAAATTAAGGCGAATAAATAATGACGTTAATGTCATCTTTTTAGAGGTCAGCTCTGAAGAAATTCATGAGATAAAAGGTTAGAATATATAATAATATTGAGAATTATATTATTTTGGCAAATATTTCATGAACAGAAATCAAGAAAAATTAAAGTAATACATACCATGAGTGTACTAAATAGAAAATATGAATTATGCATTTGTCTCAAGGGTTTTCTGATCCCTTGATTTGAATTTTAAATACGCAGTGAGACTAATAAACATCAAAGGCTATACATGTATAGAGATATTTTTTGAAATGCTCTTGCTATATTTTCAGACAAGAATATTTGCCTTCTGTGAATTATCTCTGATAAACCCCCAGGAGAGCATCACTGAGAGGTAAAATAATTTGCATGAGACAACAAAACATGAAAGATCAAGGTGTAGAAGGAAATCTGTATCTAATTTTTTTTCCTTCTCCTTTTCTAAACATTTGATCCATTAATGCTTGTCCAAGACTGATGAAAAGTTGGGAGCACTTTTAATATTAAAATGAGCAGCTGTGAGAAATTGCTAAGAAGTACCAGGAGCTGCTAAGAGCACTAGGAGCTGCCTTTGCATCTTAGGGTTTTATTAGCAGTTTAGAATTTCAATAACATAGAGACAAACAAAACAATAATGCTGTAGTAGCTAAGATAAACACTTCCCAGGAATGAGACTTACACAGTCAGCAAATTAGTTACCCAGAATAAGGAGTATTAGTAGGAATATACCACATGATAATCTAATTTCTTGACTGTTGTCTGTTAGGTTTGTGTCTCAGTAATGAGAACCTAGAGCAGCTGAATGATGCTTTTCCTTTGCAAGGCCTTGGGAGGACATCAGGTTTATCATTCTTGTGACAACAGGCATGAAGTAACCATGAAATATCATGCTGTGTTGCTTTGGTTTTAGTAATACTGAGATAAGAGTCAAAAAAGATGTGGTTTAACTGCCAGCAAAGCTGTTCCAAACCCCCATTTTCCTGGTTGGCAGAGGTGATGGACTGTACATACACCATCACTGAAGGGCAGCAGACAGAGCAGTGACACGGAAGACATTAAATTCAAACATGAATTTCCTCTTGAATCGTGTGTGTCCAGACAGCTGTCCTGGTCATTTTTCTCATTGCTGAGAAATGGTTTAAAATCTTCAGACACCTGAACCCGTCTGGGAGCCGCCTTGTCTTTTGGGTGACAAATGAGAGCATCCTGACTGTTGAGGGCAATAACTGTCCCTATTTTTCCTATGAATCTTTGGACAAGGAACAGTGAAGCCCCCGTTTCTGTAATGTGCAGCTCCAAACTGCTTGTGAAAGCTCATGCTTCCTGTGCCAGTCACACTTAAAAGGGAAGACAAGACAAGGTTTCAGACATACAACAGCTCCAAGAGCTTCCTTGCTCTTCTGTTCACCAAATTTCTGTGTTACAGTAATTTCCCACCTTACCACACATAGGATTTTTATGGAACTTCCATCTACTGACTTTGTATACAGAAGAAAAGCCATATATCTGTTACATTAAAAAACTAGTTAAAAATTAGAGACAACGCTGCAAAGAGTGACATTTAGATGGTCGAAGTGCAGCAGTCTAAAAAAAAAAATCAGATGTTCTCTACATTTTTAATGTCTGACTGTTTTAAAGGCAATATCGTAATTCTAAAAAGCCCAGTTTCTGATTCTGAATTGTTCAGGACTGACATCATACCACTCTCATTATATCTTCTTGCTGGGTCATCCCATCTGTGGCAGCTACTTGTGTGTATCTACAATAAGATTAAAAATTTTGTACTTAACTCCATTTCATTTTTTTAATTTTTTTTTCCTAAATTTTACTCACATTTCTCACCCAGGCACACAGGAATGCCCATCTGCTTGTATTGGAATAATCAGAAAACTCAGGAAGTTTGCATTTAAGTGGCTGATTCTTTTTTCTCCCACAGTGTGGAAAATTACTTTCATACAATGATCTTTAACTTGTTGGGTTTTTTTTATGGCATGGATTTCAAAAGGTGAAAAACTAAGATCAAAACCAATGAATAAACCCATACGTGAGAGAAATCAAAACTCGTTATTCAGTCATTCTGTTCATCAAATCTCTTGTTATTAATACAGGTAAGTACCTACAGCACATCTGGCATTATGTTTCCCCAAAAGCTCCCTTTATTTTTATACCCACCACCTTTTTTCCCCCCCTCTCTTTCTCTTTTTTGGGAACATGGGTTTGTTGTGTTACCTGCTTTTATGATTCTTTGGCTGATTATCTTCACCTCTTTTTTTTCTGTTCCATTAGCAGATGTTTCTCTTCTATGCCCAAGTTCTGGTTGCTTCTCCTTTCCGTTTTTCATTTGTTTTCTGTCTCTCCTGCTGGCAGACAGATGGGGGACTGGCTGCTTGGCACTGAAAATGTTATGGAGAGGTTCAGTTCCCAGCCCACTATGAGAACAGGCTGTTCCTGTGATATTTCTTTGCAAATAGAAAGAGAATGCTCTGTGGTACCAAATGGCACCTTCCTGGGACTGCTCTATTTTCATGACATTCTGAAAAGTCCTTCAAGAACTTTGTGGAAAAATTTGATGTAGGACTGACAGCCTGGATTTGAGCCCTTTTGTCTTCCACATAATTACTTGTGCCATGTACCAAGTTCTTGATCATTTTTCTTTTTGGGTGATGCACTGGAAAACAAATGTGAAAGAATATCTAGCTTGTACTCTTCCAGTGTAAGCCTGGAGTTCTCAAAACACAAAGTGTTCTTTCCATCAAGAACTGTTGAACTGGAACACTGTGTAAGCATAAATCAGAGGCTCATCTCATTCCCTGCTTTTATCCGAGCAGCCTGGCACTCCAGGCATACATTAACATCATTCCCCTCAGAACATACAGTGGAAAACTTCAGCCTCTTTTAAAATGACAGAGAGAACAAATTAAGGATATTTTTTTTTTTTTTTTGTTAAAGGCCGTGTGAGCTTGATTCAAAAACCAAAATAAAACTGTTCCAAAATAATTGTTGCAGTTGATTTCTCCAGTTGAAGAGACACTGGTAGATAATCCTCAGCTGGGAGGAATGCCTTGCCTGCTCTTTCATTGAAACATAGATTGGGAATTTTAGCCAAACCACAGCAATCAAAAGAAGGAATCTACAAACAGTATCACAGTGACTGGTTTTTATATGCAGCTTTAACCTTCTGACTGAGAGTGAGGCACTTTCATATGACCTCCAAAAAGGTGAAGTTCATTAAATTAAAAACCTTTATTTCTAATAGACTAAACTGCTCTGTAGCCTTTTTATTTGTATTTCCTTTAATCATTCAGTGGTACCTCTCTAGGATGGGCTTTGAAATGCTGAATTCTGAATTTAATTTGTTAAAATAATTGGTTGATTTGGGAAATAAGGAAGGAGAACTTGTGATCATGTGTCTTTTGACACCTTTAACTTGTCGTATTTACAATTGTCGCAGGTGTACTTTTAGTCATTTTGAAAGCAGCATTGTGAGACAACACTTTGAGGCAGATCTGAGCTGGGAAACAGATTCCTTGCTTCTGTCTTCTGCAGAAAATGAGCTTGGACAGATCTGGGTAGATACAAGGCACAGAGAGTTGACATTGAGAGTCTGAAACATCCTTTGTTCTCTTTGCAAACACTGCTAGTCATCTTAAATTTCTCTGTAATTTTGGACACAAAAGTTTGACTGGAAAACAGGGTCCTAGATTCCTTAGGAAATCTGTTTTGTTTTCCTGAAGTTTGAGGTTTGTGCCTTTATTTGATAAAAAAAAAATAAAAATATGGTTTCTCAGTTTTTTCAGGGGCTTAGTCTTTGTGTTTAGTTTTTTTTGGAAAGTGTGGATGGAGAGGTAGAAGGGCTGTTTCTGAAAAAAAAATCGTTTTAAATTCTAAATGTTCAGGATCTAAGCATGTGTAGGGCTAATCCCTGTGTTCCATGCAAAAAATACCATACCTGGACTTTTTGTCTCTATTCAATATTCATCTATTCTACTTTTTGGTAAATTGGATGCCAGGACTACAAAATCTTGGTCATGATCTTGTGAGCTATATATAGTGACTTACCTAATTGCATTTTAGTATAGAGAGTACTAGAGTGTGGGCCATCATATTTGTTTTGGTGAAGAATCCTACAGAAGATGCTGTATGATGTTGTCTATTTCTTATATTGCCTTTTAAACAGTTCAACCAACAAGGGAAAAGCAATAAGGATGGAATCTACTGTGGGAACAGTCTTAAAGCAGGAGAGAAAGAATATTTGTGCTGACTGGATTAAACTAAGATAGCTCAAAAGTAATGTTTTATAAGATTTATAGTTAGTTATGAAAATATAATGTCATAATCCCTAAAATTTGTATATGCTGTTTCAAGAGTTGTCTTTGTGCATTGATTTAAAGGATGGTGACTGATTCAAAGGAAGCCCTTTCCTGCTCTCTGTGTTTGAAATGAGCCTGAGACGGGGCTGGTGAACTAGTACTGAATTACCTAAATAATTTTCTGAGGTTTTTAACCATGTCAGAATTTTAAATTACTATTATATTGAGTAATTTAAAATACTGAGATGACTGCTAATGGGCTAAGAGCTTTTCATGTCCAGAATGTTAATACCCTGCACTTCTAGTGTATAGCTAATAGACATAAATAGAGCTAAATAAAGTTTGTATAAAATTTTTAGTCTTGATTGTTCTGCCCTAAAAGTGTTCCCAAAACCAAAACCCATCCTCTCTCCTACTGGGTGATATTCCCAAACTAGTAGTTGCTCATTTGAAGTTAGAAAGGGCTTATACTATCTCATTTTTCATTATATGTTTCTTAAGGAATTTGCACTGTTTAGTATTTTTTGCCTCTGCATTTTTCAGGGTTTGTGGGTAAATCCAACAGGGAAGGTAGTTTATTCATTAGCTCATCTTTAAGAGTGGCTATTCATTTACTTCATTTCAATGCATTTGCTGTTAAAAATAATACATTACAGACAGCTAAAGCCAAAATGAACATATATATTTAAGTACCCTTTGGCATGGTTTGTAGAACCCGAAAGTGAAAGTCCTTTATTGTGAACCTTTTGAACTGTGGCATTATGCTGGAAGTTGAGTTTGGTGGCCTTTGTACAAGTGTTTAATAATTTTGTTACTTTAAAAAAGTGTAATGGGGAGGAACAGTTAAGTGTTGGTGATTCATTCTTGTGGGTAAATTGCTTCTGAATGAGATAGAGCATCAAAAAGCTGCATTTTAACTTATTGCTTTGATTACTTAATAAAGCAGATTGCACTTTTTGATGGGAAGGCACTAATCTCAGAATGCAGGGTTCAAATGTGCTGACTTGTATAAGTTACTATGCAGGAAAGGACCAGTGGTGCTGTCTGGGAGAACACACCATGGTTCACTTTGCAATACACTGTTCCCAAATTCCACTAATGTTAGTTAACAAGTTAACATTAAAACCAGAAGCCATTTAGGGGCATGATTCCTATGCCTTGGAATGGAAGCTCACGGTCTTGCCATTGTTAAGTTTAAACAACGAGGTCAAGTTGTATCTTCCTTTTCTACTGCTGCTTTAAACTCCCCAGAGAGACCCTTGTGTTCACTCTGGTTGCATTTAGAAGGCTGTTATTTTCAATTCTGCAAGCTGAACATCAAACTTGCATTAAAGAGTGTCATAAAACCCCCCAAAACAACGACTAGTGTGTGCCCCCTCACTCCACACCCAACACTGAGTAGTCACTGCACTGCTCCCAAGTTAACTCCTGATTTATTTTTTGAGTGTTCCTAGTTTAGGTCCATCACCATTGATACAAGACCTGTAGCTCCTCCTTTAACTTGCTTAGGAGCAAAGTTTGGTTTTTTTCACAGAGATCCTTGCTCATGGAATCTAATCTGATCCACAGAATCAATCTGAAACTAATAAAACTGATCCGTGTGGCTCATAGACTTTTTAAAATCTGAGGCTTTCCTGCCAAGAATATACTGTGCAGACACAATATAAGTCCACACTTCCTTATAGCAGATTCTTCCACATACTTCCTTGAAGTGTAGCTTGTCCCGTGAAGTAGGGATGCCTCTTCATGGTTACTCTTAAGGGAAAGAGAGAGATCTACCTGCTATCCCTTATGGTGAGTTATATCAATCTCTACTTAATGATTGCTTCGTTTGCCAGCTTTAATACAATTGCTTTAATATAATTGTTTTGTTATAGTGCACTATATTACTTTCTTATATAATACCCTACTAGTAGATTTTTAGCTTTTACACTGTATAGTAAGTAATTCTGAATAAGATCTTTTATCTGATCATATGTAATAATAAATGATTCGTTTTATATAAATATTCTCATTTTGCAAACAATTAAAACCCGTGGGACAAAAGTGGTTCAATCATACCTCTGTAATTCCTTAAATTTAAGTCGTTGACATAATCCCAGGCTAAGATTGGATTCAGCTGCGCCCAGAATCCTCTCTGAAAAGGGGTTTAGAAAGCAAGGAAGTCCTTTCCGCACCTCAGGACTCAACAGAGCTTTTTTAATAAATTTTGTCCTAAGCTTTCCACTCTCACCTGTGACAACATGAGATTAAACTCCTGCCATCCTTTCTCCTCCAGAACTGAACATAAGGACATGGAGGTGTGCTCTGCTTTGCAGGCAATTTGCTGGTTTCCCATTCAGCTTCCACGTCACCATGATATTTAGCAGGCAGCCTCAATCCTGCTCTGCCTGTGCTCTGGCAGGCCCTGCCTGCCCCTGGCCCTGCTCTGTGCTGCCCAGGGCTAAATGGCCCCGTGACTGTGATGCCATAACCTATCTATTTGGGGCCTATTGACTTGTGTCAGTCAGAACTAGAAGCTCCACAATTCCCAGCTGCCATAAAGTTCAAGTGAGCACACAATCGTCTGTGAAGCAGCTGAAGTCCACAGCCCAACCTAATGATGCTTTTAGAAATCAATAGGAGTTGCACACAATGTGAGTTGGGTAAGGCTTGTGGAGATCAAAACTCTCTCCTCTCCCCTTCATTAAACACTCTGCAGTTTTGAGTATAGACTTAGAAAAAGCTGTTTAAGAAGTTTGAATTCATCTACTATTTTACAGTAAAAACCAGGTTACGCTCCTGAGTAGCTCTGTAAGAAGTAGGAAATAACTCTGATACTAATTTATAGTAATTATTAAATAGTCCTGTTTTACATGCCTTTACATGGTATTTCAGTGACACCTATAAAAGTAAAAGTATTCTTTTCATTTCAAATTCTTATTCATTATTAGAAATTCTTCTTATTCTTTTCTGAAGACATACCAACAGAAGAAATTATACAATCCAAGCCACAGTATGAAAGAAAAAAAATCTCACTCCTATTCTAGTAGCAGTTCTATCTTAAAGAGCAGAATAAAAGCTTCCTTTTTTTCTAAATAACCATTGCTGTCACTTGACCAACCATAAAAGGTAATAGATGAGCTTTCTCTATTTGCTGCAGTCATCCTGAAAAGTGGGAACTATATCCCATTCTTATATAGGGATGTCCAAGCATAAATTGATGCATAAGCTAAAAGTGGCAATTAAGTCAAAAAAATTACAAAGAACATACATAAGAAGGTTTCTGGAAGTTCTTTAATGTTTCTTGGGATAATAGTACATGTGATGATGCAATTCAAGCAGAACAACATTTTTAAAAGAATTATGTGACAGATTTTAAGTGTTTGGTTTTTTTTTTTCATCAACCCAGACTCCATTTTCAAAATTCACTTTAGTGCCCTGTTGTATCAATCACAAAATCTTTTGAGATCTGAGACACTCAGAAAACTGTGTGAACTTGGTTCAAACATTTCTTAGATTTTCTTCATTTTCAGGTATAAAATTAAAAGTTATGTATTTCATAACTTATTTCTAGTTTGTTTCTATAAAGAAGCATCTAAAGTTTTTTTATGTATTACAGGAATAGTTCTGTATCCCTGAAAAAGCTGGGAGTAGGCTTGGGCACTGAAAGCTGTTCAAGAAAGAATATAGGGTATGATTTCCTCATTAATGTAAACCTAATTGTAAAGCTACAATAAGTTCTTCTTAGGTTTCCTATCCAGAAGAAAGTAGCAAGTATAGGTTTAGAGCAGCTGTAAAACATTAAAAGTGTATTTTAATTTAAAAAGTTCTGTTTTTTAAAAGAAAGAACTTTCCAGTTAAACTGACACATCATCATATCCTGTAGAACAGCTCTCCATTTCTTTCTGCAATAGGAAATTTTGATACACAACAGCCTTGGAACAGCCCAAATCCAAAACTTCTCTACAAATGTTACTATTGATTAAAGAAAACTCCTATAAACTTCCTCCTCTCTGGTGCTTATGATGAAGGTCTGATCTCCAAAGAAGTTCTCCTACATATAATTGACTTTACCACGAAAAGGCACATGGATGTGGTAGTGGAATAACTACTTGGAGAACTTATTTTTCCCTCTTGCTTCCACTAACAGTCTTTTACCATATGCTATACATAGGATGGTGCTAAAAGAGGGGGATATTAAAGGGCTTTTCATCTTCCTATTGCCTTAGAAAATACAGATTGCATTGTAACACCCTGCATGACTAAAAAAGGCCTCAATTAGAAGCAGTTGGTCTCTATTAGAGCATGAAACACCCCCAAGCTTTATGGCAATAAATCACCTCACCAAGGCAGATACTCAAATAAATAACTAGACATCACTGGGTAAAAGCAAGCACTAGAGGGGGAAACTTGCTTGCGATAGGAATTTACTTTATTCATCCAGAGAAAGGTTCTTCCAATTGCAGATCGCAATCAGCACTTCTCCCTCTCTACAGTCATTTTAGCCCGAGGTACATACGGGACAGCCAGGATAACTGCTCAAACAAGGTAATTAACTGAGATTGCTGACACATGGAAGCACACTGCCAGAACATTCCCCATGTCAGGTGACTGCTGTCTGAAGCTTTTGACTTCCTAGGTGGATGTGATCTCTGGGATGGGACAAAAGTTGTATCCAAGAAAGCTGCAGAAAGAACTCTGAGTTTAGAGGTGAAGGTGTCTATAAGAGATGGTTTTAAACAAAGAATTTTCAAAAAATATATAAATACCCAATGAAGGAAGTTAGAAATGAAGTGAGGACATAAAAAGGAAGAAGAATTTTTGTATGGCATGGTAAACATTCCTTAACTACGTTTTTTTTTTCTCAGTGGTTTTTCTCAATTGCAAGTTTGAAGTTCAGCTTATGGAATTGAAAATAAGAGCCTTCTAAATGTGAACCAAGGGAATGTAGGGTTCTCCACATTCTCTTTCTGGAAAACTACATATGCCAATATTTGGGAGTGTAAACGTGTGCACTACAGTTACAATATGCTTTAATTTAAAGCATATTTAAAAATGTTATTGTTAACTGTTCCTGGTTACGTAGGTTTGGACTACTCAAGGGCTGAATGCTGATAACTAGCTTGCCAACAAGAGTAGGAATATGTTCTCTTAATGTTCAAATATCTTGCCAGCATAACACAGAGAAGGTAGGTAGTTTTGATAAGATCCTGATAGAATTAGGCTTAAATGGGGAAGCAAATTACATTGGAGTTATTTTGCTACTAAAACAAAGCAGTTTCCAAAGCTGAGATTCTAATGTTAAGATCCCTAAACTTTTTATACTACACCAGCACTTTGTTCTTAACAAATAGTTGATATTTGTCAACTATCAAGTTGCTTTGGTTGCTTAAGTTATCTTTTCAGCTCACTTAAGTACTAATTTTTACAGACTTGCATCTTTCTTCATGTGGAATATTTTTAAAGGAAAGAGGGATATTGCACTTGCTTGATTAAATTTCTTTGAATGTCCTTCATACAGATATTCTCTTAGTACTTCAGTTTATTTTTCAGATTAGTTTGATTGTCTTCTTTCTTCAGAGAGAGGGTAACAAGTAAAGGAATGTATAAATTGAGAGATAGGAAATTGCAGCCTGTGTTTCTCTTATTTTCCTTTTGGTTTTGAAAAGACTATAAAAGCAGTAAATGGACTAGTTCAGAATTCCTTTTCTCTTTCAGCTCTGGGGTGCTTGGAGAGCTTTTCCTTTCTTCCAGCGTGAAATCCAAGACTTGCAGCAGTGTCAGGCTATGCAAACACCCCTTTTAGACTGACAAACTGCACCCAAACAGACTGTTAGGGTGCATCTGAAGAGAGAAACAGAAAAAGCATAAGTTAACAGGAAAACTGAGTGCACCTTGACACCCCTGAGAAAAATACTGGAAAAATTGATCCATAATTTGATGTTTCTTCACTGGTGTAAAAACAGAAATAGTGATGTATAATAGTTATTTCTTTTCGAGATCATGGATTTGGAAGTGAAGTGCTGAAATGTGGTGAGTAGGTTGAGGTGGTGATACCACCTGCAGCACTGTAACATGCAAGTGATTGCCTTGGTTACATCATCTTGCTTTCTTTCACTCACTGGTGACAAAATAAGATTTTTTTCCAATGCTAACTTTATTTTTATAGAGAAAGGAGTTAACTATTTTCTTCTGAAAACATACCCTTGGTATATGATGAGGGTTGGAGGACAATTTATGTTTCACTGGGCAGTCTGTATAAATTATCTTGATGTGATCTAGTTCTGTGTGCAGCACCTTTCTAAAATTTGTGGGAGTTCTTAATGTTACCTGTTCCTGCTCTGTATTGATTTTTCTAATGGGATAAAAACAAAATCAGGTTGTGTGGTTCTTAACTTATCCCAATTCACTCTTTATCTCTTTCTGTGGTTTAAGCACATAAAATGTTCTCAAGTCATGTTCCAGTGAGAGTCTGTGTGGCCATAGGAAGGAAAGTTTATTCATCAGCATGCTTAATTTTTATTTTTTCCTGTGCTGTTTTACATGAAATGTAAATCAGAATCTAATCCAATGATGATCTGAATGTGTTCCAGGAGTTTTACTATTCTTTTCAATTATTCTGTTCCAAATATTTTTTTAGTTAAAATACCTCTTAGCAGCCATGGCCTCTTTCATGTAGTGGGTAGCTCTGAAATCAGTCAGATTATTTAAAAAAAATGAAATTTTTTTGATTTATCAATACAATTAACTTCTGCAGGCAGAAGTTCCTGTCTGGAAAACTGGCAGAAAACTGACAAGGAACTCTGGGCAGTTGAAGGGAGGCTCTCGTGTATTGTGTCTCAGATTCATGCTTGTCCCTCTTTTTGGTGCCCATTAGCAGATGTGAGCTTGTAAAAACCTTGGGCACCAAAGAGTGGAATGAAATAGCTGCACTTGATTCTTTCTGCAGACACAGAAAAAGGCAGAATGATAATGTTTGCTAGTGACAGGATGGATTGGGAGGAAATTATTGTAGTGCTCCATTTCTGACACAGCTTTCAAGTCAGAAGGATGTTTTTCTTTTGCTTTTCTTCTCTTTTCCCCCTTCCTTTTTTCTTCAGTGTTCAGATTATGTGTGAGACAGATGCTCAGCCTCTAGCCACCATCCTCCTGTGGCTTTCATGCCTCCAATTTGATTGAATATGAGCACAGCAATGCTTTTTCTCCACAAGACAATCTGACAAACACTCTTTGTATGAGTGGTGCACTTGGTTGCTCTAGTAAACAGAGTTGTCTTTTTATCCAGATGTCAGGAGAAGTGATGACTTCCTCACAGTGCACTGGAATTGTACCATATCTCATTCCTCCAGGGAAGCAGAGGCTACAGATGTCATCTGATATTTCTTTTAGCTATTTCAGAAATACTTGCAATCAAACTAAGGCCAAATGCTTCCTTGTCATGGAAAAGCTGTAGATAGTTCCTTGAATGAGAGCAACTTTTACAGCATTCATGTTGTGGGGTCCTCAGGAAACGCTCCCACCTGAGGGGAGGTGTTTTCAGCCACACAGAGAGGAATGCAAACTCAAGCTTCTAAGGGAGGCAGGACTGAAGAATTTACAGAGAATGAAGCAAAAGTTTTTGGATCCTCTGAGTTATGTCCCCTTGTGTTTGCTGACCATCTCTCATCATCACCTCACAGATTTGTTTCCAGGGGTTCTGTGCCAGAGCCTCCTGTTGCAGCTCACACTCTTAAGAGGGGCACGTGTAGAAGTTATTACCTGAAAAATTTACCTTCTTCCCTGGAAAGGGAGAGCTGTGTCGTGTGTTAAGCAGAGTCCACAAACAGCATTAGTCAGAGATCCTTTTGTTCCTCCAAACCTACAGGGCTGGAGGAGGGTGTGCTGCTTCATCACTGTTTATGCTTCCATCAGTACCTCAGCAAAACACACCTGTGTGCTGGTGAGCTTGATTTTTGGGGTGCTTTTTCGTTTTACCTTCCCTTTGTGCCTCTCCATTTCTGATAAGGCAATGAAAATGGGGATATTTTAATCTGCTGCTGCATCTTGTGCTGGTTGAAGAAGACTGGCCATACCGTGTTAACCAGGCCCCTGATAAAAAAAGTGTTAGAACTCCCTTGGCAGGGCCTTCCCAGCCCGATCTTTTTCTGGGTGAGAGATGATATTTCATCTGCCTGCATCTTCTGAGGTTAATGAAAGAATTGTTTTTCGTTATTATCTTCGTGGCAAGTTTCAGTTTCAGGGTTTTGTTTGTTGTTTCTGTATGATTTTTTTTTCAAAACCAAAGAGAGGAAGCTTCTTTTTATTCAGAGCTCTGTTTTCAACAGAGGGGAAACAATCCAGTGTTAAGGCACAGTCATATTCCTGAGAAACACATTGTTGAGAGCAGAAGTCTAGCAAGCCACACAATTGAGATGACAACTTTAAGTGTAACAAAATAAGGAGTGTTGAAAGGACTTTGACAGTTTTCATTAGCAGCGTTGTCTGAGGGAAATGCCTACTTTGCCAGTTTTGGCAGCAAGTCAAGGCAGCAGGATAAGGAGTGTTATTACCTTGGGCACTGAGCCAAGTAATTATGTAGTAGCATTTCCATGCAAAACACATTAAAGATTTGACATAAATTAGAGAATATCAGTATACCTCCTATTTTAAATGTCATGTTCTTGACTTAAAACTATTAAAACTAACTAGGAGGATCACACATGGAAACTTCTTCAACTAAGCAGTCTTACCATCCCAAGTCTGCCAGACAACGATGTTTTTTTAAAGTCTGAGCTCTGATTTAAAAGTGTTTTTTTTCTTTTTTTCTGTGAAATGATCTCCAGCACTTGCTGCCTCATTCTGATTTGATGCAGCAATATGGCTAAAAGCTAAAATTACCAGCTCTCTGAATGAAAGGATATGGATTGTGGCAAGAAGCACTGAATGTACTGATAATTTCAGGGTGGTCTTCAGGGGTTTCCATTATTTCCCTCAGTCATTATCCTGAAATCATAAGCAAATAATGCAGCTTAATGACATGACTAAAGAGACCTTCTACTATATTTGTGCTACAAATTATTATAAATGCAAGAGTTCCATTCAACAATTGCCCCTCTTCAAATCTAATTCTTCTGCAATAGAACCTCAAAACTGTGGAAATGTCTGGTCAGTCATGTTTTCATTCTGAAATATCTCTGTGGTGATTCAGTGATGACTGTTTTCCTAAAATAAGAGTGTGGAAAAATGCATTTCAACTCAGCATGACTTTCATTTTCAGGTAGCTATTTTGGAAAGCAATGCATGAACAGCACACAACTGATTTGGTTGCTAAACTCTGTTAAGATGCTGCTGATTTTTTGTGGAAATTGTGTACTTTATTTTTTTTTTTCACCCTAACATTCTGATTGCAATCCTTGCTTATGTAATGTGCATTTTCCTTGCTATGCATAAAAATGTTTCCATTGGCTGACACTTGACAGGCTTGATAAACCTGTACATATTCTGGAGTTTTCTTGATGTGACAATTTAGCTTACCAAACTTACCATACAAATGTTTGACTTATTTTTGATTGCTTGAATGTCAGGTTTAAACCTGGGCGTGGTATTAAAACATAAATCTTCTGAGTAGACACTTGCAAATTCTGACTTCTCCTGGGAATATGTGAATGTGAAGCACTAAACATCAAACTTGATGTACTTCCCTCCATTTTTCTTTTCCCTTGCTGTTAATACACTATAAACATGCATGCCAAAACTTTTTGTCCACTTTCTTGTAGAGGGAATAGAATGTGCATAATTCTGCCACGAACCCACCCTGGGATTTCAATAGGAGTGTCAGCTCTTGCCTTTCAAAATCAGGGATCAGACCATGAAATCTGCATCTTTTCAGGGAAATGCAATACAGTTAATCTAAAGAGAAAGAAAAAGATTAGCTACTTAAAGTTTTCTTACTTTTTTTGTTGATGGCAATGAGCTTTGACAGAACAAGATTGGCTCAAGATGGATTCTGGATTGCAGTGAGCCTCCTGATAACTTGGAATTTTAAACTTGCTTTCACTTTTTCTCAATATTAGCAGACAGGATGTTTTCTGTGAAATGTAACTGTGGCCTAGAGTAACCTTTTTACTTTGGGTGAAGTATAGACAAGGTTCTAAGTTCCTTGCACCCATATGTAAGTGTTGACTACTTTTTGTGCCGTGACATACCGAGAGTTGGCTGAAGGTGTCCCAGTGACTTGTGCTGTGTTTTCCAGCCTGGTTTTTGTAACACATACAAAGCTGGAAAGGTTTTTCATATGCTTCCCTAGGTTTGCAATGTCTGTGAGTAAAAACCACCCCAACATCTGTTGTCTGACTGATCTTCAGGTACTTTGGCCAGCAGACACTTACTGGGATAAAAGAGAGGAGAGGCTGTTTCTGCCACATTGTCCAACCACACTGTGCAGCACAAAAGTACAGGAACTGTGTGGGACCCCTCTAATCAAAAGACCACGGTGTTATTCTCTGAGTTCTTCCCAGGTTTCTCACCTTCATTGTAGCTCTCACCTAATTTAAGACCTGCTTTTGAAATGTCAGCCTGTAGCTGAGAACACAGACATTTTTTCCTCACCCCGTTGGTGTGGTAGCATCAAATGAATCTCCTTTTCAGACGATGAACTAAAAATGATGTTAAATAACAATTAAGCTCCTCAGAAGAGCATCTGGTTACAAATGCTGGCATAAGCCTGTCATTGCAGCCTTCTGTATTTACAGATGTCCCTGTAAATTTACCCATTCAGTTGGAGAACCCTTGTAACAACAGCCTCTACAAAGACAGGCTTGAAAAAATGCAGCAGGAACTTTGTATTTCTGTATTTATGACTTAATGCTTTTAAGCAGCTTTTTTTTTTTTTAGTTAATTACTTGTTCCTTACTTTCTGTGCCTAAGTACTCTTTTATTGTTTTCCTTGTTGTTGAACCTTTTATACTGGCAGTCTATATTTCTATATTTTTTTTTCCTGTTCTGTGGAAATGTGTCCCAATATAACTCCTTAAGAGCTTATTTTAGTGCTTTTGTTTCATTTCCCTGCTGTGACGAAAGGTTTTAATAAGTTATTTTTCTGAATATGATGGTGCTTTTTTTCTTGTTGAAACTGCAAGCCTGATAAAGGCTTAAATTAATATTCTTAATATTTAATGTATCTGAAAATTCCAAGTGCTGATGGGAGAGTCTGTGAGCTGATGGTGGCTCATGAAACCCCTTCAAGGCTCATGATCAGGCTGTGGTTGACAATAAAAACAATACAGAGAGGCCTGAATAAGGACTGTGTTAAGCTTCTCCTGTGGAATAATGTGAAATAATCCCAAGAGAAGAGAGTTGTAAGTTTGTTTAGGAATGTGCTTAGTTTAGACTGATCCTACAAGAAAAATAACTTCTTGGTTACACCCTGTTAGATCTGGAATCAGGCTACAGGCTCTACTAGGAACTTTAGTTCCAGATATTTTTTTTGGTTTATCTGGAAGACACTTAATACTGGTTATGAGACAAGAGTTATTCACCTGCTATGACATAGTTCCACACCATCTTCTTTTCTGTGTGCTTATTTTATCCCCATGGCAAGTAGAATGACCGAGCCTTTAGCAGAGTAGAGGAAAAAAAAACAGTCTTAAAAAAGATAATGTCAGAAGCAGAGCATGCTTTTCAATTTTAGTAGTCTGGCTCTATTAGTTCAGCTTGCTTTAGAAATACAACTGTTGCTGTAATACTTGCTCAGATTCCAGAAAACTGCTATTACACTTGTTTCTTGCTGTTTTACATCAGGAAATTAGCTTAGTACATTATACTGCTTTTCCAGCACTTGCTTTGTTTCAGTAGAGCAAGACTTCCTTTCTTTTTGAAAGACTTCTTTTCTTTCTATTGTTCCACGGCTCCAGCTCTTTTACATACCTATTTTTTTGGTAAAAACAGGTCTTTCTGGAACTCTTCTTTAAAAACAAAACAAAAACCCCCATGCAGTAGAGAGGAACAAACCCAAATCCCCGAAGCTGTAATGCCAGCCCTGCAGCAGGATGCCAGCAGTTGCTCTTCTACAGCACCTTGTGTAAACTCTTTTTTTATTTCAAGGAAGTGACTTGACTGAATATCCAAGATTGTTGGATCCAAATGTCATTCCACCTGACTAAAACCTTTACCCTTCTTTTTCAAAACCCTTGTGATAACAGGTGTGTTTTTCTTTTTTGGCTGCCTCCCTCAGCATTGCTGCATAACATGGAGAGGATTTTGCCAAAACTTGGCCCTTGAAAGAACTTCTTCAGTTTATTTGTCAGAGTTTCATCTTCCCTTTCCTTTCCTTATTGGATTTCATAATCCATATACTGTATTAAAGGAATAAGACAGAGAACATGACTAAAAAAAAAATCTCATGTTTCATTTTTCTGTAGATACATGACAGCTTGGGGACTATTTTATCACTTTTTCCTCACAATTCACCTCTTCTGTTATAAATATGAAATGATTGAACATAATGACACTTTCCCAAATATTCTGAACAGCAAATATTAAGGCAAGGGAGGTGTTGAGTGGTGCCTGCCTTGCTTACATGTATTTAGCAGACAGTTTCCTTTATCTGTGATATACTCTGCTTGCAAGGAGAGCTGCTCTGAATTAAACTCTCATTAGGCACTCCTTGTGTGGTTGAAAGCAGTGTTGGGATTGTGCTTTAAATTTGATTTCTTTGCATGCTTAAGCATAATCTGGAACAGACAGATGCTATTCAGTGGAGCTATTTTTGATATTAATTACACCCCTCTTTGGGCATTTTGCATAACGAGACCTCAACTCTGTGGAAATGTCACCTGCCTTAATATTTTAAGTTACATAAAACTGTAGATGTCGTGCTAACAGAAGTATATAGTTAGCTTTATTAAAATTTTTATTTAAAATTCTGTCCTAGATCCTGAGTTCCAGACCATGAGACATTGTGAGCATATATAGTTATTTTGTTAATATTTCTTACTTTAAAACATTATGAAAGGAAATAACCTATGAAAGGTACATTTTCCTAAAATGTAAGTGCACTAGGTAATTCTTCATGATCAAATACAGTCAGAGCAGAGAGCCTGAAATATTTTAATCTGTGAGTGGAATTCATTTGTTACATAAATTAAGTGGGAAAATTGTGCAGATGGGAGAATAGGAAGTTTCACATTCTAAGTCAGACTCCTAATGTCTTTGCGCTAGATCATCTTTTATTGAAGATTTCATTAATTTTCCGTTAACTTTAATAGCAGGTATGCAGGAGAACAGAATGTAACAGGCTAAAGGTTTTTCATTTGAAAACTACATATACATGTGTGTATATATAGACAATCATTTTATTTGCTCATTCCTTTGAGTTGTTAAATATTTCAAATAATCAAAACTGTGCAAATTTTTGTAGTGTTTCAATTCACTCATAATTTCAAACTCTCCCAATGCAATTTGCTTTTCAACATCTTTTGTGCACTTCCTTAATGTCCACAACTTCCTTGTTTAGCATCTGACTTGTGGGAGTTTTCTCCTGTTTCCACAGGTCTACTTACAATGGGAAGTTTCTCTGTGTTACAGTTCCAGCCCCACAGGCTTTAATATCAACAACATCCAGATTTTCTTCTTCGATCCCAGAGTTAGGGTGGGATGAAGAAGGTTGGAATAATTTAGATATCTGCTCTGTAGGCATAGGTGAAATAATCACTGCTTGAAATGATTTGTAGTTGTTCAGTAGCAGCATGGTGTTTAAAAGACAATTCCACCTTCATCTGATCCAGGAGGAAGCAGCGTTTTTAACCTCCTTTCATCAGGAGAACACTTTTTGATTCTTGCATTCCAGTAGCCACTGGTATATTTACAACCATGTGAGTTTGTTCTGTGCTTTGCATTGAGTAATTTACAACAATACATCTTTAATTAAAAGTAGATTTTGATCCACAAATCAAGTGCTCTCTTCTTGAACAACAGGTGAGAAGGATGATTAAATCATGCTTCTGACGAAATGTGAAGCAGAAATGGGGTAGATCAACATTTCTCTTGAGGTGCCTTGATGTCTTCATATATCTCTGCAAATCTAGTCTGAGATTGAGGGAAGGATTAGTTCTGAGTTGAGACAACATTTGTGAGCTATGCATAGTCTGTCTTGCTTGTTATGTTGTTTAAAAAAAATAAACTAGGTTTTTATACAGTAAGCCTCATCTTCTTTGATTTATTTAAAACAAAGTATTCTTTCACAGCTCCCAGATCATGAAATCTTTGTAAGGTATGTTTTAATATACTTGACTAGCAGTTTTCAGGAGTTTGCTTAATTATGCAAATGATCTCTCTATTAATCTGTCTGACTCTAAACTGCATGTGCAATACTGCTTTGCATTTCTAACATGTAGAATTTTACAGGCTATATAGAATACTCTTTTTTAAATATACAATA
Source organism: Pseudopipra pipra (assembly GCF_036250125.1). Taxonomy (NCBI): domain Eukaryota; kingdom Metazoa; phylum Chordata; class Aves; order Passeriformes; family Pipridae; genus Pseudopipra; species Pseudopipra pipra. The sequence continues at coordinate 5,816,172 of NC_087550.1, forward strand.
TATAGGATTTATAAAAATAATGTCACCTGAGCTCCTACAGTAACTTTGTAGGGCTGGAAAGTCAAGTAATCAATTAGTAAAAGTTAGTTTGTCATTAAAGCAATGACAATATATAAATAGAATAGTTATGGAAAATATCTATGTTTGAATACAGATGATAAACCTGTAGAGATATTTTTGGGAGATGAAACTTCAGGAGTTTGAAAGATAGAAATTTACATTTAAAGTGCAAATTATTTGGGCTAGTAGGTTATTATGTCTTCAGGGCCATTTCTGCCAGTGTTTCTCTAGATGTGACACATGGGACTGGCTTCTCCAGCCTCAATAAAGATGGAACTTACTAGAGCATGAAACTTTACAAACAAGTTCTATTGATATATGTTGAAGATTTTACTCATTTCCATTTTAAGTGGAAACCAGTTTATAGCCTTGTAAAATGGAGCATCCTAATAATTGATTTTAGCACTAAAAATAACTGATATGGCTGTAAAGTCACATAGCACTTCACAAATAGAAAGTAGGAGTTACCCTTAAACAGCTCTGAAAATTAAGAACAAAACACAGACATAGTCTTGGAATAGAAAACAGTATAGTAAAGGAGAAGAGGAGATGGTGAGAAGAGGGTTTTTTTGCTGAGATGAGAGAGCATTTATGGAGAAGAAATAACCATCAAGAGCAGAATATGTAAAAATTAAGATTGAAACCACCCGTGGATCTTCCAGACAAGAGCCAGGGGTTTTTACCCATAGTTTATGAAAGTAGGATTTGAGATTAAACAACTGTTGAGGATAAGGAGACTAAGCCTGACATCATAAACCTACGTAAAAACATCAGTGGAAGATGTGGGAGATAGAGAGAGAAAAGTAAGAAATGAGGATGCACTTTTCACTAGTTTAGGGAAAGGAAGCAAAGACATTTGGTGAAGGCAGACATGTCTGGAACAGTGAGAGGGAAAACTGAGTGGTATTGGAACCATAACAACAAATCAGCTTGAGCAGTTTGAGCAGTCAGTCTGCAGGCTTTGATTTGCATAGTTGATCCCTTTTGCTTTTTTTTCTCTTTCCTGTGAAAGGTAGATGTGAAGTGAGATGCAGGTTATTGATGCCTGCTTTGGCAGTGAACCTTTGGCATGATTGATCCTTTAGTGGAGCAAGGGGAAACTTAAAAAAGACTGAAGAGACGCATTTTTCTGATAATCCCCAAAATGCTGTCCCAGAAATGTATATTCAAAAGAGTAGACATAGTACTCAGACAACACATTTGACCCTATGCCTCCAAATATTAAGTGAATCTTGTGCTGTCTTATTCTCTGCACAGGAATTCTGGGATAGAGATAACAGCAAACCTGTTTCAGTCTGTTTTCAGGTACTTGCCCAAAAGTATCAAAGGAAAAGTGTGGATCTGGGGTCTTCCAGTGCAGAGCAGTAACCAATTTCTATCTGTAGAGGTTTGTAGGTATTTGACAGGCACATATATTAGTGTAACAAGCTCTTCTACACTGCACCCTTGAGTATCCCGGCCTTCTGAAGGTCCTTTTGGATACAGCCATGGCCTCAGCTCACATACATGGCCATTTGTAGCTGTCACTTTGTGAGACAGAAATGTGAAAGCCTTGAGGCACTAAGCCTTAGGTGTTTGATGCAGGCTGGGTCACTGAAGGAAAGAAAGGTGAACAAAAACTCTTTCCTCTTGTAAGAATACAAGGAGCAGATTCCCCTGCTAATATGAAACTCCAAAGAAAGATTGGTAAGAATATTTCTGATGCTGATATGTAACTTGAAAGAATGGAGATTGTTTCACTGCCACTCTCAGCTGGGTCTGACTGGGTCCCAAAGAGTCTTCATCAGTCTATTCCTCAAATGCCTGTGAGGAATATTCTGGATGTGGTGGTGAGGGGGGGGGGACACCTCATTGTTTGAAGGGGGTTTTTTGGGGTGGGGAGCGTAGGGAATGTATTTTTTTGGTTTATGGAGTTTGTTTGTTTGTTTTTCTGGTGGAATTTGTCTATTCTAGAAGATTTCTTATGCTACTTGTCTCTGGTTTTTTTGAAAGGCAGTGGGAAGTGTAGAGCTGCTACAGATGGTTATGCACATGCCTTCCTGTGCTGAGTAGGTTTTCTGTTCCTGTCCAAACTTTCTCCTGAGCTTTTGCAGGGAAAAAAGAAGTCTCCCAATGAGATTTCTGTATTTCTCACATCAATAATTCCTAATGTTCATTCTCTTGCTGCTCTGAAGAAAGGCAAGGAAAGAAGGAAGATTGCAGTAGAGGGAGGTGGAGAAGCAGGTTATTTCAGGAAAAAGGACTGAGAGGTAATATAATCTAAAAATGGATTGTAACTGCTCTTAAACTTGTCTTTACTGCCCTGAAGCCTCTAAATTATCTTTTCATAAAAGCCTGCTTCTCTAAGATGTATTTTCTATTTCCTTTCTGGTCAAGAGGTCTCAGATTTCTGTGTCTCAGAATTATTACCTTGACAAGCAATAAGTTTACACTAATCCATCTCAGATTTTCCATTTGAAATTATTTACTTACTGGAAGTGTCATGTAGACAACAAAATTAAGCTGAAACTGGGAAGAGTTGTGTTAAAAATGCATTTATTTCCATTAGCTCTTGCTGAGAATTTTGAAACACGATCTTGCTGTAAGAGTTGTGTGGTGTGTGCTGCTCCAAGTGACTGCTGGAAGTGGGAAGGAACACTTGAAGCTGACAAGTGGGAGGGAAAATTCTCCCTCACTTATAAGCTGACAAGTAGGAGGGAAACTTCTCCTTCATTTGTAAGGGAGAAGTGTTTGAGTACTGATGCACCAACAGTTGCTCCGTGGAGGTTTTGATCAGTCAGTGCTTTTATCGCCCCCTCTTAAACACATTTCCCTATGAAAGAGCTCTGTGAGGTTCCATTTCCACAGAAGAGGCCCTCTGCTCAAAATCCTGGCTCCTTTCCCTTTGGCTGCCCCTGCTGTGGGCAGATCTCTCCACAAACATTTCACCCAAGTTTGCAGGGGCTGCCCACCTGTGACTTAGCAGTGAAACTGGAAATTAGCACTGGTTTAGATTTGCTAGGCACTCTGGTTACATCCAGGGATGAAGGCCAGCTCAGAGAATTTAGTCTGACCAATATTTGTTTCTTGGGAAAGTTTTATTAGTTGGAATAGTTGGATATAAATCAAGCCCCTGGCTAAGGGCTTGATTTCCACTAAAAGTAACTGGAGTCAGATATTAACTGGTACTAAATTTTGGTACCAATGTTCTTCTCTGGATCTTCTGAGAGTTACAGGGTGAATAAATTGAATGTTCTCACATGGCTTAGCAAGCTTTTTCTGACAGAAAGCACAGGTGACAAAGCTTTAAGTTCCCATAGTTTCTTAGTCTTTCCAACTAATCCTTAGCAAGTTTTAATGCTTCAGACAAGCCAACAGTATTTCCCTCCTGCCTTTCCACCCTGTCCTGTTCTTCCTCCAATCTCTTCTGTTCCTGTTTGTTAAAGAGTAAGAGCCTCTGTCTCCCTTTCACCACAACTTATGAGGAGTGGAGTTTTCTGGTTTTGTTTTTCCCTTCTGAAACACTATATAGCTTGAGTCTTTGAAATAATTTGACAGGTAACAGAAGAAGAGAGGGGGAAGTGCTGTTCAAATGTTCTCTCACTATGATCATAGCTAAGAAAACTTCTATCTGACCTGTTCTAAATTGTACTTGGAGTCCTCAGATCTCCAGCACATGAAAGCTCAGTTTCTCCATTTGTGAGGAGTCATTAATGGTCTGCTGTTCTAGAGAAGACTTTGAGAAGCTTGGTTGAAAAATGTTACCAAAGTGACAGTAAGACATTCTTTACCTCTTTTACAGAAAAACAGAGGAAAGGACTTTGTTTTCCTCTGAAAACATGTATTTTCATTGGTTTTTATGTACAAGGGATAAAAAATGGAAAGTGACTTGTAAGGTTTTGTATACATAACATTCTGAAGTTATTTCAGACTTCCCTTACAGTGATTTATTTTATATATCAAATCTCCCTCTATGTGTGTTTATAACAAATCTTGGATCATAAGAATTTTACTGAGTGCTGAACCAGTGGGGAAAAGTCCTTCTGTTGCCTGTAAGCAGGCTTTGGGTCCATAAACAGCTTTCATCTGTCTATAGCTTGATAAATGATAATGTTGCTCTGAGCTGGGATCGATTCAGGATAAAGCAAGGCTTGCTCTGGGCACATCAATACAGATTAAAATATGACTTTTTTCAGCCAGATAAATGCCATGAAAGATATTGCTGACATCTAGAATGCAAATAGCTTTGCTTTGCAGAGATGTTGTCCACTCCACACTCCCTTCCATGCAATTTTTGTGTCCCTGCTGCCTCCCTGGACTCCTGTATTTGCTGGCAAGGAGGCTCAGTATTGTGGATACATGGGTCATCCAATAATCCACCCATCCCTGTTAGTTAATTGCAGGAACATCTGGCTGTTTGGAGGATAACTTTTAGCACTGTTTCTGCCAGTTCAGCTCAAATAAAACTTCCTGCCATCTCAATCAAAAACAGTACAGACCATTTTGCACAGAAGTCCATTTGAAATTTATTTCTTATCTGTTCCAGCACTGCTAATACTAAATATTAATCTTAAATGTAACAGGGCTATAAAACTGGGATCTTTATCTATGAATATTTTTTTTAACTATAATTAGCTGCTCTTATTTCAGCCCTTTAATTTTTTTAATGAAAATACTATTCTGATTTTGACTTTAGAATGGCTCTGAGTGGGGAAACTTTAACAGTGAACATTAACATATGATGCTTAGTGAAGCTGCAAGATATGGTACCCTTGATAATGAAGAAGTGGTATAGGGGGTATTTGGAGGCTGAGACCCAACAACAGTTTGGCTTCATTATTATGTATTATATAAAGTCTTCCCTCTCTATATGTATTCTCCTGAAGGAATAACAATTTTCAGTCCTCTCTCCATGACCTTATCTTTGCACTACTGCCCCAAGTGAGGTCACTGCAGGGGTTTAAGGTGAAGTTCTAATGGTGTAAAGGTAGAAGATGCTCCTAAAATGCTTCCTGCATAGTCCTCGTCTTTGAGCTCACTCTTAATAGTCAGTGGGGAGAAAACAAAAGGCTAAGGTTGTTTAAAAGCTGTGGTGCCTGGAGCTCTGGCTGCAGGGCAGGTAAGGTGTGGTTTTGGGGTGCAGTTTTGATAAGCCCACCTCGCTCTGGGAAGCCCTATCGGCTGCAGGGGAACTCTGTGGCAATGAACCAAAGGAGAACCCTCTATGAAGGATGGATTTCTTCATGGAAGGAGCAGTGGTTCCCGAGGGTTTGTCATTTGTCTGATTGGTAGTTTTGATCAAATTATTCTGTCTTATTATTTCCATCTTCCTATCTGTAAAATGCAGATACTCTGTGCTTTAAGGCATGATCTGATCACCAAAAGTGAAATACAAGTCTTTACTGAGATATATCTCTACTGCTTACAGACGATGTATAAGAGTTTTCAGATGTTCTCCTAATTAGTTGTACCCCTGTACCCCAAACCTACATGGGTACATTTTATTTTTTTTGCCTTTGCAGAATTTCATTAGCTTGAGGTCAGATTGCAGCCTGCATTCCTGCATAATAATGGAGAACCAGAGATAGTTGTGTCCATTGTACCTTGGATTGGAGGGAAATGCTTTTAAAAACAAACCAAAATCAGAAAAAATACTTTAATATAAGTTTTAAGATTGGATCTTATTCAATGTAAGTCAATCAATAGTCAAGAAAGAGAAATACAGATTGCACATTGGGTTTTGTTGAATGTTTGCCTTTGGACTTCTCTAAGATTTTGGTTATGGAAATTGCATAAAACACTATGGATATCTCTCCTAAATTCTTGGAATGTATTATGCACTGTTTTTTCTGTATTACCATTAGCAGGAAGTAAGTAACCCCAGTATTAGGGGGTGAGTTATGTGTGTATGGAATCACGCTGTAAAAGTGAAAAGGGGACCAAACTGTGTGCAGGCTTCCTGTTCAAGCTTTAAAAATATATTCCTACAGGAAAAAAATTCAAAGATAAAGCAAAAAATAAGGGTATTTCTCTCATTCTTTCTTTTTATGCTATGTGCTGAGAGGTGTTTTGGGGAAAATCAAGAAGAGTTCATATAAACATACCAATATCCATTGAAAGTCCCCATTTCATCATTTCACTAATCATATGCTGGAGAGCACTAAAGTACTTGCATGACTGTTCCTGGTTTTTAAAAAACTGCTGTGTGTGCTGAAAAGAGCCCTGATTTGTAGACTGAAAGCAGAACTTTTTGGTTCTGAGCATATTGTATAACCACTTACAATTTTGACAGGGTTAGCCTGGAGCAGAATTAAAATAAGTGTTGAATTTGATTCTTGTATAATTCTCTGAAATAATCAGGCATTTTCCGTATGAAGTCAATGGGAGAGAGGAGAAAAAAAACACCCTAAGCTCTCCTTAAATGGATTTTTTTTTGTTCTGCCCAAGTTTTTTCTTATCATGGTGTGGACAAGTCATTGCTAAAAAGACCTCTTTTTAATTTTCTCAGAGATCCCAGTGGAGTAAGTGGTTTAAAAAATAAATCAGAATTTTGAGAGCTTGCAAAATAACAGTTGAGCTGTCAGAAGATTAGAAAACTGTTACGTTTTCTCTTGGACGTGTTAAGATCGAAAGTGTGTTTCACTATTTGTGGTTAAATAATAATTTGTGAAAAACAGGAACTCTGAAGGAGGTGGTAGTGTTGCTACTCTTGGTTCAATATGAGGAATTTTAGACTCATCACACACCTAGTTTTGATTAAAACCAGACATGTGGCTGATAAAAAGGCATCTGTTGATGCAGTAGAGCTGAAACAAGAAAGCTGAATTAGTCCAACTGCATTTTGTTTTTAACAAATGTTTTTGTTATGCAGAATAAGCAAAATAAACACTACCTGGATTGCAAGCTTTAAAACTGACAAGTGTCAAAAATAGGTGTAAATCATGTGGTGTCAACAGCCAGAGCTCTGAGGCCACTTCAGGAAAAATTCTGAGCCAGTGGTACTGCTGTCAATTAAGACGGGTGAGTCAGATCACTAATACAGCAGGATATAATTCCAGGGTTTGTCACCCATAACTCAGCACATTATAAGCTTACACAAGGCAATATTAAGGATTTCAGAACACAGAATGTGGCCTGTACAGACGTGTGGCTGAATCAGAAAGTTTGGAGCATCAACCAGGCCAAGTGCTGGGTCCTGCACTTTGGCCACAACATCCCCCTGCAGCTCCTGGCTGGGGACAGAGTGGCTGGAGAGCAGCCAGGTCGGAAGGGACCTGGGAGCTGGGATTGACAGGAAGCTGAACATGAGCCAGAGTGTACCCAGGTGGCTAAGAAGGCCAATGGATCCTGGCTTGGACCAGGAACAGTGTGGCAGCAGGACCAGGGAAGTGATTCTGCCCCTGTACTGAATGTTGGTGAGGCCACCCCTTGAGTGCTGTGTTCAGCTCTGGGCCCCTCAGTTCAGGAAGGACATGGAGGGGCTGGAGCAGGTCCAGAGAAGGGCAAGGAGGTTGATGAGGGGTCTGGGGCACCAGTCCTATGAGGAGCAGCTGGTAGCATTTAGCCTGGAGAAGAGGAAGCTCAGGGGAGACCTCCTCACACTCTACAACTCCCTGACAGAAGGGTGTACCCAGGTGGGAGTTGGTCTTCTCTCCCAGGAACCAGCAGTAGGACAAGAGGGCATGGTCTTAAGCTGTACCAGGGGAAGTTTAGGTTAGACATTAAGGAGAAGTTCTTTACAGAGAGAGTGATCAGACACTGGAATGGGCTGCCCAGGAAGTGCTGGAGTCATTGTCCTTGGAGGTGTTTAAGGAGAGACTGGATGTGGCATCGAGTGCCGTGGTCCAGTAGGTGAGATAGTGTTGGGTTGGACTTGATGACCTCAGAGGTCTTTTCCAACCTAATTGATTCTGTGATCGCTAATTATCTTCCAGTAAAGAAGTGAGAAAGAAGTTTGAGCACTATTGACAAAATTTGTATTGAGATTAATCCACCCTACGTCTTGAAGGAAAAAGCTAACAATCAATGGGCAGGGGGAAAGTACCAGGCCGTGTAAAAAGGCAAGCTACTAAAATAAACTAACATTGCATTTAAAGAGCTGGGATATGAGCTTTTCATAATGAGTCTGCAGAAATGTGTTCTATTCAACACATTGAATAGCTTCCTATCTTTAAAAGAAATACAATGTTGTTAAATTTGGATATTTCACACAGAATTACAAGAAACCTCAGTGGGCGGTGGTTAAGTTTATGTTACTAAACCTTGAAATTAAAATTAAGTATCCTACATCTGACCTTAATTAAACTCAAAAGTACTTACTGAATGTATAGGCTATAAGAATGAGATCTTCATTGGAATATTGAAAGTATCAACAAGAAAAAAAGTCATGCATAAGTCTAACCTATTTCTTATACTTTAAATTAGATCATGGGCAAAAGCCAAATCATCAGATTAGATGATCATAAAGGTTTTTTATGTCTGTCAAATCATAGTCCCGTGAGAGGGATCTCAGTGGCCAGCAGAGATTTTGAAACTTTTCAGGGTAAACAAACACTGACTTACTTCATTTTACATTTAAATAGCATCCTTAAATCAAATCAGCCATATATCTTGGAGATGTCATACTTTTTAATGCCTTTTTTTTAATGTGTTACTTTGTATCCTGTTTAATTGTTTTTCTATAATTTCTTCAGAGGTTTTTTTGGTAAGAATTTTAGTAAAAATTTCTTTGTGTCTGGTAACATATCAGACAGTTTGCTGGCACCAATCTGATGTTTCAAGATCTGATAGCTCTTCATTATATTCCAAGAAATGTGATGTAAACATAAGTTCATGGTTCAGACTCTGATTCACATTTTATGGAAGATATACATTTGCAGTGAAACTCAGTCACATATTCTAAATTTTCTATATGCAATATAATATTTAAAAACAGAATAGAAAGGGAATTTACCTTAAATAGAATTCTGAAAATAAATAACTTTAGTTTGTGGGGTTTTTTTTCAACCTATCCATAAGGCTTGGGAAAGTCTCAAGAAAATAAAATTCTGCTGGAAATATGTAAAATCATGTGCATTATGATATGCTTCTCTCCCGCCATTATCTTTTTCTTTCCTCTCCACTTTTAGATGAAGTCTTGACTAAAATTCTGCAGGAGTTGTGAATTAATAAATCTGATTGTCAAAATAGTTTTCCTAACAGTTAAGATGTTTTTCCACTTTTCAAACTCTGAAAAACAGTACTAATAAAAATTGCTGCTATTGATTTTTTTCCTCTTGGATTTTTATCGCCTTTAAACAGGCTAAAGCATTAAGGCCTAAAAATGAACCATCTCTCAGAGCAGGTAAGTATTATAAAGTATTTTTAGAGTATAAGATGATGTTATTCTCTAGATCATGTTCATTGAGGCACCACTTCCCAAAACAAAAAGTGTATGTGCTCCTCAGACTGTGTTATAGGCTGACCAAAAATACTTCTGTATATGGTCAAATATGAGGCAGCAGTAGACAAAGGAAAAAAAGACCAGAGAAGCATAAAAGGTCTGTTTTTCATTTGTTGTAGGTGACTTATTTAAAACATGTTTAATAAAAATAGGTTCACCTAATTTGCAATGAGTAACTCTTGTTGGAGAATGGGAAACTCTTTACTGGGTACTACTGAGGAGTGGATGCCTGAGCTTTGACCTTGCT